>NC_138027.1:63987722-65187722 GCF_964106645.2 Podarcis pityusensis
CATGCTCAATGGTGTAAATGTCACTGGAAGAAATTGGTCAAACAGAAAGCTTACACAGTGGGTACAATTTGTATGGACAAATCCAGGTGTAGGTAGCATGCTAAGGTGGCTCTTGCAGGATAGGCAGACAGCATATTGCAAATATTCTTGAGTCTAAGCACCGCAGGCAGCACTATACGATTTAAGTTAAAACACCATAAGGAATGTGCAAAGCTCCTTTACAAGGAAGGCATATTAGATGTGTTCCAAGTGGACAATTTCCATTTTTCGCTACTCCTCTGCTCTAGGGTTTCACTGAATTCTCACATAAGAAAGGGATAGCCTTTGGTAGGAATAATCGCAGAATAATTTCCTATAGGTACTGTTCTTAAGGCTCTTCAAAACTAGAACAGGATTTTTCTCGTTGGTTTTCATTCTTACCTCTCGTTTAACAACAGCCTTTCTACACACTGGGCACAGAGGACCATTCCGGGAGAAGCGAAGGGGAAGTCGACGGGTACGATATTGGCATGTTGGCTCCTCACATCTCAGCCAACCCTAAAGAGAAAAAACAGTAAACATAGATTTGTTTTCAAACTTCTCCCCAATCCAAACTGTTTTATATTATTTGATGCATGGTCAATATAGAATACAGCAGTTTTATTGAAGTATTGGATTCCCAGGTAAAGAGCTTCAGAGACAGTTTAACGGCATGAGGGTTCAATGACACCAGATGTTACAATAATGTGAACTACAAAAGATAATCAAAAGTACGTGAGCACATGTTTTGTCTGAGTCTCTATCCTGTTTCTCATGACTAATTACCAGTATACATAATTTCCTCTGTGGACCAGTTAAAACTGGTAGGGGTATTGTTCTACATATCAGTTTTAGCTACTATACTCATATGAAAGCCTTAGAAGTACACATATGATAAATTGTGACCACTAAAAGCAAAACACGTAGGTTAGCTGAAATGTGTCCAATGAAAACCAACTGCTGACAGAATGTGTCTAATGAAAGCCATGCATGTATAGCTGACATATTCCAACCAATTAAATCTATTTAAGTAGTTTAGTAGGGTGGTACCAACTTAGAAAAAAACATGGATTTCACTTCTGGATTGCATTTGAACAAAGGGGGCAGGGTTTCTGTTGAGGCAGGTGATTAGCTGTGGGAGGAGCTTATCAGAGCTTGCAGGGCAGCAGCTGAAGAAGGAGCAAAAAGGGTTTTCTTGTGTGTGTGTTTCTTTGTGGCTGATTAGCTGCTCTCCCTGTGCAAAGGTCAGAGGGGGCAGGGTTTCTGTTGACGCAGGTGATTAGCTGTGGGAGGAGCTTATCAGAGCTTGCAGGGTAGCGGCGCGCACAGTTTGTTCCATCTTTTAGATTTAGGGGAGCTAGTCTCAAATGTTTGTTGGGGGAGACCTAGGTTTTTTGGGGGGGAGTTATTTGTCCTGTCTTCATGCTTTTTATGATGGAGGACCGCTGTAGCCACCCCCAACGACACGTACTCAAGATGGAGGGGGAGGGAACAGCTGCAGTCGCCTGCGGTTCCTGTGCAATGTTTGCCATCTTGCCAAAGGTTGCAGGCAGCTTTACCTGCAGCAATTGCATGTTGATTGCCCTCTTAGAAGACAAAGTCCAGCAACTGGAGGAACATGTAGCTACGCTCCAAAGAATTAGAGAGCTGGAGCTCTTCTTGGAAGCAACAGAGCACACCGTCTCCACCAAGGAGGAGACAGGGGACTCCCCTGAGAAGGAGGCTAGTTCACCAACACAGGAGCCAGATATATGGAGAAACGTGACTCAAAGAAGTAGGAGGCCCAGGGTTCGCTCTGATTTAGAAATACACAATCGCTTTGAGATCCTCTCCCCTAGCATGGAAGACGAAGAGCAGACTCCATTTGAGGATCTCTCCCTCATTACAGTCGATCAGGTATATGAAGACGAGCAGCAAAGTCAGTCCTCAGGGAATGTGCAGGCAACCTTGGAACGGACAGCCCACGGAAGAACCCCAACCAAACCTAAGAGGAGGCGTGTAGTGGTGATAGGGGATTCCCTACTGAGGGGAACAGAAGCAGTGATCTGTGGGCCTGACAAGATGTCTCAGGAAGTGTGCTGTCTCCCTGGGGCTAAGATCCAAGATGTAACTGAACGACTGCAAGGAATCATAAAACCCACTGACAAATACCCCTTCCTCTTGGTTCATGTGGGTCAATGACACTGCAAGCAATAGCCTCCAGAAGATCAAAAGAGACTACGAGGCTCTGGGCAGGAAATTGAAGCAATTAAATGCACAAATTGTCATCTCATCTGTCCTCCCAGTTGAACGACGTGGCCCAGGGAGAGAGGGAAAAATAGTGGAAGTGAACAGCTGGCTTCGCAAATGGTGTAAACAGGAACGGTTTGGATTCTTAGATCACGGACTGCAGTTTCTTGAAGATGGACTTCTGGCAAACAATGGGCTGCACCTCACAATGGTTGGGAGGAATGTTTTTGCCAAAAATCTCAGAAACCTCATCAGGAGGGCTTTAAACTGACTAATGTGGGGGAGGGAGACAGTGCTCCTGAAGGTAGGAGTCTATCAATTGATGAAGATGATCATCCAAATGTCATAGACCAAATGGAGCAAACAGCACACAGACCTAGTGGCGGGAGGAAAAAATCCTTAAATAAGAGACACGGGGAAATGATTAATGGACTTCAATGTCTGTACACTAATGCGCAAAGCATGGGAAATAAACAAGATGAGCTTGAGCTCTTGGTACAGCAAACTAAATATGACATAATAGGCATCACTGAAACCTGGTGGGATAAGTCCCACGATTGGAATGTAATAATGGAGGGATACAATCTATTTCAGAGAAACAGACCAGACAAGAAAGGAGGAGGAGTGGCGTTATATGTCAGGGATGTGTATACCTGTGAAGAGATCCAAGATTTAGAACCTCAAAGCCAAAGTGAGAGCATTTGGGTCAAAATTAAGGGAGAGAAGAATAACAGTGACCTCATTGTGGGAGTTTACTAGATCCCCAAGCCAAACGGAGGACATAGATGATGCCTTCCTGGAACAGATGGCCAAGCATGCAAAAGGAAGGGAGATAGTAGTAATGGGGGACTTCAATTACCCGGATATTTGTTGGATGTCAAACTCAGCCAAGAGCATAAGGTCAAACAGATTCCTCACTGGCCTTGCAGACAACTTCATTGTCCAGAAAGTGGGAGAAGCAACAAGAGGAACAGCCATTTTAGATCTGGTCCTAACCAATGTTGATGACCTGGTTAGTGGGGTAGAAGTGGAAGGATCATTAGGCTCGAGTGATCATGCTCTTCTGAAGTTTACTATACAGCGGAAAGGAGCAGCCAAGCATACTAGGACTCAATTTCTTGACTTTAAGAAAGCCAACTTCATAAAACTTAGGGAAGTGCTGGGTGAGATCCCATGGACAGTAATACTAAAAGGAAAGGGAGTTCATGATGGCTGGGAGTTTGTTAAGAGGGAGATAGTAAAAGCACAACTTCAGGCAATACCAATGAGACGGAAGCATGGAAGGTGCCTAAAGAAGCCAGGGTGGCTATCTAAAGAACTTTTAACTGAGTTAAGATTAAAAAAGGATGCGTACAAAAAATGGAAAAGGGGGGGAACCACCGAAGAGGAATTCAAACAAATAGCCAGCACGTGTAGACACAAAGTCAGAAAAGCTAAAGCACAGAATGAACTCAGGCTTGCTAGAGAGGTTAAAAGCAACAAAAAAGGCTTTTATGGGTATGTTCGTAGCAAAAGGAAGAACAAAGAAACAGTGGGGTCACTCAGAGGAGAAGATGGTGAAATGCAAACAGGGGACACAGAAAGGGCTGAACTCCTCAATGCCTTCTTTGCCTCAGTTTTCTCCGATAAAGAAAACAATGCCCGACCTGAAGAATTTGGAGCAAATGATTCAGCAAAGGAAACACAGCCCAGAATAACTAAGGAGATAGTACAAGAATACTTGGCTAGTTTAGATGTATTCAAGTCTCCAGGGCCAGATGAACTGCATCCAAGAGTATTAAAAGAACTGGCAGATGTGATCTCAGAACCACTGGCAGTCATCTTTGAGAATTCCTGGAGAACAGGCGAAGTCCCGGCAGACTGGAGGAGGGCAAATGTTGTCCCTATTTTCAAAAAGGGGAAAAGAGAGGACCCAAATAATTACCGCCCAGTCAGTCTGACATCAATACCAGGGAAGATTCTGGAGCAGATCATTAAGCAAACAGTCTGTGAGCACCTAGAAAGGAATGCTGTGATCACCAATAGTCAGCATGGATTTCTGAAAAAGAAGTCATGTCAGACTAACCTGATCTCGTTTTTTGACAGAATTACAAGCCTGGTAGATGAAGGGAACGCAGTGGATGTAGCCTACCTTGATTTCAGCAAGGCATTTGACAAGGTGCCCCATGATATTCTTGTAAAGAAGCTGGTAAAATGCGGTCTTGACTATGCTACCACTCAGTGGATTTGTAACTGGCTGACTGACCGAACCCAAAGGGTGCTCATCAATGGTTCCTCTTCATCCTGGAGAAGAGTGACTAGTGGGGTGCCACAGGGTTCTGTCTTGGGCCCGGTCTTATTCAACATCTTTATCAACGACTTGGATGATGGATTCAAGGGCATCCTGATCAAATTTGCAGATGACACCAAACTGGGAGGGGTGGCTAACACCCCAGAGGACAGGATCACACTTCAAAACGACCTTGACAGATTAGAGAACTGGGCAAAAACAAACAAGATGAGTTTTAACAAGGAGAAATGTAAAGTATTGCACTTGGGCAAAAAAAATGAGAGGCACAAATACAAGATGGGGGACACCTGGCCTGAGAGCAGTACATGTGAAAAGGATCTAGGAGTCTTGGTTGACCACAAACTTGACATGAGCCAACAGTGTGACGCGGCAGCTAAAAAAGCCAATGCAATTCTGGGCTGCACCAATAGGAGTATAGCATCTAGATCAAGGGAAGTAATAGTGCCACTGTATTCTGCTCTGGTCAGACCTCACCTGGAGTACTGTGTCCAGTTCTGGGCACCACAGTTCAAGAAGGACACTGACAAACTGGAACATGTCCAGAGGAGGGCAACCAAAATGGTCAAAGGCCTGGAAACGATGCCTTATGAGGAACGGCTAAGGGAGCTGGGCATGTTTAGCCTGGAGAAGAGGAGGTTAAGGGGTGATATGATAGCCATGTTCAAATATATAAAAGGATGTCACATAGAGGAGGGAGAAAGGTTGTTTTCTGCTGCTCCAGAGAAGCGGACACGGAGCAATGGATCCAAACTACAAGAAAGAAGATTCCACCTAAACATTAGGAAGAACTTCCTGACAGTAAGAGCTGTTCGACAGTGGAATTTGCTGCCAAGGAGTGTGGTGGAGTCTCCTTCTTTGGAGGTCTTTAAGCAGAGGCTTGACAACCATATGTCAGGAGTGCTCTGATGGTGTTTCCTGCTTGGCAGGGGGTTGGACTCGATGGCCCTTGTGGTCTCTTCCAACTCTATGATTCTATGATTCTATGAAAGGTAAAACATTTTTTTATTCAGCATCTTCATTGTCAAAACCAGCACACTATGAAAATCATGGACCCTACAGATGGGGTGATAGGGAATGGATAGTACTAATAGTGGGCACGTTGTGCTTCTTCTGGAGTTCTCTGGCCACGTTTGGTCCCTACCCTGCACTCAGCTCTCACCTGTGGCTCCTAGAAGCTGTCAGCATGCAACAGCAGCCACACCCCGGAAAACTGCTTCAACTGGCTGGCTAAACCAGGTTAGGGTAGCCGATGGGTCTCAGACTCAGTGAGTTGGGGACTTTCCCCTGCATGTGAAGACAGTCTCCAGAGAATTGAGCCGACAAGACCAATAGTGGGCTCAGTGGTCAAGAAGTCAGTTTCTGTATGTGCTATAGAAGGAAGGGAGGTGCAGATGGGGCTTGTCAAGCTGGGAAGGTAGGAGAAGGAAAACTCTGGTCCTAAACCTCTGCCAACCTCCAGGATATCTTTGGGAGAAGAAAAGGCTAAGGCGTAAATCCAGAGTGGAGACCCTAAGGATGGCACCTTGTACACCTCCTTCCAGGAACTCCTGCAGCCAAGCTGGTGACAGACATATTGATCTGCTTTCCTTTGGACCACAACCGTGAGGCCAAGTGGGGAACAAAGGTGACCACCATGAATGTAACAACTACCAGGGAATATTCCTGCTGTGTACTGTATGGAAAGCTTTTGCCCGTATAGTTCTCAACAGATTACAGTCACTCACTGACAGGGTCTATACTGAGTCACAATGCTTCTTTAGATCTCAAAGGTCAACTGTCAACATGATTTTCTCACTGCATCAGCTGCAGGAGAAATGCCAAGAATAGAGATGCCTTTTGTACATCACCTTCCTAGACCCAATGAAGGCCTTTGACATCAACAGCCAAAAAGGATTCTTCATACTGCTCAATAAGATAGGATGTCCACCTAAGCTCTACAAGATGATTGTGTCCTTCCACAAGAACATGCATGGCACTGTCCAATATGATGGCTAATCCTTGAATGCATTCCCTATAAAGAGTGGTGTGAAACAGGGCTGTATTCTTTCCCCCAACTCTCTTTGGCATATTATTCTCTCTGTTGCTCACTTATGTTTTCAGCTCGTCTGAAGACACGTACATCTATTCACTGATTCTTGATCAAAGAATTATCCACATACAGTAGCGATATTCAAGTACATCCATCATCTAATAATTCTTGATCTTGGGTTTGCCTGAAGCCATTGAACAGGCCTCACTCAGGGCTTTGTAGGGTGCGATTTTTTTATTTCTGGCCCCAAACATAGTGATTAGACCTTCGGCAATAAAGAAACCCATCCAGAGTAGACTGAGAATATTTTCCCAAGTCTGACTAATAAGTGACCAGCTTAAACTATATAATGCCTTTCATACTTGTTCCCAATTCTTCTTTAAAACAGATGAGGTATCCTGATCATATGCATGCTTTAAAAAGAATATTATTCTTCTAACCTCTCATCAAACAATGTTAATAGCCATTATTAATATAAACTAATTCATTGCAAATGTGCCTTCTAAAATAAGGAACGCTGTTTGGTACAATACCAGGTTTTCTGACCATGGAGGAGTGGGAAGAAGAAGCTAAGCTATACAAGAAACTGAAGCTATACAAGAAACTCTGGGAGTCTGTTGAGCCACCTTACTGGCTTGAGATCTCAGCAGGCTTACACCCTTTCAAGCACATCATCCAATCCATGAGGACTAGAGCTATAAACTATACAGGTAAGTAATAATAAACTCTATTGCGGTCCAACGACCCATAACATAGATACATAATAAAATACAGACTCATATAGACAACCCCCCAGGGAAGGGAGACCAAAGCGTTATTTGTTTAGTCATGGGTATGTTGATCTTTGATTCGTATGACTACTGAAAGAAACTTTGCCATGGCCACTGTGATATCACTGGACCTGTCATCCAGAAGATATTTGATATAGTAGGCTTCAGATTGACCCGGCCAATTTGCCAATAGTGGTTTAATCAATAGTTCCCTTGCTTGGTCATATTGTCCGTGTAAGTTTTAAACATCTAAGTAAAACTGCTTCATAGACTAGATCGCAGAAGCAGCTAATTGTTTTTGTTTTATATTGATGTCTGTCGATATTCATGGACTAGTCACTCACTAATGCACATTTGTAATAGTAATAGTAGTTTGGGGCTTTTCTTAAGAACTGTAACCCAATTAAACATCTTTACCTGATTAAAGTTATTAGTCTGGTCAATTAATCTAGCAATTAAATTTGCATGTGGGTAAAAAAAAAAGTTTTTAAACAAGCAGCACAGTTTTTCATTTGTAGATGATGCACAAGCGAGTTGCAGTAGGCATTTTAGGAAAGGCACTCCCTCTTCATACCTCCAGAAAGTCCTTGCATATGTAGTTTTGTAAGTTCCTGTATTAACATTTTCTTTTTACATCTGCCAACTGATTAATTAGGGGGTATCTTTTTAGTTGTTTACAAATTTCTTTAATCAATTAATGTAGCCAGCCAATCAATCAATCAAAAGTTGCAGCCCTAGTTTTGTCAAAGTAAGCATCATTTGTTGAAAGCAACAATTCAGTGTATGCTATTATTTGTGTTCAGTATAATTGATTCTTGATTCTTGAAATTATAAGACATTGCCAATTCAAGCATTAGCGTTCTTGAATATCACTATGTGGATGTAGAATTAAAAACTTTTGAAAAATATATCAATAAATTAAAGTTAATGTACTAATTTCCAACAACTTATTCAGATTCTCACTATTAAAAGACATATCTACCTTGGATTTTTCTGGGGATTTTCCACCCCCAACAGCCATATTCCTTTTCTTGAAGTTTTTTTTTAACCTATGTTTATCATAGTTGTTTTTAAACTCTTATCCTATTTAAAGAGTAATTTCCTACTTGGTACTTCAAGTACTTTGTTCGATCTAGACAGATGGGATCAAAGGGAATGCATAAGTATTATTGCTTATGTACAAAGTTCTTCAACTGTCTTCAGGATGACAGATCGACAACCAACACTAATACGATCTAACAATATCTCTTCATTTTCATATGGCATTGCATCACCATAGTAACTACACACCTTTCATACTTTAAAAAGCTGTATTAAACCTTAGGGAATATATTAAATAAAGTAACAATGAAGTCCTTAAAGAGATGTTATAACTGCTTTCTTTATCTGAATGGTAGAAAACAACATAAGCCCATACCTACCTGACAGCATTCAAGCAAGTGTGAAGTTTATTGAAAAGTGTGTTTATATCAACTCTAGTACTGTTTAATGCCAGATTGCAGCTGTAGGGCAGAATTTGGGCCATGTATAAACGTCTAGAGCACCACAGTGTATTATTTGAATTTTATTATTCTGTGAACCGCCCTGAGAACTCCAGGTATAGGGCAGTATATAAATTCAATCAATCAATGCAATTTTTTTCTTTTACGTAATAAGCTTAAGCTGTGACTCTACTACAGCGCATGGTGAATGTATACATTCTTATAACATTCTTGACGTTCTGCTACTGTGACAGCAAAGAATCCACATCTTTCTAAGAGGCCAACATTTAAGAAAGTCAGTTATTCTATTTTACTATAGGCATATTCACAACTGAAGACCAAAAGCCACTGTAATAAAAAAAAAATTCACATTCTTATTGACACACCCACAGATTGGCCTTCTCCCAATTCCTTTGAGATCATAGCCATGATTTGCATATCCAAAGAAAGCAAAGGTGCTCTCGCTTCTGAAAGCGGTACAGCAGGCGAGTCAGGAAGTGAAAAGATGTGTTGCTCCCTTTCCAGAATCAGCTGAGGCAAAGAAGGGTGAATTATACTCAGAGTGGAGAGTGGCAGTACATTACAAAGGGGCATGAAAAACTGATAACATGTTGCTTTGGCCAGGTTTGGGGGTGTTGAATACAGGAGCAGAACATGCATACCGGGAAGGTGCGATTGTCACTAGGATTTGGAATATGAAGCCTGAAGCAGAGCATGTACAGATGAAGAAATGGCTACTGCTGAAGTTAGTGGTGGAATAGCTTTCTTTTCCTAATGATCCATAGCATGGAATTAGCCTTTATCACAGCTGCTGCACGCTGCATTGACATCTTCATTCAGTTACTCACTACAAGCACAATGTCTCATCCTTGGCCAGTTCAGACCCCATAAGCATTTCAGAGAAAGTTACCTAAAACAAGAGGAAGAGGTGGCATTCACACACACACACCCCGCCCACATGCATGCTACAGCTAAATGCATCACTACAGTTGAGCTCTAGGATGACCCAAAGTGTTGCACCCTTTCCCACGACAGAGACAGAGCAGAATAATGTATGCCGACACTAAGATATCATATTTACGTATCTCATAAACCAATTTCCACCTATAGACTCTACCAACATGACTAGAACAATGAACTGAAGTTCAAAGCCTTTTTGAAAAATTGGGATTTGCATAGCATTAAGCCAGCAATTTCATATGCTTTGGACTTCTTGTGTAATTTATGCAAGTTCTCACTTTTGGGGAGCATCCTTTAGCTTTGGGGGCTAGAAATAGGAGGCGGTGCCATGCAAACTCTAAGAATTCAATTTTATTTTAATCACATCTTTTGATGACGAAGAATGTGGCGAGGAAAACAAACTGCAAGAACGATTCTGCTTCCAAACTGCAAGAACAATTCTGCTTTCCTTCTAACTTCCAAGCGGACATGCTTAGAGCTGGGCTGAAAAAAATACTGTGTTAGGGTAAAGCCAAGCTGTATGAACTGGTGTACATCACAGTGTTTCACTACCTGCAGAAATATGGTCAGTAGAAGCTGGCCTGCACCTTGAAAAAACTTGATCTCGGAGGAAGTACTGTTTTTTAATCTTTGTTCACCTACAATTTCAAACCAACAAAAAAACAAAAGCTAAAAACAGAATCGTACATAATTCTATGAGGCAGAAAACATTTGCTCATGATTGGTTAAATGATAACTGAAGTGTCATATATTTAATAATGCTAGCCTCCCACATGCAAGTCCTATAATACTTCTTGATGTTAGAAAACAGATCGTCTTGCTTTCTGCCTTTCACTTTAGGAACATTATAATATAAATTAAATTGTCAGCTTCCTTATAACTGATAGATATGGTTGGATGTTGAAGGAACTTAGTTTTGCACTTAAGGTCTAACTTCAACACTCCTGCAGTTTGTTAAAACAGGGCATGATAAGTCACCTGCAGGTTAGCAAACTATATCTTTGATACCAACATCAAGCATCCTTTCATTCATGTAGAAAATAATGTAATTTGTCCTGACTTCCGAGCAATTATAATTAACATTAAAGTGGTCTTTTCTTTTTTGTCACCTCTACATTCAATACTTATTTGCACTTATTTGTACTTACTATCAGTTAATCTCTTCTATAATGATATCAATAACTGGTGGTATTATGCATGGAAATTGAACATGAAGATAAATGTGTGATCACTGCTATCTTTATGCTTCTTGTTTTGATTTTATAATTAAGCTTCTGGTCTTGATTTGCTTTAAATAAAACTTTATCATACTCAACATATGCAGTGTGTTTCAAATGAATGTGCTGAAGTGCACTATTCTTAACCCATGTTTGATTAATATCCATTGTCTTTGGAAACCACACAAAGCCAATCATTTATTTCCTTGATTATACCATAACCAAAGAACTTTGCAATTCAATTTGAAATGAATGTGCTTCGCAGAACATGAAAATAAGGTTTAAACAAGCATGGTGGTATTAAAACTAATGAAAATTTCCACTCAGGTTCTAAATAACAAATATACATTGCAATAAGTGTGTATGTTGGAACAGATCACTGCAGTATACTGTATTCACAGTTGCCTAAATTAAGTGTAGATTGGGGACTGAACAGAATTCCATTTTGTTCCCATTACCTGAAATCAGCATTTAAATAAAATTGTCCTTAAACAATTCTGAACTATACTGAGCATGATCCAGCCCAAGCAACAGGATCAGAGAAGATATACGGAGGCTCCATGTGGGTGGAAGAATAACAAAGAATGTGTATTTCATTTCAAACAAACACTGGCCCTGACCAAACACCCTAGAGACATAACTCACTGATCTTGCCCCAGTCCCAGCAGCAGAAAACTGCCACATGCAAGCTATTCAGCCATGGAACACAGACCATAATGACAGCAATGGATGCAGCATATTCCTGGGAGAATATCCCCATGTTCCAAAAAGGGGGGGGGGGTAAGAAGACAAAGGTAACTACTGAGTGGTCACCTTGACATCAATATCAGAAAAGGGCCTAGAACAGATAATTAAATGTTTGGTCTATAAGCACTTAGAAAAGGATGCTGTGAATACTAAGATGTACATGGGTTTCTCAAAAACAAGTCATGCCAGATGAATCTCATTTCATTTTTGGATAAGAGTTACAAGCTTTGTGGATTAGGGGAATGCTGTGGATATAATGCATCTTGATTTCAGTATGGTTTTTGGCAACGTCCCCAAAGATATTCCTGTGGAGAAACTGGGAAAATGTGGGCTGGACAAGGTAACTGTTAGGTGGATTTGTAGCTTGTTGACTGACCAAACCCCAATAATAATAGTAATAATTTTATTATTTATACCCCGCCCATCTGGTTGGGTTTTCCTGGCCACTCTGGGCAACTTCCAGGATTATTTGCTCATTATTGTGCAAAGAGTGCTCACTAATGTTTCCTCACCAACCTCGAAGAAAGGTGACAAGTGGGGTGCCACAGGGTTTTATCCTGGGCCTGTTGTTGCTCAATGTCTTTATAAATGACATGGATGAAGGAATTGAGGGGATGCTCATTCGTTTTGCAGATGACACCAAACTGGGAGATTAACACGAGTCAACAGTCTAATGCAGCGGGGGAGGCAATGTTATTCTAGGGTGCATCAACAGAACCATTGTATCCAGATCAAGGGAAGTAATAGTCCCGCTCTATTCTGCCTTGGGTCAGACCACACCTGGAATACTGTGTCCAATTCTGGCCACCACAATTTAAGAAGGATATTGATAAGCTGGAATGTGTGCAGAGGAAATATGATAGCCATCTTCAAATATCTAAAGGGCTGTCACATGAAGAAAGCTTGTTTTCTCCTATGCCGGAAGGTAGAATGAAAACCAATGGCTTCAAGTTACAAGAAAGGAGTATCCGACTAAACATCAGGAAGAACTTTCTGACAGCAAGAGCTGCTTGACAGTAGAACAGACTCCCTTAGATGGTGGTGGACTCTTCTTCACTGGAGGTTTTTACACAGTGTTTGGTCACCTGTCAGGTATGATTTAGCTGAGATTCCTGCATTGGAGGGGCTTGGACTAGGTGACCCTCGGGGTTCCTTCCAACTCTACAGTTCTATATTCTAGCTCATAGCTGTCAACTTTCCCCTTTTTAAAAAAAGGAAATTCTCTTATTCCTAATAGGGTTCCTCGCAAGAAAAGGGAAAAGTTGACAGCTATGTTCTAGCTACTTGTTCAATTCTGACTGGTTGGCATCACCCCCAAGCTCCAACCAGATCACACCTGCTCTACAGAAACATTGGTAGAATAAACATAAAAAAGAGCAAGAGAAATCTGAGCCTTTCCTCCCTTTAAAAAAAAGCAATTCAAAATGGTCAACAGAGCTTTTCCAGATAATTTGAGGCCTTTCATATGCCCAAGGAAGTCTATGGGACCCTTGGTGGCCCAATGTGACTTGTTTACAAGGCATTTTGAAGATAAAGTTAGTTGCATCTGCTGGGACGCAGCCTTTCTGGGTCAGCACCTGGGTCAGCACCACAGGGTCAGCACCTGACAACTTCTCCCAACTCTCATCCTGTTCCAATCATCCTCTCCATGATGTCTCCTTGGGATTTATGTTAACAGCTTGAGGATGTGGACAAGGTACTTCAACTGGTGCAGGTCACCACTGTTCCTGGCCCTTTTACCATGGCTGGTAAAATCTCGTAGAGACAAGATGGTTGGTTGGGCCATGGAAATAATCAATGACTCTGAGTCTGAATGGTCCCAGGCCAGCTGGAAGAGACGGTAGCAAAACTATTCTTAAATTACACCTGTCTTACACCTTCGCCAGTGAGAGTATGATCCTGTTGATTCTCATTGATCTCTCAATGGCTTTAAACTGCTGTGATATATCTTTATGATAAAGTGCTATATAAATATTTTTATAAAGTGAGTAAAGCAACATCCTCTGAATCCATTGCAGATAGAGTAGGGAAATGTTGTGCTGCTTCAGCTACAAGGGGTATCCTACACATTGGAAGGGTAGAAAACCCAGTCCTTAGTGATGCCTGAGGCAAAATAATTATGTAACTCTTTATGGTACAGGACAAAAGCCAGATATCATCTGCACCCTCCCCTCAAGACCTGCCTAAGTACTTCCTTACACTAGCACTAGCCTATATTAGAGATGAAACAGCTTGAAACGTATTGTGACTCATTTAAGTCCAGCATTCTGTTCTCACAGTGGTCAATCTGATGCCTATGGGAAGCCTATAAGACCTGAGCGCACACTTGTATTTTCAATGACAGCAGACAAGAGCAAGCAATTTATCTAATCATACTTTTACATGGAAAAGTCACATTTTCCTAAATCGATACGATAAAAGATTTTGTACTATTCAGTTTCGGAGGTAGATAAAAATAGATGCAACTCGACTAATTAGGAAACTAACAGGCTAAAAACCTGGAAAGTTATGGAGAACTATACAGAACTAATATATATGATGGCATAAAACCAATAAGGACGGAAGTAAAAGGATGAAATTAAGAAAAGTAGCAATCAAGCTGTATGTCCTGACAGCAAGCTCTATACATACATGATCTCCAAGAAAAAGTAGAGTACAAGAAATATTTCAAAAAAAAAAAATTCAAGTTAAATTATATAATACTTTAGGAAGAAAAAAATACACTGTTACCCTGAAAAGTGTGCACAGTTTTGTTAGAGCGCAGAGTGGAAGTTATAAGCACCAATCAGATTATTCCTTCTGGATCCTAACTTCCCACTCAATAATGAATAAGCTGAAAACATACTGCCTGAAGTGATTTGTCTGCTTACCGTTTACCTGCTGTGCAAACATGTTATTTGTTGTCTTACGTTTTATGTTTTTAAAATGTACAATTTTTTACTGTGGCCAGTGGCTATGTTTACAAATCACATTAAACCACAGTTAATGTCTAACTATGGTTTAACAAAAATGAGCAAAGTGCTAGTACATGTTGCTCAAAAATCTCCACACTGCTTGTCCTACATTCCGGTTCATATTACTAATGAAAAAGAACTAAGGTGGTAGTTTTAAAGGATAGATATAACAATGAACAACTGAGGGTGTGTTGTTGTTTTTTTTGGGGGGGGGGTAACATACTTTGTGTTGTGGGAGGGCTACTATGAAAACTGAAACCACATGACACTTAATGAATACTTACTAACATAATCTTTAGTATTATTAAGTTGGCATACTGACAGTTGGTTCACTATTTTGTCCAACACATCCTTGACTTCCACAGAAACGGTTTACCTCACAAAATACTGGAGTGCATGTTAAACTGACATGTTTGAAAGATGAGGAACCAAGGAAGAATGAGGCCAATAGTCAACCCACAAACATAGTTGGTCATCATTCCCCAAAATGAATCTAGCCTGAGCTTCTGAATAGCCTCCTCATAAAAAGCTCTTTGGTTCTCAATTGGTTCTATAGCACATAGCCGGATTTTCAGACACAAATGCCTGGAAAAAGCAAATGCATTTTCTTACAAGTCATTTCTGATTCATAGAGAAAAGCAAGCTGCTGGTGACCAGCATGGGCTAAAACTTGTGTCCATGTGTGTGGACTGTGGGATTGGATATGTTTTGAATGTGCAGTGAAACACGCAAGTAATACATTTAAGGCTACCATTATCTTGTTATGTATAAATATGCTTAGTGTACTAGGTTCCTAATAAAGCAAGTATTTCTATGTCATCTTTCAGGAATGTCTTTACTTGGATGAGTCTTCTGGGGAAGATTAAAAGAGAGACACTTTTCCACAAATATCCTAAAAATTTAAGTTATACACTGCTCAAGGTTTCCCTCCCTTTGTTCCCTAATATTGCCAGTGATGCACTCCTTAAACAAAAATGAAAGCAATGACAGGAGAGTATGCCCGTAAATCCACTCCGTACAAATGTTTGCCATACATTATGTGAATTCATTATGTTTACCATTTTTAAATCATATACAGTGGTACCTCGGGTTAAGAACTTAATTCATTCTGGAGGTCAGTTTTTAACCTGAATCTGTTCTTAACCTGAGGTACCACTTTAGCTAATGGGGCCTCCTGCTGCCGCCACGCCGCTACTGCGTGATTTCTGTTCTCATCCTAAAGCAAAGTTCTTAACCCGAGGTACTATTTCTGGGTTAGCAGAGTATGTAACCTGAAGCGTATGTAACCCGAAGCGTATGTAACTGTATTGAACTTACTTAAAATATTCTTATTCCAAGGGTCATTTTAAAATGGTACGCTCTCCATGTTGAAGCTGCCTGTAAGTGCCTATTCTCCAGACAGTAGGCACAACCTTTAAAAGTCTCTTATCCTGTGCACTGGCAGATGCAGTGTTTGTGAATGAGTAGTCACTCCCTGGAGGTGCCTGTACTGGAATGTAGATGGTGCAGGGGTAAGAGGTTTTTATGAATTATAAATTATGCCCACTGCATGGAACACACTGATGTGGGTAAGTGCTGTTCAGCAGCCTCTACATGGGAGATGTAATGTTTAAATTAGCCCTCAAATTACCACTTCAAACATGGAATTAGTGGAGACTGCCTTGAAATCATTACTATTAAATCAACTTGCATTTGGGCTCCTTGTGCGCTTCCTTTGTTTCATTTCAACATTTATGTATCCCATGTTCAAACTTATCTCTGCAGTAATTAAAGCAACAAACACACAACTTATATGGTAAAAGCTGGGACTTTCAATTTTCAAATGCAGATATGGGGAACATGTGGCCGTTGAGATCATAGAATCATAGAATCATAGAGTTGGAAGAGACCACAAGGGCCATCGAGTCCAACCCCCTGCCAAGCAGGAAACACCATCAGAGCACTCCTGACATATGGTTGTCAAGCCTCTGCTTAAAGACCTCCAAAGATGTTGTTGAACTCCACCTCACATCATCCCTGAGCATTGTTCATGCTGCTTGGTGTTGATGGGAGTTCAGGAACATCCAGAGGGCAGTGAGTCCTCCATCTCTGTCTTAACTAGAGCCTGCATACTACACCAAAGACTGTCAAGAACAAACTAAGGTCTAAGTGACTTGTGCTTCTCCCCAGATTATATCAATGCCTGGTTGCTGGGTTTTTTTTTAACTAATACAAACTTTTGACAGTTGATGTACCACATGGTAAAATGTTTAAAGACTTATGTTGCCTATTTTTTTATGAAGATTCCTAAACACAATGGGAACACTATAGATATCATCTAGCATGAACAGGTTTTTAAAAATGTGATATTCACATTGTTTTCATCTAAGATTTCTCAGTTTTGTTCTGCTATAAAGCAATAAGTGAGCCACAGGGGGCTCAAGAAGTAGTTGTATGGTTCATGGAAGGAACAGAATCACAACTGAACATCAAGGAAATGTTTGAGCAAACAGAAAAAAATTGGAATATAAGAAAGTTACCAATGATCATGGGAAAAGATCAGCAAGGGGCAAAATGAATTTTGGCTGCCCAAGTGAGAGGAAAATATTCTCCAAACAGGAGAACTATTATTAAATGTACAGGTTGTATGGTCCAAAATGGTTTAGAAAAAGTTTTATCAACCTTGCACCTGGTAGCTTTTCAAATGTTATGTTTGAAACATCAACATATGCTATATCTATACAACCGTGCAACCTCAGAAAACTACTAAAAGGAACAATGCAAAAGAAAAAGAGTTAATGTACAAATACTTTAAACAAAGCTATGAGCAAGACAGAAACACAAGCTATATTGTAGGTCAATCTATGAGTTTTAAATGTTATTAAAATTGATTTTTTTTAAAGATCTCTTTAAATGTACAGTCACATGTCATTTCATACAAGTTATTTGAAACTTATTGATCTTCTCATTTGTGCAAAGACCGGGTTCTGCCATCAGTCTGGTGAAAGGATAATAGAGCACTCTAAACACTTATGATAGGTTAGATGCAAACAGTGGTCCTCATTTAAACAGATGTAATAGCACTACAAGTGTTTGCATTCCAACCTTTGCAATTGCATGTTATGCAATAAATTAACAAGCATGTTCTGCTCTGCTTCACATCAAGGCCAATATCTCAGTCTTGTTGCCTTAATTTGCAATCAGAGTCTAAGCACCAGAAGATGCATCTAAGGTACATTAAAAAGGATGGGATACAAGTCTTCATAGCCTGCCACATTGTGCACAAAGAAAGCGAACGATTACCAGCAATTTTACTTTACCACTGTAGGACAATACCAATACAGTTAAATTTGGCTCCATGCAAGCAACTGGGGAAAATATACTTAAAATGACTATATATGGAAAATTACATTTGAAAAAAGCTCAATGGAGAATGTATATGTATTTCTGTATGGACAGATAAAATCTCTGGAAGTATATTCAAGTCTATTCTGCAAAATACCCTTCTATTCATCCTACTCAAAGCAGCATTCTCAGGCTATAATAGGTCACAACTAAGTACAGTACCTTCCTTCAAGAATAATTTTGCTTTGTCTGTCAGCTGTCAACAAAACACAAAGAACTCATACAGTCCAGTTATGTATTGTACATGTAAGAGAATCTAACAAAATACAAAGACGGGGTGGGGGGAGAGAAATCAAAATTTCATGGCAGGTGCAGTTCCACGTTTGCTAAAGGAATTTCATAAACCATGTTTCATGTGTGGCTACTGAATTCCAAAAATAACTTTAATGGTTGCTCCAAAAGGAAAAGAAAAGAGAAAGACATCATGTACCAAAGCAATATTAATGTCACATTTCATATGTTGCTTATAGAACACTTTGCTGAACATTAAAAAATAAATAAAAGTTTAAAAGTTAAAGACATTACACAAGTCTGTGTTCTCGTAAAATGAGAAAGACCTTCTGGTGGCATTGAAAGAAAGGTCTCCGCAGTGGGCACCTCAAAACCAGTTTTTTAAAAAAGCATTTAAAAGCATTACCAAGCACTGTTTGTTCATTTAAGTTTAATTATTTTCTCTTTGAGAATGGTACTAATGAAACTGAATATCTTTCATGGTTTCGGAGGACAGTTTGAACAGTCTGTAAACAAGACTGAGGGTAGACAAGTGAGCTGACTGAGCCAAGGGGTTGCTAGGTGATGCAGAATGTAAACCCACAAACTTGCTAAGGGTTATTTTGCTCTCATTTCGCTCTCACACAGCCTCTCCCAAGTTCCAGCCATTACCTTCCAGGTGACTAGCAATATTCCCCTTGCTCTTTAACATTATTATGCTTTGCTAAAAATGCAGAGTTCGGACGGGAAGAGAATGTAAAACATTTTTATTTTATTTTTACAAAATTACAAGAAATATAACCTCAAAAAGTGTTCATTGCTTTTTAAATGGGAAATATATTGTCCTCATATGGTTTACAAGGACAAATGTTCACTATAACCTCTTTCACCCACCCCCATCCACTCCAAAAACTTGTGATTTTTTTTTCAAGTATCTGATCAGAGATTGTCCAGTAAGAGCACTTTATTAGATCATCAGTCAAAGGGTTTCACAAGCACTGAGAGCAATGGGCTCAAATGCAGCACATCAGTTTTAATAGACCACAGACTAATAGTAAACTGCAGATACTGCTGAGAACTTTCCATGCACTAAACTCTTGAAAAAGCACCATCTCTCCAGCTTAAATGCAGCTGCCTCTTTCAATGCCGCAAATGGGTAAATTTGACAAAAAAGCCACCATTAAGACTACATGAAAGGCTCAAGACAACATCCTTTCAATGCTTTGTACTTCAGTAATCAGATGTACTTACTCACCCCCTCCCCCAAACCCGATCAAGAACTATTTCTGAATGGTAGGAAATAATTCCACTTTGTACATCTTTTAGTTAATCAAGACTTTCTATTCAGCAATTTGACCTTTTGTTCAAAACAGGATTATCAGTTTTTTCGCCAGTTACCAAGGGCGACTCGCATGGTGAACATAATTGCAATAATTTGCAAAACACCATGGCAACCCACATTACAACTAGGTAAATACTGGTCTTTTGTGCTACATTGTTATTTTCAGAGATGCTGAAGTCAAAGAACGAATGACAAATGAACACAAAATTTATATTTGCTTTGTCTCAAAAGAGAAGAAAATTGATAACAAGAATTGGGGGGAAACCGACTACAGCTGTAATTTCTAACTTGATTAATTAGGATGGTAACAGTCCTTAACAGTATATTCAACAAACAGCCCTGACTTAGTCTCTCCACCCACCTCTCCCCCTCACTACACTACTACCACTATCCCCCACCCCAGACAATTTTTCCCCCTTCTGCTAGGAGAACAACCAACCCCATTTGCTCTTTTCTTCATCTTAATGGAATCCTTAATTACAGAATATTGTCCTCCAGCTCTTCATTACACATTGAAAACTGAGTGAGGGAGAATACGAGTGCCAAAGCAGACAGGGTAGCTACAGCAGTCTTGTCTGCTTTTTTTTTTTTGGACACAACAGGCCTAATGATGAGACGGCATTTTCCCCCTGGTATTAGCAGCTGTTCTACTGCAGACAATTAAGCACAAACTATTTAGCATTTCAGAAAGCTGCTTCTCGTCTTGGCAGTGTTAGGTAAGTGTGCATGCTAAAATGAACTTACAAGTTAAATACCAAAACATCTGATAGGAAGTCTCTACTTACACTGTAATTACCATTTTGGGTGCAATATCTGCAGCATTCCAACATTTCTCTATTAATACTATATGCAAGTGAATGTAAAATAGTAACACAGCCCACATGCAATTCATGTTTAATAAATTATTATTATCAATCATCATCACCATCATCTTAATATTGGTGTGCACCATGATTTGGCAAGTCCCTAAACATACCAAGAATCACATTTAGATATGTATTTTCTTACTCTAACACAGTGTTTTACAACAGCTAATGTGATCCAGGAAGAGACAATTGCGGCTGAACATCTCTGCTTACGTAGGAAGCACATTTGAGGGCCTTGGATTATTGATCAGCTGATCTATTTCACACAGCAATTGTGAAAATAAGGACATTTGCTTATTTACCTACTTTACGTCTCACCCTTCCTCCCAAGGGAGCCCAGGGAGGCTTCTAGATACATGTACCAAGATATATTGATATTTATGAATTGCAATATACTGATGTTTATACAGCACACTATTTCACAGGGGCAATGCAAGGCGGCTGTTCAGCCTATAACTTGGTGGAACCTTTTGCCCACATGCAATGCATACCATTCACCCTGGAACATCACTCAAGCCCATGGTACAGAAAAGGCAAATAATTTCTCATCACAGTTGTGCTCAACTTGGAGCCAGGGATCAGCTGAACCTTCAGGTGTTCTCTGGCCCAACAGTCAAGCAGTGAGACTGGCTTGAGTGGAGAAGGACTGTGCACTGCCTCCCTCCCACCTTGCTCCAGTGGATCTGCACACTGCACTTTGTTGTTGGATATATTCCCTAATGACATCAGTCATAACGCTAATCAAGGGCTAGGGGGGAGAAACCCAGCCAGATGGGTGGGGTATAATAATAATAATAATAATAATAATTATTATTATTATTATTATTATTATTATTATTATTATCATCGTTGTTGTTGTTGTTGTTTCATTTATTATCTACCCTACAACAAAAGTTTCTGGAGAGGGCTGCAACAATATAAAAATACAATATTAAAAACAGTTAAAACAAGTTATAATCAGAAGAACAAGCACAGTTCTAAAACCATATTCCAGGTGTCAAAGGTAAGGATAAAGAGGTAGATCATATGAAGAAAACTATACAATGAAGGTGCCAGACATACCTCCGTGAAGAGGGAATTCTACAGCTTAGGAGCCATCAGAGAGAATGTCCTCTCCTGAGCTGCCATCTAACTTACATTGACCTTAACACTTGAGAGGGTCTGTAGGGACGGAGGCTCAGTGGGTTAGGGCTTTAAACACTAATGTAAGCACCTGGAATTGGGCCAAAATGCAAATTGGCACCCAGTGCAGCTATTTTAAAACAGGGGTTATAAGAGTTCTAAATGGAACCCCAGCCAGTAACCTGGCTGCTGTGTTTTGGACCAGTTGAAGCTTCTGAGTTGTCTTCAAGGGCAGTCCCACACAGAGCACCTGTCTGTAATCCAACCTAAAAAGTTATAGCCACTGAAGCTACCTGAGCCTTCTCTAACAATGTTGGGTCCATGAGTACCTCAGAGGAAGATCTGTAAGTAACCTCTTAAAAATCAGTCCATCTTCCCAGCTCTTGGACCTGAGAACTCTGAACAAATAATACCTCTGTCTTTCATTTCAACCCCATTAACCGAGAAGGACTCCAAATTTATTTTCCTGAGGCTGGAAGCCTTCAGAGCAAAACAGTCTGCCCTCTCTTATTACAAGGACTAGTTCATTGTAACAGGAAGCACAGCCGACTGGACCATGAAGCAGTCCTGAAGCAAGTTGTTTCAGGGTGTCACCCTCAGAAGAGGAAAGACAAGCGAAAGGTTGGTTCAGGGCTACACCTCCTGCAGCCTCACCGCTAGCACTCGCCCTGCACCATCATGCCTCTCCAACTGACAGGGACAGAAAGTCCGCCGCTCGGAGTTCTGCCTCTAGTGGCAAAATGTCCAGGCCCCCAATACAAAATTTAACTTTTTAAAACTTTTGTTTCATTTTCTAATACTTCATTTTCTGTTTAAAGGGGGGGGGGGCTCTAAACAGTGTTCTCTAATATCGTAATAAAGCTGGCATTCAAGAATATAGAGGGCGCTCTCCTGTCTCCAAGATATTCATTCCCTATATTTGTAGAATGGGGACATACCTCGCTGAGGACCACTCTACCCTTAACAATGTAGCCTAAAAACACCAGTATTCACTTCAGTCAATACAGAAGCTATGCATACCGAGACATGAGGGAAAGAGCTGGAAAACTGACAGTCCATGTCTGTTTATGTGCATCTGCACCTCTGTTTTGTGCATTTACCACGGCAAACAGTTGTGGTAAAACCAATGCATCCAAGCTGCCATGTCAAGGGTGAAGAAATTCTCATATTTTCCTCCACATTAACTATTTTCAGCAGCAGGAACAGTTGCAGCTTCCCTTCTAAAACCAAAGCTGTATGAATCCCATACCTATTCTTTAGGAAGTTAAATAGATCCATCAAAAAAGAAGAAGAAAGCAGCTGTGCTTTGTGCATAGCTGGGGAGGGAGACTTCCCAGGTACACAGAAGTATATTAGTTTGTAAATTGAAAGAAAAAGAATAAAAACAACAACAGAAGGGCTCAGTGAAAGACCTATGCTCAGTGACCTCCAGGGCTTAAAGAATGTTGAGGGCAGCTGAGCCATGGGATGTTGAGGGTGTCAGATGACAAAAAGGAAGCTGGAGGGAGGGAGGAACTGGCTTCTTTGAATATCTGAAAGCTTGTACTATCCTTGGGAGAGGGGATTAAGATGCGGGGTGGGGTGGACACATCCCATTGGACCTCTTAAAAAACTCTCCCCCCACTATATAGGTGGTTGTGGGGGGGAGGAACAATACACCTTTTCCCTTTCTCCCTCTCCAGATGTCCCCTCACCAACCCTAAACAAGGCTATAAGGTTCCTGATTCCAGGCCAACTGGAAGAGTTTGTAATAAGTGATCAAGATACTCTACAAAATGTTGAAGTGTGTCCCCCACATTATAGTTTAATGCCTTTTCCCACGGCCACTTCCCCATGCATAATTCGCCAGTGTTCAATAAGATTACTAAATCTAAATTAAAACTATTAAATTCAAAATATTTTATACTATACAGATTTTATTTATTTATATATAACATATACCCATATATGTTTATAAATATATAACATATTTATATATGCCATGTATATATATAGTATATACCCCACCTTTCCACCAAGAAGCTCAAGGTGATATACAGAGTTTTCCTCTATTTTATCCTCACAACAACCCTGTGAGGTAGGTTAGGCTGATGGTTTCTGAGCTAAACTGTTTCACTACATGTACTCTTTAGTTTGCTTCAGCAAATACTTTTCCTGTGTCCAATCCATATAATTTTTCTCACAGTGCCAAATATCCCCAGCATGAACCAATATTCATAAACCAATGTAAAATCTGAACACTATATTCTGTTTGTTTTTAACTTTCTATCGAAGCACACATACACTTTTTAAACTGCATTTGGGGAAGATGGCTAGGTGCAATGTCCTGTAAAAATAACAATACTTCATAGAGTACAACTGACTCTCTGGCCATTATAGTATTGGAATTATATCCAACTAAGCTCTAGTCAGAGTAGACCCATGCCCATTAATTTCAATTGTCTATTGTGAGTATGACTCACAATGGATACAAGTCTTACTGTGGAATCCTCACCAATTGGACTAATAATTCCTCTGAAGACTTGTGTTTTCCTGCCCTTTTCGTATCTTATAGAGAGGATACAATATTTTTACAACTTGGCCAACGTATTTTCATTACAAGGTCCGATTAGTCCAGTATGCCTAATCTGATCTGCCAGTATAGCTCACTGGGACCTACGTTCCAGGGCATACAGCTGGTCAAGTGGGATGGTCCATCCATTTGCCTTTCCTGTTTTCTGCGAAGACAAAGCCAAGGCCTTATGGAAATATAGCCTGGCAACCACTAGTATCTAAGAGCACCCAGAGATAAAGTTGCAGGTTTGAAGATTTAAGGAGGCTCTGCAGGAACTCTTTGGATGTCATTACTTTGACTGAGAATAGGCTGTTGTGTTGTTTTCTCTCCTTATAGAGATTTGCAATAGGGTGGGACCCTGAAAACCTGAATGTAGGGGTTTTCTTTCAGAGGTTCACAACTCTGTTTTTCCAGCACTAAAACTAAATAAATAATACTATGTAAATTGGGAGTAGGGATGTTTACCATCATTGCCTTACAATCTCATGGAATTTCAGAATTTGATTGTGCGAGTCTCATTTTTTAACAAAGCAATTGGACAACTCTGTGACTCCTGAAAAAGTGTAGCTCAAGGAAAACAGACATAGATAGTAGCTGCAAAATAAAAGGAAGAAGTTCTCTCTCCCTCTTCTTAAGTATATAAGCACAAGCGGCCTTCAACACAATTGCTTTTATAGTGTGTGATCCCAGATTTTTGACTGTATCATACTTGTAAGAAGGGTCATGTCTACGAATTGGAACAGAGGGCATTGTACCCTTCCAAGAGTTCTTTGATAGAGGCGTCCCTAAACATACTTCATCACAATAATGGCCATTTTGCATTTTTTATAAAACACAATGGGGGGGGGAGGGGACAATGTAGCAATGTATACCAAGACTTCTTCACTTTGTCTGTCCATTGGGCTTATTTATCTAAGAAGGCACTGAAGAATGATTGCATGGTGTCCTGGCCTCATTAGAAACCATGAAAATGAAAGCAAGGACAAAATTTGGCAGTACCAAGTACGTACATGCAAAGACATATGGAAAATACACAAACTACCGATATCTAGTAACACAAAACCCCATGCTTTTGTAGAGCTTGGCAGTCACTCACACTCCACGTAACAGTAGGGGACTCTGATTGCAGATTTCACTGCAGGACAAGACCCTAATGGCTTGGTCTTGCATCCACTAAAATGCAACAACAAAGATCCCATTAACTTTAATGGCCTAAGATAAGGGTATAAAATGAGTTACCTGGAATTTTCAGTCCCCTGACCAAGCACCAAGGAAATGGAACTCATAATTTCTCTAAGAAATAAACGCACCATCAGAAGTAAAAGTACTAGCTAAATATAAACTATGTTGAGAACTTCAATATCATCAAGAAGGGTGATGTTTTAATACACCAATTAAACATTTTGTAATTCAGACCAGCCTCTGCTCTAAGTTTAAAGCTGTTCTTTTAAATATAGAGCATTTCCAACTCTTTGTGTTTACTTCAAAAATATGCCAAGCAAAAAAAAATTATAAGCAGCAAAATCTTAATATACTGTTTGGTAAAGTTCAAGTCAGCCTTTGAAAAACACATTTATCTATCCAGTAAAGCTTGTGTTAATGCGATGTAAGAGTTTGGCAAATTCAACTCTAATGGAGCATAAAAGTGCTTTTGCTTGAAAGTGAGATCATTTTTAAAAATTCAAAGCATGATCACTTTTTCTTTTTTGCAGGAACAATCTGATACAAGCAGCAAAGCTTAAATAAACCAGAAACATTTCAAATGATCCATAAAGGATTAATAAGCACCACAGGAAGTCCTATAGGCTCAGCGTATACATTTTCCCATCTTTTTCTCCTGTGATGCACATGACATGAAATTCTAAGCAGAACTCAAGTTTCAAAGTTACTGAATGTTAAGGCCCACAAGCTTTAACAGTGCAGTGAAGCAGGTCATCACCTTGCACTGCTTAATCTAAACAATAACGTCACGATATTGTTAGCACACTAATGTTCCAAAATCATGACACCTAGAAAAAACTCATTTCTAGTGACAAATTGGGGGGGGGGGGGAATAGCAACAAACCAAAACAAAAAGGATAGCTGTAACAGTAACAGTGTAGCAAGCTACAACCCACTAATAAAAAGCAAAGCAAAATGACAGTTGTTATTTTGGCAGAGATAATCTATGCTGAAACACAAAACACATGCACACAATTTCTTTCAATACAATTTGCTTGTCTTCCCACTGACTTCTGTGATTACCACAGAAAGCAAGGTTCTAAACATATTTCAGCAGAATCTTCAATCAATAAGAAAAAAAACCCCAGAGAGGTATGGGAAAATGCATTATAGTATTAGTAACTGCTTACAAAATATATTGGACTTACCAATATGCATACAACTGACAAGATGAGATACAACCTATTCCACCAAATGGCAAAAGTAGGTATTAAGTAGGTACAGGTAAGGTACAATTGTATAATCTACCTGAAATTGTTGGAGGAGGAAGAAGAGGAGGAGGAGGAGGTGGAGGAGGAGTTTGGACTTGATATCCCGCCTTTCACTCCCCTTAAGGAGTCTCAAAGAGGCTAACTATCTCCTTTTCCCTTTCTCCCCCACAACAAACACTCTGTGAGGTGAGTGAGGCTGAGAGACTTCAAAGATGTGGACCTAGCCCAAGGTCACCCAGCAGCTGCATGTGGAGGAGTGGGGAAGCGAACCCGGTTCACCAGATTATGAGTTTACCGCTCTTAACCACTACACCAACACTGGCTATCATGGAAGACATCAAAGTTTTAAAGTTCACTATCATAAAGACGTGTTTAGTTACAGGTAGGTAGCCGTGTTGGTCTGCCATAGTCGAAACAAAATTAAAAAATTCCTTCCAGTAGCACCTTAGGGTCTGGTGACTTCTGTTTCAGTGTATCTGAAGAAGTGTGCATGCACACGAAAGCCCATACCAATAACAAACTTAGTTGGTCTCCAAGGTGCTACTGGAATAATTTTTTTTATAAAGATGTGTGTGACACACAACTCTAGCTGTCCTTTCTATCTCAAGCGAAAGGCGTCATGGAAGTACTGAACCAGTGCCTGAAATCAATAATGAGCTGGATGTTGGCAAGTCAACTGAACTGGGGAAACGTCAGCGATGGGAGTTACACTACCCTTGAAAAATCAGGTTTGGTAAACTCTCAAGTTTTGGTTGAAGCTGGGAATGCTTTTGCTGAGTTTTGGATGGTGATTAGTGACAGCTACCTATTGAAAAAACAAACTTGGCTGTGGTATACATGCCTCAGTTACATGAAAGCAGCTCTGCTGTATTGCACTCTTTGTGATGGACTCTCCTTGCTTGCAGGCTTTTAAGCAGAGGTCTTGTCATGTATGATTTAGTTGATATTCCTGCATTTCAGGGGGTTGGACTAGATGCTTTAGCAAGCATGTTACTCCTTGTATGTCATTTCAACTGCCTGCTGGTCTCTTTGAGTGCCATTTTATAAATTTCTCAGGCCATATATTTATTTCACTCACAACAACATTTGTTGTCTACTCATTTTAGTAAACTCATGTTAGAAAAAATTGGCCAAGACAGAAATCAGAAGGCGATGGAAATCAACTTTTGGAATATTCATTTTCCTTGGAAATCTCCATGCTATATACATATAGAAGTTAAAGTGTTATCAAATATTAATTGTTTTTTTCCAAAGAGAAACATTATCTAAAAGAATTGTTTTAAAAACAAAATTCAGGGGCACCAAAATTGATATTGTGTCACAATGATAATATTCAAGATGCAGTAGCTTAATCTGACAAGTATTTTAAGGAATCTTCCAAGAGAGAAACAAGTTTCTGAAAACATAAATAAAATATTAAATTTATTGCTGTATTTTGTGGAGTCTTGTTCAATTTCTTATTTCTGGTTTCAGACCTGCTTTGTTCTTAGAGCCAAATGACATTTAAAGAATTTCACATACAGCTCTGGACTAATTAATCCATAGTTCCTAAACCAATACTCCCATGCTCTAAATCTGCAGGCAATTGGATAGGTTCAGATATAATACATTATGACTTTATGTGCATGGCCTTGGCTCATCCTCCCTAACTCTGCTGAGCGGAGAGCGAAGAAAATGTATGAACTGAGATAACGGGTTGTATTCAACACTGCCATTTCACTCATACAACAGACTTCCATTTCTGCAACAGACCTTCCCCCATCTCTCTTCTGCAGTCCCTCAAAATCTGCTCCAAGGGACTGAGGGAAGGAAAGTCACATCGCACAAACAGAATGCCATCCGCACAACATTGGATATCACCCAATATGCAGCAAGACTGTAAGAAATGTAAAGTTTAAACTGAATATGTTGACAGCTGTAGAGAAGAATGAAGAGACAAATACAGAAGAGCAACATTGTCAAAACAGGAAAGATCTGGAAAATATAAGAAACAGGAATGGAAATGAGGAGATCAAAACAAGCAGGACAAGAGAGGAGGCTAATCTCTCTTGGAACAGAGTTCAAGTACACTGGGGCCGCCATCACAGGAACTGAGTTAAGACCACTTGCTTCAAGTGAAATATGGGGAAACCAATTCAGATTGGCATGCCACCACAGCAGTCCCTTATAGGGACATTACAGTACCCTAAGGGGTAAGTTACCAAATTATGAATGAAAGTTGCCAGGTCTGCCAAGCAGTGGTGTAGATGATAGAAGGCACAGAACTACTGACTATTGTATCCAACTAAGTTTTACTCATAGTAAAATAATTAAAATTAATGAACCCACAACATAGTCAAAGAATCAGAATAAAGTGGTACCTCGGGTTACATACACTTCAGGTTACATGCGCTTCAGGTTACAGACTCCGCTAACCCAGAAACATTACCTCGGGTTAAGAAATTTGCTTCAGGATGAGAACAGAAACAGTGCAGCGGCAGCAGGAGGCCCCATTAGCTAAAGTGGTGCTTCAGGTTAAGAACAGTTTCAGGTAAAGACCAGACCTCCAGAATGAATTAAATTCTCAACCCAAGGTACCACTGTAGACTCATGGAACTATAGAGGTGGAAGAGACCCCGAGGGTCATCTAGTCCAACCTCCTGCAATGCAGGAATCTTAATCCTGAGATTAAGAGTCTCATGCTCTACCAACTGAGCTATCCCAAGGATAGCCATTTCCATTTATTTCAATGGGTTTATCCTGAATATGTCTGATTGGTTAAAACCCTGTAATTTGGATCTTAGAACAGGCACATTCGCAGTCAACCAGTAAACTAAATCCAGACCGATTTTGGTTTATTCACCTTCATCCAGTCAACCTCTGACAGCAGACACAAATTTAGAGACTTGCCGGTCCCAGCTGGATTTCATGAAAAAGAAAAACAGAGCTGGGCGTCATTAGCCTGACAACATGTTCTATGAGACTTGTTAAGCTGAAAAGTAGTGATTGGCCCAAGATCACTCAGTGAACTTCATGGGTTAGCATGGATATGAACCCCAGTTCTCTATGATCCAAATCCAGTACAGTGGTACCTTGCTAGACAAATGCCTCGCAAGACAAAAAACTCGCTAGACGAAAGGGTTTTTTGTTTTTTGAGCTGCTTCGCAAGACGATTTTCCCTATGGTCTTGCTTCGCAAGACGGAAACGTCTTGCAAGTTTGTTTCCTTTTTCTTAACACCGTTAATACAGTTGCGACTTGACTTCGAGGAGCAACTCATAGAACGCGGTGTGGTAGCCTTTTTTGAGGTTTTTAAAGACTTTGGTGATTTTTGAAGCTTTTCCAAAATGTTCCCGACACCTTGCTTTGCAAGACGAAAAAAATCGCAAGACGACAAAACTCGCGGAACGAATTAATTTCGTCTTGCGAGGCACCACTGTATTTCAAAGGCACAGGACAAAGCTAGAACCATAAGCACAGCCATCACAGAACTGCACAATTTTAGAGTTTCTGTGAACCTGTACTCTACTTGCATTCCTGCACAACTGCTGGTAGATATGCTAATGAATAAAGCTGGTAAAATGCTGCAACAGCATGGAGCAGAGAGAGATAAAAGAAAGGAGCATCCCTAAATAGGGAGCAGGGGTGAGAAACTCACTCCTTGTACACATATTTGAAAAGCTGAATTGAATTTAAAAATAGAAATTAGCACCTTTTGATAGTGAAGTAGTTTGATATTTAATTGGCAGTGTGTATTAACAGGTTTTACACATAAAAAAGCAAGGGGGAAAATAAACTGACATTTTATGGTAGAGCAGTTAGCGCACCATGTTGTTAAGGGGTTTTATTTTACACTGATTTGATCAACGGAAACAAGCCTCAAGCTCTCAAACAGAATCAGCACATATCCTTTTAAGTTCAACCAAGTATAATAAGAAACAAACTTTTGTTTTTATTTAACAGTGCATTCTTGGTCTTCCAAATGACATCATCCAAGAGAAATGGCTCCTCTCTTACCCAGACAGCAATTCACCCCACTGCATACTGGCAGAAGATGTGAAAAATCATAACCAAAACAGTGAAACTGAACAAATAAAAGCAGCAACATTCAGGAGTCATAGATATGTTTCAGATGTCCCTACCTATCCCCAGAAGTTCATTTCTATGCCCACCAACTTTAGAAGAGCAGGTCAGAGTGTTCTCCATTCATTAGAAAGAACAGGAAGTCACAGAAATTCCATTCTGTGCCAGGAGTAGTGATGGGTCCATCTGTCTAGAGCAGGCATGGCCAAACTTGGCCCTCCAGATGCTTTGGGTCTACAATTCCCATCATTCCTGGGCAAAGGTCCTGTTAGCTAGGGATGATGGGAGTTGTAGTCCCAAAACATCTGGAGGGCCAAGTTTGGCCGAGCCTGGTCTAAGGTATGGATGAACAGTTCCACTCCTATGGAGAATGTTATGATTACTGGCCCAGGATAGGTTTAAAAAATCCAATGGAAGATACAGGACTAGTTACTGGGATAACAACTCTGTTCTTCTAAGCAACCTTAGGTGGTCTGGCATAACAGTCTTACTAGGTTAGCAAAATACCACTCAACAGTTTGATAGCGTAAAGTTCTATGCAACTGATGCGTCTCCCCGTTCTACATTAAAGCACACCCCTTGAGCTACTGGCTTGTGATAGCGAGACTTCCACATGAAGACAGTGGCATACATAGTTACTAAACAACAAAGAGGGGGTGTTCTCAGGGTCTCCAGGTTATCAACCTATCTTGAAACAGCCACCAACAGAAAAAGCACTTGGCTTTACTGTATAAGAAAGAAGAAACTTCTATCGAGATTGTTCATGGAAGCAACACCATGTCAAGAAGCTCAGCAAGCATCGTCGGAAGAATGGGACTGTACTTTCTCCCTCTGGAGACAAAGAAAGATGTTTGTGCTGAAGAGTTTATGTGAGAAGCTAGCTTGGCTTGTCACCATCTTGGGCTGAATTTTTTCAAGTCCTTTGGTAGGAGAAAGTGACCCCCTTCCCCACCCAAAAAAGAGGGTTTGGGCTACTTGTGCCTTTTCTGCCATCTTTGCTTCCACCAAAATCTCATCCAGTTGACCCCCAAACAACTGGTTCCAGAAGACTTGTAAGAAAGATGAACTTCTGAGCCTGGATCAATGTTCCAGGCTTTTAGGCACACATCCTTTATTTTGTCCACCGTTGCAGCCACAGACCTGGACCCAAACTAGATGAAATCTGTAGAATAGTTCGCTAGGCAAGATATGTACAATTAGATCTTCCACAACCCATCCTTTACTGACTCAAGATCATTGACTTACAGAACTATCACCCTAGAAAACCCACCACTCCAGAAAACAAGTGATGCTGGTGAGGTTCCCAATGGAAATTCCCCCTTTATTGAAGTCAACTGGAACTGGGAGCAATAGTTTCTTTTCTCAGTTACTAATGTGGGACTCCCTTTAAGTATAAGTCCCCTTCTACTCCCACTGGAACCTCCTCCTGCTGTATGATGCCATTCTCCTATGGATTCTGTCTGCTACAGGAGATAATCCCAAAGGACATAGTGCCTTATGATCCAGAGAGAAAGAATGTACTATAGCATCTTGTTAGTTTGGAAGATGCAATAAAATATTAAGGCACAGTACAAAACGGGGAGGGAGAATAAATACATTTTACTTTTACTATTGGTAGTTACTTATTACCAATAAGGCAAAAACTATTAGATCTTTAAAAAACAAATGTGAATGCTTTCCCAAAGGCATTATTAACAATTAATAATCATTACACTGGTGCCTTGTTTACCTGACCTTCTGTAAATTCAGCTGCCTTGTAATTAGACCCATATTTTGCACATTTATATATTTGTATGCACAGATTTGACTCATTCATTCATCCATTAAAATTTGCTTGACAGACCTAGATGGATAATCAGGGTACAATTTGTATTTACTGGATTATAGAAAATTGCCCAAACTGTTAAGTTCAAGGAAAACGCATTCTTGTCTCTCTCTTGTGACTGATGTAAAAGCAATTACATATCAGAGGATGGCCCCAAGACACTCTGAAGGAGCAGCAAAGCTTTTACAATCTGGTGTCTTTAACAGTATTTTGTTCTTTAAAATGGTGACTGGTTTTAAAGACTATCTAAAAAGAAGAAACAAAAAGCCACCTAGCACATCTTGTCTAAGCAACGCATTACTCTGTAATTCAAATGGTAAAGTAATTTCCCAGAAAAGTTTAAATGTTGTATTTACTACTAACTTTGTCAAAAATGAAAAGATTAATTCTTTTATGTGTCAGCTTCTCTTCTACAAGACCTTAGGGTCTGCTGAAATGTGACATGTGGGGAGGATTTTTTTCTTTGAGAAAAGTAGATCTTTGCTTGAAGTAGTAAGAATCAACTAGTACCAATGATAGCGCAATCAATGTTATTTCTCAAATAATATTGTTGTCATTGGCAAATCATGACTAATCTATAGGAGGGCCAAATTTAAATAGGTATGAATGCCAAACGTCCCACTGAGAAGAAACACAATGGTTTTGATGGTTGCAAGGCTCATTAGAAGGACAAGTGGTCTTTTCCAATGTGCTACCTTCCTATGTCTAGACTGCAAAAACAGCAGCAACAGCCTTGGTTACAACCCTTCCCTGCCTGGGCGCACATCAACTGTTTACCCACTTTGAAGGAGTACTGCAGATTATATTAAGTACCCCAAAGGGACATCCAAGGTCCCCAAGACTTGTGTGTTGACAGCCTGCTCTAAGATTATATATCGGCCAAGTTATTAAATGGAATGTATCTTCAGTCACAAAAAGATTACTAGCAATTCTAAGAAGTGTTCTGGACAGAAAAGAAATGTGTTAAGATCCAACTTATTAGCAGATAAACATATTACAATGAAAATATTTTTTTAATCTTTGCAAGAACTTGATCAGGGTATGAGGATGGTAGAGAGGACGAAAGAGTTGACAACAACACCCGAAATTGCTAGTATAGTTACATGCTTTATTAAAGCAACTTGATGCTCATTTTATTGAATTATGAAACCTCAGCTACTTGGCATGGGTAAGGGTAGAAATCTAAAAAAACAAGCATACGGAAATAATAGCAAAATGTAGTCCTGATAGAGGCTTTGGCCAGCCTTGGCACTTCAGTGATAAAAGATCTGGGAGTTAATTATATTGATGTCTTCCCAAAATTTATAGCCAGGCTGTTTACTCAGAGGGATAACAGTTTCTATTTTAAGGAAAAGGCCTAACTCATGGAAGCCTTTCTGGAATTCATGCTATGGCTCAATATCAGTTATGGGAACATTATCCAAGAAAAAGGGACTCCTCTAGATCATCAAATGGCACACAGGTCAAGATTAAGTATTTGACAAGGTGCAAGAGCAATTTATAACAGACTGACTTCATAAAACATTGTTTAAATGTTATGAAACCAGGAAAAAGATTTACAATGCAATCCTAACCAAGACTACTCAGAAGCAAGTCTTAATTAGTTCAATGGGATTTATTCCCAGGTAAGTGGGGACAGGATTGCAGCCTTGATCATGAGTTTATGTAGTAAATAAATAATGTGATTTGGTGTGTTTTTTCCAGAAAATAGGACACTAAGAACTTATTCCCAGTCAGCTCTACCCTGCTACACAAATAGTAACTGTAAAGGGAGTGGGTCAGAAAGCATTGCCACACATATCTATAGAATATTGTGTTCAAATTGTTTCTCATATATTACCTTAGTAATCCTTAAAAACAGAGAAAACAGTATTAAATACTCATGCAGAAGACAGGGACGCGGGTGGCGCTGTGGGTAAAACCTCAGTGCCTAGGACTTGCTGATCATAAGGTCGGCGGTTCGAATCCCCACGGCGGGGTGAGCTCCCATCTTTCGGTCCCAGCTCCTGCCCACCTAGCAGATCGAAAGCACCTCTGGGTGCAAGTAGATAAATAGGGACTGCTTACCAGCGGGAAGGTAAACAGCGTTTCCGTGTGCGGCACTGGTGCCGGCTCACCAGTGCAGCTTTGTCACGCTGGCCACGTGACCCTGAAGTGTCTTCGGACGGCATCGGCTCCCGGCCTCTTGAGTGAGATGAGTGCACAACCCTAGAGTCGGTCACGACTGGCCCGTACGGGCAGGGGTACCTTTACCTTTACTGCAGAAGACAGGATTGCCTAAGGTCACCTATTAAGCTGATGGTGTTTGGATGAGATTTGGCTCAAAGATCATAGAATTTTAACACACTACAATGCAGGAATCTCATCTGAAGCATCCATGACAGATGGCTGTTAAGCGCTACACTACACCAGTTCCCAATGATACACCATGAAGTCTAGAAGCTGGGAGTTAACAGTGCACAACACACCTGGATTGGTGGGCACCAACAGTCATATCAAGGCTTTGTGAGATCTTATCTAAGAGAAAAAACTGGAACGTGGAAGGAGGCTGCCTTTAAGTACAGTGGTGCCCCGCAAGACAAATGCCTCGCAAGACGGAAAACCCGCTAGACGAAAGAGTTTTCCGTTTTTGAGTTGCTTCGCAGGACGAATTTCCCTATGGGCTTGCTTCGCAAGACGAAAATGTCTTGCGAGTCTTGAGATTTTTTTCCGCTCCCCCCCCCTTTTTCTAAGCCGCTAATAGCCTTTTAGCAGCTAAGCCGCTAAGCCGATAAGCCTTTAATAGCCGCTAAACCGCTAATAGCGCTAATCCGCTAATAGGGTTGCTTCGCAAGACGAAAAAACCGCTAGACGGTTTTTCGTTTTGCGAGGCACCACTGTATAATGCATTCAAAATATGGGAAATAGCAAGGTGTATCAGTGTCTAGTTTTTGGAAATATGAAGGCATTGGTCATCATTTCCTTTTGTGGAAAGGAGAAGACATGTGGAATATATAACTTTATGATGAATGAATTCAATCTGTGCCAGCTGAAAGATTAATCTGAGATCAGGCTTTGAGGAAAATTCAGCGAGTGCTTTACAATCCTTTGCATGCAACTCAAGTAACCTTGCATCACAACAGGAACAACCGCACCATGGATCCTAGAGATGTATGTTATGCCAGGTACACCCCTATTTAACAATGTACATCGTGGGCTACACTAAACATATAAACCCACAATACTATTTCATTCACTTCCACATTCAGCTTCAAGATATAGTAGTACACTCAAAGCTCATACGAATTTCCTATATCACCTTAAGAAAAGCATCTTTATGTTCCCTTTTCCCACTTTCTTCCGTAGCTATTTTCTGACCTCCCATTTTGTTGCTGACAATCACTATTCAGTGACAGGTCACCCTACGTTACAACTGATAGAAATACAAACTTTTATTTAGAAACATTGCATTATATTCAATCAACACAAAAAAACCCAACCCCATTTCAATTTAATGGGCTGTATTAAGGGCTTTCCATGTTCACTCAAACTCCCAAATGCCAGAAAACCATAGCTGTTAAGGGGCATGACCTAAACAAATGCATTCTTTCAGCAATACTGATATAGGATCCTAACCTGTGGTTAGTTCCAATGTCACCACTACCTTGGAGCTGGATCCCTGACAGTGACGGAGGAGTGAACCAAAGTCCCAGACCTGTCTGTTTACTGGAACAAACACATGGGAGTCTCTAGGCATCTGAAGAAATCATGCTGAAGCTTATATGTGAGGTTACAAGTACCTGACCGGCAACCCACACAAAACTATAGACTTCAAAAGGACCTGAGATCATCTATTCAGCTTCATGACTTAGAGGGGATCTGAACCCTGGTATCCCAGGTCTAGTCGAACACTCTATGTCACACTGGCTCCCTTTGTCAATTCTGTCTAGTGTATGTTTTGGAAAGGTGTTTGTCCGTCTGTTCTGTATGAATTCAAACACATCTCGATATATCATCACCAAAGTCAACACAAAGGTTCTTGAGATGGAGTTAATACATTATCAGGTAAAAACAGCATAGCTGTGCGACAATGCACACAAACACTACAAAACAAGATGGGTATTTGTAGTCAATCTCAAGAGCAAGTACTTTATGCTACAGATTGAATACTTTTTGTTAACAAAAATAATGTTTTTCTTAAAGGATTAATCTCTCAAGGAGCGGTAAGGAGATTTGAGAAGTTATACATTAGCCTTTGTACTATTCCAACTGTTATGGACTGAACTTGGTGGCTATATTTAATTTTTAAAAAGAAATTAATGCCTATATAACATATACATTTTTAAATGGGGACCGTATGCCACTCTGTCATGAGAATCAGTTATAGAAGCTATAAAGTGTACATGCCGGATACAGATCACCCACTTATAGCCACGCACTTCAGAACAAACTCCTCTAAAACCATACATATTTCATTGAAAGCTCAGGGTAACACTTCAAAAATGAACCAGCTAAACAAACTTCCAGTAGCACTTGACAGAGCTACACCTATTCTTCCCATTTCCAAAGCAGTACAGAATTAATTACCAGTTCTATGGATCTATTGTAAGTATAATAGACTAAAGAGCTATCACAGACACATTTATTGTAAAAGCACAATCCCAAGAGTGTCTAGTAGAGGGCCAAAACGATTAACACAAATGCTTTGTCAGATCAAAGATAAAACCTGCACCACCCAATTGAGGGATGAATTAGAACAGTGGGTTATCTTTCAAATTAACCAGGGCAGTTAGTGAGGAAAATTTCATGAAAGTGTAATTCTTAGCCTTTGTGAATCCACACAGCAGGCATTCTGCCAGCTGACAAGATGATGAAATTTTCATGCTTAAAAAAGCCTTCTTCATTCCCCAATTTAGATTAGCTAGTATTTCTTTCTTTTTTCTATTTGTTCTTCTGCAGAAATTGTTTAAAACCTAGATCAATCTTTCAAAAGAATAATGCAACAAACAGAAAGAATAAAATCTTAGGATGTCGTCCTTTTTTAAAAAGCTTAATATGTGTACAGATAAAAAATGAAAAGTTAAAATTATTTGGAATGGTGGGGGGAATATTTAAGGAATTTATTACTGCAGAAGCCAAATAGTAAAAAAAAAAAGGGGGGGGGGAAATAGTAAGACATGCTATTGTTTAAGGGGAATATGTTTGCTAAAGCAGAAAAAATGTTACTAGATCACAGATAATTTTCCAAGCAAATACAATCTTGCAGTTTTCAATCAACATCATGGTATGGCTCACCCTAATGCAAGGGTAGTCAACCTTTTTATACCCACCACCCACTAATGCATCTTTCTGGATGGTAAAATTTCCTTACTGCCCACCAGTGCTCAATGGAAGGAGGATTCAGCTTGTGCCGTAGAACCCCCTACCGCCCACCTAGAATCCTGAAACGCCCACTAGTGGGCAGTAGGGACCAGGTTGACAACCGCTGCCCAAATGCCTTGGCTTTTAGTAAGTACTTCAAAATAGCAAGTATGAGTGAACAATATGAACTGTATTGTCCAACTAAATCAAATCAAATAATCATACGGTCAGGGCCGTCTTAAGCATATCCGGCACCGTGGTGCAAAGCTCCCTCCGGTGGCCCCCCCCCCCCCGGTTTCCCAGAGTTTTTTAGGGAGGACGGCGCTGCGGGCAGGGCTGAAGGAGGTGGGCAGTGGCTGGAGGGCGGCTCCTCCGGCGGGGAAGAGGCAGAGGCTGGATGTGGCGCCTCCCGGCTCAGCTGGCCGCTTCGTGCTGCGGTGGCCACGGCAGATGGAGGCTCCGGGCGTGGCGCTGCTTCGGCAAGGCATGGTGGAGGCAGGCAAGGGTGGCAAGCTAATGCCAGGAAGCGCCGCATCCAGCCTCCGCTCTTCCCTGGCGCCCTCCAGAACTTGGGGTGGGGTGAGGTGGAGATGTCACACTCCTTTGAGTGTGCAACCTGAGATATAGGAACAGACATCTCACCTAATGTGTTTTAATCACCTAGCTCTAGGAGGTTCCAAACTTTGGTCTGAACAGAACTCCTATGTGGTATTGATGATATAAACACTATGAAGAAGTAAAGAACTATCACCAAGCAGTTTCAAAGAATCAAGTCACCTCAAATATAGGCACAACATTTACAAGGGTCCAATTCAGATGACAACTTCCCTCAACCTTGCTACTATAGATGCTACCAAGATGGCGGCGTGTGCAAACGCTGCAGCTGAGAGCTCCCTGGAGGGGAGTCAGGGTTTGTTAGGACGAATTATTTATAGCCGATATGAAATGCTGTTGTACAGGGATCATAACAAGACAGGGTTATAGTAATAATGAAAAGGTGTTGGGTTGGCGGAGAGTGGAGAACCATGTGTCATGTTGAGCTCCTTGGAGCAAAGAGGAAAAATGAGGTAGAAATAAGTGTCTGTGTGTACACCCACAGGTGTTATGTACTATGACTCCTATCATCATCACCCTGAGCAGTGGGGATTTTCTGGGCCCTATACACTAAGTTGATTGCTAGTGGGGCAGAGGACCCTATCTAGTGGCAAGAACAGCTGCTTATGAAACTAAACCTTGGCACATGGCTGGGATCTCACTGGCACTGTGCTTTGCAGTGCACCCAGTTGCCCTAGAAGCAAAGTTTAAAAAGCCACACCATTTTAAGTTTTAAGAAAGGTGGGGGAGACTCCAAAAATATATGAATGAAACTAGTAAGAAATTTTTCAGCAAACCAAGTCCCAAACCTACTGCTGGAGCTACTGTGAAGTTGCACAATATTTACAGGAGTTGTAACTCAGGAATACACATTTTTAAAAAGTGAGTGCCGCTGATAAGAGTATTTCTGCACTCCACATTTCCATGCTTCTTCTTTTCCAGAGATAGAACATGGGGAGGCAGCTGAAATGTGAAGCTGTCCCTAATGCCTAGTTCCTCTGCAGTAGTCACCCTCTCTCTCCATTTTCATACTGCTGCTCCTAAAAGATACGGAGTAGGTATAGAGAGCCACTGTTTGCACCCAGGTGTTTTCCATCAGCAAAGAGTAATTGGTTGCTCCTCTTTCACCCTACCAGCATTTCAATCTTTCTTGATCCCAGTTTTCGAAAATATTTCCGTGCACAACTTTCAGCACTGTGTTAGAGAGACTAAATCAGAAGTTACCTGGAACCTTAGTGAAACTGTCAACAAGAATGCTTGTAAGCTTCTATGGAAGAAGAGGAAGGTAAAAATCTTTACATAGCGGCTAGGAATAAGAGCTGAGATGGAAGAAGGGTGTATGTGTGGATAATCCAACAAAGTGCAACCAATATTTAACCAAAGGTCTCAATGTGTGTTGAACCAAACTTGCTTTCATTGGAGTGATTTGCAAAAATCTTTTCAAATTATCATGTTGACATTTATACAAATGATAAGGCCATTAAAATGTGTGGAGCTCTGACACCACGTGGTAGCATCTAATATAATGGTACATTGGTTTACAACCATCATCCATTCCGGAGATCCGTTTGTAATGGGGCCTCCAAAAATTTTTTAAAAAATGGGTTGTAATCCAAAAAAAAGGTTGCAAACCAGGACATGCACTTCCAGGTTTGACGTGTTTGTAATCCAAAACATATGCAAACCAAGACGTATGCAAACCAAAACACCACTGTATACAAATTGTTGCCTCATTCTGAAAAATAATATGAACAAACATTTCTAAAAAGTTAGGAAATGTCCTAATTTAAAACACTTTATCACATTTTGGTGTTCTCACTAGATTTACATTGTTCATTAAATACAAACCAAATTCCGCTGCTTAAAATAATATTTGGTTTGCATGATTAAACTTTAATACTAACCACGGAAAGAACAAAGGCCTGTGAAATCAGTTCAGAGCCATTCATGTGAGTAGTCCTCAGAAAACCCTAAAAAAAATTCTTAATTATATGATTTTGAGTTGCTTAAATGTGAAGTACTTACCTTCAAAAGAAGCAATCCCTGATCTGAATTTACAACTCTCACAGAAATGCACATTAGAAAGCCTACACAATGCGAACACTGAAGTTAAAGGATTCCTTTCCCCAGCCCTTCTGAATTAGTACAAACACAGTCCGATAACAAGGCCAAGCAAATTCTCTCATATGATTTGCAAATGTTTAGATCTAAAGAAATTGGTACATACAACCATATCTGAAGGAAGTTGCTTAAGCAATTACCTGGTTCAGACACGAGAAACCAGTTTAAGAAACCAAAATATCTTCAACTCAAGTAAGAAACATGAGAAGAAGGAAGAGGTGAGAGTATGCCAGCACACAGGTAGTTACTGGTTCAGTAAACCATGGTTTTATAGGATCAAGATGTTGGTGTCTGAACTGGGCCAGGATCAGGACAGGAAGGGGTGCTGCTCATATGAGGAACTAAATATAAACTTAAAGAACACAGTTACTCACACTGTAGTACTTTTTAATATGACTTCTTATATCCAGGTTTAGCTTGTTGTTAATTTGCATTAGGTACATTACAGGAGATTCACGGCAGTCTTTTTGGCTACACTGTCGCAAGCTGGCTTCGATCATCGGGCCCTACAGATTTAAAAGACCAACAATCAGTATAAACAACAGCTTTGCAAAAGGTCCTGTGCAAGTATAAAGTTCAAAGACATACATTCTAAGGCAAAGTGGTATTCCTGTCCTAGTATTCTTGTTGTGGTTCTGACTGCACAGTCAGGATCTGACATGCCGCAGCAAAATTAATGTCTCACTGGAAGATTTACAACCTTTTTTAGCCGAACAGAATTTTCAGTCTGTCTACACAGATAAAAGCAAACTAATAAATTTCTCATTATGAAGAAATGCACTGAAGAGCAGTCAAGTTTCATACCACCCCCCTTTCTATTACTGCTTAAAAATCTGTACTTTTGTGATCCAAGCAACCACTCCCGCACTAACAACATTAAGCAATTCCAGGTGGAAGAGATTGCAGAGCTTGACATCCGCTCTTCTTACACTTAGCCCATCTGTAAGTTGTCAAGCCCCCATGCAATTAACTATCTTATTTACAGCTGTAATGAAACAAAGTCAAGGATTTACCAAGTATTACTGATCTGTGCCTGCCTTTTCCTCTCGCTTGCTTCCAAGAACTGCTTTGTTTTGATTCGAGGAACACAGAACATCTGCTGTTTGTCCAAATTAACTTAAAATAATTGCTTTTAATTTAGATACAGAATTTATTTGCTTTAACTCTCAAGGTTTTCACTTCTCCACAGCCTACTAATTTGCCAATAACTGGTACATGCATAACATTGCAATAGAGTTAAATAGTTGGCTCTGATTCAAGTTCTGATCCAAGGTCACAGATAGATTTTCTGGCAGCACTCCTTGACAGGAATGTACCCGATGACTTTTTATGTCTGATGTACGAAGACAGCAGGAAAGATAACATAGAAGAAACTTCTATATAAAAGGGAAGAGGGAAGTAAAAATATAAAACAGAAACTTCAAAAAAAAAATGTTCTCTTCCAATTAGCTTGATTTAGGGTAGCCAAATGACACTGAATAGGCCTTCTTAAGTAAGCAGTTCTAAGATGCTACATATGTGTAACACTTTGAAAAAGCACATGAGAATAGTATGGAAAACTGGATTTGGCATTAACATACAAATGCCCCTTATGGAAACTTAGAAAAATAATTGGCTCTTTTCCTCCTTATACCATCTCCTATAAAGAGAATTTGTTCTCAAAATATAAATATCAGAATACTAACCGAACCATCAAAGACATTGTCATAAATGTTCTCTGTCCCACACTTTGGGCAAGCAAACTTGAATCTTTCACAGTCTTTATATTTCTCTTCATCAGTGAGCTGAACTGGCCCTCCAAACAAAACATCATTCTCCTCATCTTTATGATAATGGTGAGAGACTCTGAACTGTGAGGGATCCAGCCCTGGTAATAAGAAATATAAATTCAAAGTCCGAAGAAAGCAATTCATCTAAGTTGATACAGCTTCAAATAGGAATTACAAACTGTAAAATCCAAAGGAAGACTAAATCCTAAGGAAAAGGTGTTTTATAAAAAAGAGAAAAGAATACGTTTTCCCATTTTAAACTTAAGATGAAGAGCTGAGTAACATGAAGAAATTACTTATCTTTTCACACAAAATTGCTTTATAAATAAAACAAGCACAATGCATTATCTACCATGGGGAGTATGCAATAGAACATTTTGTTTACGAAGATGCTACTCCTAGAGAACAGCTTTATTGCTATTTTCTTAAGTTACACAGAGAATATTTGAATAAAATTGTGCATCTTTATTAGGAAAGTCTTTAAACCAGAATGGCATCATTAAAATGAAAGGGAGAATATAAAAACTCCATTAAAAGAAACCTGGTTGTACTGCTATTACCCACTCCTTCAAGACTGTACACAACTGCCAACTCAGACTTCAATGCAGTGGTCGATTTCATTTTGGCTCAGTGGTTAACAGCATGTAGGTTTCAATCTAATGCAGTTGTTAAAATTCAGCAGCAGTATTTAAAAAGTGTGAATTGAAGACAAAAAAAAGCACTTTTGGTTACCAGAACACAGAAAGTTTGGGAAATATGAGCAACAATTTATTATTGTACTAATGTGTTTTGTATTTAGAGATGCATTTTAAACAGCCGGTCAGGATCAAAGATAAAGGTAACTAATTTAACAGACCAGGATACAGAATAAGAATCTGGTTGAGTGTCATTATAATTGTTAAGCAATAGGTACGTCACCTTCAGGAGCGACAAAAAAAAAGTATTGCAAGAATGCTCACGTCATGAGGGCTTGCTTACTTATTTTATTTAAAACTTCCATTTGTAATAGGAAGAGAGTTGAATTTATCATTACTAATGAAGAATTAAAAGTAAGGAATGCTTTTTACAGCATAAGGAATATTAACACTGACACAGGGCACACCCTTGACCAACAGGGCATCTATTTTAGCTTAATGAATTTAGATAGGGATTATAGGGTTTTGACAAAATTAATTCCAGTTTAAATTTTAAAAATATTAGTGAAACAATATTTCAACAACTTGCTCTTTAAAAAAAGAGTGCGCAGTGTTCAACTACTACTACTTCATACATTCACTATGACTTCAAGCCACATACTACCTTCGTTGGAGCAGTCTAAAAGTACCACTATTACTTCTGATACTATTCTGAAGTGGTTGATGGATTGAAGTCTGAAACGAATCCCCTTTTCATCTACTTAATGTTTTAGAAAGTCATTATCATTAAAATATTTTATAACTGGGATGCTTGACAAATAGCATTTTTAGCAATTGAAAATAAATTCTGATTATCTTCCTAAGAGAGCAAGCTTACAAAAAGAGTTTATTTGTAATGTAGAGGTGCTAAAGGAAAACTTACTGAATACCATTTTCTATCGTAATACTTTGCATCATGTTAGAATTAATTAGAAAGGGGGGGACTCTTAAAATATATTTAAGTAGTAATATTGAATAGAATCCCCCCCCCCCTTTCATGCTGTAGCATGGATAACCTTACTCAATAATATTAGAAAATATATATATTGGAATTGGAGATACAGAAACAAAGAGGTATAGGTAAGCCATCTGTCTTCGTTTATGAGAAGTTCAGATACAGTTTGTGTGAATCAGAACTCTACTGATGTCAATGGAGCTCATCAACAGCAATTTGCACCAACCTTCATTTTAGCATTAATAATTATTTTGTCTGGAAACAACATAACCAACTGTGGTCCTGATTCAAGCCCACAGCAAACCAAGCAAATAAAGAGGTATAATTTTAAGGACACCTAAGTAAATACCTGGATTAATAATATTGTATTTTGTTCCACAGACAATTACTTGGTTCAAGGAATCCACTTTCAGCTTTAAGTTACAGAAATAAAAATAAAACAAAACTAACGATCAGTAAATTTCATGGAAGCAATACATCTTACCATTAGAGTCCTTAAAAAAAGAAAGAAAAGAGAAACCCCAAGACTTGTTTGAACTGATCTCTCTTGCTTATGAGTTAACCTGTCAAAATTAATTGTGAATTATTTTTTCATATACAGGCTTTTAATAATTAATTCACTTAGGATTCCCCAAATTAAGTAGAAAGGTAGAAGAATCTTAGATCACAAACTCATCTCTTACTTTAAAAGCTATTACGTTCTATTAACAACAAGAATAGTCTAATAAGCTTTCATATGATCATGCCTTGGGGAAAAGTGTAAAAAATTAAATTTCAGTTAATAAGTAATAATACTCAGGTTAAATGTAATTTTTATGTTTAAAGGAAATATTTTGTAAAGACTAAAGTTTCCATTTGCAGGGTGATTATTTCAAAATTAGTTATTTTAATAAACAAGCTAATGGGGGGGGGGACCACTCTTCCCCAGTCTTACTTGAGAGCTATGCAAGTTTAAAAGTTAATCACCCTGCTGCATAACTCATTAAAGCTTTTGAAAAATAAAAGGGAAATAGTGTCTAGTGCTGCCACCTAGAGGCTTCCAACCTGAATCTCTTTTTGAAAAACAGTTGTATAGTACTTTATAGCCCTGTTTGGTTAACAGTTAGACCACTAAGATTTAACTCTGCAAGCATTTTTCACTAACAATAGTTTCGCCCCACTATATTAAATGGGGCTTACTTCTGAGTAGACATGCATAGGATTACACGTCAATTATTTTTAGTTGGCTAAAACTGAAAGGTCAATAAAGTTATGGCGTGGATTACAGTCGTACTGAGCCATACAAAACAATGAAACAAAACACGATAAGGCTATGCCAGGGATCGTTTGTTTTCTCTGCTCACCAGTGGGGAAGAGCAAAGCAGGCAAGATCAGTGAGCTTACAGTAAATCATTAATTACGATTTACAATGATGCGCAAACTGTGCCTACGTATTCTTGAAATGCTGAATCCTAATCTTGGTCAGAAGAATTTTCTAACATTATTATTTATAATTGCTATTAATTATTCCCCCCTTTAATTTATGCACTGCCTTTCCTGAGGATGTGTGCGGGTGGGTCGGAATAATGAAAAATTAGCAGCCTAAAATTTGCTGAACAGAGTTTACCTTGAGAATAAGTGATACAAACAGGCCTTGCTACCACTGCCTATGGGAAGTAGAAAGCTGCACTTGGATCATGACAAAAACAATGTATTATTGTTTCGTATTTTATAATTTACTTTTGGCTGCCTCGAGCATCATTTGGTGGAAAGACAAATTAAGTAAGCAAACAAACAGCCGTTCATTGGGCCAACACTATCACTAGCAGTTGGAGAGTCTAAGATAAGCTTAAAGCATATGAAAACATTGATTCAAATAGTAGTTAACTCTGCTGAAGGTGGTGGTAAAGGTAAAGGTAAAGGAACCCCTGACCGTTAGGTCCAGTCGCGGACGACTGTGGTGGTAGCTGTGGACAACAGGGCTTGATTCTAAGTTGGCACAGCAATTGGGTCAGGACTGGTCCAATGCCACCATCTGCAATGAGACCAGCTGGGTATCCAGTGGATTTTGGGATAGTTTAGCCCCACCATGCGAACTTTCTGTTTGGGGCTGTCTGCTGGTTGGGATACCACAAGGGGGGGGGGGTTGCCAGTAGCTAGCCAGCTCAGTTGGCAGAGCTGAGGGGTACCTTGGCTTAATACAAGTCCCCTACAGCACATCGTGCACAGCGGGAGGAGGCAGGGTTGGAATGCTCTGCCATACGCTAATTACTAATAAGTGGTAAGCGGGTGGTGCTGTGGGTTAAACCACAGAGCCTAGGACTTGCCGATCAGAAGGTCGGCGATTCAAATCCCTGCGACGGGGTGAGCTCCCATTCCTCGGTCCCAGCTCCTACCAACCTAGCAGTTTGAAAGCACGTCAAAGTGCAAGTAGATAAATAGGTACCACTCCGGTGGGAAGGTAAACAGCATTTCCATGCGCTGCTTTGGTTCGCCAGAAGCGGCTTAGTCATGCTGGCCACATGACCTGGAAGCTGTACACTGGCTCCCTCGGCCTATAGAGCGAGATGAGCGCGCAACCCCAGAGTGGACCCAACAGTCAGGGGTCCCTTTACCTTTAATTGCAAAGTAAATACTGAACTTCAATACTAACCTAGCCATGCTGCAATAAGGACAGAATCAATTCCATCTATGGGTTCACAAATACGAGCCACTACTGGATGGATCTGTTGCGACAGATAGTACTGAGTGTCAATAGCAAGATTCGATTGTTTTTTCAGTTGTTCTGGAGCATATGCTCTCTGGCTAGCACTCAGATTTGATCCATCCTATACAAAGAAGAAACAAAAAAGAAAGGTTTATTGTTTTCTTTAGTTACGTATACCTTTCTAAGCTCGTACTGGGCACACAACGTATCGCTAACAGTATTTACCGCACCAATAAACATTTTATTAAATTAAAATGAATCTGAACATTTTTACCTGGCAGATAATATACGACACGGTATCTCCAGCTTTCAGCTTTCTACCCTCTTGAGAATTTATCCACAGGGCAACATGGACATGAGGCAGACTTTTTTTGTCCGGGTAGTCCTGGGGATCCTTTGTCAATGCCTATATATATATAACAAAGAAAAATAATACAGAGGGGACATTGCTGGTGAAACTACTGCAAAATTCATCAACGTATGAAATAGCATAAATATTAGGTTCTGTATCTGTTGCTTTCCATAAACTGGCTTGTAAAATGAGATTATTTATTTTTACCTGGGCATTTCCTTCCCAGTTGCCATCTTGGGCAACAAACCTCATGAAGGATAGCAATGCAGACAGAGATTCAGAATGATGTTAAGAAGCTAAGGAGCAGATCCATCCCTTCTATCTTGGCTCAAATAATGGCTCACTCCCTCAGAAGAGATAAATGATGTCATTGATTAAAATAAATGGATAGGGAGAATGGGTAAAGTCAGATTCCTTCAGGAAACTTGGAAGGAGAGGAATTAAAATCAACTTAAAATATATACTACAGGATAGAAAGGGAATGACCAAGTCAAAGAGGGTGCTTTTAAAATGGATGGTGCCGATTCATGAACAGTCCATCTATCAAGACCTCTCCATCAGTCATTACAGCAAAACAGAATCTCCATGGTCAGACCAAATATCAAATGTTGGGGATTTACAACAAAGGAGAGTACTGCTTTCAGATCCTGTTTGTAATGTTTAACCAACTGTATACATACCTGTTCCTCTTTCTGTTCAAACATGCCCCACCTACAGGGGTTGAGAAAAATGCTTGACCTGCTCAGAAATATATTGACTGAAATAAAGGGTGGGAAACCTGTCGCCTTCCAAAAGCTGTTGGGACTCCAAATCCCATTAGCCCAAGCCACCATAAACAGCGGTCAGGGATGATGGCAGCTGTAGTCCAACAACATCTGGAGGGCAACAGGTTCCCTAACTCTTATTTAAACTACTTATGCTTGAAATATGGGTTTATGAAAAGCAACATGCTGAGAAAGTGTGGCACTCCCTACTGTAAGCCTTAGTTCAGTTTGGAGGGGGAGGTTGGGGGGGAGCAAAAAGACAGATCTGAGGGAAAGATATATGTACAAGTTCGGCTTACACTAGACAAATCTTGCCTTCCTATCTGATTAAAACTTAGATTCTTTTTTCTTTTTTTTACTTTCTTTGTTCCTGTCAGAATTTTAAAATGTTTTTAAGAAATGCTCTCTGCAATTGCTAAAAGATCAGCTACCATGAACACAAAAAATGGACACCAGGAGAGAATGGAATACATTCAAACAAATTCAGGCATAACAGTTAAAAAAACCAAAACTATTTACCTTGTTGATTTCAAATTGTTTTACTGGAACGCTGCCATTTGCCACATTTTCTCCAATTTGGATTAACCTCCTCTGAATGTTTTCTACAATTGCATCTCGGGGTTGGTCAGAAAGAATCTGACCAATTATATAGCTGTAAGAAAAGTTTAGGCATGTGAGAAAACACATTTCTGAGAAACACACAGTACGCACCTGCAGCACACTATGTTCCTCAGAAATTACGGGAAGAATATTTTCCAATTACTTTTGTGTAGATATAAACAATTTCTTCAGGTGGAATACCAGGTTACCACCACAACTTTAAACTATTTCCATGGGGTGCACACTATCAATCCAAACATATATCCAAACGTAATAATTAAGCTAACCTTTATTTTCCTATTAAGCATTTTCCAAAACGCAAGTGTAAATTTATTCAAATATGCCACAAAAGGTTAACCAGTTTCCAGTGGTTGCTTATTTATTTTCACATTTATACCCCACCTTTCCTCCAAGGAGTTCACAGTCGTGTACATAGTTGTCCTCCACCCCATTTTATCCTCACAATTCCTGTGAGGTAAGTTAGGCTAAGAGAATGGCCAAGGTCATGCAGTGAGCTGGATCGTTGAGTGGGGATTTGAAACCTGAGTCTCCCAGGTCTTAGTCCAACACTCTAACCACTTTACCACACCACAGATTACCAAGGAGCTAAGAGGGGGTGGGGTCAGGTGCCCCATATCTTCTGTCATGGAGGGAATACTGATGAGTAATGCTGCAAACATCACCCGGATGGGGGCAGAACCAACAGTCCCTCCTTAATTCCCTACCACTGAGCTTTCCCTCTTGTACCCAGACGTCAGGATGACCTGTGTAAGAAAGCTCCCTGCTACTTTTAGTAAGGCAATTCTAATTAAAGGTGCTATGAGTAGTGTGAACTCAAAAGCTAGGGGATTTCCGAATCAAATAGCAGTCCCAATTTGTAGGTGCTAAGACAGCAAAACACTATTGCTTTCCTCCTTAGAAAAGGGTGAATTTGATAAAGTGCGCCTCCCTCCTGGCCCCTCTAAAACCTTTATTTCATTAACAGTGTGTTATATCCAATTATGTTGCTCGACTTATGGTAAGGCTTCCATCAGAGGAACGGGGAAGAAAGCTTAATTCAGTAACCTCTGCCCCTGAAAAACACAACCCTCCATAACAGATTTTGGAGGAGGAGGAGAGGTGCAGAGGCTACACGGAGATCTGGGAATCGCTGAAAATTGCTTTCCTCCCTATCCTGCCAAAGGAAGCCTTACCATCAGCCAAGCACCACCACTGGATGCAAACCAACATTTTTCTATTTAAAAGCAGCTGTGAATTGTAGATAACAGCAAAATCCAAGATGGGGGGAAGGTGTGTGCATGCGCACACACACCACATATTTGCAAACACACAGACACAAACACATCACTTTTCCCAGAGTCATTTCTGCCTAACAGGAAAAGGCAGGAAGAAAACTTAGACCAGAAAAGATGACAAACACACATTATCTATTCATATTTTGTTAGATTATATCCTGCATTTCCCCCCAAGGAAATCAGGACAGTGTACATAGGTCCTTTCCCATTTCATCTGACATTAACCGCTCCATCATGCTGCCTCTCAATTTACTATGAGGTCAAGCATTTAAATCGGTTCCAATTTGACTGAATCAGTTTGCGTGGTAGCTGAATCCACCTGTCTTGGAATAACCTTCTGTAAAGCACCACCTTTGATCTAAAACATGTTTATTTAAAAGTAAATCCTGCTATTTCAGTAAACCTTGCTTCTAAATAAGTGTGCTTAAGATCATAGCCTTTGGGACAGAATTATGATACAGAGTTGTCACTTGCTTTGGGTGAACAGCTAGCGGATCTACACAGCAGCCATGGTGAGTGATCTAAGAAAGTAACTTACTTTCCGGTCTCTTTTGCAAGATCACACCAATCTCTACGCACAATGTCCAGTCCTTTAAGCTCTTGCTTGGTAATGTATTTTCCATCCCCTGTTGGCTCCACGACCAAAGCAGCATATTTTTTCTTTTTGAGCAATAAAAGGGACTTAAAGACTCCATCAATATCTATCTCCAACAACTTGTACAGCTTGTTCACTTCACTTTTTATCTGAAAATAAATGAAGAAAAAAATAAATCACTTTCTTTACCACAGAGAAAAATACTTTGGAAACTGAGGTAGCACTATATATGTGAGTGTCATTTGCCACGATTTTATAGTGATAGCAAACCCCAGACTTTGTACAGAGATTAAAGTACTCTTAGTCCTATTTACCGCAGAATCTTTAAAACAACAACATCTCTCTCTCTCTCTCTCTCTCTCACACACACACACACACACACACACACAAGAACACTGCTAATAGTCCCATGTTCCACTACCTCAAGCGCATCTGCCAGTAAGGCTATTAACAGTGACAATGAAAATGTTGCCACAGTGTGCAGCAGTTGTGAAAAAAAATGAATTCCATACTACTGACCATGGGTTGGAATTTTGAGAAAGTGCTGTGAGCGCCAGTCACCAAAGGTCCACTGTGTGAGAGACAAAACAAAAACGGCTGCCACATTGAAAAGGGCCTCAAGAGACAAGACCACAAAATAAATGTGGGTATGCCCTCCCCATCAAAAGGCACCCATGCAAAAAAAAAGGCACCCACACCAGCCACCAACACATTCTCTCACAAAGGGCAGCTCACTGCACCGCTCCTCTGTTCAGAAGGGAAGGGAGGGCTGGGTGTCCAATCCTGGCATCCGATGAAATGTGTGCAAGCAGGAACTGAACAGGAAGAGCAGATGATCTCTTGTGCATTGTGGAATTTTGAGGGGATGTTTGCCGAGAACTTTCTCAGGCAGCGTAGGAGGTATGAGCAGGCATACTGGTGCTGGCGGTACTACGATGGAAACTCATTCAGCTCTCTCTTCTCTCCCAACCTTATACAATATATATTAAAGTCTCACATTGAATATAACTGAGCTATAAAAGGGTTTTCTGCAGGAATGACTGCAGTAGAAATAAATGTGGCTCTCGGGGCACCTACCACTGGCACCTTCAGTAGCTACATGGTATTAATCAGCAGAAATTAAAGATATTTGTTAAGTAAATCCAGAAAGATGGATTTACCCACCCTGCCTTCCATGTCTTTTTTCAAAATCCAGGAAAGGTAACCTTAGGCTTAGAAGGCCCTTGAAATAAAACTGTTGCGGCCTCTTTGGGAAGCATAGGGGTTAGGGTTCTGAAATAGGTTGTAAAGTACACCTTTGCTAACAGTGTGGAGAAAATAAAAGGAAAATATATTCCTGGCTGTCAGAGTCAAGAATTTAGTTGTTTAAAAGCTCCGAGTCCAAGCCACAGAAGCAATCCCAAAGGGGTGGTTTTGGAAACCACCTTTGCCAATGCTCCCAAAGATGGTCTTAAAATCATGGTTTTGTGTGATTGCACCCATGGTGCTTCCAGTGTGGAGCAAACGGCAGCAGCAGAGGATGAGGACCAGGGAGAAGAAAGGCTGTTTGAAGAGGAGCTTTGAGTTAAGAACCTACAGCCCTTGCTTATGCTTGGGCTTGGGCTTGCTCATAGGAGTGTGCCTAGGATCTACCATCTGCCCCCAAAGGCACAACCCCCTCCCCACCTGTTAAGAGCAACAAGGACAAGTACCCACCACATGAACTCGGATCTCCAATGAGGTTTGGTAAGACTGGTGGGATTGATAAGAGTTAACCCCCGTTGTTTGACACAAAACTGGGTTTAATGAGAAAGCATCTCCTTGTGGGATTTTTTGCCTCGAGTGCATCAAGAGGATGCTGGTCTCAGTCTCTGGCATTTTCAGCAACCCAGAGTTTATGTGCAATTGGGAGGATGGCAGTCCCATAGCATTCACCCTTGCCAGTCCTATAAGGAGCAGGAGGGGAAGGAGTTGGGATGACGCCGAAGTTCTCCTTTCACCTGGCACTGTTGCACCTGTCCCTACTAGCCAGCATTAGAAACACAGGAAGCTGCTTCATGTGGAAGTCAGAATATGGGCCCATCCAGCTCAGTCCCGTCTCCATGGAATGGCATGGCAACACCTCTAAGTTGCTGCCTTAGCCCCACACAGAGACACCAGGAATTGAACCTGGAACCTTTGGCATGCAAAGGTTTGCTGCAGCAGTCTAGAAAGTCTCTCTGCAGCTCTTTCCCTTGCCTTGCTGCTTGTCTAACAGGATGTCCCAACTCTGACAAACAGGCAGGTCAGCCACACCAGCTGTGCTTGCTAATGCCTCAGCCTGCGAAAAGATCAAAGCTTGGAATACTGAGCTATCAGGAGCTCCGCACAACCTATTGCTCTGTGAGTTGTCTGGGTGAGTAGCATTGCCTTTCCCTTGGGGGTCTGGATCATGTGTAAATCCAGGTGCAAGGTGTCATCCTGATGTTAAATAATACCCCCCAGGAGCCGCAAGATTTTAATTAAAAATAAACAGATAAACAAAACATAGTTACCAAATTAATGTAGTCATAAATAATATAAAATAAGACACCGGCTGTCTTTAGCAAAGAAGCATTTGATCACGTGATCTAGAGGGTATTCAGAGGGTCTGTCTCTATCAGCTAGAGAGAGTGAGGGGGATCTATTAATCAAAAGAATTATGGGGAGAATAGTATTCCCGCTTAACAGAATATTTCACATATGACAACATTTGGGTTGCCTTTCTAACACAAATGGTATACAGACATCCCAAGATGTGCTATGTGAAATTAAGAAGACTAGCACATTACTAAGTTATTAAACAAAGTATCAACCTTATATGTACCTTGCAAAGCATATGTTAAGAAAATATATCCTTGTGGGAAGCCATTAACAGGCCATATTACAGCAATTCAAATTATGCTAAATGCAGAATTTTTTTTTAAAGTAGGGGTGGAAATGTCATTGTGGAAAAAAGACAAGCAGGGATCAACAATTTGAGAAACACTGGCATATGTTAATACAATTTTTTTAGAAAGAAGCATTTTCATAAACATTCTCTATCAACTACCAAGTATTAAGCTTGCAGGTGCTAACAAGGTCGCTGTTCACTAGTTGTACTAAAACAAGGATTCTTAGCAATATAAAACTGCAACAAAGAAATGTATGGTGCTACAACAAAGCTTAAAATTATTTTACCTTGTTCCCCATTTTAAAGACTTCTTCCAAGTTGGTAATGTTTGTGTTTATCATAATGGAGTCTGTATCACCATAAATCACTTCCAGATTCATCTAGGGAGGGCATAAGGAAAGTAACATAGATTACACACCATGGTTTGGACACTGAAAACTGACATGTTAGAAATCTAACATAACATCTTTGACAAGAGGAGCAGAAAGTAGCTGCCATATATATGTACAAGATTGCTACAGAAAGCATATATGGTTTATGGTACATGTGAAGCAACCCACTACAGAAAGACAAATAATAAAACACAAACACACAACCCAGTGAGTACGGAGTATGCTGAGTGGATATAGAATTCTGATAAATGGTTGAGGGGAACCCCAAAACTGGGAGGGAAGAGTAGGAATGGAATGTCTAGAAATCTGAGCAGCAACATTTTATTGCAAGTCCTCCTTGTAGCCATTGTACTGACATTGGGTCTGTTCACACAAAATATTATTTGTCTTTCTACAGTGGGTTGCTTCACGTGTACCAAAAACCATGGTACGTGGTACATGGAATGAGCCCTGTACTTGAGCGTTCCCTCCTTCCCATATACACTGTTTAATTAGCTAGCTCCTAATAGCACAGCCTGCTATTACATCTTAATGGGACAACTGATTTGTATTTGCCATGTAGGATTCTTTGCAAGGCAGGCACAAGAGACTTGCATAATTTTGTAAAGCCATTGCCCCTGGCCTGCATCCAATGCTGCGCGTGCAGAATTCTGCTCACACAATGAGACTTCCTCTTCTGCTCTTTGCCTAACAGGCTCTCAAAATCTGCTCTGGAGGGTCCTCCAGTCCTCTGGACCAGATTTTGAGGATGTGCAAGAGGGGGAGGGGGAAATTTCACTGAGCAAGCAGAAGTCTGCTGAAACAGCAATGGTAAATACAACCCTGTTTTACACCTCATGCTAACACATTGCATGACAAAAGTGAAAAGGAGAACCAAAAGGTGCTTTCTACCTGCGTAACTTCTGGAAATAGAATACTATTGCAGTACTGTTTGCACCAGCTCATATGCAAGTGGTCACAGAACACCACAAGCAGTTATTTTCTTTCTTCTCACAGATCCTTTGATCCCACCCATAGAAAATAAAATATTGTATTCCTAGACTACAAAACAGAGAGGAAAGGGGTGGGGGTATCAGTCCCCAAAAAAGGACATTAGAACACATAGTTACTGGCCTGTGACTAAACTCTAATTAGCACTGTTACTAATTTGTCCAAAATACTCAAACATAGGCTTCAAGCAGGGATTAGATCACATCTGCTTTCCCCCTTCCCACAAGAGGAGGGGGAGCTATAATCCACTAGGAAGGATTGCATTTGTAAACTAGACATCCCAAGAAGTGACTTTGATTATTTGGGCTACAATTTTCATAGTTTTTTTTAAAAAAAATAAGTCACTAGATATTCTATTTAAGGGTTGCTATATAATAAAAAAAATGTTACTACCTTCTGTACCAGCTCCTTAGTATGCATCAAAATCTGGAAGAAGGAGAAGAAAAGATTGATTCTGATGAGATCACATTACAAAATAGTATATTACCATATACCAGTCAGGGAGTAAGCTTTAGATCTCTGGATTTACAAAATAAGGCGATACAGCTACCAAATCAATGTTTGACCATGGTAATGCAACACTGTGTCCTGCTCACAACATTACAAAAAGCAAAACATGAAAACAGAACTCACTTAAAACAATGTAGCACAGATATATTTACTTTCTTCTTTCCTAGAGACGAACAGGGTACAATACTACCCAGCCTTGTCCATCTAGAAGTCAGAATGTTTGGGCTGTGCTAAAATTTATACTTCTAAAAAACAGCAAGATACCAACTGGTTTGTTATATGTACTATGCACACACATGCACACACACACACACACACACACACACAAACAAACATGTCTGTACAGGGAGAAAAGCTTATACTTTTAAGAAAAATATCAGTTATTAACTGACTATAATGAAATTATAACTTTTTTATCCCAAAAGCTGGCCAGGCAAATTGATATATTACTTTTTGGTTTTTTAATATTATTATTTCTAGCCCCTGAATGTCATAGATTGGTAAATGGGAAGACATTTCTGACAGAGTTAGTCCTGTTAGCGAAACTAATGATTCATTATGGGGAATATTTTCAATTGTTCACAAGGGCAGTAGCAAATATAGGCAATTACAAGAGGGTCACAAGACAAGTAAAAGTTCATCTAGTGACAAGCGTAATATTAATATTACCTATTCCAATAGAAAATCACTTTTAAGTGCCAACAGTTAGGGAATAGGTTATGAAGGCTTGCTAAATTCATTAATAAATCAGTTGGCAGTTATCATATTTCACAGAAACACCTGCATATTTATCTTCTCATTACCAATTGGATGATGGAATTTTTTTCAAGCACATTTCAAAAATCTGCCAACTTCAAGTGTAAAAAAAATAAACTTTGTGGTTAATTTTTCCCTTAACAAAGTACAGCTGTTGAGAATAATTGTTCAAGATCTTACCCCGTAATGTCAACTGCAGCAGAACAAAGAGTATTTAATTAGCAAATCTATCCAGTAATTCAACACCTATTATATAAAATGCCTTTGTGATTTTATTCAGGATAATTTGCTAAGAGGGTTATTACTGACATTCAGATGAAATTCAAAAGTCCTACGCAAGTAGAGTCATAATAGCAGTAATGATCCCCCCAATCAGGAGATCCTGTGTCACACAAGGCTCTTTTGCAAGGCAGCAGCTGATTTCCTGACTTCTTAATTCCCGGGCTCAGCCCAGTGAGAGCCCTTCATGCCAATATTTCAGTCAGCAATACATGTTTAATGGGAATCTATTAAAATACCTAGAACAAAAGTGACTTTTTGTTAAGAATGACAGCACTACGATCATATCAATCATTAGCAGTTTTTAGAACTGTGGAATGAAATGGGAGTTTTATGATGAGATTGGGCAAAAGAAAGCGAGAGAATCAAAAAATTGCTCCTTATTGTTTTCTATGATGAACTATTTTGTATTTCACTTGAATTCACCTGTTCCTCGCTGCAACATAATTTACAGAACAAGCTGCTTTTTGCTCCATCGTGGCTCATTCTTCTGTAATCCATGCAGTTTAAAAGATACATTGTAGCCGCTACATCATAAATTGTAGTTATTAGATTTTACCATGGCCCTTCATCTAAAAATGGCAACACATCCCTGAATGTGCCTGAATTCTGGACTCAAGTTTCATTGTAAGTTTTTAGTTCCTAATTCTTTCTCCTGTTCCTGATGCAGCATGGGTAATAATCTATACGAAATAAAATCAACAAAATCAACTTTTAAAAATTTATTTTTGAGATGTAATAAGTACTAGGTTAATATTAAATAATGTGGATAAAAGCATGCTAGGTTATACTTGTATTTAAGCACTAGTCTGGAAGCAATAAGTGATCAAGAATTCTATACAGGTGAGTGTGCAGGCTGATGGAGAATGGATGAGGTGCTCTACCCTTCCTCTGGTACTCCAGGTATGATGTTATTACGGTCAATTGGTATTAACATCCAGCAAAGGCCTGAGAGGATAAGTAAGTTTTAGCAGATACCAAATTGTCATCAATGATGTGTCTGCCTTAATTCAGAGGGAAGGCAATTCCAAACAGTAGGTGCCATTACCAAGAATGTTCTCCCTCTTGTTGCCACCAAATAGTTTTCTACAGGTTGCAGCACAAGCTCATCAGCTGGTAGGAAGAAGGTGCTCCCCCGTGTAGCAAAAACCAACTTGTTTTAGAGCTTTACAAGTCAAACCTAACTAAAACTTCAAACCAATACATCCTGCCCCTTTCTGTCACTATTTGCAATTAAGCAAAAAGGTAGGACCCCAGTGTCAATCCCCATGCATAAAGTATAGGTACTGTCATGAATCATTCACAGCTAACCAGCAACAACGCTACTCAGAACTTAAATTATTTAACTTGGTGGTAGCGTTGTTAGGTACCTATTTAAGTCTCCCAAAGCCAAGTCAAAATACCTAATGTGTGTGGATTCAGAAGAAGCAAACAATCTAAACCAAGATTGGCCTGGAGGTCTACTCTATGCCATTCCTCCCTTTTATCTGGTGACAAAGATCCTCAAGAAGGCAGGAGAATGGTATTGGTTCCTAGAGCAAAGCTAGTCACAACATCCATGGAAAAATATCGCTCACCATCAAATCATGTACCAGGGACCAATTTTTAACCAGCAGCTGCACATCTTCTGGCCAAAAAGCTGGTTTTGGTCTTGACTAACACTGTCACTAGGCAGGGATGGCTAATCTGTAGCTCTCCTGATGTTACTGGATTACAGCTGCCACCATCTAACTATTGGCAATGCTGGCTGGGACTGATGACAGTTGTATCATCATCATCATCATCACCACCACCACCACCACCATTATTCACAGGATAATATCAGAATATAAAACCACCAAATACATAAGTTGTAGTTCAATAACAAATGGAGGGCCACTCTTCCTCTAAGGCTTTGCCAAATATCTTAACCCAGAAAAGACATGCCCAGAAACCAATACTGGATCTTGGATCAGCCTCCCAGTGTCACAGCAAGATATTCCAGTTCTGTACAATATCCAGCAACAATGTTGTTGAAAGTATTTAGCCCATCTTTGGTTGGCCCAGAGGTAGGTGGCTCTAGCAAAAAAAACCCCAACATTTATATGACAGAAAACCTTAGTGCAGGTAAAAAGGCCCTGAAGCCTTGGGGGGAGGGGGCTGCTTCCACATGCTTATCACAAGCACCCTTAAGCCTTCACCTCCAGCAGGTATTATTGTCATAAAAAAAGATTCGCCACAAGTATGTGCACCAGAAATGTATTGAATTTGTGGTGGTCTTTTGTAGGGAAGAGAACTTGATTTTACAATAAATTGGACTGGCATGGGCAGACTGGTCCGTTCTGACCCCTTTGGCAGAGAAGATGCAGTCATTGCTCCTTTCTGAGAATGGGAGAGAAACTGTGAGGTAGACACAACTTTAGCCTAGGGCTGTGAGAAAAAGCTCTATAGGGAAGAGCTTGTTTGATGAAGTCTCTGGTTGTTCTGCCTCTTCCCCTGGAGACGCCCCCTTTCTCCCTTAAGGGTACCAAGTGAAACCAGCAATTCACCAGAAAAGGTTTCTGTAACTGGGCTAGCCCATGCAGGTATGGAAGGGAAATTAGAGGAGAGAGACAGAGTGAGAGAAAGAGAACAAAATAGCACAAGCAAAACCCTGCTTCCCTGTTAGTGGCAGGAAGGTAAGGAGCCTCTCAGCAACCTGTCTCTGCCTCCTTAATGCATGGAAGAGGGAAGCCCAAAGGATGGGGAATGTGCCACAGTCTCTAGGAGATAACAGTCATCCCAGTACCTTGTGACTAACAAGCAAAGCCAGGCTTTAGCCAAAATATATAAAGCTGTAAGAAAATGTTCGAGCTGTTGGAGTAGGTTCATAGTATTTTAAAATGAAATACATGTCGGGTGGAATCCAATTGTTGCTTTGAAAATCTGAGTCCCTGAATTAAATTAGAAAATGCACTGCTGTAACCAAAATTAATTTTGATAGCATTTATCAACTTACTCCAGGAGTTATGGCTAAGGATGAACTCTTTAGAAGCTATTGAAAAAGTAACTATAGTAGGAAGCTGTTAGTCTCTGATCTTGCTTAGGTCACCACTAATAACCAGTAATTTAGGACTCCATGTGAAATATACATACATTTCAATATTTATCTTGCACCAGATTCATTTATTCAGGTAAAAAACCCTCACTCACTTGGTTCCTTTATATGTATTGTACATTACCCTGAGAAGTGGAATAATTTATTCACTTCTTAATTGCTAAAAGTCAGAATATACTGAAGATTAGCAAAACAAACAATGTTTAATCTTTGAACTTTACACTACAGGAAGCCATTCTGAATACTGGCTTGTCATAGGGAAATCGGATTAAAATTGTTCAGTTTTCCTACTCTTTCAATCCACCTACTCTGAACAGAAAGATACTGCTCTACAGGAATAGATTTTATTTCCTTTAATGGAAAAACCTTAATTACAAATCCAACTAAAACATACTTCCTCCATAAATCCATTACTGCAAGAGACACGCTGGGGATTTTAAAAAAATCCTTAATTTGTCATTTAGACCTACTGTTATCTCATTTGTACAGAATTCCAAATACTTTAGCATAAAAGCGGCTTTCCAAAACATTAATAATGTTTATGAATCCCTCAGTTCTTATCTACAATTTGGCAGGACGGTTATACTTCTTGTATTCAAAACAGATTTCTTTCTTTTTTTTTAATTCAGAGGTCTAATAAACAGATTTCAAAACAAGTATTACAAAGTTTTTCATTTCAGAACATTGTTCAACCACTTCATAACTCTTTTATGGATTTTACATTACTAAAAGTTAAGATCATGGAAAGGTATGTGTCACAGAAAACTCTTTGAAACTTTCTACTGAAATTAACTATTTCATTTAAACAGAACAATGTAAATAAGGATGTTGTGGTGTGATGATGTGATAAAGGATGTGGTGCTATTCATTAACTGTCCACGTTAGTCTATATGGAATGAAATCTTAAAGTGAAAATCCAGTCAAAAGAGCCCACATCTAACTTCAGATATTCCTATCTTAAAGGCAGCAAGTTATACAGTTGAAGACTAGGACAGAAGCATTTTCCTATGAAATATTGACCATGTAACTTCTAATAGTACATTTTAAAAAGTTATAATCTATGCTACACTGGTTAGAAAAACAGCTGCAGTCAATAGGTCTTGAATAATTTCTATGTACAGGCAATTGGTAGTATTTTATCCCATTATTATCAGAAAAGAGTGGATAAAATTATTATTTATTGCATATATAACACATTGAAGGTTCCCAGGCAATACACAAACAATTCATTAAAATATAACACAGCAGTGCCACATAAAAATCATGAAAGCATAATAAAACAGCAATTCAGCAGCAGAAGACGCCAACTCTCAAAAGTCAGCCATGTCCAGAGGCCTGAAGGAAGAAATACATCCCTACTTGAAGTCTAAAAGCAGGTCATATGGGGGAGATGCCTCACACGTGCCAACACATAAATATAAAAAGTAGCAGTGTGAAGCATTTGTCTCTGATCCCAAGATGATAGTCTGTCCCCACTTAAGGCTGTAGAAATGATGATGATGCAATGGAAAACTGGCCCCATCTAGTGAAGCCTTCACCAGATGAGGTGGAAAGAGACACTCACTTGAAGTAGCATCATAAAAGGCCATTTAGGACTTCAAAAAGGTTAAGAACCAGCATTTAAAACTGAGCTTGGAAAATAATTAGCAACCTTTAAAACTGGTGGTGCATTCTTGGCGGCTGATACAAACAACAACAAAAATCCATACTTAGCTCAAATAACATTTCCCCCCCTCACTAGAGCAGATATAGCATGTACAAAATTGAAACTCAACTCATCACCTGACTGATTTGCACAGCTAATTAAGATGTGGTCAAACTCTGCATCAACCGATTAAGTATCTTTTCAGTAACAATTAAGAAAGAATGATTTTTTTCATTAACAAGAACAAGTACACAGCGGGCTTCAATGGAAATGTAAAAGATCTTATAGCAATGGGGTTTATAAATCCAAACCATTAGGTTAATGGCTAAATGGTTTTCCTCTCTCTCCTCAGCCTTTAATTCACTGTTAATGAAACTTGGTACTTCTGACTATGGGTTCAATAGGGGTTTCCCCCCTCAGTTTTGACCACGAGTTTAGTATAAAATGAGCTCTGCTTCTGATTATGTTTCTCTTAGTGGATTAGTGAACTAGACTTTTGAGACCCTTTTAAAGTGCTACAATTACTTTATTTTCAAAAACATACATGGGTGATTACATATAAATTGCAAAATGACTATTTGAACTTGAAACACAACAGAAAAGCAACAATGTAGATTACAGGGTGGTAGTATTGCAGTTTACTGTTAGAACTTTGCTAAACATCTTTGCCAAGTCTGAGTTACTTAATAAATTCAACACAGCAGAAATCACAAAGCGATAAATTAGTGAGTTTCTCCTGCTCCCAACTTCTTTTGGCTATTGGTGTCACATTCTTTTCTCAAACATTTGTCCACACAATACAGTAGCCAACAAACCTGATATAGGGCTGTTAAAGTCAGACAGCAAGGCACCACACAATGACCTTTAGAAAGAATGATACTAACAGGTGGCGGGTGCTTAATAATTGTATTATGCTTTAACAATGAGGGCAGCGCACTATCTTCTTATCTGCACCAGGTACCTTAATACACATCACCCCAAAAGGAAGAAAGCAAAACTACGAATAGCCTAATTGCCACACCCATCAAATTTATACTTCATGCATTCCTCCACTTCAAAAACTCATAGCTTTAAGTGCTGTCAGTTAATCTGAAACAGGGAAGTTATTAAACGCAAGAAAAGGACTAAATGTATATCCGAAACATATTATTAAAATCCTGAATGGAGAGAGGGAATCCCAAAAATCCCAAGTGACTGAATTAATTGCCCTTACTAATTAGATTTCCTACATCAGGCAGCTCAAGTTACAGTTTTCATTAACCTTTAACCTTGAAGCAAGTCAGTGTTTTGACAGCTGAAGAGCAGTGCAATCTTTTCCTCTCAAGCAGGCTTTGACCGTGACAGAGGAATTTTTTTTTTGGGGGGGGAGGTGTCACACCCAGACAAAAGTAGCCACTCAAGCAGCACATGATTGCTTTTTCCACAGACAATCCTGACTGGTTGCAAAATGGCAGACACCACCACTGTCCCTAGTCACCACCATCTCAGCTGTAGAGAGACCTATGCAAAAGGGAACTTCTGGTCTGAGCGACATGCCATTAGTATATAAGCACCCACTGCAAAGGGCCAAGCAGCAGATCAGTTTCCTGTCAGCTGCAGAAAGTGCTGACACTTAAGCTGTTTAAAGGCTTCTCATTCTTGATTTGACAAACAAAAAGGCAGGTTCAAGGACACATTGGCTTGTGAACTAGGCTACCATGTATGGTGTGTGTGTGGCCATACAGTCACCTCAGTTCAAGGCACCAATAAATGAAATTATCCAGAGAAGATATGCTCACATAAAGTCCATTTACAGTCTTGTAGCAAACAAAGAACAAGCACAAGAAAGTCCTCAAAATGTTCATAATTTCTGTTCTTTGTTTTGTTTACACAGCCAGGTAGCTGATCAAAGGCATTACACCATTAAAACAGTACCAATAGAACCCATATGAGAGTAAGATTCCTCTTGAATAGCTGGTAGGCTGTTTGACAGATAAGTGTTAAGCGCAGAAGGAAGTGTACTGACCATGGCAGCATCAGTTTAACACCAATCACTTGAACTCAAGTGACAGAAGCTAAATAATGGGGCGGGGGGATGAGAATGCAACTGTCTCAGGGTTCAGGGGGCAAAAAACTGTCACCCCCTCCCACTCCCCAATTGCTTGCTTGCCTGCTTCATTGTCCATCTGGCCTTGCCACTGCCACCACACCACTTCTTACACACCCACCTCGCAAGGCTCTCCACCAGCCACTGCATGGCCTCCTGCCTCACTCTAGGAAAGGCCAAGGGGTTCCTGTCTCAAAGTGAGGCATTCTGGGTAATGTGGTCAGGGAAGTGCTGTACCCCACGAATGATCAGAGTTCTAGCTCATGAGGACAGCTTGGGCAAGTTGACAGGCTCTCCCACACCAGACATGCCCTCAGTGTAAAAACAGCATTGAAAGGGGCTAGCGTAAGGTTAACTTACGTGGTCCGGCTCTCCTCCGTCATACAATCCTGTGCACGCTTATTAATCTGTGTCATTTGACACACTATATCTATGAAGAAGGTGATGATGATTTATATCCCACCCTTCCTTCCAAAGAAGCCAAGGGTGACAAACACACACACAAATGATGAAACAATTAAAACATCAAAAAACAAAACATTTTAGGACGACACCAGCTTCACATGAGATTATGCCACTGGAGAAGAGTCGTCCATTGGAAAAGATGAATGAATAATTTAAGTGGAAAACTTCAGCATCCACATTTAATCCTTGTTTCAGGAGAGAAAATTAGTGAAGGGGTGAACCTAAAGGGGGCGAAAGTTTTCAGCACACAATGTAAATTAGCACAACCCAGAAGCCACCTATTCTGCATATTCAAGTGTACAATTTACAGTTCTACAATGGTCTGCCTGTTGTTCAAGCATCTCACTTTGAATTCTTAAGATGGGGAAACGACTGTGGGAACAATTTCTGCAACTGAATCCATTCAATGTGTGTTCATGCTGAGAACTCTTCTTTTTACTCGGATTCAACACAAGTGAATTTTCTTTTTCTGCAATCCATGGATCATATGCAGGTGTGAAGAGCACTCCCCAGCCAAATGCACACGGCACAGAGTTAATTCTTCATTGTCAAGCTGACACTTACAACTATTTCTATATTTCCGAGTGCCCATCTAGCATCTAGACAGCTACACCCAGTTCTGAGCTTTATGGAGCAGTTGAAGCAACAAGAGGCCACTCACTCTCCACCAGGTATGTACCTCCCCCTGATGGGATGCATGCAGAAACTACGCTTGCATGGAAGCAATAGGTGAAGCAGGTGAAGACTCAAATCATGCTGCCTCTTTGGTCCATCACTCTAACCTGAAGACCCTCTGCTCTCATATCTCTAAACACACACAGATAAATGAAAGTTTGCTTCGTTTCATACAAACTGTAGTTAAAACTAGCATGATGTGTCATTTTTACACCATTATATAAACTCACTCAAGGAACAAGTTGTTAGAATTTCAGCTTGTTCACTCTGCTTTTTGCTACAAGCAACTTTTACCAACTCAGAAACACTCGTCACAACAAAGCAACTAATGATAAAAAATGAAAAGGGAAAATAACCAGAGAAGGATTAACACCCTAGCTCAAAATTCAAATAAAGAAAACTTCTGCTTTTTGTCACTCAAAAGTTCTGTATAAAATTCACTTAGTACTTGCAGATCATTTTAAAAGGAGTTTTGAAGATGCTTTCACATGCTCTAAAGACCGACATGAAAAGTGATACTATTCAACAGAGGACGCTTATTGTGGCTACAAAGAAATACAATACTCATAGCAGAATTCCTCAGATGCCTCCTACAAAAACACATTAACAAGACTAATGGGTCACATCCCTCTTTGTCAAGCTATACATGAAACTGCAACAACATCAATAAGCCTCAAATAAAATATATAAATGCATATAATGCTTGCGTACATTTTCTTTGCAATACATGAAATGAGGGGCCACTACCTAGAACTTTATAATGATAGTATTCATTTCATTTTAATGGTAACTTTATTAGGCAGGCTCACTTCTCATCCTAAGTCATGGCTGACAGCTTCTGTGAATGACTAGATTGCTCCCTCTTCACTTCTCTACTAGTGTGAACAACAAACCCCAATCCTTAGCTTAAGATCATGGTTTGTTTGGCGTAAAATAAACCACGCTCTCTGGTTAAGAATGAATGCTCAGGGAAGGATTGTGGATCATTTCCTTCTAGGAGAGCAGTGAAAGAGCCATTAACCATAACTTATAATGACGTGTGAACAAGCAGAATGAGCGTTTGCAGAGTTCTGCTGTTCATGAATTCCACCATGCTCCCTTATTTTTCCATTTTCATGTCTGTCATTTCTATTCATTCTTTTATTTATATTTTATACATTTATTTACATTTTATGCATTCTTTGTTCACACTTAACTCATCATCATCATCATCATCATCATCATCATAATATATCCTGCCCATCTGGCTGGGTCCCCCCAGCCACTCTGGGCGGCTTCCAACAAAACACTAAAATACAATAACCTATTAAACATTAAAAGCTTCCCTAAACAGGGCTGCCTTTAGATGTCTTCTAAAAGTTTGGTAGTTATTTTTCTCTTTGACAGCTGGTGGGAGGGCGTTCCACAGGGCGCGCGCCACTACCAAGAAGGCCCTCTGCCTGCTTCCCTGTAACTTGGCTTCTCGCAGCGAGGGAACCGCCAGAAGGCCCTCGGCGCTGGACCTCAGTGTCCAGGCAGAACGATTTGCCAAACGTCATATCTATTGTGTGAACATCATAGCCAAGTGGTGATCTGGGCTTTTCACGTCCTGTCCCAACATTCTAGCCATTCTATCACAACCAATCTTAAAGTAACTGGAAATGAGAGAGCACCGTGGTAAACTTTGATCTAGGCCATTTATTCAATAGCATGGAAGAAATGACTTTCATGCCAACAACTGGTGTATAACATAGAGGTATGTGCACAAAGACATGCTAAGGTTACTTTGATCATTTCAACATTCCAGGACCAGTATGTCATTGTTACACTGCAGCCATCAACATTGCTGTCATTCCCGAGCAAAGAATTTATTAGCATACTAAACCTCTGTTCCCCATGTGCAGATTTTCCTCTTGAACTGTGGTGACAGGCAAAATGCTTGAAATAAACACAAAGACTGCAATGTTGCATTCATTTAGGCTGCACAGGTGTGCAGTCATAGGATGTATGTGCAAAATATGAACAACCATTAAAAGGCCCGTGGCTTTCTGCAGAACTGAAAACTTGTTAACCTAGGGGCAACACAAACTACCACACTGGTCATAAGCACGTAATAGGCTACATAAAGCCTCAGGGGAATGAATGAATATTGGTATGCAAAAGCTAAAACGTGTTGTAGCTTGTTCATAAAAATCAGTTTGGTTTTAGCCAATATACTTTTCTTAAAAATCACTGCCTCATCCTTGTGTTGTAAGTGCACTACATTCCCCCCTGAAGGGTTTAGAAACTAGTGCTGCAGTTAACACTGGAGTAGCTAGTCACAATAAAAATTCAGCGACCAGACACTGCTCTGTGCTACAGGAAGAGACTTGGAATTCAAGTGGAATTTCTCTGATCCATCACAAACATGAAATTGTATACCACAAGACAATTTAGTGCTGCAAGTTCATGAAACTTGTAACCTTTAAGTACACATAAAACCAGTACAGATAAGATGCCATTCCAACAGCATTATACCATTTGTTTTACACGTTTCATCCACGGCTCAACTCCATCACCACAACTCTTGTTAAAAATAATAATTGTAATTAATTGTGTTGTGTAGTGCTGGGCATTTGAGTCCCATTGGGACTATGAACTTGTTCAACAATTATTGCCCACTGCGAACAGAACCAGAGCTGGCAGAATTACCAGCCTCAGGCTCTTAGCAGCTGCTGCTTCTACTCTTGGTTGTTTCCCTTTATTCTGCCAGTGCCCTCTTCACCCCATAAAATTCCTACAGCCAGAATGAATTGCTTTAAGCAGCCAAGAGGTACTGTATCATCTGCTGCTCTCCATGGTCTCCTTACTACATATGCTATCGAACAGGTAGCAGCAAACATACCTCTAAGGTAGTGTACAAGACAACTGTTACCACAATAGTGGGAAACCAACAGTAACCGTAGCAGGAGAGAAAGAGCCAACGTTTGCCAGCAGCTGGCAAAGACCATTTTCCCAGTAAGACAACAAACTGAAGTGAAAATCTACAGTCCCTTCAACCATCATAAAACATGGACACGGACACTGTGATTTGTCCTTTTACAAAATTTGTACAAGCTCTTATATGAATCTGTTGAACATAATGCTGGATCACAGAAAATCTTAGATTCCAGCAATTTGAAAATTTTTCTAGTCCTTCCTTACATAAACATTTTTCAAAGAGATGGTACGGAAAATGTAACTCTGTTCCTCTTGCTCCTCACCCATCCATTCCAAACAAAAGAAGACGTGTGTGTGTGTGTGTGTGTGTGTGTGTGCACGCGCGCATGTGCTGTTGTTTGCTTCTAGCTGAAATGCTTTATCAAAAACATTAGCTCTGAAGAAATGACGAATAATTGAAGAATTCACACATTAAAAGCCTAATCTCCAAACAGGAACCCCTGCAGCCAAATGGCAGGCCTCACGAGAAGCGAAATATTCCCAAACTGTATGCCATTGGGTCAGAAGCATCACATCATATGACATAAATAAATGAAATACAAAGCACAGAGCCATTACATCAAGTTCTATGAACTACAGACTATTTATAAACTATTAGTACCAACTGTTCTCAATATATATATGTGTGTGAGAGAGAGAGAAACTACAGAACAGATGGACACAAAATATAGGACTTCACTTAGCAGAGAAAAGGCCAGGGACAAATACCAAGTTAGTACTGATACTTGATAAATGTGATAATCTACTATCATGCATACCTTACATGCTCCCCCAGTAAATGAAGTTGCCTGTCTTGGCAAAGAGTCATTTCCTCATTATGAAGATGGGACAATGCAGCACTGCAAGTTCATTTCACAAACAATAATGCCAACTATGTTCTTCTAGGACCTAGGAAAACACTCTGGGCTTGGATAGCAAATGCTTAAAAAAAAGACGACGACGACGACACTGGCAGCCATGACAAAATGACTGTTGTGCTTTAATTTAAAGCTTAGCTCAATTTTTTAAAAAAACTATATTGTGGACACTGGGTTAAAGAAAAAGAGCTGAACAGTGAAAAAATGGAAATAAGTGTTAAGAGGTGTAAGATTAGAACATATTACCAGAGCAAATAAATTTCTAGACCAATAAAAAGACAATGCTCACAGCTAGGGAAAAAACCTCACTAAAGTTACTCTGGTGCTTTTAGAGGGACATTATTTTTAGCCCAGTCTTGTTGCATCATATAAAGCCGAAATAGAGAAACATTGTTTTTCTATGAAGGATCATTGACCCTGAGCCACAGGCCTTCTTGTCCTCCTATCTGGGTTACAACTACCCCCTCCCCTCCAGGCCCACACCCCAGTAAGAATGAGGTTCCATGGTCATTTTTGGTCCTCTACCCATCCTCTGCTCCTGCCCACATGACTCTGAGCAGCCTGCCTGCCTGCTTTACTTCTTCTGAGCCCGTGAACCTCTCTGTGGGACCTACAGTCAGCTACAGCAGGAGGGCAAAGCAGAAAAGTGCTGGCTGGGGGAAATAGGCCCCATCCATCATTTTGGTTTACCCACCTTCTTGCCTGCCTGGTCAACCTGGTAGCCGGTATTGTGGGAGGGGGGAGGCAGCCTGGGGAGGAAAAGGGCTCCCCAACCCAATAGCAAAGCATTTTTGTTGCAATCTCATAATTACTTACAATTACATAATTACAATTACTTGCTTCCAGGTAATACAGTAAAGAGTACTGGGCTGTTAAAATGCTGAATGTAAGGGTTTGTACCCAAAGTTCCCCTGAACAGAGTTGCACTCAGGAAATGCTCCCACTGGTGAAAGCGGGGTGGCATTAGCCAATATCCCATTCCCACAGCAGCCATCTAATTGCCCTCAAATTCTGCTCCAGAGGATTGGGGGACACGGCAGCACAATGGAGAAGGATGCTGGGGAAAGTACAGGAATCAGGAAAAAAATGCTTCCATCTCTACCTACAGTGGGAGCCTCTGCTGGACCAGAGTCCGTATGTTTGCAGGATAGCAGGTCTGTATCCAACCCAGTGTATGGAAATGAATACTATGCCCGTCCGTATTAAAGACCTTTCTCCTCTGATACAATGTATGCCAACATATGGATACTCATACATTAATAGTACAGTGGTACTCGGGTTACATACGCTTCAGGTTACATACACTTCAGGTTACAGACTCCGCTAACACAGGAATAGTACCTCGGGTTAAGAACTTTGCTTCAGGATGAGAATAGAAATTGTGCTCCGGCGGCGCAGCGGCAGCGGGAGGCCCCATTGACTAAAGTGGTGCTTCAGATTAAGAACAGTTTCAGGTGAAGAACGGACCTACGGAACGAATTAAGTACTTAACCCGAGGTACCACTGTACAGCTGTACCTTGGAAGTCGAAGAGAATCTGTTCCAGGAGTCCGTTTGACTTCCAAAACATTCGGAAACCCCAGTGTGGCTTCTGATTGGCCGAAGGAAGCTACTGTGGCCAATCAGAAGCCACAGAAGACCCATTGGATGTTCGTCTTCCAAAAATAGTTCGCAAACCGAAACAGTCACTTCCGGGTTTGTGGCATTTGGGAGCCAAAACGTTCAACTTGCAAGGTGTTGAGGATCCAAAGTCAACTGTACTATGAAGTGGAAGTGGAAACTTGGTTCTTGGTCCTTATATTCAGATACCGTATTGTGTGTATCACACATAAAAAAAAAAAAACCATGCAAGGAAAGTAGTATTGAAAAGATGGAGTTGATTAGACCAGATAACAAATTATTGCAGTCTTCCTAGAAGTGAGTTGTATTTAAGTAACTAAAGCAGTTTTTAAAATTATTGCTCTGTCATCCTCACTCAGTGCCAGCAGTAGCTGCTTCACAAGACCTGTCAACACTGTTATTCAAAAGGGGCTTTTAGTGTAGTTTTTAAAAAAACAACAATGAGAATTGAAACAGAATATTTACAAGCGTTCTTCACCCTGATCTGATTTTCTTCCTAGCTTAAAGAAAAAAATACTTCGGATTTTAACAAACAAAAAGTGACTTTGCAACTTAACTATAAAACAATACTTTAAACAGTAGAAGAGAAATAAAAGCCCACCCCCCAAAAAAAATTTCCACCCCCCAACTTCTGTCATGGATGCAGAGAAGTGGTGGGAGGCACCAGCTGGGAACCCCCAAGCGAAGAAGGCTCAGGATCAGAAGATTGGTGGTGGGACGACAGTGAATGGTCAGAGGGAAAAGAAAGAGCAGACTGGAAGGAGGTGGTGTCGGAAGCGGTAACAGGTTGGGTGAACAGGAAGAGGCTGTGGCAGAGGGCTGTTCAGACTCTGAGGCAGAAGCAGAGGCTGGAGCGGAGAGGGGTCAGGAGAGAGAGAAGGCGGCTGCTGAAGAAGCCAGGAGTCTCCCTCTCGTATTGCAACCAAGTCCCCTTCCCCCTGTTCTCCTAGAACACACAGATAAACAAAGAGGGCAGAGCATTTGCGACTGCTTGGGAAAGACCTGGAGAGGAGGAGACTTAGGAAGCGGTGGGGAGGTGGGGACTTTCAGTCCTCACAATTGCCCTGTTGGAGCAAGACCTACTGGGAAGAGTTGCTGGGATCACTAGGTCTGCACTATTTTGGTTTCTTGAATAAAGAGTTAACTTCACTGACACCTTGGTTGTTGTTTTTTATTGCTGACCTACGCTTGACTCCAGCTCCTTAGAGAAGAGGAGTTTGGATTTGATATCCCGCTTTATCACTACCCGAAGGAGTCTCAAAGCGGCTAACATTCTCCTTTCCCTTCCTCCCCCACAACAAACACTCTGTGAGGTGAGTGGGGCTGAGAGACTTCAGAGAAGTGTGACTAGCCCAAGGTCACCCAGCAGCTGCATGTGGAGGAGCAGAGACGCGAACCTGGTTCCCCAGATTACGAGTCTTCCGCTCTTAACCACTACACCACACTTACAAATACCTACCAATCTGTTTTGATTCAGGACAAAGGAATGAAAATCATAAGCTGCCTTCTGTTATTGTTTTTCCTACAGGGATCAGGGGATCCATGGGCAGGTTATCTCTGCCTACTTCAAAGCTTGAAGTCAATACACTAGGATGCTGGATATGTACAAATGAGGTTCCAGAAGATGGGAATTTGTGGTGGCCACTATAATTTGTTATATAAGGTAAGGTTAAAAAGATGGAAAGAACAAATACTGCAAGCAGCAGTATAGTGTAATGAATCGAAGAAGTAAGATTCAGTTACCAGGAGTCAATCATTCTTGGCTTATCCCAAAACTCGCTGGCTGGTGCTCAATTTACATGACACTAAATAATCCATAATGACTGTTTGTACCAACTATAACAAAATTCAATGTCTATTCAAGCTAAAAGAAATCATGCCACAACAGTGAACAACATTCAGCTCAGCAGCTTCATGCTGTATCTATTTCCTAAACATATTTTCCTTAAGTGTGGTAACAGAACAAACAAGATTATTGACCCACAGGTTTCTCTCCTCTTTTAGCATCTGGTTTTGCCTATTCATTAACCAGTTTCAACTATATAAATCACAGAAGGTCACTGTAATGGCATACATCACTTGGGTAGGATAAACAGATAAAATGAGCCAAAGTTGCCTACGTCAACCACTGTTGCCAGAGAAGATATGAAGACAAAACTGGAAGTGGGATTTGTTGCGTTATTAGGACAGTCTCTCTAGCTAGCACACCTTTAGCCAAGCAAAGCACTGTCTCCAAGATGGGAAGTATATCACTGAGTGGTTTCAAGTAATAACTGCAGGTGATAGGAAGGGCTGCGCCTATCCTAAGAAGCTCCTGAGAAGCACTTTGACTGCATCAGTTTGTTTTTTCACTTCAGTGTAATGGCAGTGTAATGTAGGTTTTCAAAATCTCTGCTGTGAGCCCTTCAAGTGTTCAGTCTCTGTTGAAGGAACTGGTTGCACTGCAAATGAATTGCAGGGGTTTGCTGTAAAAGTAATGGCACTGTGTGGTGTGCTTTGGTGGGGTGAAGCAGACGTGCACATCCACCTCTGTATGTCCAACAGGCAACACAAATATGACAGCTAGAATAAAATCAGGAAGCTAATTCCTGGTGAGACCACTGCAAATCTAGCCACTCCCAGCTGCCAGAATCTAGCACTCAATCTAGAATCAACCAGTTATTTCAGGCTGTAGGTTAGGGGTACAAAAAAATTATCCATAAGGAAAAACAGATGTTGTGGAGACAGTTAAGAAGGAACGCTTCTCAGAAGCCATATATTGTGTTACCCTAATTTTATGCACTGCGAGTTTATCAGTTTTCTCCTATTGGATTGAACTACACAAAACCCATATTCTCAGTGAAGCTCTAATAATATAGGAAATTTTGTAAATCTCTAAAGTCATATCAAATTATACATAATTAGAACTCACATTTAGTGACCAGAAATGGCTTAATTTTTTTAATAAACACAAGATATATATCGCCATCTAGTGAAGAATCTGCATAATTACCACTCTACAACTATATACAGTAATGCCAACTGTACAACGAATACAACAGCATGCTTTCTTCTGCTTGAGATTTTCTGCTAAAGGCTAATATAGTTTGTACAAAGTTGCTGAAAGTCAAGCAGGGCTGTAATAAGCAAAATTTTGAATGGAACAAGGAAATCTATTTGAATAGCAAAACTGGACACTTTCAGACCAGTGAAGTATATTTTGCAAGAAAACAATGTAAACTTGTAGAGTTAAGATTTTCCTATGCCAGGAGGTTCTTAAAAGCTAATTTCTGAACGTGTCTACTGCCCTCTGACCAATTTTGTAAATAAACTTCTTCCTTGTATATGATGTAGAAGCAAAGCCACAAGTCATACAGTGTAGTTATCCCCTCATCTTTTTCCTAACTAGCACAAATCCACATAGAAGACTGTCTGGAACGTCTACATAATTCACTGTTCTGGCCTTAACCCCACTGAAAGCAAGCAACCCCTCTGAGAGCACGTGGGTTTGTAAACTGATTTGAAAACCTTGGTTAAGTGGGGATGTGGATGGCATTAATGGTGGTTAAGGTTGATATGGACACAACTTTTAATAATTCTTAAGACCTCTGGAGCAGATACTCTACCACTCAACTACAGCCGTAGGCCAAGTCAATATGACTTACCAGCATGTTATTCAGCAAGGAAAAAGGTTTAGTTTTGGTAAATAATTAAGACATACTAGTGTATTGAAGGAGACAGAGGTATGCCACACTTTTGCTCCAAAAGGATACAGCAAGCCATTATGTTCTAATTTAAGTGAGATTACTCACATGACAATAAATATCAGATTATTAGAGGTTTGGGAGCACAATCAATAGTCCAGATTGCACCAAACACAACATACCCTTCTGGTTTTCTAAAGATTCAATCTGGCAGCTGAAATATTTAGCACTTTCTGACCCTCACTAGATATTATAATGTATTTCACCACTAACTAGGGCAGATGGTTTGACCACACTTGCTAGGTTGTTTTTTAAATAGCCAACATCATGAGCCACCACTGTGGTCTATAAATGCATGGCAACAGTAGCTCTATTCAGGAATGTGCAAAGGGCCACTGGGAGCATGTGGGGTTAGTTCCACCCACTTCAGGATGGGGGCAAAGGCACATTCTATAAACAATACTGCACTGCTGCAAAAAGGTGCAGAAAAGGGAGCACTGTCTTTACAACAACAGCAAAGCTACAATGTTTGGAGCTTTTCAGTTAGAAGAAAGGCAAGGAAGAGAACACGAAGATAGTGTATAAAATGATGCATATATGGGGCAAGTGAGTAGGGTTTTTTCCTGAGCCATAATACTAACAACCTGGGCTTATCAAATAAAACTGATTAGTATGCGATTCAAGATAGAGAAAATCAACAGTGCAGAGTTAATTTATGGAATTCACTGCCACTAATGTGGCAATGGCTACTAGCTTATATGACTTTAAAAGATTTCACAAATCTTTTCACTAAAAGATTTTACAAATTCATGCAGGTAAAGTCTATCAATGGCTTCAAGTTAGTTACATGGAGAATTAGTCAGTTACATGGAGAATAGGTTTACAGACACAATACACGTCTCAGCAGTAGCTGCTTGGAAGCAACAGAAGAAGAGGACCAAGGCTGCTTCAGAAACTGATTCTTTGTTAATTCTAACATGAAATGATATGAACTAATTATGTAGATTAGAATGTAGTTATCCTTCAAACTTTGTACGCCTCTGAATTTTGCAATACAATTGTCAGCTTAAAAACTATTTTAAAAAAGAATCAAAATCTATTATTTAACTGTTCACTTACATGGTTTGATAAGTGAAAGATTGCTGGATGTACAGGAAGCATTGTTAAAGGAAGTTTGTGTTGTATTTTAAAAACTGTGAATATTGTAATGAAATATTAGTAACAAAATGCCTATTTTTATATAAAATACATTTGGACGTGCGTATTTTGGAGAAAATGTTCAAAGGCACCTCTTTAAATACATATTTAATTTGCAACTTTTCTTTTTTATTGCAGGTTAATGCAGAAACTGGATGGAACAACTTATGATGAATACATGTAAAAGGGGTCCGATCCAGCCAAGCTGCTCTTACCTTTTTATGCATTCTCATAAATGTTACAACTGACTCAAACGTTCAGTAACCAAATTTGCACTCAGCATTAAACTTTGGTTCATAACCCATGATTCGAAGCTGGCTCATTTCAAAACCAACCAGACTTTGTGATAAACGGCAATCTCTAGTTCACACGCAATGACAAGCAGGATTCACACAAGGGCAAAGGGAAACAAACGCTTGCCCAGTCCGTTTCTCAGCTGTGCACCAGAAGGAAATGGGAAGGGAAGGTCACGAGCCCATTATTCGCTGCTGACTCACCTCTCGGCCTTTGAAAGTCACCAAAGCGGCAAGTGGCTTTGCATAGAATCTACTGTAGGAAAACCCCAGACATCCATACATGCTGTTAGCTGTAAGCTTCAAAGCCTTCTGCCTGATATCATACTGCAAAGAAGAAATTAAGACCATCACAGTAAGCAGTTAAATATATAAATATAATCATATGTAGTCAGTCACTTATAAGAGAGATGTTAAAATGCCGAGTGGCCATCTGGTAGAGGGGCAAAGGCTCCAGGTGAACCAGTGAAATGGCAGAAGTGAGGAGAAGGCACTTCCCACCCAGTGCTCCTCGTCAATTGAAGTCCAATCTACTTACTTATTTAGCAGTGACCCATTTAAATGCAGTCATCCGCGAGTGGCATGCATGTAAGTGGGGGTGGGTGCCTGTCCTGTTAATTGTGCTGGCAAATATTATCTAGCTGCTCATTTTAGCCCCTTCTATAAGAAGCAAGATAGGCTAGCCTAACAGAAATTAGAAATAGCAGCAAAAAAATTGCCCTATATATTCATTTCTTACATTTAAAGATTAGCCTTGGAGAAGAAATGTATACAAACAAGCAGGATCTTGATCTAGTTTCTCAACAATGGACATTTTCATTCTGTTAGATATACCTGTAAGTAGAGGTCAGAATTTAAGTCTGGCTGTTTCATCAACTGTTTCACTTGACGCCTTCGTTCAACTAACTTCCTGATCTCTTTAGGCAAGATTCCCATTTCTAGCGATGAATCTGGCAATTCTGGAATTTCTTCTTCTCCATCCTGTGAAGTTATTAGTTTGGCAAGTTAATACTACCAGAATAACCTGAAACAATTCCTGAAACTGCTGCTTCCACCCTGTCATATGAACAAGGATATGCCGCTGGGTTCTATCTCAAAAGACCCTAATGGAGAAGACATCCCAACTAGGTCAGATAACCATTCCTTCCAGAACCATCGGCATTCAGATCGATATCTACTCTCTGGAGGAATTCCCCCCGGTGGGTCTCTGTCTTGTGCCCAAATCGTCTCATTCGGGAGATGACACCTACTTTCCCCAAGAAGGGAACGTGAAAAACTGGCATATAAATAACCCAAAAGGTGTTTTCGTGATTAAGGGCCTAATCACCATCCCCTTGGGGAAAGTTGGCACTTCACACCCAACCAAGGACAAACTCCTGGTTCTAACCTAAAACTGCTAGTCTCTTCCAGTTCGCATGCCCCATCTATGAGCTGAAAGGAACCTAAATGGACACAGGATCTTGGTGCTGCAAGGAAACCATAAGCATGCATGAGGACCAGAGGCTGAAAGTGGCCCAAGTAACCTCAGACAGGTAACCATTAACACAAAAATGTGGATTTGTTTTTATTGAACTAGCAGAAGTTGAGTACACTCCTTTGACTTTTTCTCCTTTGGGAGAAAGAACAGGAAACAAATTTAATGACTAAATAAACAGATAAAGAAAATAAATGGTATTGACAAAATATCTAGTGAAAACCTCAAAGTAGAGTATCAGGTACATCTGCACTATCCTGGGCTGGCCAAAGCATGTTCTGAAGGCATAAGCTAAGCCTGGTTCTGTAACCTAGTTACCCAGATTGGATACCACCTGAGAAGTATACAAAACCACTTTGAACACATAGCAAAAAAGATTAAAGCCTTCCTTGTCTGCAACAGTTCTGCTGAACAATACTTGGATGATACAATGCCATCGTTGCCATCTCATAGGCATATAGGCAGATAAATCATGTAAAAAAATAGTTTATATACATATTTAATGAACTTTACAAGGACAGGGTGTAGAAAAATTGTTTCAGCAAGCAAGACTGATCCAGTTTTACATGGACAAATGGGGAATAAGCTAAGCATGTAAGAAAACAAGGAGGGTCCATGTACACTTTTTAATGTCACAAAAATACTATGCAGCTGCTAAAAAGGAAGATATAATGAACTCCATGTCAAGGTGGAACCAATCTGATTTCATGAGATTATACACAATTTATAATGAAAAATTATACTATTAAACATGGTATCATGCAATACACTACAATTACTAAATACAGCCGCAATGTCTAAGGAGACTTCAATGTATTCTTGAATATAAACATATGATCTTTTTTAACAATCAAACATTAAAAGCTCCTGTCAAATTAAACACACACCTCTGTCTTTTTTGGCACACTTGAAGACACCCTGGTAACTGTTGTAAAACAGATGTTAAACTCTTGGATAATTGAAGGGTATAAGCTATTGAAGTCGAGGAGCAAGATGAACTTGTCATAAAAACCTGAAATTAAAAATACACACACACAAGATTCACATTACAATATATACCTACTATGGAGACTGTGAGAGACAAGTTACTTGCAGTACACTGTAAAAGAACACCAGAACGCGAGTGAAGAGTCATTGGTGAGGGGGACATTTAAAGTCAGATTCCTTCAAAAGTACTCTGGTTTATTATGAAATCAATGTGTGTCCATGTGATTCTGTCAGCATTCAGGTCTGAAAAACACTTGCATTATTTCTAAACACTACACTATATCACCAGTCTATGGTGCAGATATGTCAGAAGTGGAACGATCCAACCCTGTTAACTATCCAGGGATGAACAGATAGCTTCAGTGTTACTCTGGGATGCTTCTGCACAGTTGTCACCACAGAAAGGAGACACCATGTGAAACTGCAAGCATCCACTTATTAGCTGCAGCAGAGAGGATTTTTATACACATACCCGGTATACAAAATGAAATGGATAAACCAGATTATCTAGATCCATCTCAATCTGGCTTTAGGCCCGGTTATGGAACAGAGACCGCTTTGATCATCTTGGTGGATGATCTACACCAGGAACTGGACAGGGGGAGTATGCCCCTGTTGCTTCTGCTGGACCTCCCAATAGCATCCTTCTGGATCACTGTCAGGGATGAGACTTAGGGGCACTGTTTAACAGTGGCGCTAGTCCTTCTAGAAGGTACAAGTTCTGAAGGTAGTGCTGGGGACTCCTGGTCGATTCCGTGGCTGTTGACATGTGGGATACCTCAGGACTCCATCTTGTCCTCCATGCTATTGAACAAATACATGAAACCACTGGGAGAGGTCATACAGAATTGTGGAGTATGATGCCATCAGTATGCTGATGACACACAACTCTGTTCTAAATCAGTGTGTGATCTCAGTAATGGACTGGATAAGTTTAACTCAGGTAGGGACACGACAGCATATGAATCAATCTAGCTAACTTGACCCAACAACACCCCCCCCCCCAGCTTTCACACACAAACAAACCTCATTTCAGCCAACTAAACACAATCAATCACACCCTGGGTCCCACACCCAACCTCTCTCACTACCAAGGAAATATAAAAAACAAACAGAAAGAGAACCTACCAAAATGACGCTGACATAAAACCCCCACATACACCCTAAGTATAAGAATATAAGTTTACCACTCCTCGCCCCCCTTCTTCTTCCCCAACTTTATTCTGTATACAACAATGCACATACTTTTGTAAACTAAGGAAATCTATAATAAAATAATAATAATCATCATCACCACCATCTCAGGTAGGGACAGAGGTGTTCCTGGTCAGTCGCAAGGCAGATGAGAGAACAGGGATTCAACCTGTGTTCAATGAAGTTACACTCCACTTGAAGTCTCAAACTTGCAGTTTGGTTGGGTTCAGCCCTGAACCTGGATGCCCATATTTCAGTGGTGGCCAGGAATGCATTTGCACAATTATGGATCACACACCCATTCCCTGAGATATCTGATCTGGCCACGGTGAAGCATGCCTTAGTTACAGTCTGGCTGGACTGATGCAACACACTCTGCATAGGGCTACCTTTCAAAAGTGTTTGGAAGCTTCAGCTGGTCCAAGTTACAGGTAGCATATTAGTCCCCTGTTAAACCAACTTCACTGGCTGCCAGTCCTTTTTTGGGCACAATTCAAATGCTGGTAATGACCTATAAAGCCTTATATGGCTTGGGTCCATCTGAAAGATCTTATCTCCCTATGCAAACCTGCCTGGGCGCTAAGATCCTCAAATGAAGACCTTGTCTTGTTCTCAGCAACATCAGAGGCACATTTGGTGGAGATATGAGGCTAAGAACTTCCTAAGTCAGATAGGCCTTTGAAAACTAAGGTGTAGATGATGCTAGTCACTAGGAATGGATCCCGTTCGCATTCAGAGGTACTACTGTATTATTGTTTGTGGACTGTAAGGTCCTCTGCGAGGCGTACCAGGAGAGACGGTCCTGTATTTTCATTATTGTTATTGTTTTTATTACTCTGTATTCTATAATGGTGTTTTTAAATGTTGCAAGCCAGCCAATTTACGCTGTGACCTATTTCTGTCATTCCCCAGGTCATCTGTGCTAGGTAGTATTTTCCGCAGCCATGGAGACTAGTGCCCATCATTTTAATTATCTACGTGGAAACTTCAAGAGGAACTCTTGAGGTTGTGAGAGTTTGTCTACCAGCAGAAAGCCTCCTAAATGTCAAGCGTAAGGTCAATCTTATGGTGGCCTAATTTCTCTTTGAAGAGCAACAGTAGCCATCGGAGTAGGATTGAGGGAAAATTTAGGCCCAAGGTAGGAGGATCTAAGTTCAGGACATCATGTTGAGGACATGGGCGAGTTGCAGCAGGTTCACTATTTTGAGCAGTTGGAAGAGCATGATTGTCTATTGAATCTTCTGGACTCTATCTGGACCAAGACACCTGATGGGTTGCCTGCAGGTGGTTCTTGAGCCGGCTGATTAACAACACATGTTATAGACACATCAGGGTGGTTTATAGGTCCTGGGTGGCCTGGGCAAGAGAAAGGCCCCGGCACAAGATGTTGTCCAGGTATGAGTAGAAACGTATGTCTTACAGATGGAGATGCACCATAAGAGCAAAGGGTCGTACCTGGTGAACTAGTTGAAGCTCAAAGAAAAGCACTTTATGCCACCAACACTACTTTCACATCCTACAAGAGTGCCAATTGAAGGAGTACACACAAACCTGAAAGATACTCATCTTTTAGGCGCAGTGAAGCCTCATCCAAGAAAAGTTGTAAACCCAAACCCCATATAAACAGGAATTCTATTTTGTCTGGATTATGCATCAGCATGTTACACCCCATCCAGTCCTTTATCAAAGACATACCTTAATTGAAAGTCCTAATTATTCATCATCATTCTTCATATTATATACACTTTACATATTTGATATTAAATACAAATTCAAACACAATTGTTCTCTTCCCACATGCTCCAATATAAGCGCGCGGGGGGGGGGGGGGGATTACTGCCACACATCTCAGTTAGATCTAACTGCCATAAAGTACGCATTTTCCTCCTCCACATTCAAGAGGAGATATACTATTCTCTAAATTAAAGCTAATGTTTTTCCTGCATTCTCAAAATAGAAACAGCTATGGTATTTTCACAATCTGCAGTATAAGAAAAATCCCACTATCGTCATTTTTGTGCTTCACTAGAAAAAAAAGGAACAGGAAGTATAGGAAGACTTTAGAAAGGATTGTATGACTTATTTTAGTGTATCTTCATCACCTTTCTTATTTGATCTACCATTTCAAGCAGTGAAGCTGCAGTTCTTACCCACTTTGGGATCCAAAACTAAACCTCCAGAATATGCTGCTTTTTTCCGACCTATCTTTGATTTGTTCTGATCACCTTCAATATCTTCATCATCTTCCAGCTGTATGAGACATAAGAATAAGCCAAAACTGAAGTTCTAATTATATGGAGACTTAGTGCGGACCGTGCTAGGCTAGACAGGCCCAGGGTCTGTCATTCTCTGTACAGCACCATATATATATAGATGTGCAGCAACAACCCAAAACCAAAAACAAACAACTCTCCAAAATACCAACTTTCTGATGCCGTGGAAGAACAAAACAGTATTCTGGTTCAGACCTAATACTGAAGAATAGCTTAGCAATATGGACATGAGGGACAAGCTTAGTGCTTAATTACTTCTCTGGTGCATGAAAATGAGGGGAAGAGGGAGGTCAAAAACTTCTACTGTCAGTTTTAAATTAACATGTTGGGTTTGAACATGGACAATTCTGGTTATCTGGTTCATTTAGAGTTATGATTAGTTCAAACAAGCCAAGGTTTTCAACTAACCAGAGTTCACCAAGTTCAGACTTAATGGGAAAGTCTGGTCTGGCTAAAACTAGACAATTCCGATTGTCACCCCCTGGCATAGATGAGAAGAGTTGAGGGGTGTCACAAGAGTTTGATCATCACAGCTTGTGCACATAACAGTAAATGTGCCTGCTATAAACCAAAAGTAACAAATGTAGAGGAGCTGAAAAAATTACTCACCTGTTTCTGCTGAGACTTTTTAAAGAGCTGCTTATCCGGCACAATATAATCTTTTTCATAAAATGCATGCAGGAGCAAGTATTCATTACGCTCTGCTCGCCCACCCATCAGCGTCCTCGACTGTAAGGAAATAAAAGCCAATTAGTTACAGGTTGAAACAGAAATCAAAACGCCAACAATGGTATTGCATTAATAGCATTTGCTTTAAATATTTTTCAGAAATTGTATTATTGGGCTTTAAGGTGTTTTGTCTTTGCTCTGCTTGGAATCTGTAACATCAATCTGCTCCCTTTGACTTGATCAACACATCTCTATTATGAACCTCCCGTCATGAGGCTTAATATATATATCCTTTTGTAAAGGAACCAGTTTTGTGAATAAGATTGTATATTCAAATCAGATGTAATAATGGAGATGTAAATTTGCTAAGAAATGAAATTTACCATAACATTGCCAGCAATATTGGTAATCTGTAAGGCTAGTGGAAGAACATTGAGCTCACACATTATTTGTAAAATGTACTTGGCATCAGTCCAGGTGTTCTCCAGCATGTAAAGTAAATGACGGGAATCACTAAAAGAAGAAAAGGAAGAGGAAATTTTAATAAATTCCGCCACATGTTCTAAAGGCATGCAGATTCAAATCGTTATCACAATGCCCATAAAGCCAGAGCTCACAAATGATTGCTTACAGTGCAAGTTTAAAACAAAATGGAACTCCCATTTTAACTGCAAAGAGTGTGAAAGAAAAAATAGGAGTAGCAGCACCTGTACAATATTCCGGTAAGTTATGATTTCAAGAACTGTTGTAATATCATGACTGCACAGAAGTATCCATCAGGGGTTAGATTCAAACAGAGCCAGGCTCTGTTTGTTGCAAGAGATGTCACAAAGCCTTCTCTTTAGACCACCAGGGATGAGTCCCGCTCTATTCTGCCTTGGTCAGACCACACCTGGAATACAGTTCTGGAAACCACACTTTAACAAGGATATTGGCAAGCTGGAATGTGTGCAGAGGGCAACCAAGATGATAAACGGTCTAGAAACCAAGTGTCTCTTCCCATGCCCACAACTCTGTGCCTTAAGGTTGTGGAGGGGGTTCCTACTTGCAGTCCTACTGAAAAATGTAGCTTATCTGATGGGGACTATGAGCAGAGACTTCTCTGTAATGGCACCCTAGTTATGGAACTCCCATGGATGACCACAACACAGATGGGCTTCTGCTATATGATTTTATTTATCTGTTTTCTTGTGCTTTTGGAAGCCAAAACTGGACTGCTGTTAGTCACTAGTCAATACTTGTATCATTGTATCTACTGTTGTTTTTACAGTGGTGCCCCGCAAGACGAACGCCTCGCAAGACAAAAAACTCGCAAGACGAAAGATTTTTTCGTTTTCGAGTTGCTTTGCAAGACGAATTTCCCTATGGGCTTGCTTCGCAAGACGAAAACGTCTTGCAAGTTTGTTTCCTTTTTCATAAAACCGTTAATACCCAGGGTGCATTGCTTGAAGAGGTGCAGTTGCGACTTGACTTCGAGGAGCAACACATTGCACGCGGTGTGGTGGCCTTTTTGAGCTTTTTAAAGAGTTTGCTGAATTTTTGAAGCTTTTCCAAAACTTCTTTTGCAGCTGTTTGGTAAGTTAAACTTTTAAAACTTTTTTGGGGGTTTTTGGATTTTGGGTTGGGGTGTTTGGAATTCAAGGACTTGGTGTTGGGGAGAGGTTTGCAAGAATCTGGGAGCTTGTGTGGTTATTTTCTGCATTTTTATGATTTTCTGTGACCATTGGGCCATGGTTTTTTTAAAAAAAAAAAATTCTGGGTTTGAATTTCTGTGTGCTGGGTGGATGGGGGAACAGTTGAGGAGGGGTTTGCAAGAATCTGGAAGCTTGTGTGGTTTTTTCTGAATTTTTATGGTTTTCTGTGACCATTGGGCCATGTTGGTTTTTTTTGGGAAAAAATTCTGGGTTTGAATTTCTGTGTGCTGGGTGGCTGGGGGAACAGTTGGGGAGGGGTTTGCAACAGTTGGGGAGGGGCTGGGGGAACAGTTGAGGTTTTTGAAGACTTTGGTGATTTTTAAAGCTTTCCCAAAACTTCTTTTGCAGCCATTTGAGGATTTTGAAGACTTTGGTGATTTGCAGCCATTTCGTAAGTTAAACTTTTAAAACTTTTTGGGGGGTTTTTGGATTTTGGGTTGGGTGTTTGGAATTCAAGGACTTGGTTCTGGGTTTGAATTGCTGATTTTTTTTTCTTTTTCTGAGTTTACGAAGGTAAGAGCTGTGCTGCCATGGGACCCAAGAAGACTGCTGCTGCTGTGGAGGCCGGCGAGAGGAAGAAGGAGAAGGTGACGCTGGAAATGAAGAAGGAGATCATCTGGAAGCACGATGGTGGAATGCGTGTGACGGACCTCGCCAGGGAGTACGGCAGGAACCCATCGACCATCGGGACCATCCTGAAGATGAGGGAGAAGATCCTTGCGACTGATGCAGCCAAGGGAGTCACCAGGATCGTGAAGAACCGCCCAGCTGTTCTGGAGGAGGTCGAGAAGTTGCTCCTCATCTGGTTAGAAGAGAAGCAGCGTGCAGGGGACACAGTGACTGAGGCCGTGATTTGTGAGAAGGCCAAGGCCTTGCACACAGACTTCATCCGGGAACAGCCAGGAACCTCAGGCGAGCCAGAAGTCTTCAAGGCAAGCAGAGGCTGGTTTGACCGGTTCAAGGCAAGATCTGGAATCCACAGCGTGGTCAGGCATGGAGAGGCTGCCAGTTCTGATGTTCCTGCGGCTGAAGACTTTGCCTTGGAGTTCCTGGAGGTTGTGAAGACGGAGGGCTACGTTCCACAGCAGGTCTTCAACTGCGACGAGACCGGGCTGTTTTCAAAGAGGATGCCCAAAAGGACTTTCATCACACAGGAGGAGGCCAAGTTGCCTGGCCACAAGCCCATGAAGGACCCTCTGACCCTGCTCTTCTGTGCCAACGCAAGCGGCGACCTGAAGATCAAGCCCCTGCTGGTGTACCACTCGGAGAACCCACGGGCCTTCAAGAAACACAAGGTCGACAAGGAGCGGCTGAGTGTCATGTGGCGATCCAATAGCAAGGCTTGGGTCACACGTGTGCTGTTTGTGGACTGGGTCAATCTTGCTTTTGGCCCTGCTGTCAAACAGTACCTGCTGGACAACGACCTGCCGCTGAAGGCTTTGCTTCTGATGGACAATGCTCCTGCTCATCCTAAAGGCCTTGAGGTGGACTTGTTGGAGGAGTTCAGCTTCATCAACATCATGTTCCTGCCGCCTAACACCACGCCACTGCTCCAGCCGATGGATCAGCAGGTCATCGCCAATTTCAAAAAACTCTACACCAAGGAGCTTTTCAGGCGATGCTTCGAGGTGACTGATTGCACCATCACCCTGCGGGAATTCTGGAAGGACCACTTCGACATCGTCACCTGCTTGAAGATGATCACCACGGCCTGGAACGGGATCAGCCAGAGAAATTTGAATTGCGCTTGGCGCAGCCTGTGGCCGGACTGTGTGGCACCAAGTGACTCTGATGCACCAGAGTCAACAGTGGTGCAGGACATTGTTGCCTTGGGGAGGACCATGGGCCTGGAGGTCACAGAGGAGGACGTCAGCGAGCTGGTGGAGGAGCACGACCACGAGCTGACCACCCAGGAGCTGGTTGAACTGCAGGCAGAGGTTGTGCAGGAGCAGGCCTCGCTGGAAGAGGAGGAAGCAACTGAGGAACGGCTGTCCTCCAAAGAACTGAGGGACATTTGCCAGAAGTGGAAGGAGGTGCAGGCTTTTGCAGAGTGGCACCACCCGAACAAGCACGTGGCACATGACCAAGCGAACACTTTTGATACGACGGTCATGTTGCCTCTCAGGGAGCTGCTGAAAAGGCGGATGAAGCAGCAGACCATGGACAGGTTCCTCAGCAAGAAGCAAAGAGTGGAAGAGGAACCTTCTTTGAGTGGTCCCCCAGAGTCTTAGAAAATGTATGTACAGTACACTTTGTTGATTTTTAAATGTTTTTCTGTCATGTTTAGAAACTTAATTTATTGTTCCTTCAATTTTTGAAATGCTCTTTAAAGTATGTGTGACTTTAAAGAGCAGTTAATAAACTATTGTTGTACCAAATTTGGCTTTGTTTGGACTTTTTTTGACCATAGGAACGCATTAATTGAATTTCAATGCATTCCTATGGGAAACCGTGCTTCGCAAGACGAAAAATTCGCTAGACGAAAAAACTCGCGGAACGAATTAATTTCATCTTGCGAGGCACCACTGTATTTTATTGATGATGTTTTACCTCAAGCATTTTATTCATATTGGTTTCATAGTTGTATGAAAACTGCTGTGGGGTTATAGATGATGGACTCCTAGCCAATAAATGATCTGTAGTTCCCAGGGCAGTGTTTAATTCCCTGTCTCTATTCTATAAGTGAATAAATTCCACCACTGTTTTAGCTAGGCCACCAACCTAGATGGCTTTAAAAGAGGATTAGAAAAATACATGGAGCAGAGGGTTATCAATGACCACCAGCCATTAAAGCTATGCTCTGCCTCCACAGTTGGGAGGCAATAATTATCCTGAATACCAGTTGTTGGAAACCACAGGAGAGAGTGCTCTTGGGCTTATATCCTACTTATGTGTTTCCAACAGGCAATCTGCTTGGCCACTGTGAGAAAAGGATGCTGGACAAGATGAACTGATCTAGTAGGCTCTGATGTTCTTATTGCTAATGGGATTGCTATAACAAGAAATGTATTTAGCAGCATACCTGTACATATTTCGTAACTCTTCAGATGGAATCGCCACTCTTTCCATTTTCAAAATTTGACCCACAAGCTCTGACAAATGGTAACTTTTGCAACGAATCAGCTCCTTTGCTGAAATTTCTACATCACAAATCATTCGGCCACAAGTTGCATTCTTTTCAGCAAATCCACTACGACCCTTAATTGCCATGAAAGAAAAATACATCTTCAGATTCTGTATCATTGCTATATTTCTGTTGTGGACTAAGTATAACACAGTTTTTACATCACACAGAAGTTGCTTCTCTCTTGTGTGCAGATGCACCTCAACAACCTTGTAATGTTTGCAAAGGATTTTAATCGTCGCAAACACGAGAGAAAAGCTCGTCCAATGAGGGGACTTACAACTAACAAATTCATAGTTCTGACTTTATAGGTCTCTGCTTCATTAACACAAGAGAATATTTTTTTTTCTATCTAAGCCACACCAGTGTTGGCTCTTTACCTATCTTATTTTGAATGAGAACTTTTTCTGTTCTTAAAAAAAAGTTCAAGAATGCCAGGGCATCATCAAGACCAGGGCGTAAATCAGGGCATAAATAAAAAATCACAAAGTAACAGGATAAAGGAAAACAGAAGGCTTTCATTCAATAGGGTGCCACAAGTCAAAAAACATTTTCCATATTGTGAAAACAAAACACATTGGGGAAATACATGACACTTGTTAAATAGAGATATATATTCCTTATAATGTGTTTGGGACAGCACACCTGCGCATGTATACATGTATAAGAATATGCACACACTGTTGGCACATATACCACTGAACAGTGTCAATGCCACAAGAATTTGGTTTTGCCAAGATTAATGGTATAGTGCAATCATCATGCAGATGCATTAAAATACCTAAACAATAACTATAGAAAAAAGCGAGCTGGTTAGTTTCTTTACCAGCACAGTACTAGAGTATGTTGTAGCAATGTGAAAGGGGGGGGTAGTCTGAGTAAAATCCTTTCTGAGTAGATAACAATTAACTATGCCACATGTAGAGAGCTTTATACAGCAGAACTAGAAAACCTTAACTATTCTCAAAGGAATGATTTGCCAGTCAAGCCAACATACATTTTCCCCACAATTTACCATACACAAAAGCACCTCTGTTAGTCATTAATCTGTCAATAACTCCATCTAGTTGAGACAAGTAAACTAAATTTGCTTAGCTTTGTCTCATGGCTGAAATACGACTCTTAACAACATTACCAAAATCTAAATTGGAATGTTGTCATGATACATGACTATAGTCAAAACAATCAAGCAAGACATTCAAAGTACAGCAACTAAAATAATTCATTTTTAATCACATTCAATACAGCAATGCAACATAAGGAACATTTTACCCCAAGCTTTGGCATGTTTGATCTCCTCAGTCGACCTATCTTAGACCAATGTGGAACTTTGCAGAAGTTAATTCTCTGGAGAAGAAGTTCCAGATCAAACCCATAAATATTGTGTCCCTTAAAAAGAAAGAAAAGGAAACAAAAACAAGCAGTTATACAGTATATACCTACTCTTGTGGATTCAACTTAAAACAACAGAGATGGCAAGGGTCCATACTATTTGAAGTCCTTCCTCTGATGTATCACATTATTAATGCTCATGTGAATGAAGCAACACAAAAGACATTCACATGTCATCAACTCCACTCTCACTAGGTCTGTCCTCAACTCCACTACCTATCATTCCTAGGTTTCTGCTATGCAGGTCCTGCCTACTCTGTCCTTTTCCTTCAGACATAGCATCATCATTAAGACCCTCATACCTACAGGACCGCCTCTCCTAGTATGTCCCACAGAGGAACTTACGGTCTTCAAATAAAAACATCCTGAAGGTCCCAGTCCACAGAGAGGTTAGGCTGGCCTCAACTACAGCCAGGGCTTTTTCGGTTGCGGCTCCAACCTGGTGGAACGCTCTGTCACAAAAGACTAGGGCCCTGCAGGACTTGACATCTTTCCGCAGGGCCTGTAAGACAGAGCTGTTCCACCAGGCCTTTGGTCAGGGCACAGCCTGACTCCCTCCTCTGGCAATCGTCACAGAACTTTAGCTTAATGGTTGCCATCAATTTGATTTTAATTAATTTTTATAATGAAATGTTTTTAGAATGTTGCGCTATTTTATTGTTGTTAGCCGCCCTGAGCCCAGCTTCGGTTGGGGAGGGCGGGATATAAATAAAATTTATTATTATTATTATTATTATTATTATTATTATTATCAGCACTCTCTGCCTCTTACTTTCTATCATTCAGAGTTGAGCAACATACGGTGCCCTGACACGTCTTGAAAGTGTACAATTTCTCCCAATTATCTGAGATAAAATTAATAGGCTGCCATAGGGGAAGGGGAAGGGAGGGAGGGAGAAAACACAGTAAAGTTAGAAAGAAATTACTTCCAACTGCTTCCCACATTTCGTAGCTGTATTGGTCTATATACTTATTTGAAAGTAACCAAACTGTGCTCTACCTCTAAATAGCCCTGAACCAGATTAGGAACTGAGGTAGCTATGGGGGAAACTGAAACAAGACAGTCAATATTCCAGATTACTCTGGCTCTATCCACCACCAACACAGAGCTCCCAGCAGATAACCCTCAAGAGACCACAACTCTTAACTAACTAACTAACTAACTAACTAACTAACTAACTAATGTTGCCTAGTCTTCCTTTCATTTCTGAAAATCTCTTCTCATTTGGTCAAAACAGTGCCATTTGCCAATACCCCATCTAAAAATCTTTCCCAGCCACCCCACTGGAGTCCTCCATTGCTGTAAGTCTCCATTAGTAACACATTATGTTAAAATAGTAATCAACATTCCATCACCTTAAAGTAATGTAGCAAAAAATAATGTGTAAAAGGATCTCAGAAGCAGATATAAAAAGCCACTTACGACAATAACATCTGGATCAATTTTATGAACCTTTGCCAGAAAAAATCCCAGTAGTGTCCTCTCTGTTGTGGCAATCTCTATTTTAGCATTCTAAATAAACACAAAATTTAAATAATCCAAATGTTCAAAAAATTAAAAGTTTTGCACATCAATCCTATGCTTAATTATGCATGTTTAAATGAAACCAAGAACATTTAAGCACAAATAACAAAGTTTTAGAATTGTTATTATTCTTTAAACTTATTGGAAATCTTTATATACTATACAAAGATTATACAGAAACCCTTCCCGGCCCACTACAATAGAAAAGGACAGCTAAATTAGTGAGAAGCTGACAGCATTTTTTTCCTACACATTTTCCTTAATCCATTACGATGCAATTTGGAGGCAAATTGTTTTTACTGTTTAAATTTTTCTTAAAATTGTATTTTTAAATGGCTTTAACCTACCCTAGGAGCTTGCGGTGAACGGTCAGTAAGACATGAAATAAATAATAATATTATTATTTCATAAAGACCCAATTCATAACATCTCTCAGTTTAAGCTGAAATATGCTCCAATTCTGCAAGGACCCTTGTGGATGTAATTCCTAAGCATTTCTGATCACTGGTTTGATTATAACATAGCCTATGCCTGCTTTATTTTACTTTACATTATGCATTGTGTCTCAGTTGTGAGAGTTTGCAATATTGGATGTTGTATCTGTACCAAGTATGGAAAATTTTAATTAATAAAGTATATATTTTGTTAAAAAATTAAGCTGAAATATGCACAACACTTGTATCTGAAAGCTTTGTCCTCATAATAACTTATTCCTCCTCAGTCAGCCATGGTTTAAATATTTCTGTGTTAATTAACCAAAATTTCTTGTTACATCTGTATGAAACTAAAGTTATCAAGTTTGGAATAACCTAGAATTTTAATGCAATTTCAAATCATGGCTACAGATTCCGTTTGTTCCCAGCTTGGTAGCCATACTTTTCCACTTGGGTCGTCACCGAAGATTATGATTAACCCAGGATATGTTCAATCATAGATACTGGGGGAGGAAAATATGGTGCAAAGTCAAGGAGATCAGGCACAAAGCTCGTACATATCTTGGCTAGCCAAGATAAGATTACTTCCAAACCAGGCCAAAGTGCATGAAAGCTTTGTGCATGTTCAAAGCTTTTCCAAAGATGGAGACTACAGAACGCAAACCAATGTACAAGAAACACAAAGTTACCTTCTTCTTAACTACTTCTTTGAAGTCATATGGAAAAATGCAATCATTTGGTTTGGAAATAACTGCAAAGGAAACAACCAGGTCAATGAGAAATATACAATATGGAGCTTAGCTAAATGGCTTTATGTGCTGTAAGTGCTTTGGCTAGAACAATATTTATCATGAAAACAATGTATGGCTTGCAACAAATGTTGTTAAAATATACAGAAGCTTTCCATAGGGCAGGGAAATTAGGACAGACACCATTTTGAAAAACAAAAATTGCTTTCAAACCTTGATGACTACAATGCTACTTAATTTAGTTGTCTTCCTAGATTTCTGTGACATGTGGAAATGTAGAAATGCTCTCATATCAAACTACAGTCGTACCTTGGTTGTCGAACGCCTTGGCACTCGTCCATTTTGGCACCCAAATGCCGCAAACCCAGAAGTGAGTGTTCCGGTTTGTGAACTTTTTGGAAGCTGAATGTCTGACACGGCTTCCAATTGAGTGCAGGAAGCTCCTGCAGCCAATCGGAAGCCGCGCCTTGGTTGTCAAACGGACTTCCGGAACGGATTCCATTCACCAACCAAGGTACAACTGTAAAACTCTTCACTGCAGAATGACATAGGAACATAGGAGACTGCCTCATGCGAAGTTAGACAATTGATCCAACTAGTTCAATATTGCCTGCACTGACTGACAGTGGCTTTCCAAGGTTGAAGCAATGTTCTGCCAAATCACATGTTCTGCCAAGTCACATGTTCTGCCAAGTCACATTCAAGCTTTCATTTGTGCTGTCAATGTGGTAAACGGGAGAAAATAATTAAACACAAAGAGGTTCTACTTATACTTACCGCTGAAGTGAGTTTGAAAGGGAGGTACGGGTGGTGCTTTGTCCACACAAAATTTGTGATGCACTAAAGATGTAATAGCCATAATCTGCACAGACAAAAGTTTAAAAAGAGAATGAAAATGACACTAATGAAGTTAGTTAACCTTTTTAAACAAGGTCTCATCCATATGTTAAATTAAGCACATATTCAGTAAGCGGTTTAGCAAATCAAACCGTATGTCTCTGTTTAGTACTTGACTAGTTTTAATAGGGCTATAATCCCTTTCTTGTCTGATAAACACATGAACAACTCATACTAATGAAAAGATGCAACAAACTCCTACATCAGCAGTTTGTCAATAGCCTGGATCACATGTCACTTATTATTGTAAAACTATGGAGGGGGGGGGAGGGAGAGACAGTATAAGAACAAATTTGGGGGCATTTACAGTTCTGGCAAGATCTCCAGGTCTTATGCTGCACGCAGGTTGGGGCAATTCACTCCACATTCTGAAGTCCACTAGCAGAAGTATGCTTCCAGATCCATAGGATTTGAAATCAACAGCACATATAGCTAGAGAAGCCTTAGTTAGTTTAATTGTGGAGTTTCCCCCTGTACATAATAAAGTTCATGACTCACCTCATTCTGATGACTCTTTGTGTTCTGAACTGTCTTCATACTGAGAGACATGATCACAAGAGGCGGTGGAGGGAGATCTTTCACCACATTCACCAAGTCAGGCTTCTGGGCCACTAATTCTACCTTACACCAACTGACTGGCTGGTTCAAGAGCTCTGAGGTAACACAGAACATGCACATAAGTATACCCAATATTTAAACAATAATTACAATTATAACTTTTTCTCAACAAATTGAACATTTCAACACTAAGATTAAGCATAGCATAATACAGTGGTACCTCGGGTTACATATGCTTCAGGTTACATACGCTTCAGGTTACAGACTCCGCTAACCCAGAAATAGTACCTCGGGTTAAGAACTTTGCTTCAGGATGAGAACAGAAATTGTGCAGCGGCGGCGCGGCAGCAGCAGGAGGCCCCATTAGCTAAAGTGGTGCTTCAGGTTAAGAAGAGTTTCAGGTTAAGAACGGACCTCCAGAATGAATTAAGTACTTAACCCGAGGTACCACTGTACAGTTATAACAAATATTTTTCATTCTACATTTCCCCTAGGTTTTGGTCTTACTACCTGAAATGAAACACACTAACCAAAGCATGTTAAACCCAGAAGCAACCCTAATCCTAACCCTATTCTTCTTGCTACACGCATGCTTAGACTCTAAGCCAGATAACGTTTTGACTGATGGCACCATCTCCTTAAAAGCCTCATTGAGTTCAATAGGATGTACTTCCCGGTAGAGGAGTGTAGCCTTACCATCACTGAAATAAAACAGTTTATTTTAACCCTCCTCCCAGATGGCCAGGGGCGGGGTGGGGACGTGAGAGTCCAACATTGAACACAGGCTTATGATAGTCCACGTAGCGCTAATTCATGATTAAGGATTATGTGAAAATCAGTCCATAGCAGCTCAGTCACAACTTATTTTACTTGGACTAGGACCTGAGCCATTTTAAGGTGGCCGTACCTTTATATTAAGCTATCACATACACAACAGCTAAATTACGACAGAACAACAGGTGCCATTTGGGGAACACGAGTAGATTTATTTTTTTTTTTTTTTAAAGCAATTTATTAAATTTTACAATAAAAATAAACATAATAAACATTGTAACATTCATCTTAACATATTTTCACATTTTCTTTGGACTTCCTCACATCTCCCGCTCCCACTTTCATCGTTATAACATTTTATCAGCAATTTATCATCTTATTTAAATTCTTATATCCCTTCTATATTTCATAATCTTATAATTCTCAGGAGCTAAATTTCACAGTCTTACTTATTTTCTTAAAAACTTCTAAATTTAGTGGTGCTCAGTTATTTTGATCTAGCATCTTGTTTAGCATTCACTCAAATTACAATACTTTTGTAAATAGTTCTTAAATTTCTTCCAGTCCTCCTCAATCCTCTCTTCTCCCAGGTCACGGATTCTGCCAGTCATTTCAGCCAGTTCCATGTAGTCTATCAGTTGTATCTGCCATTCTTCCAGTGTGGGTAGATCTTGAGTTTTCCAATATTTTGCAAGAAGTATCCTTGCTGCTGTTGTTGCATACATAAAGAATGTCTGGTCCTTCTTTGCCACCCCTTGGCCGACAATACCCAAAAGGAAAGCCTCTGGTTTCTTAGTGAAGGTATATTTAAATACCTTTTTCAGTTCATTATAAATCATTTCCCAGAACGCCTTCACTTTAGGGCAAGTCCACCAGAGGTGGAAGAACGTTCCCTCACACTCTTTGCATTTCCAACACTTATTATCAGACAGGTGGTAGATTTTGGCAAGTTTGACTGGGGTCATATACCATCTATAAATCATTTTCATTACATTTTCTTTCAGAGCGTTACATGCAGTAAATTTCAATCCATTGCTCCACAACCTCTCCCAGTCCTCAAACATGATATTATGCCCAATGTCCTGTGCCCACCTTATCATAGCCGATTTAACCGTTTCATCTTGTGTATTCCATTTCAACAGCAAGTTATACATCCTTGAAAGTACCTTAATCTTTGGTTCTAACAATTCTGTTTCTAATTTTGATTTCTCCACCTGGAACCCTAGTTTCTTATCATTTTTAAAAACTTCTTTAATCTGAGCGTAATGTAACCAATCTCGCACTTTGTCTTTCATTTTCTCCAAACTCTGCAATTTCCAATTGTCTCCATCCTTTTCTAGTATTTCCCAATATTTTGGCCATTTAGCCTCCATATTGGGTCTTTTTCGGGCCTTGGCTTCCAAAGGTGAAAGCCACCTTGGTGTTTTATTTTCCAGCAAGTCTTTATATTTTGTCCAGACATTAAACAATGATTTTCTGACAATATGGTTCTTAAAGGCCTTATTTGCTTTAACCTTGTCATACCATAAATATGCATGCCATCCAAAAGCATTGTTAAACCCTTCCAGATCCAACACATCAGTGTCCTCAAGAAGTAGCCAGTCTTTTAGCCAGCAGAACGCTGCGGCTTCATAATACAACTTTAAGTCTGGCAGGGCAAAGCCCCCTCTTTGTTTTGCATCAGTTAATATCTTAAACTTAATTCTGGGCTTTTTGCCCTGCCAGACAAACTTAGAAATGTCTCTCTGCCACTTCTGAAAGCACCCCGTTTTGTCCAAGACCTGAAGTGTTTGAAATAAAAACAACATCCTTGGCAATACATTCATCTTGATAGCAGCAATTCGGCCTAACAAAGAAAGTTTCAATTTTGACCAACTATCTAGGTCTCTCTTAATTTCTGTCCAGCATTTTTCATAATTGTCCTTAAATAGACTTAGATTTTTTGCTGTTATGTTTACCCCTAGGTATTTTACTTTTTTAACCACATTAAGTTCCGTCTCATTCTGAAACCGTTCTGACTCTGTATCAGTCAAATTTTTCCCCAAAACCTTAGTTTTCTGTTTATTTAGTTTAAATCCAGCCACCCGACCAAAATCATTAATCAGTTGTAATACTCTTTTCGTACTGGGCTCTGGCTTCTGCAGAGTCAAAACCAGGTCATCTGCAAAAGCTTTTAATTTATATTGTTTCTGACCGACCTGAATTCCTTCCACCAACCGATCCTCTCTAATCATGTTTAATAGCACTTCCAGAACCGAAATAAATAACAAAGGGGAAATAGGGCAACCTTGTCGTGTCCCTTTTTCAATTTTAAACTCTTCTGTAACCACATTATTAACTATCAGTTTAGCTTTCTGTTCTGAGTATATTGCCCCAATCCCATTCTCAAAACCCCGTCCCACTCCCATCTCTTTTAAATTTCCCATCATAAATTTCCAGGAGATATTGTCAAAGGCCTTCTCCGCGTCTATAAAAATTAGGACTGCTTTTGTATTTATGTCTGTTTGCAAAAGTTCCAAGATATCAATAATGTTCCTTGTATTAGCAAACAGATGTCTTCCTGGGAGAAAGCCGGCCTGGTCCTTATGAATTACTTCATTTAAAACTTTTTTAAATCTAATTGCCAAAATGTCTGCAAATATTTTGTAATCCACATTTAAAAGAGAGATGGGACGGTAGTTCTTAAGTTGTGTCTTTTCAGCTTCCGACTTTGGTATTAATGTGATAAACGCTTCCTTCCACGACTCCGGTGCCCTCTTCCCCTCCATAATTTCATTGCTGACCTCCATCAAAGGTTGTATCAAATAGTCTTTTAATGTCTTATAGTACTTGGAGGTCAGCCCATCTGGTCCTGGAGATTTGCCAAGTTGCATGTTCTGGATAGCTTGTTCGATCTCCTGTCGTGTTATTTTAGAATTCAGGATTGTCCTATTTTCTTGTGACAATTTAGATAGTCCGTTTTTTACCAAAAATTGTTTAATCTCAGCATCATCTTGCGGCCCTTGGGTGTATAATTTTTTGAAGTATCTCTGGAAACACTTTCTGATGTCCACTGGATTCTGGATGTTTTTTCCATCAACCTCTAAGTTTGTAACAGTATTTAATCTTTGTCTTCTCTTCAACTGCCAAGCTAGCAGTTTTCCACATTTATTCGCCGACTCAAACGTTTTTTGTTTCATTAATTTAACCTTCCATTCAATTTCCTGATTTATCAATTTAGAATATTGTGTTTGATAAAGTTTAATTTCTCTCAGAGTTGGCTGTGACTTCGGATTCACTCTTAATTTCTTCTCTAATTCTTTTATTTTTTCCAAGATCTTATCTTTTTTCTCATTTTGTGTTCTTTTCTTTACTGCATTCTGTTGTATCAAGAATCCCCTCATTACAGCTTTACTTGCGTCCCAGATTATTCTTTTTTCCACCATGTTATTCATATTTATCTCAAAGTAGTCCTTCAAAACTTTTTGGGCCTTCTTGGTAATTTCCTGATCTCTAAACAAATTGTCATTCATCTTCCATCTAAAGGATCCAGTTGGTAATAATGTCATATCCATCTTTACTGCATTATGGTCGGAGCAGGTCTTTGGGCAGATTTCCACTTTTCTGACCTTAGGTGCCAGGCCTCTGGAGATCCATATTTGGTCGATTCTTGTCCAGGTCAGTTGGGCTTCAGAAAAGAATGTTCCCTCTCTTCCTAGTGGGTTCTTTGTCCTCCAAATGTCAATCAAATCCATATTGTCAGTCATTTCAAAAAAGGTTTTAGGTAGTCTGCCGTCTTTTGTAACATTTTGACTTTGTGACTTGTCCATGTTAGTTGATACGACCCCATTCATATCTCCCATCATTATGATGTTGTTATAGTCTAGGTAGTCCAGCATTGTCTCCTGCAACTTCTTGTAGAATTCCGATTTCCCTTCATTAGGTGCATAGATTCCTAATATCAGCAGTTTCTCTCCTTGATGTTGTATCTCAATAGCCAAAATTCTTCCATGTTCATCTTTAAATAGGAATTTAGGTGACAGGCTCTCTTTTGCATATATCACCACACCTCTCTTCTTCACTTTGTCGGACGATACAAATTCCTGGCCCAATCTTTTATTTATTAACACTTTTCTGTGGAGCCTCGTCACATGTGTTTCTTGTAAACAAATAATGTCCAATTGTTCTTTTTTTAATATATGAAATATTTTCTTCCTTTTTTCCGGAATGTTACAACCATTAATATTCCAGCTCAACAGTTGCAGAGACATCCTGAACTATCTGGTTATTTTTCAAGGGGTGGTATCTTCTCAGGGTCTTCAGGTTCCACAGATGCTGATGTTGGTACTGGCGTTGCCTCAGGCCCAGAAGGTAGTTCAATTCCTTTTTGAAGGTCCTCTCCGTATGTAGTCAAGAATTTGTCTCTCTCTTCCGGTGTTCTCACTTTAACCTTTCTCCCTCTAAAGGTAAAAGATATTCCTTGGGGAAATTCCCACCTGAATGGAATTGCGTTGCTCCTTAGTAGTTTAACAAGTTCAGAATAGGCGGCTCTAAGATCAAGCAGTAGTCTTGGGATATCTTTATAAATTTCAATTCTTCTATCCAAAACCTCCAGTGATTTTACAAAATGTAGTCCCAAAATCTTATCCCTTTCCTCCTTTGATCTCAATGTTATCAAACAGTCTCTGGGCCTCTCCTTCTTTATAAATCTTCCAAGTCTGAAAGCTGACACAATTTTAAAGTCCTTTTCTTCCAAGTTCCAGAACTTGGAGAATTCTTTGGTCAAAAACTCAGTTAGATGTCCTTCTTCTGCCTCTTGTAGTGATCTAATCCTTAAGTTGTTCTCACGGTTTCGCAGTTCTATCATAGAGAGATAAATCTGGTGTTCCCCGACTTGTTTAGTGAGTGGTCTTACCTCTTGCTCTAAATTTTCAAATTTTTGTCTGGTGTCCTCAGTCAATTTCCGATTTTCTGCTGAGGCCTCCGTTAACTGTCCAATTGCTAGTGCATTCTGTGCCACTTGTGTGGTTAATTTATTTAGACATTCTGTGTTTTTATCAATCTTTGCTGATTGCGCATCTGCTTTCTTGTCCAAAGCTTCCAATTTTTCAAAAATTTTGTCTAGAACAGAAACAGATGCTCCTGAGGCCATATCTTCCAATTGTAACTGCTCTGCTTCGCCCTCTCCCTCCACTTCTGAGGGCAAAGTAGGCACAGATGATCTACGTGTCTGTGAGGCTGAGGTTAGAGTTGTTAAAGTTGTTTGTTTAGCTCTCCCTCTTTTTCTTGTGCCACTCATTCCAACGTTATCTATCAGTCAAGGTCACACTGAGTTATTCCCATGGGAATGGAAAGGTCCAGAGCAAGCAAACAGCAAGGGAATCGAAAGTAAAAAGTACATGTAAAGTCACTGTTTTAATCCAATCCTCTAGAGGGAGCTTAATCTGTCTTTCAGAGTCTAATTTAATGTCCAAGAACCTTCAAATACAAATGTTTAGCAGAGTTTATAAATGGTCACTTTATTGCAGACAGTGCTTATTTATCTCCAAAAAGAGTGTTTCAAATTTAAAAGGTCTCAATACCCTCAGGTTGTTTCAAGTTCCAATATACAGTATCCAAATCTGCAGTGCTGACAGCTCCCTTAGTGCTCAGGCAGCTCCTGACTCTGGGTTTCACCTTCTAATTTGTAATCCAATAAAAGGAGGAAAGTCAAGTGCAAATAAAAATCCCAAATCTTTAGCTTAAAGTCTTTACTTTAAAATGCAAGTTCAATAGATGCTTAGATCTGTAAAACTTAGAGTCTTTCTTTCAGCCTCCACTCCTCCAGCTGATTGCTTTTTTCAAGTTCAATGGCTGCGGAAGACGGACTTCCTGCTTCCACGTCTCTCCGCTTTCAGCCAAGTTCAAGCCAATAAGTTTTTCTTTCAAAATCTCAAATTTCAAGTGACTCAGTCTTTTACTCACAAGTTAGTTGCTTTTTCGTCCGAATCCGTAATTTAGCAGGAAAAGGGATCAGCGCTCACCGACAGTAGCAGCGCGGCTTCACTCCTCAGGCTGTGAAACAGCTCACAGCGCCGCAAGCCCCCTCCGCGCTCCGGAGCCCCTTACGGGGTTCCTTCTGCACTTGGAGGGTCGCTCAAGGCGCCCACCGAGCCTCAAGACCCCAGGCTCTTGCCACCTGGGGTTTTCCAGAGTGGGTCTCCGCTTCGCCGTAGCGGACGACCCGTTGCCTGCGGAGCCTCCTCTCCCGTTCAGAAGAGGACCGCCATTGCCGTTCGCGCCGCCCCCGGAAGTCCACGAGTAGATTTAACCTAGTATAGATTTAACCAAGTCTAAAGTAGTAAGATTAAAAATAAAATTAGTTTTACAAGACGATGACTGCTTGAAGGAGCATTCTTCACTTTGAAAATTTACAAATTCTAAAAAAAAAATTTCGTAACATTTCCCTTTTCAAGTTGGCAACCATTAAACAAGCTAAGCACTGCTCTAAACTCCACTCCATTTGCGCATGCATACAAGGGATGCATAACATATTCTACATGAAATATTCATACGTGGGTCTTTTATTTCCAGCCAGCTTGGTCCTTTAATCTTCCTGCCCATCAAGAATAGTTCAAGACTAGAAGTGTTGGTTCCAAACACATGAGAAAATGTCTCTCCTTTCAGGTCTTGAGGAAGCCGACCGTATTCAGCCTGAGAATGGAAGCATTTCAACGAAACGTTACTATGTGTTGCAAGTCTTCCTAAATATCCTAACTTGTAAAAACAGATATGTAAAAGGTGTTAAGTGGGTAATGGTGAGGCTTCAAAGGAATAACTGGGAGTTTAAAATGGGCTTCTGTTTTTCGTTAGCTGGAGGAAGCCGCACTCTTTCCCACCCATCAGCTGATGAGCAGCAGTTGTTCACCTTGCTCATGGAAGCAGAAATGGTTCCCAATCAGTGGAAGGGCCTTCTCCCTCCCAGTGATGCTCGTTGAGGTCACTTCATGCTGCTCCTTTCAACCTCCGATTTCAGAAGCTGATGGAGGCAGCACAGGCGGCTTGTCAATAGTAAGTGCTAAGCAGGATTGCCCTCCCCACGCATCACCTGATGGAAGGGGAGAAAAATCCTGCTTAGTCTGGCTGTACAAGAGAGCTCCTTGCAGGGAACTCTTTCATACACCTGAACCTGCTCAGCTTGAGGCTCCACCAACCCTCTGAGGAAAAGATGGCAGGCACATCAGAGGTTGCAGGAAGAAAAAGCTCCATTGCGTGTGGGAATGCCCACTTGTGCTACATTGAACCTCAGTCACAGAAATCGCCTAACCATCCTAGTTTTGGGACATTGTTTGTTGTTGTTTAGTCGTTTAGCCGTGTCCGACTCTTCGTGACCCCATGGACCAGAGCACGCCAGGCACTCCTGTCTTCCACTGCCTCCCACAGTTTGGTCAAACTCATGCTGGTAGCTTCGAGAACACTGTCCAACCATCTTGTCCTCTGTCGTCTCCTTCTCCTTGTGCCCTCCATCTTTCCCAACATCAAGGTCTTTCAGGACATAGTAGACATTAAATCAGGCTGCCTCCAGCACACAGGAGGAAGTACATTCTAGTGTTCACCAAGGGGAAATGATATATATGTATTAAACCACGGACTTTAAAAATGCTTTCAAATCAGTCCAAACATGCATTGCTTGAAGTACTGAGTTTTCAGAGCAACAGTAAGGCAAGCAATAAGCTTTGACCACCATGCCCACTGCTTCCTCAAAGCAGTTAACTAGAAAATCTGGCTCCTCTTTACTTACTATAGGAGTTTGGGAAATATTCATTGGCCAAAGGTAGCTCAAGTTGAGCAACAGTCACACCATTTTAAAAACTCAATTAAGCATCAGAGTTTAGGATTCATAATCTTTCTTTTAAAAAATCATGTGCACTGAAAAGATATGCAAACCTCAGTGTGAGTGTCACTTTCAGAGAGACAACATAGAACTATTTACTCACCGAGTATCTAACTTCTAAGTAGTCAGATTTTGCAGGAACATCTGGTATCTCAAAAGCATAATTCTTTTCTACTTTCTATGCAAAATACAAATTGAGATATTCATCAGGCACTGATGTACTGTAAAAGTGTTTTCTCATTAAAACCAAATTTACTTTTAACATCAAAATCTCAACTGCGAGAACCACCATGTGAAAAACTTTCCCTGCTCCTAAAATATAGCCTGCCCATTGTCAAGTTGTAGAAATCATACAAATAGTTATTTAACTTAAATAAAACTCTGGATATTGTAGACGGTTAGAGTTTAAGTCATTTATCTATTCTCCTTCTAAAATAAACTCCCTAATATTTACAAAGGGATTCAGACATCTTATTACATTTGAATTGGCCCATTATCTCAGATAATAGATTGTTTCTTGCCCACATTGTATAATAAAAGAAGGCCTTCGGGGAATTGCCATATGTTCTATGTAAGCAACAGAACACAAATTGGTGGCTTATAAAGTACGCTCACAATGAAAAACTAAATATTATGGTGATCTCTCACCACGGATTTCATAGAACTTCAATACATAAAAAGCATTGCAACTTCTTTGTGCCATAAAGCAAAGTAAGAGCCACTGGGCAATACAGGCGGCAACCATTTTGTGCAAAGGTTCCATTCCTGGCCCTCGCATGCACCAGGGGAGCATGCCTAAGGCTGTTCCGCTCTCTTCCGGGTCCAAAAGGACCCACGCATCAATTAAAGGTAAAGGTAAAGGTAAAGGGACCCCTGACCATTAGGTCCAGTTGTGGCCGACTCTGGGGTTGCGGCGCTCATCTCGCTTTATTGCCCAAGGGAGTCGGCGTACAGCTTCCGGGTCATGTGGCCAGCATGATGAAGCCGCTTCTGGCGAACCAGAGCAGTGCACGGAAACGCCGTTTACCTTCCCGCCGGAGCAGTACCTATTTATCTACTTGCACTTTGACGTGCTTTCGTACTGCTAGGTTGGCAGGAGCAGGGACCGAGCAACGGGAGCTCACCCCATGGTGGGGATTCGAACCGCCGACCTTCTGATCAGCAAGTCCTAGGCTCTGTGGTTTAACCCACAGCGCTACCCACGTCCCTCACGCATCAGTTGGACATGGGCAAAATAGTCACCACCTGTATACTCCTGATAACACAGTGGTAAGGAAAATAATTGTTTGCTTTTAAAAATATTTCAGTTTCCATTTTGAGAACACAAAAAATAGAGACAAATAATGCTTAAGCAAGAGAACACATTATGCAACACCAATGTGTTTTTGTGGGGCTAATTCATAATACAAAAACTGGACAAAATACATTAGCTAACACCTGCCTTTCCCATGCAGCTCAGAATCAGCAAGATTGAGCAGGCTTTTTCCTATTCCCACAAGTAGAGCTTCTGTTAAGACAACTTTCAAGTATTACATGCAACAAGCATCCCATTATAAAACAAACAATTGTTACTTGCAAAAGAAACCCGTTTCAAACAACTGGTTAAGAAGTTGTCTTGTTTAAAGCAAGCTTAGTTTGTTTCAATCCAGAATTCCTGGCTCACAATCAGTAACCTAAGATTCTTTGAAATGAAAGTAACCTTGGCTTCCTCCCAGTTGTGTGGGAAGAGATAGAAGAGCAGAGGAAGCCCGACAATTTGTTCAGGCTCAAAAAACCCATCTGTGTAGTGCTAAGAACCACAGATGGGGAACCTGTGGCTCTCCAGATGCTGTGGGACTCCCACTCCATCAGTCAGCATGGCTGGGAATTGTAGTCCAGAAACATCCGGAGGGCTGTAGGTTCCCTAGTTCTGTGCTAAAACCATGAGTTTAGTGTTGTGGGAACCAACCCATTAACCTCAACCCCTGAAAGTATAATGGCTTCATTTTTAAAACAACTTATTAAAGCAGATAATTTGTAAATTTGTAAGTAGGTGGTTGCTTCTAAAGAAAGGAACATGGTTTAAATATGAGACAGTATCATCTGCAACAGCAGGGATTCCTTAATCTGATGTTAGATGTTTAGATAAGATACACTACCAGTTTAATTAGTGCTATTTTTCTGGAAAGAAAGGTGCTGGAACGCATCATGAATGCCTCCCTTGTTCTCTTAGATTAGCAATGGCACCCACCTGAGAGGTGCCAGAACTGAGTTCTGGCTGAAAAAATGACCTGTGCAGACATCATGCACCTTTTTATATTTCCCTGTTACTTCTCTCCTGCCTGAAAAATGAGCGCCCTTCACAGTCAGAAAAATGAAACATGAAGGAGAAAAAGTTAAGACCAACCTTGGACTTGAACTTCATGATCTTGTGTTTTTCTGCAATCCTGTCATTAAATTCTTGATAAACATCCATCATAGTCACAGGATTCTCTGTCTCTTCACCAGAAGATAATTTAATTCGCTTCTGCAAAGATTAAAAAACCGGTATTTGCTACGTGTTGTTCTTGGTTAACATTTATAGAGCCATTACAGGCTAAGCCAGAGATAGTACCTATCCAAAGAAATGGAGGCAAAGGAAGGAGAGAGGGGTAACAAGGGATAAATGCGAGCAAAATAGTTTCACACACACTGGCTTCATTTTAGCTGGGGTTACAGAGTAAGGAATTAAAGCTAACCCAATGGCTTCACAGCACAGATGGATTTTAAAGTCAACGAGGTGGCACAACTTAGGTTTTCTAGAAACTATAAGAGACTGTAAAGATTGGGCACCAAAGCATGTAATCAGAGTGATAAAACCAACAACTTGGCACATAAATCTCTTTACTACCAACCCCCTTCCCATTTAATATTATTAGTTTCATTGGTTTGTTGTATAATATTGCCTGAAGTCATTTAATAAATACTCTCTTCCTTATCTCTGATTACAACCCATGTTACATAAAGGTATTCATACCTTCTACTATATATTTCAGAAAATGATTTCTCTATTTGTTCGTCCTCTATGCATTTGGACACATCTTGGGATACAGTTGCCAAACTCAGCACAATGCTTTCCGAAATGGGGGCGGGGGTGGTAAATGTTGGTGTTGGGCCATTGACCACCATTCAAGATGGCGAACCAATATGTCACTTTGGCATGACTTCCCCCTTTTCAGGGCTCAAGTTCAACCATCTCTCAAGAGATCATCAACAAACTTGGCTTGAGAGCTCCCAAGGTGAAGCAGTGGTCTTTGTTGATGTTTGGATGTTGGATGCCCCTTTGATTCAAGATGGTAGACCAAAACACAACTGTGGCATGACGTAACCCTAAACCACCACACTATCCATTAAAAAAATCACAGTATTTGTTGGTTTCTAAAAATTCCAAGGCAGCACCAGGCACCTGCCACTAGCATTCCATAAATTTATAATAATGCATTTTGCCTGAATAACTTTCCATAAACAGACAATTTATGACAGAGAAGTCTCCAGCATAAAAGGACGTACCGACTCACGTGGGAGTAGGTAAATAGTTCTCTCAATATTTTTTACTGTCACACAACAGCTCACATAGGACTGTGCCGATTCAATCCACACTTTACCAAAGAGAAATACCACTCCTAAAATGAAAAGGTAAAGACAGACAATGCACGTTAATCAAAACAGCTTAGCACAGCTGCTAATGGAAAAGCTGCAATACTAAGAATTACTGAATAAACACACTAATTCACCCATGGGAGCAGAATGATTTCCAATTTGTAGTCCCTAATTGACAGCTCCATCTGCTGAAAGTCAGTACTCCACAGTCAAGTGATTGCTTTAAGAGTCTTGTACTATGCAGGCACACATCACGATGGTATGCAAGGTATTAAATGCCACCTTGTTTCAAAAAGAGACTTGAAACTACGCCTCCCCATACCTTCTGTTACTTACCCCTCCTTATTCCTAGTACTCCTCATTTTTAATGCTGGTTTTAGTGCTTGGATATTATATTTTTATTTCGTTTCATTATTGTATTTTGCTTATTTTATTTTGCAAGCCACTTTGCTTATTTCTGCTGGAGGGGGGAAGCAGCAGGTTATACATTTTCCTAGACTGTATTATGACCATGCCATATGCAGAGCAGACCCACTGAAATCAGTGAACATAAATTTGTCACTATAAAACACTTCAATATACAGGCAAAGGAGATATAGGTATTGAAGATGTCTGTCATTAAATGTCTGGGATAACTTGGTATCTTAATATTGCGAGTACATTCGTTTTACATGAAATCAACGTGGATCCTGTTCTCCCCATTTCAATCTTCATTCAACCGCAGGTCAGTACAAGTGCAGCAAACTACCCAAAATGTTTGAAAATCCATTCTGAGGATGGCTATCACATTCAAAGGACTATGGTCATGTGAATTATATCATAAGATGATTGAAAGAAGTAAGCAATGATGGCAAAAATGATTGGGCCGATACATTCAAAGACTAATGGTCCAAAGTGTCTCTACGGTTATTATACATAAAAACAGGCATTCACAACTTGCAGCTACAAATACTGAAATGCAGTTATCCTTGTGGACAGCTCAGAAGAGTTTCTCATCCCATAGAATACTAAACATTCCTACCACACAACAAAAATGAGTAAAGGCAAGGGCAGTTACAAAAACTATATCTCCACTAGCTAATGTTAATGTGATTTATAGCAGATATATGAAATCAAGAAATTAAGCCATTTGCAGTCTTACCCTCTAACCATTATGGGGTGGGTGTGCAGGAACTGTGTGAAATTCTTATTCGTCCTGGTATAATATGAATCCTTCACATAATACAGTTAATACCTCATTTGCTATAATGATTATGATTCTTTTAAACAAAAAGTAATGCCAAAATTTATTTTCCTCTACGTTACTAATTGAAACCAGGTGCAGTCTTTATTATTCATCCTTGAAAAGTTATGACGACAGGATCTCTTTTCATAATCAAGGAACAAGTCTTTTCATAATTATACACCATTCAGAAGCCACCGTGCAGAATCCAAGATAAAAGTAAAAACACTAAACAAGAGTTTTTAGGGATAGGATTGCCCCCTTCCCATTAGTCCCCAGTTTCACCCAAACTTCAGTGATCATTAGCTACTTTCACAAAAATATTGGGTATATTCAGCGTTTAATCCCCTGCCCAAGATCTAAATGAATGTTTGTCTGGGAGGGGGAGCTGAACAAGCTGTAGCCATTAACCTTCATTTTACTCCTTCCTGAATCTGATGTGCATACAAATTAAGGTACATTATGGTAAAGCCCTAGAAATTAAAGGGAAAATTTATTTCTGATAAAAGGGAGCCTTTACCAGGGACTTCTGTGTGTGTCTGGAGCAGGGGAAGGAGCCGTTTGATGGCTGTGGTGGAGCCACTTGGCAGTGGGATCACTGCTTTTTACTGGTATGAGCAAAGAGGTGGCAAGCCAGCATCACCCACATGGCCGCACAGTCCCGATCCCTCCACCGTCTCACCCCTTCCAGTAATCTGCAGTGACTCTGCTGCCATGAGGCTATTGATACAGCTCTACCCCACTGCACAAGCTGATTTAGGGCTACACTTATTATTGGGCTCTATCCAGATTATCAATGGGTAAAATTCCACCCAGGGGACTGCCCCCCCCGGCAATTTTCACCAATTACCCCCTTCACCCCACAGTCTGTTGTGCCACCCTCTGCCACCCCTTCCCTCCAGCAGGAGCTTCTCCTGGATATAGAGCTCCTCTGAGAAAGGGAGAAAAAAGTACTGATCCAGCCCATTAAAAACAAGTAATGGCATTTAGCTTTTATGCCCTTCGGAAGATAGTCATAACCATGTGTGGGAAAGCTGCACGGGGAAAATGGCTGAAGGGTTAAAGCACCTCCCCTCCACTGCAAATCAACATCTTCCAACACATTGCAGCACTGAGGCCTCAGCCAGCCTTTTGAAACCTGAAGATACTAATATATAGTTCTAAGTTTATGCCTAGTCAGTATCAAAGCAGATGTTTTTCTTGACGTTCAGACATAACAGACATTCAGCTTCAAGGAAACTAGTGGACAGTAAGCCCCTTTTGAAAAATGGTCCTTTATAACTTTGGTCAAAAGAAGGAAGGGAGAGTAAAGAGGAATTTTCTTATGTACAGTGGTATCTCGGTTTTCGAATTAAATGCGCTCTGGAAGTCCGTTCTTAAACCAAAGCTGTTCTTAAACCGAGAAGCGCTTGTTGAGCAGATTGATTTATTGCTCAGATAAGCCTGATGTCCGGCACGCTTCCCACTGCGCACAGCTCTCGCCGGCCAGGCCTCTGCGCTTTCCCTAATGAGGCCTCCCGCCACCAGTGCCCTTACACTGTTTCCGTTCGTAGATCGAGGTAAAGTTCGATAACCAGAACACTACTTCCGGTTTTGCAGAGTTCGTATACCGAATAGTTCATAAACAGAGCTGTTCTTAAACCGAGGTACCACTGTATACATACCTGGTTGATTATACTGATCTTCATAAGCATCTAGCCAATAGAACCTGAAGATCTGCTCCCCATCTTCCCCATTTATTAAGGGCAACTGACTGGAATCCACTTGAATTTCGGAAGCTAGCTGCCCATCTTCTTCTTCATCAATTCTGTCCCAACAAGAAACATCAGGGATGGGAGAGTTTCTGAAATATAATACATAAGGAAGGGGGGAAAAGGCATAGCTTTACATGTGAAATGAGTATTTTAAAGGGTCATCTTTTCTTCAGAAGAGCACTGAAGAAAATCTTTTCATCGTCTTAAGTTTATTACTGCAAGTCAACTAACATCTTCTAAGAACATTTCTCCATCTCTATGAAGCCTTGAGAAGCTTTTCATACTGTTAGTGAACTTAGAAGAAAGTTAAAAGTGGAAACCAGAACAAAAAGTCCCTAAGGATTTTTTTAAGTGCTTACAAGAAATATGAGCCTGTTTTCACAGAGTCCACTTGCTGAATTTGTCCATCTTCTGTTTTCACCTCTTCCTTCAGGATTGTGACCGATTCTTCTACAACTGCACCTTCCTCCATAGATTCATCAAAGTCTCTGTCATCAAAATCCATTATAGCCTGTTCATCTTCTGTAAGAATTATGCAGAGACTTTAAGACTCAATGTACTATATTTCAATGATTTTATTTATTTAAATTATTTTGGCAGTTATTTTTTTCACACAGCGATTTCAATAAGGTTTCTATAAGAACATTAATACGTACAAATACAATACAAAATAAAGTCAAACATCATCAAATAAACTATCAATCACAGAGGTGAATGTCATTGAAAATACAAGGCGATGAGCACTATTACCAAAATATAACAATTACCTATAGTAGCTTCCTCTTGTTTAGCTTTTTTCCGTTCTCCATTTTCAACCATTTGCATTCCATTTTCAGGTTCACTTCTCTCTTCTTTGACTACATCTGATCTAGCTGTGTAGACTGAATTCTTAGAATGGGATGAATTTGGTGACGAAACTTCTTTTTTGACAGACGTGACAGGTTTTCTCACCTCAGAAGACGTTCTCTATAAGCACAAGTAATTTTAATTAAAAATCAGATTAGGGTGGCAAATCCCTGGCCTGGGGACTTCAGCAGGACTAGCAAGCCTTCAAGAGTAGCCTGCCAGCCGCTCATTACAATTTCCCTCCAGTGGCAGCAGCACCACCACTGAAGAAAAAAATATCCTCCCCACCCCGCTCATCAGATGATCAGGATAGGCAGGGAGGACACAGTTTCCATCACTGGGCTGGGTGAAAAGGGAAGTTCTTCTCTCAGACATCCCAGAGGAGGAAGGGAAGCATAAGTTTCATTCCAGCCAATGCACTTCACAGCATCTGTATTTCAAATAGGAACCGCCACACCTATTTTCGAAAGGACTAGATGTAGGCAAGGCCTTTCAAACGGTGCTCTACTACTATATCCTCTCCAAAGAATTCAAGTTGAAACATTAAGTATGGTACAAAGCCACCATACAACTGATTGCCAAATGCATTTTTTCCCATTCCAGCTGATATTAACTATACTGATTTTGCTAGCTTTGCTTTTATGTTCGTTCGCACAGCAACAAATCAAATTAAGATTTTAAAATATCAAGAAGCATATGGACATTCTAAAGCAACAGACACATAAACTTCTCAGAAATCTTAAGATTAACATTTCCATTTTGGAATATTACCTTGGACACTTGAGATTGCACAGAAAAGGGATTCAACGGTGTTCCAAAAAGCCTCTTTTTTTTTAGAACTACAACCGGTGGTGGTGCTAAAGGAACTGGCTACAAAGGAGAAAAACATTAGGCATCAGTCACTGCTGTAGCAGAACTTACAAAAGAAAGATAAGAGTTTGCTATGTTCCGCATAAAAATGCATGCACCCCTTATATCCCTTCCCCACACCGAACAGTCACCAGTTTCTTGAAGAAAGGGCAACCCTGGTACAGGATTTTACTTATTATTGTATTTTCCCATGTATAAGACGATGCTTTTTGCTAAAATATTAGGCAAAAATTGGGGGTTGTCTAATACATGGATAGTGAATGCAGAAGGGGGGCCTTTGATTAATGGCAGCAGCAAGCAGGAAATTGGCAGCGGTGATTGGTGGTTGCGGCAAGGCCTGCTGGTGATTGGCTGGGGCTGGGGCAATTGAGCAGGTGATTGGCAGCTGTGGCGAGGCAGGCAGGCAAATGGCAGCTGCAGCAAGTGGGCGGGTGGGCTGTTGGTGGTAGCGAGCGGTGAGTGATTGGCAGAAGTGACCTCCCCCATGCCCCAAAAAAGCTAAACAACTTAATTTCTTAATTTTGGGTTTAAAAAAATAGGGGTCTTATGCATGGGGGTGTCTTATACATGGGAAAATACGGTACGTTTGTATCCTTGCCCTACCATCCTCTCACAGTTTGCAACAAGCAACCACATTTCACTGGGTTCTTTCTAACTTTGAGTCAAATACTACTTGCTTTCAGGTACTAAAGTATTATCAGGTTGCCTATCCAGAGCAAAGCAACATGAGCAGTGAGAAGACAGAATCTGGCACAGGAACCACCAACTCCGAAGCCATGGGAGCCTCACAGTGGCATGGGGAAGGGGGAAGTGGCTGCAGGGAATCAGGCATGATGGGACTGGTGTCTGTTATCTCACTTGACACATGGGTGGGGAAACAGGTTCCAAAGCCACTCTCAATATGCTCCAGCATACCCCGTTTCTCTCCATATCACTGGAGCACCAATGTGGAGCTTTTTGTGGTTGCAACAAACACCCTCAGTACCAGATCTCATTTTCTGTCTGTGAAGAGAGAAGTCCACAATATCCTTTGGCTCAAGTATGCCTTTACATGGACTCCCTAATCCAGTTTATATTTCGTTCTCTTCCAAGCATATTAAAAACATAAACTCTACACCTTGCTCCTCTACCACCCCCAGAACACACATGAATTCCTACCTCGGCATTTAGATCTTGCAAAATGTCTCCTAGCAAATCATCCTTAGACAGGTCAACAGCTTTCTGTGAAAGGAGATACATGTGCTAAGTAAACTGCTCATTGGGAAAAAAACAGGATCAACATTTACAACGAAAGCTAAGCAATCATGTGCTGCCCTTCTACAGCAGCTTTTTTCAAAACATAAACAGAGCAACAGATCTGAGGGCATATATATTTTTATTTGTCTAAATTCAGCAGACATATTTTTTGCTTAAAATATAACTTACTTCGGTACTTTTCTTCCCAGTACTGGCCATAAACATAGATTTTATAGTGTTTGGTTTCGATACCAGAGGCTTCTTCACATTTTTCTTGTCATTTGCAGAAGTTGCGTCTCTTCTTCCTAGCAGAACAATACAGTACCTTTAAATATCACAATCCTATTGATAAGTCAAAATCTATTAGTAATGACAACTGCAGACCAATATTCAAGATGGAATCATCCATTATTTGAAATGAACCATAAAGGACCAAGCAGCTGCATGTAAGTCACTTGCAAGTTACATTGCAAGTTTGCTTGAAAACTGATGTACAGTGCAATCTTGTGCTTGTCTACTCAGAAACGAGACCAACAGAGTTCAAGAGGGCTTACTCCAAGGTAAGTGGGCATAGAATTGCAGCCCTGGAGGTCTTACATAACTAAGTAAAGATCAGACCACCTGGAGATAACTCTACATGGGCAGCAGTTTATATGCAGCTTTATATGTACCCTGTATGAAACCACCGGGCATATAAAGAGAGATGTCTCGTAGCAGCACGCTAAAGATTATGTCGTAAACTGTTACACAAACAATCCGTACATTGAGCAGACTTTGCATAGACTGGTTTTAAAACAGCTGCCATAGTTGCCTGTTGAATCCAATGCAAATACCTTACTATAGAAAACCTAGTATACTTGCACCCTTTCCAGATTTACAGGGCTATGCAATTGTTTGGAAAAACAAACAGCAGTAAATCAGCAAGTAAAAGGTAAGCTGTTAGAGGTGTGTGGGTTTTTTTAAAAAAAAGATTCCCCACTTCAACCTGAAAACCTGTGGGGGTTTTTAATGCTGAAAATTTAGCTCATTTTAATATTCAGCTCAGCCTAAGAAAAATAAAGAATGTGTCAAATTATTGAAATTATACAAAGGAAACCACCTGGCACATGTTGATAATAAAGTCATGATGAAATAGAATTATTCATCAGTTTACTTGAAACTTGATGAGGACAGAGTGAAACCACACTTCAGTTATTTAAATAGCTGTTAAACTGTCACAAAATCAGCCCAACTATTCTTTTGAAATTGATCTTACCTACACGTAAGAGGGGGGTGGGAATGTTGCACACATTAACTTCTGTTAGTAACTATACAGTGTAACTATTCTCATTTTGTTATTTGTATTTTGGAAATGAAAATCACTATTTTAAAAAATGTTAACTTATAGTAGCCTTACCTCACACGTACCCATTTGACCACTTTGATGGGTATAAGTAGCCCTACTCCAGGTGCCACATAACACCTATTCCACATTTGTAAGAACCTGGTCACTTAATGAGGCAGCACCTGCACTTTAGAACTCTCTGCCTATTGAGATCAAGCAAGCACCTTCACTTTACCCTTTTCAGGGCCTGCTAAAAACATTCTTGCTTACGACAAGCCTAAGCAGATGCTTAGAAAGTTGAGGTAATTTTAATCCATTTTTGCATTTTAACTACTGCATCTTGTAAAACAGAGTCATAATTTTTTCTTGATTTTCTTGTCTTATCTTTTTGTAAATCGTTTTGAGGTGTGTGTTTTTTACAATAAAGCAATGTATAATTTCTATGAAATAAACAAAAGGTCTGTTAATGTTTCAGTTGCCACTTCACAGAGCATTTTCTTGAAATTACTCCCCCCCCTTTCAACTTAACTTTCTATTGCTACTCTAAAAACATGAACACTGATTGATTAAATGATTTATTTGTACAGCAACGCAGTGGAATTGCTTCCTGAAGCAGAAAAAGGACGCAGTTACCTGAACTGGCATTTGACACATTCAAACACTAAAAGCAAAACACCAGTAAGTATTTATTACAGATAAGAGCAATATAATGCATATGTTCTCTACTCTGTTCTTCTTGACATAGCCTCAAAGAGGTAATTGGAAGTGTCCACTACTGTTTCAGAATAACATCCGTTTAAGACAGCCTTTCTCAATCTGTGGGTCCCCAGATGTTGTTGAACTACAACTCCCATCACCCCTAGCTAGCAAGGCCAGAGCTCAGGGATGATGGGAGTTGTAGTCCAACAACATGTGGGGACCCAGGGGTTGAGAACCGCTGGTTTAAGACATCATCCAAAGCCTGAACGCTCCTAGCAACGCCAGGGAAACTCCACTTTGTCCTTCAGCGATATAAAAATGTGTACCCTTTCAATGACTTGCTATGTCTATTCTTCAGTCTAATTTTAATTAACTCCCTCTCAGGAAAGCTGCTAAAAAAAAAAGTTCACTCACTTTTCTTGCTGGAATCAAGAGCATCATCTTCCAACTCTTCATCGAAAATCTCCCTGCCATCTTCTACGTAGCCAACACCATCTGTGTAGGAAAAGTGTCATACTTTAACCAACGGGCAGCAGACAAACCCAGACTCTATCTGGGTGTGAAGGTCAGCCAAGTTCCTCTTGATTTTCCATCATTTTGTAACTTGTATTTAGAGTGTCCTCTTGCCAACAAAAATATGGTTACAAATTCAACACGACCACTTCATTTGTGAGGGGTGTTTCTAAAATATGCATCAGCTCTGTCACTCAGGGGGGAAATCCAGCTTAGAGATTCCAAATGTATCGTCAACCTTCTCATCTCCTGGTCCTTGATACATTAAATTAAGTTCTACTAAAAACCAATGACCTACTTTCTGCTTAGTAAGCTTAAATGTGAACATGCCCTCCGTGACGTAATTTGTGGATCAAAGCCCAAATGGCCCAACCAACATATGCTTTGGCTGCAATGGTGCAAACAGCAACCTAAGCATAGCAAGCTGGCCAGGAACAGCTAGACAGCTTGTGACTATCAACCTAACACCAACCCCTGACCATTTACTTTACTGAAAGCTTTTTACAGGGTTGTGCCAGCTTTTCACATATTCTAGTGGCCTACAGTAAGCACAACCAGCTCACAACAAGTGGCTGTTGTGGCCCCTCTATTAATACATCAGTTTTGAGGAAAATCCCACTCCCACCCTGAACACTATGGTCCAATTTCTGTTAACAATTTGCAAAGCCACAAGTTATTTTGCAGATCTCATCGATAAAAGCACTGTTCAGACCAGTTACTTCCATTTTTAAGCCTTGATATTATTATTATTATTATTATTATTATTATTATTATTTATATCCCGCCCATATGGCCGGGCCTCCCCAGCCACTATGGGCGGCTTCCAACAGGATATTAAAAACACAATAAACCATCAAACATTAAAAACTTCCCTAAACAGGGCTGCCTTCAGATGTCTTCTAAAAGTCATATGGTTGTTTATTTCCTTGACATCTGGTGGGAGGGCATTCCACAGGGCAGGCGCCACCACTGAGAAGGCCCTCTGCTTAATAAGTTCCTTTGGATGCACACAAGGAATTGGATAATCTCTATGGGATTTTTTTTTTAAAAATTGCATATAGCAAAGATTATCCAAACCAAGGGAAGAATAGCTGCTTTAATGTCAGCACAAAGTCAAGAGTGAAAAATTAAATCCACTTCACAAACCATCATCCACAATCCAGTCATCATCCTGCCGTTCTCTGACAATCTTGGAGTATTGTTCTTCATCAATTTCATCATAAACACTTGTGAACTCTTCAACCTGCAATAAGAAGTTGGGAGCAACCATTGTAACTGTCCCTCTTTTCAAATGGGCCAGATAATAAAGTAAATGAATAAGTCAGATATGCAGACCTGGTCAGGACTTCTATTTATATAAAGATAACACTGATAAGCACATTTAATGAGTAAATTTAGGTACCATTCTCTCTGTCTCTCACTCTCTCTCTCTCTCTCTCTCTCTCTCTCTCTCTCACACACACACACACTCACACAGAGCACAACACAGTAGCACTTCCCCATTATGCATTTCCGTGGAACTAAAGCCAGAACATTTTAGTTACCTCATATTTTATTTTTTCACCACCTTTTGCTTTTTTCAAACGTTCCAATGCTTCTTGTCTCCCTTTTTTAACTTTCTTCTCACGACGTGAACGTGAAGATGTAAGGTTTGCAGAATCAGCTTCTGAAAGGCACAACAGTAGTTATTAACAAAGGTTAGAAACAGAGTGCACAACATTTAAATAAGCACACCATTATGATACCAATAATCAAATGCCATGGCCAATGAGAGAGGTTTTTAAATGTGAAATTAAGCAAAACCTGTGAATAACTTTTCCTGCAAAATTAAAAATTAAAGAAATTTTACTATATGTTTTGACAGAATGTTCTCCATTTCTTAAAATGAAAACATAAAAATTGACAACATAGCGAATAGCAATTAGTCAAACTCAGAAGCTGGTGATTAGCAATGAACTTTTCTCAGATAGCTAACTAAGGTAAAGGTAAAGGGACCCCTGACCATTAGGTCCAGTCGTGACCGACTCTGCGGTTGCGGCGCTCATCTTGCTTTATTGGCCGAGGGAGCCGGCATACAGCTTCCGAGTCATGTGGCCAGCATGACTAAGCCGCTTCTGGCGAACCAGAGCAGTGCACGGAAATGCTGTTTACCTTCCTGCTGGAGCAATACCTATTTATCTACTTGCACTTTGACGTGCTTCCGAACTGCTAGGTTGGCAGGAGCAGGGACCAAGCAACGGGAGCTCACTCCATCACGGGGATTCGAACTGCCAACCATCCGATCGGCAAGTCCTAGGCTCTGTGGTTTAACCCACAGCGCCACCTGCGTCCCTTAGATAGCTAACTACACATAGCAAAAATCTATATATCTAATGCATAGTTCTCTAGTTAGTATGTTAACAATTTTCTGTGTCTCCATTTTTCTAACATAAAATTTAAATTTTGGCTGCATCCATTACAGCCCCCATAAAAATCAGGTCAGAACATGGCTGTAGCCAGGATTTATGTTGGGGGAGGGGGCAGGATACCCATCTGTCACCATCCTCTGTCTGGCTGTTTAGCAGATTGGGAATGAAATGTCTCAGCAACAGCTGTTTTAAATTACTTTCTTTTGACCCCAAGTGCTCAGAAAAATCCATCAAAATTTTTCTACAATTTCTACTTTTAGTTAAGTATTGTTATTTATTTACTTGATGGGGGGCAGCTGCCTCCCCCTACTACACCCATGGGTCAGAAGCTGTTGGGTGTGGCATGGGGAGGCATCAGGAAGGGGGAACTATTCATACAAGCTGCCTCTGACTGACCCATGGTGGTCCCCCACTCCCCAAACCTTTCCTGAGGACCCCCTGAGCCCAGAGAATTTTCTGGGGGTGCAACAGGAATGAGGGACAGCAAAGCTAGACTGTGCAAATGGTGTCAAGAGCTGTAGCAGGTGAGTTTGCATTACAGTTGTTATCCAGAGTAACAGAAAAACCTTTTATTTAATTGTTTTGTCAATTATTTACAAGTATTTTAATAAAAATAATTTCCAAGTCTTGACAGTAACATTGAAACGATACAAAAGACTACAATTCTATACACAAATACCTAGGATGTGACTCCTACTGAACTCCATGTGGCCTATGTCTAAGTAAACTTGTACAGTGGTACCTCGGGTTAAGTACTTAATTCGTTCCGGAGGTCCGTTCTTAACCTGAAACTGTTCTTAACCTGAAGCACCACTTTAGCTAATGGGGCCTCCCTCTGCTGCCACGCCACCGGAGCACGATTTCTGTTCTCATCCTGAAGCAAAGTTCTTAACCCGAGGTCCTATTTCTGGGTTAGCGGAGTCTGTAACCTGAAGCGTATGGAACCTGAAGCGTATGTAACCCGAAGTACCACTGTATGAGGATTGCACTGAGACAAAACATGCCAAAGCCCTAATCTTCCACAGTGGAGGAGAGTTGGATGTAGCAGGAGTCCCTGTCAGTATATGGAAACATCACAGCTGCAGACACCCAGATTGTTGACATCACATGATGTGCCTATCTGTGGGAAAGAAGAATTTCCCCGGACGTTCACAGGCTGGATAAGTCTTTGTGAAGAGTGTAACTTGAAACCTTCCGACTGCGCATGTTCAGGAAGTTTGTCAGACGTGCTAGAAGAACTGGACTGAAAGGACGTGTTTTTCTCTAGTGCTGTAATGTCAGAAATAAATATCATGTAAATAGATTTCTGACTTATTTTCTTTCCCCTGCAGAAGCAGGAGGGAGGGGTTGTGCATTTTACCCACGCTTGGGAAAATGTTGCCTATCAAAATCTCCCTGGTCTGTCCGAGGTATCAGCCAGAGGAGGTTACCGGTAAGCAAGCTCCGAGGACAGTGAGAGGGGCCAGCCTCTGTGGAGGGGGCTTGCAAACCAACAGTCCCAACATATAACTCTGCTCAGCTGTTCCAACCAAGGGGAGCTTCACCAGCTGTGCCTGCCAAAAACACAGGAAGGCAGTAGCCAGAATAAACACAGGGTGTTTTGGGGGTGGAGCTGAGCTGACCAAAGCTCTAAACTAAAGCCTGTCTACCTATCTGCTATGGGCCCAAGCTGGGCCTCTCAGCTAGCACAGCAAAACAAAAACAAAAACCATCTTCCCGGGCCATGGTTTGACTTTGCATAATTTTTGAATCTGCTTTCATGGTTTGTCTCTTTCAGACAGGCCATGAATTGTAAGCCAAGGACAAGACTTGGTTGTGCTTCATGGTTTGTCTGGAGTGAGACAAATCGCAGGCTCAGGTTTGGATGACATGCCGGGCCGGGCCATGGCTTGGCTTACAGCAGCAGGACCGGAGAAGAAGCAAAGTGGTCTGGGAGCCTACAGACTCCCATGCACCTGTGCTAAACCATGGTTTGGCTTAGCATTACATGCAAACCAGGTCTACTGTGTTGTTTACTCAGAAGTAGCCAGCTTGTATTTGCATTGCAGCGTTAAGCATAATATGAAGTTAATAATAAATAAACGAGTCCTGCTTTAAAAAAAACCACAAAAATATAGCTACTCAATACACCAGAAAATTAATCCTGAGAATATGACACTTTCACAAAACAAAGTAAAAGCAAATAAATGGATTTATATAGATGATAAAATAAAAAAAAAGTCTTCCTTGTGAATTGGCAGGGCTTCCATGTTAAATCCTTCAGATCAAACATTCTTGGTATTTTAACAGCTTCTGAGGTATCCATGGAGCATAAAATTAGCAAGGCCTACATTTTCACTTTTTTTACTAAATGAAACTTCATCTCCTCCAATTTTCAGCTTGTACGGACATATCACACATACACAAGAGTAGTGAAAAGTCTCTATGATGCATGAGGCCTTCACAGAGCTTTCAAGCAACATATGCTGGAGCCTAAGAATTTGAAATATTTATTCATTTCTATTTACATGAGCTATTCATATTTGAAAGAATAAATATTGTTAATTACCAACTCTAGCTTACAAAAAAATATGTTTTAATCACTGTACAAGTGTCTTAACACTTTTTATATTAAGAGCTATTTAGTTCAATGTTGCTTTGGGAAGGCAACCTTATCTTGGTGCCTTGTCCCGCAGGTGACAGTCCCCCCATACAAAAATCTCCTCACATTCCCAACTGTTCAGGTAATATTTTCAGCCTTTGGCTCAAATTGCTTTTTAACAATAGCCCTATTCAGGCACAGGGGAAGGGCAGAAGGGCTAATCTCTGTTGCCATTTCAGTCACCTTCTGACTTACCTGACTGTCAGAAGCAGGGCACCTTTTTACTCATGAAGACTTCCCACATATTTTAGAACCCTAATTATGTAAAGCTCTAAAATGCACAGGGAAGGCAGCTGAAACAGCAGAAGAAGAAGATATCGCTAGTACCTTTATCCCTGCTGCACACACACACAGAGAGAGAGTTAATTCACACTTTACACTCAGAGAAGGTTACCATTTGCTATTCAAGCAAGTAGGTTTGACACCCATCTAATCCAAGTAAAGTAAGCGTTTCCCAAATATTGCTTGCACTAGTTTAAGCATCATCAATGATTACTATCAATATATCCTTGCTGTCATTTATCAAAACAGAAATCTAAATGAAATTCATTTCTGTTTTGCTAATTTTATGGACCAAATTGCACATAAAAGTCTACATAAATGGGAGAATGTTATATTGAACTCTATGAGGCTTCTAAACAGAAAAGCTTAGGATTGTGCAGAAAAACCCCTAAAGATTTGTAGACATTAAAAGCAGGGTTTTTTAAAAATAAAAAAGTGAAGCCATTAAGTCAGATGAATACATAAGTATTCATAAGCATAAAAATGCAGAGGCAAAGCTTTTTTTGCTGTTTGCAGACACAGCAATATCTGCCATCACTAAACAATTACAGTTATAGAACAGTACTAATTAGAAGTACTAGGAAAGTGTAAAATCTTAACATTAATCTTCTCTCCATGACAGATTACAATTGAAACGTATTTCCATGTATCACCATCATGTTCTCCATAAATGATTCCTTCTAAAAGCATTCAAAAGATCTTTGGGGAGAAAATCAAGGCTCATCTAAGTATTGCTGTCAGCTTTAAAACACAAAAAGCATTTTCATTTTGAGCAATTATTACACACACTGCTGCAGGCTTGAAAATAGCCTCTTGCTTGATTGCCTGGAGGTGATTCGTGCCACAGACAATCAGGCTAGAAAGCAGTTGTCAGCTAAGGATAGCTGGCCCTCCCACCCCCACCCATTTCCAGGCCATCAATATGCTTAAAAGGTCTACCATAGCTTTCCCAATCTGGTGCCCTCCAGATGTTTTGAACTGCAATTCCTATCAGCTAGGACAGATGGTAATTGTAGTCCAAAACATCTGACGGGCACCAGGCCAGGAAATGTGTGGGCAGCCAGGCAAGTAATATTTGTGAACTACAGTGTAATACTTTGCATGCTGACCTTGACAGAAGCCCCTCTTTGTTTGTGGAGCATGCTCTCTCTCTCTCTCTCTGATGTGAAGGTTACAAGATTACATCCTTAGTAACTTTTATGGGCCCACATTTCAACAACCTAGATACTTTTTCAGGAGAGGAAAGGAATTTTCTACTGCATTTGCTCCACGCTTTATTGGACAGCAATGTTGCCAAGTCACTCCCCTCTCATTTCATCAAACCTTTGTGCTCTTCCCCATGTCCCCCCAATTTACACATAATATCTCACAAACCCGACTTTAAGACACTTCTTACCCAACTCCTCAGCAAAATAAAAACTCTTTCAAGTCACCAATTCTCTTTTTTTAACTTTAGAGAGGAGAACCTATGTAACCCTGAAGAGAACAGGGAAGCAGCAGCAACATTTTCGTGTTCCATGCTTCCCTCACAACTCCCTTGTGAGGTAGCTAAACCAACTAGCAGATGAGCCTCTGCCTCTGTTCGTTTGCCTTTCACAATTACCCTAACTCTATCCAGCCTACATCTTAAAAGAGCAAGGCTGCAGGGGTGCTGTCTCCAGTCACTGGCCATTTGGGGAAACAGCCCAAACTTAACAATACATATTATTATATTATGTTATATATCTAACACACACACACACACATAAAAAAAATTTTTTAGTCCAATGCAAATAAAGACTCAGATAAGAATCTCCACTTGTTAGTGGAGGTTTGTTAAGAGGAAGACATCCAATGGGCACCTGCAAAGGTGTGTTTCTTTTGGCTTCCTATTGAACCATGTACACCATTTAAATGAAAAATGTCAAGGTTTGTAACTGGCGTTTTTGGTGGCAAATGAAAGGTGTCACAGGAAGAAGAAACACTATCCCCACATACATCCCCGAGAGCAAGCACCATAGAAACCAGTGTGACTTACTTCCAGGTAAATATACCAGTACATGTCGTTGTCCCGCCTTTCTCTCTCCATCCAGGACGCTTGCCCCCAACTCAACCTTCCTCGTTTGCAGTGGTTTAGCCTCAAGTCAACGGGTTTCCCAAATGACAAACAACCACGCGCGGTTGCAGCTTCTGCCGTCCGGGACTCCACACTTACCTGGCCCTGCGCTGCCTCCCTCCTTCACCCCTTGCTCCCTTCCTCCCCCGCCCCGCCGCCGCATTCCTCGCAACCCGGCGCCGCCTCCCTCTCACCTCCATGGCAGCCGTCGCCAGCCCCGTCGCGCGGGCTCTCGCTCAAATCCATGGCGGAGAGGGAGCAGACTGCCGCCCGCAGCGCCTCCAAACCCGGCCCGCAACTCCACGCTCTCGCGCCAAAGCGCCTGAAAGTGGCGCGAGAAAAGAGACCCAAGTGCCCCGGCCAGGCGAGCAGCCAATCAGAAGCCGCGGTGACGACATCCGTCCTTCCTATTCCGCTTCAGGGTCGAAGGGAAAGAGCCATAAGAGTGGCTGAGCGGCACCTCGGCTGGCTGCTTCGGGGAGGCGGCGGGTTTGGGGAGGAGGGAAGGGAGGGGGTGTGTGAATGCGCGCGCACGGCGACGGTGATGGAAAGCTGTGCATCGTTTCCTTCTTTGTACTTTCGTGCATTCCGAATGTGGTGGGATAAAAAGATACGGACAGGGGCGAATTATGGCTGCAGTATGTTTGCAAACCCTAAGTTACCTTGCTTCATGCCTAAAAGAGGCAACTATTTGTAAATAGAATTAATGTCATTTCTTGCGCATCTTTGGACTTTTACTTCCCATGCGTGGAACGGGTTTGAATTTTTAGCTTTAAAGACTAAAATTTTGACTCTTATTTGGTTTATTTTTTACCTGCCGATGCGTTGATTGAATTGTGGTCATTTTATTATTTGTTTGTGGCAGGGGTGCCCATGTTTCCTTTAAATAATGTTTGGATGCTTGCATTACATAAAGTAAATAATAAGTCTGGTAGAGCCTATTGCAGGGGGCTTATCTATAACTTTTATTATATGTAGTTATATAGCAATTCTTGCTGCTAATTATTTCTAGCATAACTTAATGTGAAAATGGTTTTACAGTACAGTATGTGGTACTAGTCCAGCTCTACATGCACACTATACCTTTAAAGCACATTCAAAGCACATTCCTTCCCTCAAAGAATTATAGGCACTATGGTTTATCCCTCACCAGTACAATTCCTAGTAACTCTGAACAAACTACAATACCCAGAATTATTTGGGTCTGGGGAATGTGCTTTTAAAATATAGTCAGAGTGTATGCAACCTCATTAGGCCACTGTAAACAAGACAATGGCTTTCATTCTAAAGAAAAGTGGCAGGTTCAACAAGGTTATTTCCATCTAAATGGGGTAAACCTCCATTCCTGTGTGACACAGTCGCAATTCTCCCCACACTCCAAAGTGTTTCTATTTTTAATAATAATAATAATAGACTAAACAAGCACATACATGTACCTGCACATTTAACATTTTGGCTACTTTTTCCTGGTGCTTTCACATTTGCCACCATGGGCTCCTTTTGGAGGAAGGGCAGGGTAGAAATTTAATTTTAAAAATACTTCTGGAACTGTATCATACTGAGTTGGCCAATGGCCAGTGTTGCCTGCTCTTGACTGCAGTGGTCAGAGGTCTTTCCCATCACCTACTATTTGATCTTTTTAACCGGAGCTGCTAGGAGTTGAACTTCAGACACAGAAACCTGCCATATGAGTCAGACCATTGGTTATCAAGCTCAATACTCCCGACCCTGACTGGCAGTGGCTCTCCAAGGTCTGACTCAGCCCTACCTAGAGATGCTGAGAACTGAACCTGCGATCTTCTGCATGAAAAGCAGGTGCTCTGCCACTGAGCTACAGCCTTCCTTTCTGAAAGCTTCTACATGTACACTTCCACTGTGCTATAGACATTCCCTACTGTAAATAAGGACATCCATCTCAATTCTGTGCTTGTTGGGAAAGTTGACAGGAAAGCTTTAGACATCTTGATAATTTTTAGTGCATTTAGATCTGGACATTAATTGCTTTGTCTTTGCTGTTTTAAGGTTGTTTTTTATATACAGTATTACCCTTGCCTGTTTATAGATGGTTTGGGTGAGGTTTTACACTGGCTCTGTGATTTTATGTTATTTGTATTGAGGTTGTCCTATGGATTGCATTGTATTTGCATAATTTATAGATTTCTGTAAACTCCCTTGGGAACTTTGATCAGTGGGTTGTTCTAGAAATGGCACAAATACATAAATGTTCACTCAGAAGCAACTTATGCAACTTATGCCCAAGTAACTGTGCTTAAGCTTGCAGCTTTTGTTACAAATAATACAGTATTAGCTAGACTGGGGACGCTGTCATGAAGACCCATAACACATATCAATGAAGTAGGCCACACTTTAATAGTATTCATGACCCCATTTTAATACTGGGGGACTGAGGCAGAGAGACAGCACATTCAAGGCCATGTGATAGCTGCCCACATTTTGCAGTCAAAGTTTGTTGTTAACAAGCTTAGTAAAAGTCTCATTTAGATTAGTGAGTGTATCTTGCTCCATAGCCACTCAACCTCCTATGCAAACATTTTAATTTTTGTGTGTAAAATACGACATTGGAGTATTGAACCACACTCCTCTGCCCTTGCCAACTAAACTGTTTTTCTCATTCAATCAACACCAGAATGTTAACCAATGACACAGTTAATTTTACAAACTGAAACTGTTGCCATAGCTCCAGTTCAGCTTGAAAGAATAGCCTTTTTATCCTGGTTCTAAAGTTGTTTGTGCAACATACTTAATTATTTCTTTCTTACAACTTTAATTCCAAATAACCATGCTAGTTCCTCTCGCTGTATAACTCCAGTTGAATTTCAATGGATTTTGCTTGGGTTTAAGTGCATATAAATGTGCAAAGGCTTGAGAAGTAGAAAAACTGCATGCAGACTTGGGTCGTCATATTGTAAATAGTCTTATCACCAGCAGCTTATGCTGACATGATCTTTAATCCTCGTCATACAGAACAGCTTGGCATAACCTTTGTCCACTTCTTTGAGGAGGAAAAAAAAACCCCTGATGTTTTATCAGGTGACTCAGAACAACTTTAAACATGCTCAGTTTGTAAGTGAAAACCTCAGAAAGCAAAGTGAAAGAGAAGCACATTAGTAAGAATGGTGGGCCATCAAAAACGCAAAATAGAAGGAGCTGCAGCAATTCATTCCTACAAATGTCAGCGAAAGGTGAGTGTTGCTTTTATTTCTCTCTGCTAAAAATAAATCAATCATACATGTAATTATAAAATCAGATAATTACTCATAAACAAGATTTTATTTATTTTAACATTTATAAGCTGTACGTTTTGCCAAAAATGACTTGTGAAGTAGCAATGTAAAGATGTACACCTTTATTGATATATATATTACAGCAAATACAGCTTTAGGGTCTTAGACCACGATGACTGATTTCCACCACCACCTCTCAAAAGGGTGTACACATTATTTGAGGCTATAGTATATTGCAAGCTAAGGCACCAATGTAAATAGTGAGACAGTAGATTAAATGTACAAAACTTAGTAGAAAAGTTACGATTGCATTGTGGTAAACAGTCTGCAGTGGGTGATGTGACATCCCTTATTTCTTCAACGTTCTTGTATGCCATTATGACTTAGTAAGCAAATTTTAGCACTTGCATTAAAAATTGGCATGGCTGCCAGATGCCCAATGTGTCATGGGCCCCATGGAGACTTCTTGTTAGGGCTGGGCAGAGGCGGGGGGGGGGAATAATGGGATGTGGAGCTGGATCCCGGAGAGGGACCCAGCTGTCTGGAAGGTTCTGAACTGGGTACTGAAGAGGTGCAGAGTGGATTGTCAGGGAAGATCTCTACTTTGGTCATCAGACATCCAGAGTACAGTGACAGAGCGACTTGACTTGATGCAGCACTGCCTTCTGCCTGCAAACTGCTTCCCACCCCTAGAGGGGCACCTGAGGCTAGATCAGACAATGAGTCAATCTTGTCATTTCCACCTCCATTTGCAAAGATGCAGCAAAGGCAGACACAGCAAACCCATCCTGTATTCGTAACAGTGTCTGCTTGCTTGCCCAGTCCTATGGCTTGGGGTGGCAACTGCAGGAATAAATGTGCCCACCCTGCTCTTCAGAAAAGGCATATATGGATGGGGTATCAAGTTTTTGGACATTGCCTTAGCTTATGCCTAACTCCGCTGTGAACTTCTGAACCATGTAGCCTGATAAATGGTTCAGCATTGAAGTGAATTTTGCAATAAAGCCTTTGGCAGCCACCAAGCTATGACCATGTGTGGGAGCCAGAACACAATCAAATACTCTTTTTCAGAGGAGAAGCGCCTGTTTGTTGTTTTATTGTGGTCATCCCTAGCTAAATACATGGTGCTGCTGACCTTCCTCACAAGGCTGTTGTTGTAAAGGATACTTAATACGATTTTTGTTTACTTAATGTAATAGGTTTCCATCTCATTTTCCTATGCAACTATATTCAAAGTGGCTAGCAATGACTCCAAACACTAAAACTATAAAATCACAATCTAAAACCACAAGAATGCAAGTTCTAAAAATACCATATCAGAGTCACAAAAAAGAAAACACTTGGAAAACAGCACCAGAATAGCCCAGTGAAAAATATGTCATTTCAGCAGTATCTATTAAAACCCAAAAGTCTGCATAAGCTGGTGAGTCTTAAGACCTGAAGGTGGGAAGAGAGAATATGATGGATCTCCCCAAGAATGGCATGCCACAATTGTATATAAACTTAAATAAGGTGCTTTGACCATTCCGAAGTATTATATAATTGCTAAATATCATCATCACCAATAATACATTAGCTACAAGAATATGTTGCAGTTTGTCATATATTTCCAACAACAAATTTTTGAGTACTGGGACAGTTTGATTTCCCTGCAACAGAAATGCTTTATATTCATGCAGTGACTGAAAACTCTTGAGGAAAAAGGCTTTCATACAACAGAAAACCATTGGGAATTAGTCTCCTTTAGTTTGCAGAAGATCTCAGCCTTAATGATAAGACAAAAATAAGTAAAATACTGGTCCTGATCCCCCCCCAATATGGTGAATTTTGGTGAAGTTTTGTTACACTGTTTTGATTTGTTTTGTTACTCCTACATCTCACAAACTCTGAACTTCCTCTATAGTCCATTTTATATGCCCTTTTTTGCTTTCTCTTCTGACTTTCCCCCCTTCTCCTCTGCATAAAGCCATCCTCTTTGTCTGAAGTGACATTTAAATAATACAGCTTATCTGTAAAGCTTTAGCTATGAGTCATTCTGCTACAGCTGGTTTAGCTTCCATTTCACCAAGGATGTTGTTTTTAATTATGTTGCTAGAGTCAAAGCAACTTCCACAACTAAAAGTGCTTTCAGAGATCTGCTTCCACTGGTACCCAAAGCTCCAGAGAGGAAGCAAAAGTTCCCTCTAGGAAAATGCCATCTAGTACTGGATATTGACTGTGCCGGCAATGGTTCATGCAGATCCTGCCAGTACATTTGCACTAGCAACAATAAGCATAATCAGCCCCATATGGATTGTGGGTGTTAGTCACTGCCTGGAAGTGCTTTGAGTTGCCTTTTTACTTTGTTGCAAAAGCTTAACATTTATCATGGCCTGGTATTAAGACTGAAATATCAACTGCTCAGAGAAGTCAGACCGACTCACCGCCCTTTCCTAAGTAGAGCCCTCCATCTTGGATCCTGCACACCATACACTAAAACCTGGTGAAATACCACTGCCCTCTAAGGAGTGGACCTCAGGCTCTTCCAGTGAACAGAAGAAACCTTTCCCAACTTGGGAAGTGTTATTCAACCAAATCACTACTATTCTAGCCTTCACCTCCTGGAAGGAGCTAGTGTCTGAAGAACAAGACACGGGTCCTTAAAGATGTAGTCAGTTAAGGTCACATAAGGGGATGGAGCTCCCAGAAAGACATTGCTGGCTAGGCCATAAAACCCCGACCATTGCTCCAGGCTAGAGCTGAGGTCATGTCTGTAACCTTAGTTGGGAAATTGCTGGCCATGGTCCTGAACTCACACCAAGAATCTCTGGGCCAATACCTGCGATTATGTCTAGTGTGCTGGACCTGCCCTGTTTCAGATCAGTGCCAGCTTTCTTTGTGTCCTCTTGCTTGTGCTGTTGGATCTCTGGGATGCTAGAAACTCTCATGGATCGGGAGAATTCCATAGGTGGCTTTGTATTATATCTTGTAAAAAATAAATATGGGTCTTTGTGTTTTTAAAAAAAATAATATTTATTAAAAGTTTAAAGATTACAGAAAAAGGAAAAAAAGAAAGAAAAAATAAATAATACAAATCAATACATTGCTATACATAAAAAAAAACAAAAGACACAATACATCAAAACAAAAGCAGAAGCAAAAACAATTAAAAACACATCCAATGTTTCTATATCTTTGTCTTTCATTAACTTGTTTCATCGACCTCCTCACACCTCCCTTTTTTGTGTTCTAATTATTAATTATTTCAGCAAATCCTTTCCGTCTTTCACTATTTTCTGTCATATAATTGTCATAATTTATTTTAACCTTATCTTACCATTAATACCCTGAAACTTATTTGTACTTAACTCCTTATAACATTTCTACTAAAGCCGTGTAATTTCATTCCAACATTTTTGTAACACTCATTAATTTTACAATGTTTCTATAAATAAATTTTAAACTTTTTCCCAATCTTCTTCCACCGTCTCTTCTCCCTGGTCTCGGATTCTGCCAGTCCTTTCTATCAGTTCCACATGGTCCATCAACCTGGTGATCTTCTGTCCAAGGCTCTTAACTCTTTTCCATGTCCCTTCTGCAAATCTTCTTCATATTTGTACATACACTTTACTTTATCTTCTGCTGACCTTATTCTTAATTTCCTTCCTTTGACACTGAGGAGTAGATCTCGGGGAAGCTCCAACCTAACAATGTCTTTATTCCTTCTTGACAGGTCAGCCCATTCTCCATAGTCAAAACTAGAGTCCAAAAGATATTTCAGGACGTGTTTCAACTGGCTTTCTCTAAATTCAATCGTAGAAGGCAACAGCTTATATTCATCAAATTGTCTCTGTAGGACTGGGGCCCTCTCCACTTGTATTACTTGAGGTTCTACAACAACTTTCTCCCTCGTCTTCTCCACAACTTGCCATGTCGAAGTAGATTCCTAAATCGATTCCTGAGTAGTTTCTGTATAGATATTCACTTCTTGTCCCAAATCAGTCATTTTTGTCCCAAATTATCAATTTTAATAGTCATCACATCCATCTTCTCATGAAGCTGTTCCAATAAAGCACTTATCTTGCAAAATGCAATCACTAAGGCTTCTTCTGTCGACATTCTTGTCCAAGGTCAATCTCTGATTCTCACGGTCTTTTATCTCTGCAGCTGGAAAATTCCCCAGCTCCACTCCTGCAACAGTTTCAAAAGCTCCCTCTAGAGGAAACAATTTCTATTTGTATCCGTCCTTTTAAACGCAGATCCAGCAACAAAGTTAGTTTCAATCTTTCAGTTACTTTTGCTCCTTTTTGAGTGCAAAAGGAAACAATGGAAACAATATATTTCTCTTATTTAACTATCTGTCAACGTACGTTTATTCACAGTCAATGAACTTTCCCAAAACGTCAATCTTACTGGCAGCCCGTTCCCAGGTTCAAAACGGTGGTAGTTTGTCTTTCTTCACTCTCTCTCCTGCAGGCTTAGGCGAACTAAAAATTCCCCCCTCTTCTCCTGCTTCCAAGGGGGGTTTAATAATTTTAACCAATGGAAATTTAATCCTTTACAAAAGGCTCTCCAAGACTTTAGCTTACAGCGTCTTTGCTCAATCTATTTACAAAAGAGGAAGGCGGACTTCCTGTTTGAAACCTTCCCGTTTCGGTGCCGAATTAAGATGTTTAAAGATCCAATTTTCCGTTCTACTCACGGGTAGTTGTTTAAAGTCCAATTGTCCACAGGAAAAAGTCAGCGCTCTCCGGCAGCGGCAATGCGGCTTCACTCCGTGAAAGAAGCAGTCGATTCGAAGCACCGCGCCGCTCACCCCACGTCGCTCCGGATCCCCGAAACCGGGTTTCCCCGCAAGTAGGGGAGGCGCAAAAGGTGCCAGCCGAATCCCACGTTCACAGGCTTCTCCCGCCTGTGGTTTTTAATGGGTCTCCGCCTCGCCGTGGCGGCCAGACCCTGATTTCCACGGAGCGGATTCCTCCCGATCAGAGGAATTCCGCCATTGCTGGAGGCGCTAACCCGGAAGTCAAATAAATATGGGTCTTTGAAGGGTATGAGTCCTGTAAGTCATGTGATGTGAAATGGGCACAAAAGATGGTCAAAACAACCATCTACTAGATTGTCCACTTATCAGACACATAGCTGGAGCTCTACAAGTGCTACATGAAATTACATGAACTGTCATAGATATCTAAGTAGATGTGTGGAAAGAAGGCAAAACCCCAAATACACTTCAGATGTCTCTTATTTTTGTGATATATCAGTTATCCAGAATGCAGCTTCCATACCTATAAGCGCCATCTGTTAGGACTGGATACCATTCCAGAATTCTTCAGGCCCTAGTTGGTTTAATGTCTGTGCTTCACTTGTTGCTCACCAGTTGCAGCCTGATTGGGATTAGCAAGCCTCCAGGAAATGCTAGCTCAGTTTTGCATCTGAAGTTTAGGTAGGCTGCTGGTTTAGATACGCAGGCTGCTCTCTCTCTTGGTTTGGCTCTCTCCCTGAAACACACTCTTTCTCTCTGGCCTACCTCACATTTTCCGCTTGCCTGCCTACCTGTGCTTGAGAACAGGAACTACATCCAACTGACTATTAATTGGAGTTTCCAGAATATAATGACATGAAGGCTTTGAGATTTGCTTGGGACTACATATGGACATGCCTTAGTTTGATTTCTTAGGCTATCTATGGCTCATGGTTCTGGATGGATTCTTGCAAACACACCACAATTTCAAACATCTAAAGCAGTCATAATTTATTCAGTGGTATTTGTGAGCATGGCAGATTTTAAAAATAAGTGGCACACAGCTACTGTATATGGTTTAGTAAACAATTCAGCTACTGAAGTGTGGATGATATTAGGAGTATGAACTGAGGACTGGCTACACAAAACCCTGCCTTATACTGAATCAGATCACTAGTCCATGTAGCTCAATATTGTTCATACAATCTCCAAAGTTACAGATGAGATCTTTTCCAGCTCCTCTACCTGGATATGCTGGAAATTAAGCCTGTGACCTTCTGAATGCAAAATATTTATTGTATTAGTGTAGGCCTTCTACGGAGTTCAGGTTTCATGTAAAAATAAAAATAATCATACATAATAATAATCACATGAATACTATTTATCTGAGGAGCTGTCCTTTCAGTACCTCAACACTGCTGATATTTGTACACACAAATGTAAATTTACCGTGTCAAGACTGCATTATTTTGCCAAGTTTGATCTGGACGGTTGAGTGATCTAGCTCATAATTTTCCAAACGCTAAAAGGTCTTTGGGAAGGAAATCATATTAGAATATTGTGCTTGGACATGAAATCATTCATCAGATCAGTTTAACATGTCAGCATTCAAAGGAAAAGTCCACCCATGTTGATTTAACTATGTAAAAACTGTGTGAGAGATGGCCTGATAAGAGGGTTAGGTTACTTACTGAGAGGTGGTTGTAAGTAATCTGTTTTGCATCACCATGCTGATTGCTAGTACTGGTCTGGAATGTGCAAAATCCTAAATTAGATGTATGTATATACTGGGCATTTTTGCATCCAAGAGTGCAAATGTGTATGAGCAACTAGCAAATTTAATTCAGGAAAAATAAAGCAGGTCATGCATCCAAACGTGTACTGAAATAGAATATTAAGTCTTAAACCATTATTTTTCAAATAAATAAAGACTGCTTTTTGTTTTTGCAAAATCAGAAAAGATATAGCCATGTAGATATATATTTTGCAATAAAGCTTTGAAGGAGATTTGTATTATGCATAAATACATCTGTGTTTGTACCAAAAACTACAAAAGCACCATATAAAGAGCGGTGAGGGAGAGAGATGTTCTGCTGGCATTCATATCAGCCCGCCTCCCAGTATATATCACATAACTCAGTTAAAGTGGTACTATGATGACAGGAACCAACCAGAAAGCACCATGCAAATCAGAATACTGTATCCTGTACCAGCTGCTCTGTTGCTAGCTGGTTGTTATAGTGATAAACTGAGGCCTTGCCTCTTGGCTTCTCCTTGAAAGAAAAACCTTTAATTTCTCAAGGGAAGGAAAAGAAGCGAAGGGGGAGAAGGCGGGGGAGAGAATTACATGAGAAAGGAAAACATTATCTGACTGAGAAGAGAATAGCAGAGAGGGCATCACCGCAAGCAGCATTCACTGGCCATGCCAGTGCTTGCAACTAATGCTGAGTCAGAAACAGGTATCCCAACATCCCTTTCTAATGAGCTTCCTTCAGAAACCATGGAGGAGATAGAACACACATGTCCTCAGCCTCGACTGGTAAGTAAGAGACAAAAGGATACATTTATTTGTCACCCTTTGAGCTCTTTGTCTTATTAGGATGTAATGAAATCAGTACTTTATAGCCTGAATAGAAATTAGAAAACAGCTTCATCCATTTTAGCTCTTTGTGTTTATTGTCTATATTGTGAAAATGTGTATTACAAAGTATTAATTATATCTACTGCATTAAGAAAGACAATTTAGGGATTGTTGCATGTTTCTCTCTTTCAACTGAGTGTCTCGAGCTATGCAAAAATAAAATTAAAAATGGTGCTTTCCCCATCCCTTTGTTAGGTTCAGGTTGCAACAGAACTCTTCCATTACTCCTTGCCTGTTCTTTGCCTTTCTGCTGTTTTAAAAAATGAAATGGCAGGGAAGAAGGGATTTAATCATCAAAAAAGCAAAAACTGCCTTTTAGAGAAACACTGGAAAAGAATGTAACAGATCTCACTTTTTGTTTTGGTTTTCAGGGATTCCAGTGTGCACAAAATGGATGATATTACTTTCAAGCAGTTGAGAGCATATGAGTTGGGACAGTAGCATTAGGAGAAAATCTGCATTTCTTCAGTAATTAATCTATAGAAACTGAGTTTGTAAGGAAGCTAGCTGCATATAGAATTAAGCATTCCTTCCTCACTGCGTGGAGGCTGTTCTGAATTAGACCAGCACCCACTTTGAATATTTTCATTACCATTTTTTCACATATACATTTTGTATCAATCAAAAATTTTGCTCAGATTTTTTATAAGGGGGGGGGATAGAGAGTTCAGCTTGGTGGTTCTCTGAAGTTGTTCGTTGCATAAGTTATGCTTGAGATACTATAAGAGCTACTATGAAAGGTTTGCATTGTAAGAGATGAGTGCACTAGCAGATTATAATTAGGAAGCGTAAAAAAATGGCCTCTGATGTATGTGAATAGGATTGGGTTCACTTCCAAAAGTAAGTAAGCTACACTACTAGGCCAACTTACCTGGGAGTCAGTGCTACTTATTCTATAAGGGGTACATGAAAAGGATATCTAGCTTTATCCTAACCACGCCCCAGCAATCTAAAATGAAGTACCCTGGGGGCTACATACTGTTTTCCATAGCAATAAATACTTTCCCCATTTTCCTTTCCTAAAAAGTAGTTTAATCACTCCCATCACTGCTTCCTGAGAAAGCAAAACACAGGCAGCCAATTTGCCAAGCTGTCACTGTGACGTAGGCAGTAGTTTAATACTTTCCCATGGAGAATATTAAACACTGAAATGGAATAATAACTTTGATTTTTACCAGTGTTTAAACAATCATTTAATGCTTACATTCAACTTTCTATTTTAGACGCTATTAAAATTCCATAATAATTGATGAACATGACTTAAATTAACTTTTTAATAGGGATGAGTTGGGGTTTTTTAAAAAATGTTTTGTTTAAAGCATGGAGATGGTTACAGACATTTTGCATTGAATTGTGCTTATGATAACTGTTAAAGAGTTTCCTGTTGCAACCTCATGCACAACAAAAATATCCTGGAATATATTAGAATCCCATCATCAGACAAGAAGAATGAAAATAATATATTTATTTATTTATTTATTGTTTCTTTATATCCTGCCTTTCCTGCAAGGAGCTCAAGGTGGCATACAGAGTTCTCCCTGTTCCCATTTTATCCTCACAACAACTCTATGATGTAGATTAGGCCAAGAGAAGTTGACTGGTCCAAAATTACCAAGTGAGCTTCATGGCTGAGTGTGGATTTGAACCAGGTCTAGTGTGAACTTGATACTTGCATATGCATTTTGCCTATTGTTGTAGCATTCATCTGGGAATGTTTATTGCTTCAAGAACTATATTAATATTACCAGAGTTTGTTTTCAATTTCCACAGCATTTTGAATGAAATACAGGAGCGACACTGTGTGAATCAAGATTTATGAAACACTTTAACTTCTAACATAAGCATATGGTGGGACTGTACATATTCCTATCCATAATCTAAGTCCTGTATGAAATAAATATGCTGTTAGCAAGGGTCAAGAAAATACAGCTTTCATTTGGTCGGGATTCAGCAAGAAACATTTATTGAAGTGGTAGAGAATAAATAGGACAATGCAGGAAATGGCTTTGTACATACAGTGGTACCTTGGGTTACAGATGCTTCAGGTTACAGACTCCGCTAACCCAGAAATATTACCTCGGGTTAAGAACATTGCTTCAGGATGAGAACAGAAATTGTGCTACGGTGGCGCAGGGGCAGCAGGAGGCCCCATTAGCTAAAGTGGTGCTTCAGGTTAAGAACAGTTTCAGGTTAAGAACGGACTTCCGGAACGAATTAAGTACGTAACCAGAGGTACCACTGTATATTGGAGTTGTTTGATTGAAATCACCCCACATGAAAATTGTGGTCTGTGTTTGAAACCTCAGAATATAGACAACATAGAGAACTAGTAGGATTCTGAAAGAGTTCCCATGCCAACTGATTCTGGGCCTCTAAACTCAAAAGGATCAGAAAATTACAAGGCTCCCTCCCCTCCCTGCTCACTGAAGCAAGGTCTACAGGAGCAAATGGCCTACAATAACCCTTTCAGATAAAAAAAGAATTAGAAAACAAATAAGGAATACAGAATTGTATATGCTCTTTCCCTCTAATGTTAGATTCAGTTTAAAAACTGCAATCCTCACCATCTGTTACAATTGGCCATTCTTCCTGGGGTTTGTGGGAAGTGAAATCCAACATTTAGTCTTCACACCAGCTCTAGTGGTGCTGGGGATATGTATATAAGAATATTTAGATGGTTGCCAGAGAAACACTAAAGTTGTGAGCTTTATTCAATTATGTTGGTTTCACATGGAAGTGCTTTCACACAAGGAGTTTGCCACACAAAATCTGAGGGGGCATAGTCACAAGAGAAAGCCACACCCCATGACAGAGGTAGCTAATGTGGTGGACAGCAAGTCCCATACAGCCCAACAACATCCGGAGGACACAATGTTAGCTATCCCTGTCCTATGAATTTCAGAACATTTGAAGTGGCCTCTGGGAGCTTGGAAGTTTATAGGCAATGCACTAACAAAGTACTTCATTATCAGTCGTGTAGTTAGTTATTTAACAAAATTTATATACCACTTACAAAAGACCAGATCCAGGCACTTTTGGAAGAAACTGATTTTTTGGATGCATTTCAGTCGGGGTTTAAGGCCTGGTTTTGGCACAGAAACTGCTCTGGTCACCCTGTGTGATGACCTCTGTCGAGAAAGAGACAAGGGAACATGTCCCTGTTAATTCTTCTCAACCTCTCAGTGGCTTTCGATACCATTGACCATGGTATCCTTCTGGAGCGACTGTCTGAACTAGGGGTAGGCGGCATCGCTTTGTGGTGGTCCCAGTCCTACTGGGATGGTCGTTCCCAGAGGGTGTTGCTTGGGGAATGCTTTTCAGCCCCATGGGTTCCTCAGGGCTCAGTCCTACCCCCCACATTGTTTAACATCTACATGAAATCGCTGGGTGGGGTTATCTGGAGGTTTGGAGGATGTTGTCAGCAGTATGCTGATGACACTCAGCTCTATTTCTCCTTTACATCTGCAGGTGAGGCAGTGGAAGTGCTGAACCAGTATCTTGCCTCAGTAATAGACTGGATGAGAGGCAACAAACTGAAATTCAATCCAGATAAAACTGAGGTACTGTTAGTGGGTGGTTCCCTAGACCAGATGGGTGGGAGATCACCTGCTCTTAATAGGGTTACACTTCCTCTGAAGGAGCAGGTTTGTAGCTTGGGGTACTCCTGGATCCCTTGCTATCACTCGAGGCTCAGGTGGCTTCAGTGGCCTGGAGTGCCTTCCATCAGCTTCAGCTCGTGGCCCAGCTTTGCCCCTATCTGGACAGGGATAGCCTAACTACTGTTGTCTATGCTCTGGTAACCTCAAGGTGAGATTACTGCAATGCGTTATACGTAGGGCTGCCTCTGAAGACGGTTTAGAAACTTCAGCTAGTGCAGAATTCAGCAGCCTGGTTGCTCACCAGAGCAAGACAGATTGAGCATATTACACTGATCCTGGTCCGACTGCACTGGCTACTAATTAGTTTCTGGGCCAAATTCAAAGTGCTAGCTTTGACCTATAAAGCCTTAAATGGCTCAGGACCACAATACCTCAAGGACCGTCTATTTCCATATGAACCTACCCGGACCCCGGGATAATCTTCTAAGGCCCTCCTTCGTGTGCCGCCTCCTTGAGAGGTCCGGAGGGTGGCAACATGAGAACAGACCTTCTCTGCAGTGGCTCCCCGTCTATGGAATGCTCTCCCCAGGGAAATTTGTCTGGTGCCTTCATTATACACCTTCAGGCGCCAGGCAAAAACATTCCTTTTTAACCAGGCCTTTGGTTGATTTGATTGTCATCCTATGCCCTTTTAAAATGTGGGTTTTGTCCGGGGGGGAGGGGGTTATTGGGTAGTTGTTTTTATTTTGATTATATATTTTGTGGTTTTATATTTTGATTTTATTCTGTGAACCACCCTGAGATCTCCGGGTATAGGGCAGTATATAAATTCAATAATAATAATAATTTATTATTTGTACCCTGCTCACTCTGGGCAGCTTCCAGCATATATGAAAACATAGTAAAATTAAACCTTAAAAAGCTTTCCTATACAGGGCTGCCTTCAGATGTCTCCTAAAATATATATAATTACTCATCTCCTTGACCACTGATGGGAGGGCATTCCACAGCGTGGGCGCAGCTACCAAGAAGGCCCTCTGCCTGGTTCCCTGTAGCTTCACTTATTGCAGTGTAGGAACCACCAGAAGGCCCTTGGTGCTGGATGACAGTGTCTAATCAGGTGTAGTAGAGCCACACATTCAACCCAAAGTGGAAGCAAGAATAAGGTAGATACCAAAAGGGCAGAATATAAGCATTTTTTAATATAAAAAAGTAGAACATTGTTTTCCATTTTTCTTCCTTGAGATAATTCATATACCCTATGTACACCCAGAGATTTTGTGAGTAGAACTCACGTATTTTAAGCTGCAGTCTATGCAAAGCTACATATGTGGGAGTAAGTCCACTTGAATTTGGTGGGACTTAAATCTGAGTAGACAGGTATAGGCTTGCAGTGTTTCTCGCTGGATTGATGAGAGAACTTGTGTCCTGTTACAAACCAGCAGAGGGAGCTTATGGAGCAAGGCAACAGGAATAGCTTAGATCACAATTGGAAATGAACGGAGGCCTTTTGAGCCTCTGCCTCCAGTCCACCTACCCTTGGTGTCATCCCCTTTCGGGGAACTAAAGTCACTTAAAGTGTGAACCCTCTGGCTGAAAATGGGTCCTTTCTGCATTCCATGACCTCCTACCTGGTGCACTCCCAGTGCCACTGAACCTGCAAGGGCAGACCCTCCAAGTGTCCCTATTTTCCAAGGACGTCCCTGATTTAGAGAAGCCGTCCCGGTTTCTGATTTGATTCCAGAATGTCCCACTTTTCCTTAGGATGGCTTCATTAGAGAAATGTTGGAGGGTATGGAGTTATCTGAACCCCAAGCTGTCTGAAGGCAATTCTGCATAGTGAAGTTAAAAAAAAATGTTTAATTTTTTATGTTTTTATATATGTTGGAAGCTGCCCAGAGTGGCTGGGGCAACCCAGTAAAATGTGTGGGATGTGGGTGGCGCTGTGGTCTAAACCACAGAGCCTAGGGCTTGCCGATCAGAAGGTTGGCGGTTCGAATCCCCACAATGGGGTGAGCTCCCGTTGTTCAGTTCCAGCTCCTGCCCACCTAGCAGTTCGAAAGGACGTCAAGTGCAAGTAGATAAATAGGTACTGCTCTGGCGGGAAGGTAAACAGCGTTTCCGTGCACTGCTCTGGTTCGCCAGAAGCGGCTTAGTCATGCTGACCACATGACCCGGAAGCTGTACGCCGGCTCCTTCGGCCTATAGAGAGAGATGGGTGCCACAACCTCAGAGTCATCTGCAACTGGACCTAATGGCCAGGGGTACCCTTACCTTTATAAATAATAAAATTATCATTATGGAATGGGATGTCCCTATTTTCACTGGAGAAACGTTGGAGGGTATGCAAGGGAGTGTGGGAGGCACTTAGTTCCTCTGACTTAGGCATATTCACCTGTGAGGGCCCTAACTCAGGTTTTATGTGTCCTGGTTCAGAGAAGCCTTGGGTTCAGTGGTCCCATGATCACCAGCATCAGGCTCTGAGCTAGAACTCAGTCTGGATCCTTCCAGATCAATAAAGTATTGGTTGCTGCAAACTTTAGTGCAGCACTAGCCAGACCAATGGGAAGCATTAAGAAAACTTTGACGCTAAAGGCTTGAAGACTATTCCCTCTGATAAGCTGTAATGCTGGCATAAACTGTTCAGTGGGTGGCAAAGGAAGGCCTTTCAGAATTCCCAAGCATCCATAATCAAAAAGCTTTCCCTGTTCTACCAAGCAAGGAGAGAGATGCAAGAGTGGGGGTGGGGGGCGGAGAAACGACCACGAAACAGGTCTATTTTCTTTAGGTTATCTCCCAGGAAACAGCCTTTTACTAGCTAAGTCAAAATTATCATCTTCTAGGCCTGGGACCATAGCCATTATTGTTTTAACATCTCTACTTTCCTCTTTATCCCAGCGTGAAACCACATTGGACTGGATGTTGTGTAACTTGACCTTGCTTGGAAATAAAAAGGCAGTTAAGCACTCAACTATTACAAAGACACAAGGGGAAAAGACAGTGATTAGAAAATATAGGAAAGAGCCCAGACTGTATGGTCATGTATAATAAAAAAGAAACACTGTGCTCCATGGTGAGTCAGTTTCTACAAAACCCAACCCTTAAAGTTTGATTTAAGTGTACATTGCACATCAGAAGTAGTAGTACTAGGTATATGTAACAGATTTTACACGCTTAAAAATCCCTTTAATGTTACTTTCCCCACATGTTTATGTAACAGATAGCAGTAGTAATGAACAAGATGTTTTCTTTGCCCTAATTATTCAATTCTCTTTTATGGCTCTCAAGACTTTTAAAGAGCAGTTAAAGGATATGATATGACACCAGAGCTCCAGAAAAGACAAAAATATTTTAGTGCACGGAAAGACAGCACTAGCTCATCTGGGCCATAGATTTTATTGGGATTAAAAGCTAAACAACACATTTGAGGAAAATCACATGGTACAGTGCTCCTGGTTTGCGTCATCTAAAAATGCAGAATGTCTAGACTGACCCGCCTCATTTTTTATTAGAAAATGATATCCCTTCTTAAGCAGCTATTCAGGCCCAATGGAATGGCTCCCAGAAGTCAATGTAGAGTTGAAATATCAAGTCTAGAATGGGATGTATCTGGTTCTTGTTAAGAAAGCTTTCTGTTCCTAAAGGACTGCTTTGAAAACATAAGCAAGAAAAATTGTGACTTTCTATAGTAAATCACACCCCAAACAGGAAGGATCAAGGGCTCTTGTAATCCTTCTCTTGTCTGAAAGGACAGTAGCAATTATTTTCATTTGTGTTGCTGTGAACAGCTCATGGAGGAGAAATATGCCACAAAGTTGGTTACCTTGTCTGCAGCTCTCTAGGACAAAATCATATTGAGGAAAAGGGTGTGGACTCTTGAAGAGGATGTGTGTATGGGCAAGCCCAGTTTATTCCCAGTCCCTGTTGGGCAGAACTGTTGGTTTTTCTGGGCAGCAAATTCACCCATCAAAGCATATCTCCAAATTAACAAGAAATAGGGGAAAGCATTGATGGTTAAGACACATCCTCTGCTGTTAACCCCCCTGCCTTCTGGAAAGGTTTTTTGGTGTTACAAGGAGCTCCAGGCACAAGAAGGGGAATAGAAAATATTGGTTGTGCAAGCTGCCTTCTGTTGACACTGCCATTGGACACAACCAGCAGCAGAGCATATGCTCACACTGCCCAGGGCGGGTGCGCTCCTGAGGGGGGTGTGGTGCAAAGGGTGCCCTCCCTGGCACGGGATAGTATGTTTCCGAGCACAGTTCAAAGTGTTGACCTTTAAAGCCCTAAACAGCCTCAGTCCAGTATACCTGAAGGAGCGTCTCCACCCCCATCGTTCTGCCTGGACACTGAGTTCCAGTGCCGAGGGCCTTCTGACGGTTCCCTCATTGCGAGAAGTGAGGTTACAGGGAATCAGACAGAGGGCCTTCTCGGTAGTGGCGCCCGCCCTGTGGAACGCCCTTCCACCAGATGTCAAAAAGAAATACAACTACCAGACTTTTAGAAGACATCTGAAGGCAGCTCTGTTTAGGGAAGCTTTTAATGTTTAACAGACTATTGTAGTTTAATATTTTGTTGGAAGCCGCCCAAAGTGGCTGGGGAAACCCAGCCAGATGGACGGGGTATAAATAATATATTATTATTATTATTATTATTATTATTATTATTATTATTATTACTGCCACTTGGGGGCCCAGAGCAGTGCATGCGCCCTGAAGCCAGGGGCGGAGCGAGCCGCCCATGGCGGACATTCGGTGTGCTGCCTGCCCGTGACTCCCAAGCCTCCCCCAAGCTGTCAAAACAAAGGGGGAAGGGGGAAATGCTGCCGGCAAAACGGCACAGCTCCCCTCCTTACCCCGACGGCTCTGGGTAGTCTTGGGAGTCAAGGACAGGCGGTGGGTCAAATGTCACCCCCCTCAGTGAGGGCACTCGGGGCGGTCCTCCCCCACCTCCCCCCTTCCTACGCCCCTGGACACAACCATTAATATTTGTCTCTAACAAGACCTTAAATTAGAGCTTTCCAAACTGTGTGTCACGACACATGATTAGTGTGTCAGCTGCAGTGTGTAGGTGTGTCACACAAACACTCCCCACACTCCTCCCAGGGCTGGAAAGGGGTTAGTTTAACCCCGGTTTGCTAGTAAAACTGAATTACTGTACTGCAAAATGATGCATGTCTAAAAAGTGTATAATTAACATGAAAGGTTTGAAAAGCTCTGCCTTAAATGGTGCCCTCCAGATGCTGTTGGATTACAACTCCCATCCTTCTTGTTCATTGGCCATGCTGTCTGGGGCTGATGGGTATTGTAGTCCAGCAACATCTGAAGGCTACCACCTTGGTTACTCATGCCTTACAATCCTTGGCTGTTAAGTTTTGTTTTGTTCTTTTAAAGCTATGTTCAGAAATACTCTGCTGTGTAGCGTACCTCTGAAAGATGCCAGTCTTACTATATTGACAGCTGTACAGAAGAAGCAAACATGGGAAAAATATCTATTGTAACCAGCATCCTAAGAATGAAGCCACTCTTGCTCACAGCCTGAAGTCAGTGAGAGAGTGACTTGAAATCGGCATGCATACTTCCAAAAGCTGGACTAAAAACGAACTCCTTCTAGGAGTTAAAAAATATATATGCAATTCTCTTCAAGACTGAAACAACATACTTTGTTCCCATATCAAGTGCTTCTGTGTGATGATAATGAGCAAAAAGGTCATGCACAGAGCAATAATTAACAATATGTTTTGGTCCACCCTACCCTTCCCTGTCTCTAGACTTTGTCTGCACCTGCTCCATTTGCAGGTGATACAAGCTGCCAGTGCAAAGCCCCCCATGAGAAGCTAACTATTGCTCAGGCCCGCCTTGGAACACCAGGTGAGTCTTCTGGATTTATGAAATATAAATCAATTTCATGGAATACAGCTTCGATACTTGCCCTTGCAGGTAGATTAAGAAAAATGTAAAAGATGTTTATTTCATTGCTTAGTTGTTTATTTCATTGTTTAGTTAATTGCTGCACATGCTTTTTATTGTACCTATGTTAAAGTAAAAAAAAAAGTGAAAGGTGATATATATGTAAGTGTTGACAACCTCAGCTGAATTTTGTGACTGTCTTTAGGTAGAAAAAGAGGTTTGGAATCAATATTTTTCAGTCTATTATATTCTCAGGAGAGTTAAGTTTAGGGAATGAGTCTTCCTGTAAGCACAGTTTTCTTTTCATGGACAAGGAAGAAAGTTTGCTACTCGTAGATCACATACATTAGAAGAAGTGGGATATAGATATAGATAGATATAGATATATTTCCCATGCTTCCAACTTGTACCAGTGAAAACTGACAGTCGCAATATTGGTCTGGAATTGTCAATGTGTGAATGCTGAAATTAATCCAATATGAGATAGTCATTATAATGTATGCATTTGTCTGTTCGTAGATTACAGAGAGTACATTTGTATAGATAGAGCATATGGACAGTGGGGAATAAAATTTGATCCTATCATAAAATGTTAGGGTGAAAGGGAGCAACTTCTATCTTAGCTAGAAACTCACTAACCAGCAGTGGCATGCTGATATTAAAGGAAACCACCAAATATCTGAAATATTCTACAAGGAAGTATTATTTAAAAAAAAAAATCTCTATATGCTTTACATCTTAGGAGAGTTCTGCATTTTAGCTCTGCCATACACACATGGTCCAATGATGTACACTTAACTTACGTAAATTCTTCAGACTGGTAGCTTATTTCTACATTGTTTCTGTTCTTTTGTCCTAATCTGGACTAATTCACCAAATTTGGGAGTAGGGGTGCTTGAATATACCCATTTTTTATGTTGAATATCTGTAGCCAACAATACCTCACAGTAGTCTGACACAGGTTTGAGGTACACTTCTGCTTTGACCTGGACATTGTTTCCTTGCCCCCACAGTGGACAGACCTGTCAGAGTCTATGCAGATGGAATATTCGACCTCTTCCATGCTGGCCATGCTAGAGCTCTTATGCAAGCCAAAACTCTGTTTCCTAATAGCTACTTGTTGGTAGGAGGTAAGGCCAGCATTTGAATAAATATTATCATTGGGTTGATCATATCTGTGGTGCAGTCTTTACGAACATGCTCAGGAGGTTGCTAGTTTGAACCCACCCAGAGGCAAAACACTGTGAAACAGCAGGAGGAGGAAGCTACTGCCCACATGTTGCGCTTTTGAGTTTCCCTTAGGCATCTGTTTAGCCACTGTGAGAAATGGGATTTTGAACCTTATGCCTTTGATCTGATCTCCATATAATGTGTATTGAATTCCGCCCCAATGCAAGTACATTATTGGCTGTGGCTGTACGGTAGTTAATCTCAGATCTGATGGGAATGAAATCAGGAAGAATTTTAAATTAAGATTTAATCAAGAATCAGTTTCTGGTTCTTCTTTCTTAAATCTCATAGAACTATCATGATAGCATGATGTTAAGTTGTGGGTAGACATAGCAGACAACACAGCGATTCTTCCAAAGCAGCTCTTTATTTGTAAGCTGGAACAGAACTGACTGAGGAGCTCAGTCAGCCTGCTTATATAGAGCTCCAGAACAATGCAACTGTTGTCATTTTCTAAAACTATCCAATCACTGAACGTCACTTTCGATCCTTCATTTGCATACAAACTATCCAATCACTGAACGTCACTTTCGATCCTTCATTTGCATAACTATCTACAGTATCCCCCTGCTGGCCCAGGGTGAGAACTTCAGTACATAACACATGAGGTGCACTGAAAACCATCTTATCCAAGCTTCTGTGCTGGGGCATAATACTACTTTGTTCACCAGTTGCTGGCATTGAAGGATGGCAGTACTTGTAGTGGAAAGGAAGCTAAGAGACCCATACATATATCTCAATCTGAGCCTCAGATGGCTAAGTGAGTTTTAGAAAAGTCTAATTACAGTAGAAAAGACACATGGAGCTGTTGCAGATAGCAAATTACAATAGACCTGCTACTTAAGCAGGGATTACATTCCTGGGAAACCAAAATTGAATATAGTCAAAACACACTTAGTGCAATGGTGGGTGGGTGGGATTGCCAAAGTCCCACCCCCCCGGATGCCACCCCCCCTTCTGCCCCATTTTTTATTTATTTTGCAAAGTGCTTAAAGCTGAATGAGCACAAGTTAAATGCAAATAACAACAACAACAATTTATACCCCACCCATCTGGCTGGGTTTCCCCAGCCACTCTGGGCGGCTTCCAACAGAACACTAAAATACGATAACCTATTAAACATTAAAAGCTTCCCTAAACAGGGCTGCCTTCAGATGTCTTATGCCTTAAGCATGCTGGCCTACTGTACATGGTGCATGTAATCAGAGCATCTGATTCTTTTCCAGTTGTGCTGCCAGATAATTTGAACTGTAGCCCAATCACCTTTGATTAGCCTGTATCAAGGCACAGAGTTGATGCAACCATCTCTTGTTACATCTTGTCTGTAACATCTATTTGGGGGGTTGTTTTGTTTTAATTTCACAGTCATGAACAAGTATGATTTAGTTTGACAATTTAACTGAGAAAAGATAGCTTTGAAGAATTTCTAACCAAACAGGTGTACTACATTTTACAGAGCCTGTGCTGTTCTGTTCTGATTTTTTCATGTGCGTATGTCAGTTTGCAGTGATGATCTAACCCACGAGTTCAAAGGCTTCACTGTAATGAATGAAGCAGAGAGGTATGAAGCCCTCAGACACTGCCGCTACGTTGATGAAGTAATCAGAGATGCTCCGTGGACACTCACACCGGAGTTTCTGGAAAAACATAAGGTGCCTTTCTCTCATTGTTCAACAGATGAGGAAGGGGTGGGGAGCTTAATGAGGTTGCTGATTTTTGTTTAGAATATGAATCTGGCATGCATATAAAGCATGCCACTCTTCTGAACTGGACCATTTCCCTCTTTCTCTTAGTTCCTTTCTGGCTCAAACTGTAATCCAAGCTAGAAATTAACTCCCACTCCTCTTTGACCTCCCATACTTGGCTGTGGCAATGGCAGCAGCAGCAAGGGATGTCTTTCCTCCCCTCTACTTTCCTTGAGATGTAGGTGCTAAGGTTGGGAGGAATCCTCATTTTCCCAGGGGGCATTTCAAGTGCATATGAAGGGAGCAGGAAATGAGACCTCACTCTCTTTCTGTCACCACCAAACAAACAAAGAAATAAAAAAATGAAATAAAAAAAATCCTTCCAGTAGCACCTTTAAGACCAACTAAGTTAGTTCTTGGTATGAGCTTTCGTGTGCAAGCACACTTCTTCAGATATCTGAAGAAGTGTGCTTGCACACGAAAGCTCATACCAAGAACTAACTTAGTTGGTCTTAAAGGTGCTACTGGAAGGATTTTTTTTATTTTGACTATGGCAGACCAACACGGCTACCTATCTGTAACTAAAAAAATGAAGAAAGAGAAAGAAGCAGAAGCAGATAGATAAGTGGATTGAGGGCTCATTGGGGGCTGGAAAAGCAATTGAGACCCCATCACACTCCTAAAAACACTGCTCAACAATAACAATAGATCATGGCCAATAATATTACCATAGGTGGTCACTCCACGTTTTTGGAATAGCCCCAATTTAGTGGCGGCTTTGTGTTTTGAAGCAAGCACTCTCAGATATTGTGAAATACTTTTCCTTTAGCAAGTTCACTGATATTAACATAATAGCTAATTCAGGCATGGGAAACCTGTGGCCATCCAAGTGTTGTTCGACTGCAACCCCCATCATCCCTGACCACTGGCCATGCTGGTTGGGGCTGATGGGAGTTGCAGTCCAACACCCATCTGGAGGGTGAAACATGTTTCATTGCTGAGCCAATCTGTGCAAGCGATAGGATGTGTGGAAGTGATTATAGCCAGCGTCAGGTTCTTTATTGGTATCACTTACACAAATATAAAGCATTTCTCTAAAAGAAAGGTTCATAATTAAACCATAATCTCATGTGCTACATATTAATCACAACCACCAATTAACAATAGCCTAAAATGTCTTAGGTTATTACTGCAATGCATATTTCTTTAAGTTCATAAGAAAGCTGGTAGAAGCAAGTAAATAAGTTATGCTTTAAAATTAACAACCAAGCCTTTAAAATTAACAACCAAACCTAATTTCATTTCTTCATTTTTCCATGTATTCCAGATTGATTTTGTAGCCCATGATGACATTCCATATTCTTCTGCTGGTTCAGATGATGTTTACAAGCATATAAAGGAAGCAGGTGGGTGCCAGTTTATACTTTCACTACGTGTTTTTAAAGTGGGCAACCTTTTTTAGACTGAGGGCCACATTCCCTTCTGGGCCACATTCCAGGAGCCACAGAGGCTAGAGGATAAAGTGCCCAGAGCAACAAGTGTAAATTTTGCCCTTGAACAGTAGGCTAGTTTCTACATTGAGTCATCTGAATTTTTTGTGAGACAGTGAACTCACACTACATCCTCTTAAGGAGAATTGGAACCTTTCCACCATCTTTATTGGGGCCAGTATTGATCCCAAGAGAACAAATTAAGTTCCTGTGTGATGACAGAAATCTCTTTAAGTTGTTATCAGCACAATTAACAGTGCCAAAGCGCAAAGTATTTAAAGTTCCATTCCTGAGCTTTGTAGAGGACACCGCTCAGGTTGTTGTTCCAAGATTTGCCTTACTGGAGAACGGAAGATTAGAAATAAGCAAATTATTACTTGTCCTTTTGATTGCTCAAGCATTCAAGGAAATTCAATAAACAAACAAACAAACACATGATGTTCCGAATTGGGCAGATAGTTTGGCAAGTATTTAAATAAAATAAAAAATCAAGGGCCAGAATGAGGCCATTCTTAAACAAATGATTCTTATATGAAAGTTGGAGGTTAATCATTGCTCTTTTCCCTTTTCCTTTCTAATCAGGAATGTTTGTACCAACTCAGAGAACTGAGGGCATATCAACTTCAGATATTATTACGAGAATTGTACGTGATTATGATGTTTATGCCCGCCGCAACCTCCAGAGGGGATACACCGCTAAGGAGTTGAATGTCAGCTTTATTAATGTAAGTACATTGGTCTCTTAAGTCATGTTCTACGTCGAAATTGGATTATAACCCACCTTCTGCCCAGAAGAGGGACATGCCAGAACAGGGACAAGGTCTAGGAAGCCCATATATATACACTCGGCTCTTCATCAGCCCAATGTCTACAGTCAGCCATCATTCTAGACTGAGAAAACTGAATGCAAGTACCAAATTCTATCCACTAATCTAAGACACAACACCTTCCATTGGTTCCACCTACCCAAAGCTCCTCACACGGTTCTGCCTTTCCTATCAGCCAAGATAGCTAAATGGAACCTCCATGATCAGAATCAGTATGCCTCTGAATACCTGATTCTGGTGGGAAACAGCATGCTGTTGCCCTCATGCCCATCATGCAAGCTTCTCAGGCATATTTGCCTTGCCACTGTTGCTTAATAAAAGATGAAATTATTTATAGTGTTTCCAAACAGCTTTGCTATTAAAATACTCAGAAGTATCAAAAAACTAAAGCCATGTGTGTTTAATAAGCGCAAAGGATTAAAAAGAGCACAGCAGCAGTGAACAGAATGAAAGACCTGACCAGTATCAAAGATAAACAGTAGCCTGGTTAACGCATAAAGTTAAGCAATTATTTGTGTAGTCACAAGTTGTCCCACAGACTAATAAATAAATTGTAGGTTGTTTTTCCAAAGTTCAGTTTGCTTCGCAGCTTCTCTTGCCTTATGCCTTTGGGTGAGCATCTGGGGTAGCAAAAGATGGTAGTCCTCCATTCCATGTAGATACACCCAGCAGACACGCAATTGGACTGTAGTTCAATACTGTCCATGACATCATCCTCCACTACACCTAAAGCCAACAGGTTGGCTCAGGTTGAGAGTCTTACTTAAAGTACTATGTTGTACTAGTCACCCCATCATGCCTCTGCTATACTAGCCATCTACCCAACAGCTGCAGTGCTGGACTTATACCACTTCATAAAGAGGATTTCAAAACAGGCTGCAAGTAATAAATGGGTGCAGATAACTGGAGACAGATAACAGTTATTCCCTTCTCCCCCAATGTGATAGTTTCTGTCTGTACCCTCTATAATCTGGAGCAATATAGTCTTGAACTAGCAGGACCTGGAACAAAATTATTTATTTTCATGTTTACCAGGAGAAGAAATACCGCTTTCAGAACCAGGTGGACAAAATGAAAGAAAAAGTGAAGAATGTGGAAGAAAAGTCGAAAGAGTTTGTGAACCGAGTGGAAGAAAGAAGTCATGATCTCATTCAGAAATGGGAAGAGAAGTCTAGAGAATTTATTGGGAACTTTTTAGAGCTGTTTGGGCCAGACGGAGCTTGGGTACATACTCTAAACTGTGCTTTATATTTACTTCCATCTCCCTTAATATCAGTAGAGGCTACAACAAGTTGCAGCAGGATTTACAACAGACTGCTTTTGCAAATTCTGTGCACTGTAAATATTCATATTAGGAAAACATACCTGATACACATTAGGAAACGTTTATAGTCTTTTTTCAGAGGCAGTGTGTAGTTAATTTGGACCTGGAAGATTTGAATAATATAGCCATAGATAAGCCACAGTGTTTTAGCCACAGCTTGTAAATCAGTAAAGTGGGACCCATTAAATCGTATGAACATTTGAAGCTACTTTGTGTTGCCAGACCATTGATCAATCTAGTCTGGCTAGGTTGACCAAGTTTCTGACTTTTATCGAGGAAAATCCTCTGCTTGAAGGGGTGCCCACTCCAAGTACAGTGTAATGATAATGAAACCATGAGAACAGCGGCACTAAAATTGCCCATCATCAGTTTGCACCTGGACAAAGCATGCCCTTTGCCATCATTTTTTTTTTTTACCACAAGTTAGGATTTAAAAAGCACTTTGCAACTAAAAGCTATGTAAAGCACTAAGACTGGTCCTAAGGAGGTGCAGTTGTTGTGTATGACTGCACACTGACTTATAGACTGAAAGTTCAAAGAGGAAACAATTTTTGTTTCTTGTGTGATTGAGAGTGGCAGCAATGACAGAGCAAGGAACTAGAAGCAATTTTACATGAAGGCCTTTGTAGTGCCAAGCCACATAAAATTATCCACTGAAGAGTGAAATCAGAGGTGGCATTGTTCTAAAGAAAAGCTTAATGACAGTAAAGCCCATGTGTCCTGGGGGAGGGGGGAAATTAAGTCCATGTCAGCAACTGCAAAAGGTGAGCTTTTTCATGATAACTTGCTATTACTGTCAAAATTGTTATTAACATTAATTTTCCATATCAGACATGGCTTTCAGTGTTGACATTGCATGCACAGGAATAGTTCCAAGCGTGCTAACTTCTCAGACCAGCAATGTGCATCCATTAATACGCTATTATTATAATAACTATTTGCGAAATAATACATTCTGTGCCCACATACAATTTCTAGAAGTTAGGCAAGGAGTGCACAGTCCACTTAAAATAAAAACGCCTATAAATTGTTCCAGTACTGTTTTGCTTCTATTTTCCCAAATTAGTTCGTAGTAGTCTCTATAGCAGTAATTCCCAAGCTTTGTGCAAGAACACACCAATCTGCTGCTGAGACTGCTAGTGTGCTGAAAGAAAGAAAGAAAATACTTATTTTCCTCTCTGTTTGCTTTCCAGAAGCAGATGTTTCAAGAGCGGAGTGGGCGCATGCTTCAAGCCTTGTCTCCAAGGCAAAGCCCCACAAGCAGTCCAACACGAGGGCGTTCCCCATCACGGTCTCCATCTCCCCCTTCCCCCTGGCTCTTCAGAAAGGCTTCACCTCCTTCCTCCCCAAAAGCCGCCTCAGCATCCATTAGCAGCATGAGTGAAGGAGATGAAGATGAAAAGTAAAAAAGGAAAGAGCAAGGTAATGAGTAAAAAGAGGAGGGAGGAACCACAATTGGTCCCACTAATTCAGAAGTCAAGTGGAAAGAATAAAGGGGGTAAATGAGGTATGAGATGTTTCTTGAAAAGGATGCGGCACCACACAGATAATGGAGCACAGAAGATCTCAGCTACAGCACAGATATTTGCTGAAGAGGGAACTGCCAGACCAACAGCACACAATGAAAGGATATGCAAACATTTGACTCATTTCTCAACACTTATCAACACTTCATTGTGCGGTTGCAGTTGTTGTTGCTTGAGCACCTTGAAGAGTTATGGGAAATCCGGCACTGAAGGGGAACCATGTGTCGTTTCAGACAAACAAAGCTGGTATATGGTACTAAGAGGCATTCCCTTTGGCTACACAAGATGCATCAACATTTGAACTCCATTGCGCATTTGCTAAGAGCTGAACTTTTGAAAATAAAGTACTGTCTGGAAACTGCAAAAGCTCCCACAATGCAAACAAGGGAGAACAATAAACTCTCCAATCAAACCATGTTTATAGAACTTAACCTGTCTTTCACAATGGACATGCTTTTAATCTCTTAAGTTTGTTGAATGTTGCTTGTTGAGCAGGCTTTTCTGTAGGGCCAGTTTATTTTAATGTGAACACAAATTGTTTGGTCATCTCTTACTATGTTTTACTAATGCACCCAAAACTAATTTTCTTTTCTTCTTTTTTTGTAAGAGTTTATTTCCTGATGTTTGAGAAAGCTATTTCATATCTGGGAAATTTTATTTATTTTTGATTACTCTATAAAAAGGCCAATGTCCAGGCTAGCACCCAGTCATCTAGTATCTGCAGGGTTGATTTTAAAATTATTTTCTCAAATAAGATTGTGAGTAGAAACTGAACAAGTTAACTGTTAAGAGGTCAGTCTCACGGGATTGACTGAAATGCTTTTTCATTCTGGTTAAATGTTTTAATGTGTAAATACCCATGGGAATCCAATAGAAAAAAAGATTACATTAGAACTGCCTCTTCATTACAGACCTTTGTAAAATTGGAAGGTTTTAACAGTTCCACAGTGAATTATGCATACAACTACATTTTATTCTATCCTATGCATGAATCAGTTTTTAAAAGAAAATAAAACATGCCCCCAATTTTATGCTCAAGATTTATTCAGCAAATAGGTATTCAGAAGAACATATATATATTCCCTATATAAAGCCAGCCCATACCTTTGTAACCTCCCTACAATAACTTCTGAAACATCTGCCACCAGCCTTTCTGAGTTCCTCCCCTGTTAAAAAGTGATATTACAAAGAGAATGACGTTGTTTGTGATCCTACAGCAGGCCTACATAATCTGTGACCCATTAAACTGAATGTAGTCTACTGACCATGTATCAGACCTTCTGTAAACCTCCTGGGTTTGCTTCCTTTCCCCGGAATGCAGGGGAATTGTTAGGCAGGTGACAAATAACAATATGTAGCTGGTTAAGTTTAAGTTGTGCCCTACAGATAAATGAACTGGCTCACCTTTCCAAGGAAGCTGCTACACATTAACTCTCTCCCTTTTCATTGCTATCTGTCAAACATCCAGATAATGATTATGTTAGGTACTAAGCTTTCTAGACTTGATATACATATACATATATATGTATATATGTATATGTATATATATGTATATATACATATATGTATATATACACACTATTGCAAGTTTAAGCTTTCAGTAACTAGAATGAAGAACAACAAATAACCAGCTGGTCCAACCCATCATTCTCTCAGGATTTATCTACACAATAGATCTATAGGACAAGAAGAATAAAATAACAATGCTGCACCAAGGAAAAATATGTCAGAAAATACACATCAGTTGTGAACAGTTGTAAACTTTCTGTGTAACCATATGCCTGAATATCACATGCTACTGTTGAATCCCATTTCATTTACTTGTGGAATCAAATATCTGATATTAATGTTATGTCTCTCTCCCATACAAGATAATGTAGATGTTCAACCACAGTCACTGGCATGTATGACAAATAGTTGCAGTTTTTATCTGACTATATGCAACTGTCCACACTGAACATATGCACTGTGTATCAGTGCCCCCTAGTACAACTAGAGCCACAGCTCTTCAGTATACTTGCACTAAGGCCTTATAGCTGTTCTTCAGCCTAGAGTCTCCAGATGTTGTTGGACTACAAATCCTATCATCCCAAGACAGCTTAACCAATGAGTATGGATGAGAGCAGTTGTAGTCCAACAACATCCAAGGTTGAAGAACACCTCCAACAGCTATTTGAAGTCATGTCATGAAAAGCCATACTTGTTTGTTGAACTCTCTAAAGCAAAGCATTTCCAGTGTGGATCCAGGGCAGAATATAGAAACTAAAAAAGGTCATGATATTAGTTTATTACAAAATCAGCCCATTTGACGCTGGAACAGCTCTTGTAAATCTACTCACGTCATGCCTTTCAACACTTAGGAAAGAGGTGTTTTCACATAGCATAAAACTAGCTTGGAGTACTTTGATATTTAACTAGGGCTGAATTTGTGATCTCTGTCCATCTCTGAAGACCTGCTCCCCACATCTCCAAATTAGCAACCTAGGTATGCCTTTGTGGCTAGCAGGGGGCTTGTCTCTCTCAATGTCCGACTCAAGAGTTCTGTATAAGAACTCTCCAGGCACCATGAGCTGTTTCTAGATGGTGAGGCTAAAAAACCCAAACACTAAAGCAACTGTAGGTGGTTCGCTTTCTGCCAAAAGAACACAAGGGAAGCTTTTTCTGTATATTTATCTTCTGGAGACAAATACAGTCTGCTTCTCTTAACAACAAACTAGATACATAAGTCACCACATGTGTTACATTTTCGTTATTAGCAATGCCAAAGCCTGTGGGGTAACAGACATCAATGCATGAGAGGGTGGTCTGATTAAAAACCTTCATCAGGCTTCCAAGGTGCTTACTCTCATGCCTTGTGGGGACACTTGTTTCTATTTCATATCTATACAAATTCAAGTTTTTCTATCAGAAATAAATCAAACTGCGGTCAGTTAGATCCTCACTGGCGTCACTCACCAAGAGCTCTGCTTACATGAGAAAGGAAATGTTGAAATGTAAGGATATTTACTTTAGCAGGATGGGGGGTTAGTGGAAGAGATGTGGGAAGAATGTACAGTTGTGGGTCTTAATTCTCAAAGGGAAAAGCTAACCAGAACCACCATTTAATTTATGCTGTACAGTACCTTACAAATGCAATTGATTTGCCCAGCAGCAAAGCCTTATATATGTATATATGTACATTATATGTCTTCAGTTGGTAGATGAGCAAGAGTTTCTGTTGCCATGACAAAAACTTCAGTAAGCAATTCCCAGGTACGGCAGAGTATACAATCTTATCTTCAGCCACCAAGAAGGGTTTTAAAACTTTGGGGGGGAGCGGCATCATTGGCTTTTTAATTTTTTAAATTTTAACTAATATTGACTTGAATGTGTTCCAGGCTGTTTATGTGCCGAAAGATCCACCTGAAAGTAAACGAAGTACAATGAGAAGTGTATTTACTTTCTTTATTTTGCTGTTGCTCTGGCTGATCCTTAACTCATGTGAATGCACACACACCAGAATTGGACCAATATGCCAATGGCTAAAGAGGGAGCTGCAAGATCATTAATCTGGAGTCAGCCCATTTTATGCTTGGCAAGCTGTAGCTTCAGTTGACAGAGCCCAAGCACCTGTGTTGCCTAATGTCTTTAGTATCTTTCACTTTTTACCATTTAGGCTGCTTACACACATACATTTAAAGCACGTGACTTTCTCCAAATTATCCTGGTAACCATAGTTTAACACACATGGACCCCATCATATACCGAGCTGCAGGAAAGCTGTCTGCAGACAAGTACCAGCTCCTTTGGCCAGAAGGAGGAGATGAGTGCTGCACTCCAAAGTCTAATTCTTTTTTTTAATAAATATTTTTATTAATTTTCCAATATAAAAAAACAACATACAAAACAAACATCTTATTTATCACCAACATCCTCTTTTTTGACTTCCCTCAGCCTTTCTGATGATTCTCCGTTCTGTTTACTTCTTCCACATTTCTTACTTAATATTGCACTACCTTAGTATCTTATTCATCCCTTATTTTTTAACAATATTTCTACCTTGCATTTTCACAGAACTTCCTGAAAACCTACAAACGTTATTTGATCATCACATAGTGTTTGCATATACTCTGTAAATTTAGTCCAGTCTTCAGTGAATCTCTGGTCACATCGGTTCCGGATCCTTCCTGTTAATTTATCAAGTTCCGCGTTATCTGTCAACTTCATTCTCCATTCCTCAATCGTAGGCAATTCCTCGTTTCCATTTTTGGGCCAACAATATTCTTGCTGCTGTTACTGCATATAAAAACAACTTCCATTCTTTCTTATTAACTTCATTTCCTATTATTCCTAATAAAAATGCTTCTGGTTTCTTAATAAATGTATATTTCAACATTTTTTTCATCTCATTATATATCATCTCCCAAAAGCTCTTTACTTTTTTACATTCCTACCACATATGGTAAAATGTTCCTTCTTTTTCTTTACATTTCTAACATTTGTTGCTTACTTTATACATCTTTGCTAACTTCACTGGTGTAACATACCATCTATACATCATCTTCATCACATTTTCTTTTATTGTGGTACACGCAGTGAATTTCATTCCTTCCTTCCACAATTTTATCCAATCATTCAGTTGTATGTTATATCCAAAATCTTTGGCCCAATCTATCATAACCGATTTCACCTCTTCATCCTTTGTATACCATTCCAATAATAACTCCAAAGTCTTATTCGACTAGACTTAACCATCCATGGGTCCTTTACCTTTTACAGAGCTGCAATTCCCAGCACCCTTAAACTACAGTTTCCAGGATTGGGGGGGGGGGAGTCATGTGCTTCACATGTGCTTTTAATGCATAGTGTACATGGTAAAAAGCTGGGGGTGCTAATGGTGTTATATAAAGATGTGCTTCGGCTGCATACACACCATACATTTAAATGAATTATTTTCCCAATTCCTTTCATTTCTGTTGGCATTGGAGAGATGTTTCTTAAAACACATGGAGAGTCCAAACTTGTTTATTGGATTACAGCTACAGACAAGGAACACCAAGTATGGTCATGTCCAACAAATCTTTACATTTTATCCTGAAGCTGCTATCTCTTCTAAATCAGAGCGCACATAGTGTTCTCTTCAGCCAGGAAGTTTCCAGAAGGATGGGGATATTTTACTTAGCTGTCAACTCGTTTTGCAAGGCTACCGACAACAATCCATCACAAGTAGGTCTTCTAACCCCACACAATTTTCAATGAAGTAATGGGCTGCAGAGGCTAAATTGCAGCAATTTTTTTTTTAAAGTTGTATACTGAGTGATAAATAAAAAGGTAAAGGTACCCCCTGAGCGTTAGGTCCAGTCGTGGACAACTCTGGGGTTGCACTCTCATCTCGCTCTATAGGCCAAGGGATCCGGCGTTTGTCCGCAGACAGTTTTTCCGGGTCATGTGGCCAGCATGACTAAACCTCTTCTGGCGAACCACAGCAGCACACGGAAACGCCGTTTACCTTCCCGCCGGGGCAGTACCTATTTATCTACTTGCACTTGACGTGCTTTCGAACTGCTAGGCGGACAGGAGCTGGGACCGAACAACGGGAGCTCACCCTGTCACAGGGATTCGAATCGGCAAGCCCTGGGCTCTGTGGTTTAGACACCAAAAAATCAGAGAAGAGTGGGTGAGCTGGGAAATCTAGCTGCAATTGGCCAACATGGCTGCAGGAATTATTGGGAATCTGATACAAGACAGCAACTACACTACCTAATTAGAGAAGTATACTTGTCATCACCATGTTCTGTATGTGTATTTATAAATAAAGCAAATTTCACAAAGGTCCCTTAAGTCTCCAGACACTCTTTCACTGAAATGGAGACTTGTTATGGAATTGCCCCTGGAATACCTCACTGCATGGTAAAGTGAGGAATATGTTTTATTTCACATAAAAGATACCAACAACCACATGATAGAAGGGAGAATATATAGAATCAAAATAATCTAAGAAGCATGTAAAAGGTAGCATGGAACCAATGTGTCTACCTAATTACAAATCCAATGTTTAAGTGTTTAAATTTTCTATCATACCCTTTTTCAAAGCTGAACTATCAAGCAATGTCTCACAAAACGCTCCAAAAACGCTCTTAGGCTTTTGGAACCAGTGAATTTCCCAGAGCCAAAGCTCAAGGTGGATGTGAGCTTGACTTTTATACATTGATTCCTAATGTATTAGCCTAGTCTACCTCACTATTTCCTCTTCAAGTGCAAATACAGTTTTCCGAAGAGAAAGACAACCGGGTATTTAATTTATAAACGTTGCAAAATGCTGTAGAGCAATTTACAGGGGGAAAACTTTTATCACTGCTATATAAATCTCTGATCACGTTTCTCAAATTCTTTCATTAAAAAGTCAATGTAACAAATTAAATGCTAGTGATAAAAGCTATCATCCACTTATGAAAAGTAGATTCATTATCACATGCTTCCGATCACTAAAATGCTGATGGGCTGGAACACTAACAAGAGAATTTAGTTGAAGAACCTATATTGCGTCCTAAGGGGCTTTTTCTCAAATCCCACAGTATGGAAGAAGACAAAGGAGAGCATACCCTTTTAATAATATTCCAGGACTGTAAGAATGTTTGCTGTCCACAAATTTACAAGTCAAGGAGTTCCAGTTTTTGCAGACATTCCAGAAATCGGAGCACTGCAATTTACGATTAAGTAAGTCAAGTGTCAACAAAATCCTATTTATGCAAATCGGCAACAAATGTGATCTGATACTTATTTTAAGATGTAAAGCTATTCATCATTACGGAGGTGATTTATGCTGAGTTGACTTTTCTGATTTGGCTGTCTGAAGGGCCTCAGGTGTGCATAATGTTATTCAGAATAGAACCAATAAGGGGAGGTTTTTTTAATATTCATACTGTACCCAAATATGAATAAAGAGCTGCAAAAAATATTTCTTGCATAAGGATGATCATTAGCTTAATCAGGCTCTTTGTAAGTCAAGCGAATGCTAATCAGAGTACAATCTTTGCCCAAGTAGTTAATACGTAGAAATAGTAGCTAGGATTCAAAAGGGACCACTTGTAATAGGAGAGGTCGCAGGACAAGGCACACTTCGTAGTTTACTTACCTTGGTCTGGCTTCCGTGCTGCCCATGACTACCTGAACCAAGAACAGGCTGTCAGAGAAGCAAACAAGAAACCAATTTCATGTGCGTTGCTTTGCATGTTATCTAGCTTAAATGTCTAACTATGGTCCATTTGAATACTACTCCTATAAGAAATTGGTAATGAATGCAGCTGAACTATGTTTAAAGTTTGAAAGATTCTTCAGTAGCAGAAATCATCACCATATATTATAAAATGTTATTAATTCTAGATAAACTGGTGCTAAGGAATTCAAGCCTCAAGTAAGCCATTTTGATAAAAGTCCACAACTTGATATTAGGCAGCTTTGTTTGCATCTGTGCTTATAACTAACAGTAATTTCACAAGCACAGTCCTATAGATGCTGTCGCCTGACAGTCATGCAGCCACATTTCTCATAGTATGCAGAGTGGCAGCAAATGCACCAGCTTGGGGAAAATTAAAAAACTTGTTTGTTTCTCCAGTTACCATGCATTCCTGTTATGGGTGCTAGGAAAATGGGATATCCCAAGAAACAGAAGTGCTACCTTGAGGAAAGCTGTGAAGATTCACAGCAATAAAAAGGTATCTACCGTTGAGGTATTGCATTTTAATGGCTTTGATTCCATAGGACCAGCATAGCTAGAAACTTCCTACATATAGTTTTTATTTATTACTTAGGGCACCATGCCAATCAATAAACTATGAAAATAAACAAAGTCTGTTCTTTAAAAGGTAACCAATCAGCTAGACTTTTTGTAATGGTTTTTCTAAAAAATTCAAACTATATATCAATTTCATATGCATTGCAGCTCCTCACCTCAATAAAAACAGCAAACTCCAGGAAGACAAAATGCATCTCTATTCAAATCCAATTATCAAAACAAAAATAATGTGTGTGTGTGTGTCTACCCACCCATGAACTAGTATTGGTCTCAACTATCCTCACCAGGGCTGGCTCAAGACATTTCTGCCGGAGGCAAAGGACATGATGGCACCATTGCCCAAGGCACATACAGAAGTCAATTGGATTGGCAGTTGAATCTTACTCCAGTACTGGTGAAAGGAAATCTTTCACCGCACCTGAGGACAGCCAGCTAGTATAGGGGATATAGGGCAAGCCACATGGCACTCACAGCTCTGTGCCCTCCCAGTCTCTCAGCACTTGCCGCCTGAGGCAGCTGCCTCACTCTGCCTCATCAGAGGGCCGGACCTGGTGTTGCACAGGAATTGTGTTCATTTTTAAAAAACAGAAATGCTATGGGCTCCAGTGCCAGAAAGGAAGGAGCACGCAACTATCAAATTTCAATAGGAAAAGGGAACTAAACTGTGGGGGCTGCAGGAAGGAGTGTAGATCATTATAGCATGGACCCCAGAAGTTAAGTTTACATGAGCGTACTTAATGGACTAGATGGTGCTTGGCCCCAGGAGCAATAATAACAATGAATCCTGCAAAACAGAAAGCCTCAGAATGATGTAGGCCTTTTCAAGATGGGACGAAGAAGTACAGCGTCTGTCCCCAGTAATGTCACACACACTTGTGACTCTAGGACTGTCATAGTAAACAACACTGCTTCAGAAGGACACAGGCAGGGCACACGAGAACAGAAGGAAATAATATTTTTATCCAGCAACAAAATAGTACAAGTATGGTATGATAATTATTTGGAAAGGTAAGCTTTCCACAGCCAATGCCTATCCAAAACAGTGAATTTTTCATTAACTGTTCTCAGAATATTTTATCCAGTCAGTTGCTGAGTCATACCTTCTGTACAGAAATATTAGCAAGCACATTATGCTGTCTGCTGCCTAGAGGTTGACATCCCTTGTGAGGTAGTGATTCAAAGGACGCCAAACTGTCGGCTACTCTTACAGTCAGCCAGATGTCTTGGTTTGGTGTATGGTTCAACCCATGTAGTTAGGAGAGCTCTCAGACAATCTCATAATACTTTAAAAAAAACCTGAGGCAATTAGCTGAGAAAGTGTTATTTGAAGAGAGCAGGTATATCTAGCCAGGTTGCAACTCTCTCATTAAGGATATTGTTTTCGCTCACCTGTGATCGATTGTATGTTGGCTTCTTGTCTGATCTGCCCGCATCCTCTTCCTGTTTGTAGAACAAAGGAAATTTCTTCGGGAGTTGTCCAGATGGCAGCTCCTTTGCTGTCCGTTAACAAAATGGCTGACAGGAACCGAGGGAGCAGAACACCTAAATCTGCAGCTTCTTTTTGGCATGTATTGAGATAAGGGGCTTTCAAATGTTTTCACAAAAAACTACTCTTTTAAATATGTGCAAGATTCCAATGTTTGCAGCTCTGAGGGGAAAAAACAACTTAGCAGTACTCTGCCTTTGCCTTACCATCAGAGCACCTTTCATAACAAAGTTCGTTCACATTGTAACAAACTTACTTCAGGACTGCTTCCAACAACCAAGGCGTTTTATTGTTCTGGGGGTAGATACTGAAGCAGAAAATACTTACAGATTTCATCAGTTATAAAGGATGAAGACATTTATAAATTGCAGCTTTTCAAAGGGTGGCAAGGGACAAGACCCCACTTGTGTTTGAAAGAAGCCAGAATTTATACACACATGTACCTTTCATAATGTAAGAAGAATCTGCTCTCATTGTGGTCAATCAGATGCCTATGGGAAGGTTTAAGTATTTTGTATTTCAGTATTGGTATTTGACTATATGTCTCATTTTATTTAACCAAAATCCCGAGGATCTTGACAGAAAACTCATATAGGGGAAATTTATATAATATGCATAATTTTATATATAGCCAATTTAGTTGTCAATAAGTGTGAGCCATCTCAATCTTAAAATGTTTACTTGGAAGTCCAGTTTTCAGTTGGTTAGCTTCAAAGCAAATTTGCTTCCTGTTGCAGCCAAAAAATTCTATACATAAAACTGACAAAGAATCTCATTTTATTTTTTTATTGCACAGTGAAAAACAAGGAAGCAACATTTACAATTAAATGATGCATACTGCAGATCTGGAATTCTAACATTAGCTACAGGAAGCATTTAAGAAATCCATCTGCTTAGAATACCTCAAAAAGTGACTTTTTGAGAATTCCCTTCTTTTATACTGTAACCCAATCAAGTTCAAATGAACTTCCCTTACATAGAGTCAGAGCATTGGTCCAGTTCAGTTCAGTTTTCTGGCAGTAAATTTCTTAAGGAGAGGTCATTCACATCACTTTTTCCTGTGACCTTTGTAGCTGGAGATTGCAGTGACTGAACCCAGGAAGTTCAGCATGCAGTGCATACATGTTGAGCCATGCTCCTCTCTCTTCCTGTTCAACCACTGCTACAAATTTTCAAGCCTTTCTACCTGAATAAATATGCAGCAAATTGTTTTTCTTCTCAAAGTCTGGTTCTAATAAAACTAAAATACCATATAAATGGCTTGTTTAAGCAATCATCCTCAACTGACTTCACTACAAGGTAATTGCATTAAAACAAACTTATCTTTATTTCAGCAGGCCTACTCCAGAGTTAAAGTGGTTTATAAAGCAGATGTAAACTCTGGGTTCTATGGGATAACCTACAAATTGTGCACTTGGGAGACCAGTTTCAGCTGGGAAGGCAATGATGGAAGGAACTTTGTGATACTTCTAAATCCTAGGCTCTCAGACTATTGTGGGGAGGGCAATGTCCCCAGAGGGGGAAGGTTCCAAGACAGGTAACCCCTCCTCCCATACTTGCCAAGGTTTGGCACTGCTATTGCTGCTGCCCATAAGGAAGAAACGTGATAACTCTTGATAAACAGACCATAGATGGGCATGATAATCCTGCAGGATCCTGTTTCTTTGGCAGGTGAAGCTTAGTGTTCCAACCACTGCCAGCTCCATTTCCTATAAAACCTTTCCTATATGGAAAATATTTTCTGTCTCAGACATACTTCCAGATGCTGTATCTTTGCTCCCAGCACCCAGTGGGCAGCAGATAACTTTCTCCAATTCTGTTTGGATAGAAAATGCTAGAGCTCAAGGAGATGAGCTATATGGCGCACCCACATCCACCATAAAACTTCCCATAAAAACACATGTAAGGAGGGAAGAGAAGAACAGTAAGAGATTATGATTTATGTGCTGCTTTTTGAGGACTGGGTGAGTTGAACACCCCCAGAGGACCCCAGATTTGGATGGGGTGCAGCTTCACTGACACACTGTCTTAGCCTAATATAGGGAAAATGAAATTCAAGAGGAACTGCTTCCAACATGTCTGTATAGTTTTAGAACAGGATTGAAAAGGCCCTGCTATATTCCACTTCTAATGCCAGTAATAAATTAGTGGCCCAATACAGTCTTGCATTTAGAAGCAGGCTGCATACACACAATTTGCTGGATCATCTTAGCATGTTCACACAAGAGTGGACTAGTGTTGGGTTATAGTGCAGAAGGTATAAAAAAAATTAGGGCACGAGTTTGGGGATATTACCCAAAGTAACCTCTACTACCAACTTTTTGTATAATCTGTAAAAATGTATCATCCATCCAGCACCTTTCAGGGCCTTGTATCCAAATGATTTTAAATAAATTAACAGCAAAAGGCAAGCAGTAAAAAAAAGGTATCAAAATTTGAGTATTACTAAAAATGTGTACTGTATTCTACAAAGCAGCTGGATGAGAGAACCAGTTTTATTGCTTACCTCACTGGTATATTTTGAAGTTTAAGGCAGCCTTATTTATTTGTTAGCAATAAAATGGGCACAATATTTATCTCTCATTTTTTAAAAAGATATTTTGTAGCTTGTAAGCCATTTGCAACTACTGTATATGTTTCAGTGAGTGTCTTTTACACAGCTGTGGCAAAGCTCAATTTTGACGTGGCTGCTGGATTAATCTAAATCCTTCAATTAACTGTTCAGGAGAAAAACATACTTGTGTGTTTAAATCTCTTCGAGACAATAGCTCCCTTTTATTCCTCCCCAGAAACCGCTCTGTAAGGTTTCTTAACAGTCAATATATTCCAATATTCTTCACAGTGTAGTGAAGTCAGGGAAGAGCAGAAGGTGCCTACTTAAAACTGCTAAAGCCATCAGTATTTCTGTGGCTTCCTAAGGGAATATATATGCTTTAGAGTTAAGGGATACATTTCCTGCTTTAAAAGCTTTCAGTGTTAGTGATCCTCTCAGTTTATTTCACTCTGAAGTGACTTTCAAATCATAATTAGAAAAAAGAAAAAGTTATCAGCAGACTCCATTCTTCAATCCCTTTGAATTCAATGTGGGTTGATTCATTTGTAACAGTTTCTACCCCCCCCCCTTATTTTCCCCCAAGCATACTTACTTGTAACATTCATGGAATTTGCCCCTCTCTTCTAATCAATGTGCTAGCTTATTATGCAAAGTCAATGTGATTTACAGACCTACTTTATTAGCTGCTGCATCAGCACACAAGAGCATAGAATTAGACACTAGTGTTCACTGCTGGGGGCAACACAGAGTGTCTACAACCGAGCAGTGATAAAGAAGAAAGTCTCCTGAGCCACCAAGGGCCCCAGGCATCATCTCTGATGCACCATTTTGCAAATAATTATGTAACATTGGGAGGAAGAAGTTGGTCCCATTATCTGGGATCCAATAGGTCTTTTTGATCCTGTAATCAAGAAACAGATAATGCACCACTGGATTAGTCGTAGGTTTGGTAAGAATGGTCTAGCCAGGGCTTTCAAATAGGCTTGTCTCACTTACCAAGGGTAAGACACAGTGGTAATAAGGACAGTACAAGTACTGCTTGAGTTACTGTAACTACATGGCCACATTTTACTGAAATCAAGTATGCAAAGCATTGTGAACACTCAAAATGTGCTTAAGTATTATTACTGGTGTTTGCTTGGTGTTTTGGTTTTTTTTTGCAATAATTGATTCTAATCTAATTGTACTCATTACTGAATTGATCCCCCCCCCGAATATACCTTCTAATGATTACACCATTCCTATCTTGCCCAAGTTAAAAGCTAAGAAATAAAAAACATCTTATTGATGGCAAATCCTATCCATCTCATTGTACCATGATATGACTTCCAAATAAGAGTGGCAGTCTTTACACACTAATAAACTAGGAGATCTATATGCTGGTAATATTTGTATGCAGTTATTATATTTTGTAATTTTATCAGTTTGACAATCATACTAAAGGTGATTTCCCTTTAATTGAATTTTGAGTCACTGAAAATGTACATAGATCTCATGTATGAGGATATTTTTCAGAGTTTAAAGATTGAACATATTGCTCAGAAAGACATATAAGTATAAACACTGCAAACAGTCATAAACATGGTTAAAATTCATGCATATAATAGCCACTGATGCAAAGGTATGCAAACCCAGTAAGTTTAAAAGTAATGCTTTTCAGATGTCTCAGTTGGAATTGGGGTACTCAGATTTAATTGCCAATTAAGCATTCTACTGTGTTTGAATAAAGAATAGTATAGAAGCTTTTACAAGCCACTTGAAAATTTAAGTCAACATAACTTTCTCTTTGTCTTCCTTACAGACCAAACTGCATTTAATTAGAAATTCTGTTTCATATTCTGTCAAAACAATTCACATACAAATACAATACACAGACACCGAGGAATGTATTTTGGTGTTCTGATACCCTCACTCCTCACTCTAGCTTTGCTCCTGTGAAAAGGTGTTGCCAGAACCCATGCTTCTACTCTCTTTAGAGCCTTAGCATCAGATGTAGTGGTTGGGACAATGACTCGGTTCAAGCAGGTCTTCAGCTTTCAGCATAATGCCCTTTCTTGGAAGAAACGTTTTTTTTTAAAGACAGTTATTTTCAGTGTCTCAAATGTTTAGTCTACTAAGGTTTCACATCATTTTTTAAATCCTTTTACAAATTATTTTAGTTTTACTATTAAATGGGTTTGAAATGACCCAATATCTTAAAGCCAACCTCCTTTTAGTATCTAACTGGATCCCCAGTTGTTTACTGGCTTGATTCTTGATGTGCTTCCCTGCAACAAAGTATATTTGTTGTGCTGAATCTCACATTCCAAATTAATTCTCTCTTCTTGGTCAGTAGGAATTGTTTCAGGTACCCAAAACTGATGTGCATGCTACTGTTCTTTATGGTATTTAAAAAAGAAAGCACCTCAGGACAGCTATTGCAAAGTTTCAGTGCTTTACAAGAAAGTTTGGTAAACACTAAAGAAATGAACTTTTAGAATTGTGGAAAGAATCACTTTGAAGTACAATAACTTTTGAAAGAACTAAGCATGTATACTGGTTTGGGTGACAAGACCAGAAGAGCTCCCACAGTTGTTTTCTAAATGTAGGATTACACAGTACCATATAAAAATGCAGCAATGTGAGTTTAAGCACACATTCAACTACAGTAGAATATGCGTGTTACATTATATTGCTGTGTAAGACACTACTGTCAAATAGGGAGTCAAAACAATTTTGCCAATTCTTACAAAGGACTAGAAACCGACCTTTAAAAAATAGTACCCTTTTAACTATACAATTGTATAATCTAACTGCAGTCACAGTGCAATCCATTTTGTCACTTGTGATTCAACTAACCAAGCATGTTTTGGCAAAGTATTTATAATAATTCACACCAAAAATGCATGATGTCAGTCTTTGAAAATCTCCTCTGTTCTTGCTATTTCAGTCCCATAACAGGTCTTTCTAGGGAAATATTGACTACTGTGGATTAGAGGATTTTGGGATTTGGAACAAAGCAGAGACTCATTTCTGAACGTAAGTGTTGCCATCCAGGTAGAAAACACTGGTGAGTTATCGATTCGCTTTATATTTGGAAGCATCCCTGGGTTCACTGCTAGGGTTGCTCCAGTCATCAGCTTCTGGGGTGGTCTTGTAATGTCGCCAGGCTGACTTATTGAAAACTGGAAGTCTTTCAAATGATTCACTGGAAAGAGCCTAAAGAAAGGGTAAAAAGTAACATGATCAAGTTTCAGGAACAGACTTAAAAGGAGAACAAACCTGGAGTTTATATCCAGGATACAATATCCCAATATTTGTTAACTGGAGATGCTGTTTCCTCTGCTGGAAACATTTTGCTACCTGCCTTGGAGTTACTATAAAGAAGAGTTTAATTAAACAAAGGATGAGTGAACTTTGCTACGAAAAGTTTCAAGGGTCTAATACTTACCTAGGAAAATATTCCAAGAATTGTGAAGAAATGTTTAGTTTTATGACATCAAAGGCAACATACAGCTTTACCTACTGTTGAGTAATGCAAGACCAATTATGTTAAGCTAAAGCCGTCTTTATGACTTCTAATACACATACTCAAAGCATGAAGCACAGCAGCTGAGTTCCTAGTTAGCCAGGGGCAGACTTTGGTAACATGGCACCCTGAGCGAAGACTAATTTTGCCCCAACACCAAATATTTCTTATTTTCACAATAATTCCTTTTGGACAGTTGTTACTGATTACTGAATATTGCTTTCTGAATTGTGACTCGCAACACACTGGCCCAAGACTCGCCTATCAAAGCACCATCTACAATCAGCTGGTGGCAGAATCACAAACTACTTCCTCACGAGAGCTTGCTGATCACCACTCTCCTCTCCTCTGCTTCCCTTAACTTTTCATAAAGTCAGTGCACTTGAGAGCAGGTACAGAACAGAAGGCGGGGAGGGGGCTCTCACTTTCTGTTCTGTGCATGCTCTCAAGTGCACTATGGCATAGTTGATGCAACTCAAATGCCCTCCTGACTGGGGCCTAACTTTGAGTAGGTACCCATATATAGGGTTGGCTTTACTGATGATGATGATGATGATGATGATGATTAGTGCCCCCTTGGCTTGGCACCCTGTATGGGAGAACCACCCACACCGTCCTAAATCCGGCACTGTGTTAGCCATGAAGCTTTTATGGTCAGCAGAAGTAAATACAGATTTGCCAATAACACTCCCTTTAAAGGAGTCATTGTATTTACCTTCAAATAAATTACAGCATCAGTACCCACACCTTCCATTGAGTAAAGTTTGAGATCTCCTTGAAAGTATCTAGCATAAAGACGAGAGATTGGTAGACCATAACCATAGCCAGCCTAAAGAAAAAATGGATAATGTAAGATTTAAAAATGAAACAATTATACTTACAGAATGCCTTTGCTAAAATGCTTCTCTCTGGTCTCTAATAACTGAGAATGACACCCCGCTCTGAATGCTGTCAACAAAGTAGCACAAGGGACAAAAGATTTGCCTCCTGTTCTACAGAATAGCATTTAAAGGGCAGCTTTCTTTGTCATTCATTATGTTTCGCGGGAGGGTGAAGACTTTTCTTCGATTTCTGAACACATTTCCAGGTTGTTATACTTTTAATGTGTATTGGCTTTAAATATGATTATTTTACTGCATGTTTGATTTCTCATTTTCTTTAGATTCTATTCTACAGAAAGTGAACCAAAAATATAGTAAATAAATATATATTATAATGCCATTTTTTATCCTTTCAAAGTTTTATCCTTTCACAGTTTAGATCAGTAAGCTTTCAGGTCATAGAAAAGTTTTTTGAATTTGAGAAACAGTGAAAAATCACAATAGTACAAAGCCATTTTGACAACATGCACTAATGAACAGCAAATCTGATTGCAGAGACTTTAGGAGGATGTGGATTTTGTCTTGCTCCCAAGGATGCAGTTACATTAGCGGAACTGACAGTGATCTATAAGCCACCCAGGCAAGTTGATAGTCTTTCATGAATCTCTACAGTGGCGGTTAGTGCTGCAATATCTCAGTCACTGCTCAGTGGTACTGAGATTCTGATGGTAGTTTATTACTTGAGATTGTTATTCACAGCAGTCTCTACACATAGGAGATGCGAAAAAAGCGAGAGTTGGAACCACATTCTTTGGTCAGTCTACTCTACTAGATCAATTACTGTTGATAGCATGAAGCAATGAAAGAAAGAAGAAAGTTGTAGTGAAAATAAGACTTGCAATTTTGTCAACAGAAAAAGTATTTCTAGATATATAACATCCTAACTGTGCTCCAAGTATGTTTGATAGAACACAATGCCTTTCAAATCAACAAAAAATAGCTACCATATAGACTACTTGCAAAGGAACTGAAGCAATTATTTTCAAAGGATTCTTTTCTCATAGTATGGTCCACAAGGCAACTGGGACATGGCCACCTCATGACCTAAAAGTGTGCAGTATATCACAGAGATTCTCCCTCACACCCTCAGCTCATTCATTAGAGTCATCTTCCATCTCTATGCTTGAAGTCAGAGCTGATGAATAAAACTTTTTTGATATGACCCCAAATCCATGCCATGTAATTGCACACAAAACTGACAGGAATCAATCCTTTAATATGGCTCTGTCCTTATTCCAGTACCCAAGAGTGAAACCCTATCAATTTAGGTTTCCAACATAATACTACAATTGTTTAAATATTGTGATTTTAAAAGTTTCATTTTATTTCCCTTTATTACATTGTATTAGTATTCAACTAAATTTAACTCCGAGTATAAAAACTGAAATTAATGAACATGACTAAGTTAGGTCTACTCTGACTAAAACTTAGCTGGATACCACCTACTGCCACCCTTCTGTTCTCTAAGGAGTTCAGGTGTCATGTAAGATTCTCTCTCCCTCTGCCCCCACCCATTTTATTCTTGAAACAATTCTGAAAGATTTGCTTCACTACAAAAGAGTGACTGACCCAAAGTCATTGTAAAGCTTCACGGGATTTTGTTTTTCTAAAAAAGTTAGGTTGCCTTTAAGGCTAGGACTTTATCAAATATCTAACACAATAAAAGAAAGATATGAACACAACAACAAGTAATTAATAAAAGTCATTCAGTCAATAAATAAATATTAAAATACAATACAAAAATACAGCAAAAAGGCATTCCTCATCCATAAGAACTTTACTTTATTAAACCAAATATTGAAACAAAATCCTGAGGATTTTGTGATATGGTAAAACAAGCAGCTAAATAAATAATCCTGAAGCAGTCTGGAAAGATTTGACTCTCTTAGCTTTTCTTTTTTACCAATCACATCATGTCTGAGAATATTTCTCTTTTTTAAAAAAATCTTTATTGCTTTTAAAACTTACAAGAAAAGAAAGAAGAAGAAAATAGGCGAGAGAAAAAGACAAGATAAAGCAGAGAAAAAAAAGAAAAAAAGAGAGAGAAAAGAAGAAACAATACAATAAACAATGCAAAACGCAACCTTAACACACTAAACTAAACAAAACAAAAGAACAATTACAAACATATACCATACCATTTCATTACTCTATCTTTCATTCCCTTATTTCATCGACCTCCTCTCACCTCCCTTTTTGTATTCCACTTCTATTACTTGTTTCAGCAATTCCTTTCCATCTTTCTCTATTTTTATCATTATGAATATCTTAACATATTTTGTACCTTATTTTCCATTAATACTGAAATACTTATTTATACCTAACTCCTTATAACATTTCTGCTAAAGCCATAAAGTTTCAATCCAACAATTTTCTAACACTCATTAAATTTACAATATTTCTATATATAAACTTTAAACTTTCCCAATCTTCTACCACCATCTCTTCTCCCTGGTCTCGGATTCTGCCAGTCATTCCGTCCATTCCATATAGTTCATCAACCTGGAGATCTTCTGTCCGAGGCTCTTAAATCTTTTCCAAGTCCCTTCTGCAGTTTTTCTTCATATTCTTTGATGCTGAGGGTGCTGAGGCACAGGTCTTGGGGGGGGGGGGCCCGACCCAACCATGCACCCATTCCCTCTTGACAGACCAACCAACTCTCCACAGCTAAAACCAGTGTCCATACAATATCTCAAATCCTGTTTCAAGGCTCCTCCAGATCCAAAGGCCCCCACAACTCCAATCACCTCCTGACCCAGATTCAGGACCCAAAGGTCAGTAAATCTCTGCATGAAAGAATCTATCCAACCTTCCTTCTTCAATCCAAGCAGGGCTCCAATCTTCAAATTCTGACTTTTTCTATATTCATTCATAAAAGGCCTCCACTTATAGTCCTCAGTTTGCCTCTGTAAGACTGGGGCTTCCACTTGTGTTATTTTAGGTTTAACAACACCAACATTCTCCTTCGTCTTCTCCCCAGTTTGTCCTGTCAAGGTAGGTTCCTGTGTCAAATCCTGAACAATTTCTGTATTAATGGTCACTTTTTGTTCCAAATTAATCACTTTTTGTCCCAAGTTCTCAAGTTTGGTATTAATAGCGTCCGTCTTCTTGTGGAGCTGTTCCAACGAATAGCTTATCTTACATAATACAGTCACTAAGGCTCCTTCTGTCAACATTCTTAAAGTCCAAGGTCAGTCTCTATTTCACACAGTTCTTATCTTGCAACTGGAAAAACCCCAGCTCCACTTGTAACAGTTTCAAAAGCTCCCTCTAGAGGGAAACAGTCTCCACTTGTATCAATCCTCTCAAACACAATTTAAACTATAAAGTTAGTTTCCTTTCCTACCCTTCAAATGCAGATGAGTACAATGGAAACAACATATCTCTCTTATTTAGCTAGCTGTCAAAAAAAAAGTCACTCTTTCTGGCAGCCTGTTTCCAGGCTCGGAGCAGTGGCAACCTGGTTCTTCACTCTCTCCTGCAGGCTCACTAGGTCCAAAATTTCCCCCCTCTTCTGCTTCCAAGGGGGGTTTAATAGTTTTAACCGATGGAGATTTAATCCTTTACAAAAATAAACTTTCCAAGGCTTTAACTTGCAACTTCTTTGCTTCAGTCTGTTTACAAAAAAGGAAGGCGGACTTCCTGTTTAGAACCTTCCCGTTTCGATGCCAAATTAATGAATTTAAGGATCTAATTTTCCGTTCTACTCACGGGTAGTTGTTTAAAATCCAATTGTCCACAGGAAAAAGTCAGCGCTCTCCGGCAACAGCGATGCGGCTTCACTCCGTGAAAGAAGCAGTCAATTCGAAGCACCGCGCCACTCACCCCACTTCGCTCCGGATCCCCAAATCAGGGTTTCCCCGCGAGTAGGGGAGGCGCAAAGGGTGCCAGCCGAATCCCAAGTTCACAGGCTTCTCCCACCTGTGATTTCAGTGGGTCTCCGCCTTCGCCGTGGCGGTCAGACCCTAATTTCCACGGAGCAAATTCCTCCCAATCGGAGGAACTCCGCCATTGCCTGGAGGCGCCAACCCGGAAGTCCCCATGTCTGAGAATATTTCTCTTCCAACCAGGCCACAAGAAGTAAACCATAGGACAAGCTTTGATTACAGTTCATGGTTTGTCTGGGCAGTGTCAGGACAACAAGCTATAACTTATGTCAGTGCAGCACAGTAGCAGAACAACAGGAGTAAAGTGGCTGTGATTTTCCTTCTGGGAGCCTGCACATTTCTTCATTTGTGCTAAGCTGCTCCACCCTGATTATGTTTCATATCAGAATTTAAACTAACAGAGGACACCATGTTTATTGTTTAAAAATATGCAGAATCTGTAAATAACAAACTGAAGTTTGAGAGAAAGCCATCCCACTATAAATGTATTCAGCTAGCATAGGAAACATCTAGTATACAGTGTATAGAATCACATAATGCATCAAAAGAAATCATAAATATTCTGCACCTCATAGATGGAGCTGTTTTTAGTTGACCATCATTATTATTTCATCTAGGATCTACTACAGATATACTGCATCAGTTGACAATCAAACAATAGCTTGTGTTGACTCCTATGTTTTTCAGACAAAGTTTGTGTCAGGAAAAGGCAAAAATAACATAAAGCTATGAGAAGTATTTTCTGGGAATCATCAGCCTATAATTAGCCTACAGGACAGAACTTACCAAAGGTACAGCTCTTGATGGCTCCAAACTAGGCCTGGGGGCAGTTGAATACATATAGTTAAATAGGCGATCTATTTTTCTCAGTGGCACACCACCACCTTTATCACTTATCTATAGAAGAAAATAAAAATTTCATTAAGACAAAATGCCCTCCAAGGACACTGTTTATACTATTAATAATAGAGAAGTAGTTACTTAACACTTGCATAAATACCAAAGGAAGTATCTGTCTGTCCACAAGCATCATTCACCATGTAAACTATGGGCTGACATCAGATGTACAGAATAGAGCCCTAGGGCTCAAAGTGAATTCAGATCACCTGTTCCAAATCTAAAAGGTTAACTCCTCCTTGCTTTGAACTACACCAAAATTAAGTTTCCTTAGATTAGTAAACATTCTCCTGACTACAGAGTTGAAAGCACAGAGTAGGAATGAACGATATGGCCAATGCAAGAGGTGCCTGCTCAATTCACAGAGTAGATAAACACTATAAGGAAATGTGAAAGTTCTAGTCAGAAGGACTGGAGTGGAGAAGATGGATTCCTTTCCAAGAGGAAAAAAACACACCACCTCTCTGTAGCCTACTTAATAACTATCTGCAACTAGAGTCATAACAATCTTTGAAGTTCTCTCCCTCTTTGTAAACTAGGCTTCTGACAAAGTAGTTCTAAACACAGCAAACAAACACACAGCTCTTATCCCATTACCACATAAAACCAGTGCTTTGTTCTTGGGGGGGACACAGGAGTACGCATACCCTTAAACATTTTGTGAATCTAACTTGGGCCTCATTGAGGAACAGTATTTCAATATGAGTAGGAAAATGAGAGTACCCCTAAACATATTTTTTTAGGGGGGGAAAAGCAGTGCATAAAGCTGCTTTTCCCCAAGATGTTACAGCAAAAATTGTTTAGCAAATTTGTACCTTTATTGATAGATCTTCTTTACCCAAAGTGACTAAGGTTTTAACTGGTGGATAGCCTTCGCTTTTACCCTCATATAACTCCACTGTAGCTCGCATTGAGTTCTGAAAAAGAAAAAGAAGTGTTAACCAGGCACAGGGCCTTCTCAGCAGTGGCAACCTCCCATCAGATGTCAGGGAAATAAAGAATTTCACAACTTTTAGAAAACATCTGAAGGGAAGTTTTTTATGTCTGACATTTTGTTGTTTTTTGTATTTTGCTGGAAGCTGCCCTGAGTGGCTGGGGAAACCCAGTCAGATGGGCGGGGTATAAACAATAGAATTATTGTTAACATTTCTGAAGCTTTTAATAAGCATTAAGCAACAATATTAGAAGATGTACAAACCTATGAGCACCACTTTTAAATTTCTTTATTTAAAAATATGACTAAATCCACATAAAATTTACACATAGGATTAATAAAAAAGTAACATTTAACAAAGAAGTTGAGAAATGGTGTTATAGTAACGCTTCTTGTGGGCAAAGGATCACCAGCATACAAAGCAAACTGCCCCAACACTACACTGAATGGCAAAACCTACGCTGCATATCAGTGGACTCGCAGAGCCCTGCAATGGCTTCAAAGTGTGTTCTTTTATTGGATATGTTCATTTGAGCTCAGTTGATTAATGTAAAATATAGATAGTAACAATCTGTATTAAGTGGCAGTAACAACAATGTTTGCTAGTATCAGTAACTGTTAAAACAGCCTCATCCCAGCAGACCCTACCTAATATCACACATGGTAACAGGGTATAATAAAGAATATCCTTCCCTATGAACAGATACGCAGTAGGTTTCATATGTAGCCACAGTTGCCACATAAAAATCGACTACTTGGGAGAATAAAACATGCCACCAAAGAACTGTGTCAGTCTTCTGTCACTAATTTTACCTGTTTACACCTTCACTTTCTAAAACTTCACCTTCTTTATGAAAGGAGAAGAAACCTATAATGTATTACACAAATTTCCTTTTTTCAATTACAGATTTCGCCTAACACATGAACACTCTGTGGAAGAATACAAGGAAGAATGACATGTTATTCTTCTAAATCAAGGCCATCTGTGCACATGAGGATCACAGGTAACATTTCACACAAAAATGGGCAGATGCATCAATCTTTAAGACTATGCTTGGTCTCAGTATTTTTTCCAGTGCACTCAAAGAGGAGGCAAGCAAAATTAGCCTCCTTCCCATGAGACAATTCTACTTACCTTGAACAATTCAAAAAGCATGTGAAACAGATGTGAGGGTACATAGACTACTTGAATAGGCTTGCCCGGTGCTTTAGCTAGAAAACAGAAACCATTTATATAACTGAAAATTCAATTTATTATGTCTTTAAATTACCATTTTCTAGTATAAGATATCATACTTTTTTATTTTTCTGATTCTTTCTTTTTTTACCTTTCTGATTCCTAGAAATATGAAACACCAAATATGTCAAACCAGTGCAGAGTTGGTAGTCAAGACCTTCAAGAATTCTAGTATGAACAAACTAAGAATGCTGCCCTATGCAATAGCACACTTAGCTCAGATTTTCTATGTTTAAAATAACTGTGATGTCATCATATTTAGTTAATTACATTTTGTGGTTTAAGAAGATCATGTGTCTCCATGACTGTAGACCCAATTACCAGAATATAAAGCTGCAGATAACGAAATCCACAAATGCAAGAGAGCTTTACACTTGTGTTTCCTGAACTGAAGCTTCCATGTGGCATGGTAAACCATATTTTAATGGGGGGGGGGGGGGGAAGCTTGAAAAACAGTTTGTAATATGGTAGAGGGATTTGTCACCAAAAAGCAAAACATTCATTTGGCCATGTTCAATCCTCTGTCTAAAACCTCTTTGGATCTTAAACTCTGAGGTGTATTTTTTAAAAATCCACCTGCTGCAGTCTTAATAGCTACTTTAAAAAAAAATGTGGCCAAAAAAAAGTTGGAAAACAGAATGCAGAGTTTCTTTCCAACTTTCCCTTGCTTTGGCTATACCCCTAACTTTGGCACAGCTCTTAAGTCAAAATGAATGTTGTGATTAAATTTTATAAAATAAAATAAAAGATCCTTAGAATGCACAAAGCCCAGATAGTTATAAGAAAGCTAAAAAGCAATGAACTTCAGTGTTACCATTGAATTCTTCAATTTCCAACTCGGGTGATACCAGATAATACTGTTCACACAACATCTTAGCTGTTGCAAAGGCATCTGTGAGTGAAGAAAACAAAAATTTATAGAATTATTCAGTAATGGCAATATACGTATATTCTGTACCTCAAGAAGCTATAATTTTTTCTTATTTTTTTAGATTTCTTATTTTGGTCCTGTGAGGACCAAACTACATATAAGTAATCAGATCCTCTGAGGTAAAAACAGGCTTCTAACTTAAATGGAGAAGCAGGAATGAAGAATGGGGAGTTATGCATCCTCCCTCTGTGTTATTTCTCAGACCAAAATTCTGCCCCCAAAGCTACTATTGGCTCCATGAGAGGAAAAATACATGCCCCATTCACCTTAACCACACATTTTAAAAAAACACATTCATTCCACTTTATTTACCCAAGGATAAGTGAACAGCAACATAACTAATCCCTGCCAGAAGTGAGGCTCTACTTTTGCTCTGTAGCTTTAAGTCTTTGTTTTAAAACTACAATAAATTTTATTTTCATGTTTTGCCAGTTCTACATTGAAGGCATGTACAAAGCAAAGCATGTAATGTACTCCCTAGATTTAAGGAAGTATTTTCAAATTCAGATCTTTCACCCATTCCCAAAAAGTAATGGTTAACCATGCAATCTATTTTTATTTTTATTTTTTTAAACCTACTCCAGCAATTGTTAACAATTTTAGAGACTGTGCACAAAAATGTAATTGGCATCTTTCACTATCCGGAAGTAGAATTTAGGGAGATGATTCGAGAAAGAGAGTTGTATGATATTAAGCATTTCAAGTACAGCTTCAAAGTTGACAAACCTATTTGAGCAAGCAAATGCACACCCAGCTTGTTTCCAGCGCACAGTGAATGATAATAATAAAACTGCAAATAATTGGGTTTCTTGGCTCCCATAAATATATCACATTGGAACAAAATATAAATAGAAAATTGAAGTAACTTCAGAAATGTCTTGAAGATATATTTTCTGTAACTTAACTATGCTATACCTCCATCTAGTGACAAGAAATATCAATACACTACAGAACCAGCTCTCTTCAATACCAATGGGACTGTGCTATTTATTTGATTTATGGTTTTTTAACATAAATAAATAACACATCTCCTTCTGGAATTTCATGCTCCCTCCCTTTCTGGAACCAATTCTTTCCCTTCGCTTGTTAGTTTTAACCATGATTTAGTGTTACACTTGCATCACCACTGACTGGGACCCCCAAATTAACCAGAATTTTAAGTGAGTTTGCATATCTTGCTTTGGGAGAAGCCGATTACCCTTAACCATGGGTGGCATCAGTGCATATATAAAGCTTACAAGGAAAAGGAGAGGCTACTGACTGATAGATGAGGGATTTACCATTAGAAATGGTTCAAGGCATTACATATGCACCTTGCAATCAAAGTTCCAAAAACAACTTGTGTTTACTCTTACCATCCACTACATCAGCTACATTACACGTAGGATCAATACTTCCAATATGTTTGGGATGAGCAGGATTAGTGACCCCACCAAAAAGTAGTGCTAAAATGAGAGGAAAGATAGATATTAATTGAAATAACATTTTGTAAACAATTAAAGGGTAATGGAATCTAATGGCGAGTAACACTTAAAGCCTTTTAAAAGGCAAAAAATACTACTGCTGTGCTGCATTTTGATCACAAAACTTTGCTTTTGATGGGTGTGAGATGGATATAAAAAACCCATCACCACCTAACATAGATAGGCAAGATGTGCATATGGCCATGTTTCCTGGTTTCCTTTTCTTTCATACTGATAAGCAGTAATTATATTTAATTATTTAATTATATTTAACTTAGTTTAAAATAAATGTGTAACTTACATTTTTTATTTTTTTATTTTTATTTTTTTTTTTTTATTACTGCCACACAGTGTAGCAAAACATAACAAACTGAACTGGTTTCTGGGTCAACAGAGATTATGACCTTGTCCCCACTGCATGAACAAAAATGGAAGAACGGTGTAAAAGCATTCACAAAACTTGGGTCTTTCACTTGGCTCAACACTAGAAAATATTGACTGGCAGTTGCTGCAATCCCAGTCTTGGAAGCGGAGAAAGTTCTAGCAATAATTATTTGGGAACATCTTGCTTAACATTGCTAGCAGCCAACGGCTGCAGTCCTATATCCACTTATCTGAGAATAACCCCCACTGGACTCATGTATAGCCTTGTGCTATAAGCTATACATAGCCAAAGAGAGACAAAGGGTAAAAGAATTATCTGAACATTATTCAGTAAACTGAATGTGAACTGCAGTGTATTCAAGAATACAACAAAATATACAATTTGGAATGGCAACATGTGCTTTAAAGTTTTCTTGTATATTATTACAAGAAAATCACCACTCTCTATGTGATGGTCTGCCTCCATCAGACTCATAATTATTTTAGTATTTGGAAGCAGGGTTAGCTTTGTGCAATTCAGCATTTATGGAAGGATATAAAAATTATTAATCTAGCCCCCAAATGCACAACTCTTACCAGGCCTGCTGCAATAGGACCTGTCACTCTTCACTAGCCCTATGTCTCACTAATTTCTGGCTGCCATTTGCTGCCACATGGCTCTAAGGACTGTTCCAGCTAGCTGTATGCATTTCAGATCAAGGCTAGTCATAATTTTCTGTGAGTCCTCCCTCTGCATTTAACCTTCTTGCTTTCCATTTGAAAGCAAAGGAACAGGCTCAGCACTAAGTGGGATAGTGCTGGCTGGTCTGATGGGAGCTGCAGTCCCAAACAGCAGGAGGGTGCCAGGTTGGCGAAAGCAGGGTCAATTGATTGGAAACATTTACAGCTGTTCAAACATCAGCAAACAAAAGCTATTTGCAATCACCGCAGCAATACTGATAAGGGGAATGATTTGCACAGAATAACTTGAGCAGTTGAGGTCAAGTCCATAATGCATTTGAACAGACTGATATTAAGCAAATGCTACGTTTATAGCTGCAAAAAAATTGTTCCTTCTGTGTGTTTGCTAACTAGACTGTGGGTGGGAGTTAGCATAGTCACACTGACAAAACAATGAAGGCTAGATTTCCTTAACTGATAGGCGGTCAGATGCAACTTGTAGTTTGTTTTTTTCACAGCATGCTGAGAACTGACATGGCACTCAGCTCTTAGAGACACCCTGCATGGCACTGCTCTCTGACTGATGCACAGGCTGCAATACTATTTCATGCCAAAGCAAGTACAGACATCCATTAAGTGTCCCTTTCTGACTTCGCCAGATAACGGATGCAGAAACCTGCCTTGTATCATTTTTTTTTAAATCCATAACCTCAGTTATTTTCTGAGGAAACTGTTTTCCAGACTCCCTCACCCCACCCCAGTGTCAAGAAGCTAATAACAAAATATTCAGGAAAAGCCTGCTTGAGACAGGATGTTTCTTTTTCCCTTGCTCCAACACTGTCTTTCTCCTTATGCCAAATAAAACCCCAGTTCTTTCTCCCATCCCCCACTTATATCTGAGCTCCTTCATACCCAGATCCTTTTAAAAACTTAAGCAGCTCGAATGGCAGAAGAGCATGAAATGCTGCACACAACATGGTGAATGACATAAATTGTGTAAAGTTGTTCCAACTTAAGTCTATTTGCTGGCCTAATGTTTGCCTTACAGTAGACAGAGTGGCGTAGTAGTTAGAGAAAGAGGAACTAACATTGGCCCTCCAGATGTTGTTGGTCTCCCATTAGCTTTAACCAGAATATCCAATGGTTAAGGGTGATGGGAGTTAGCTGCCCTTGAGTTAAGAGAGATGAGCTCGGATCTCGGAGATCTAGGTTCAAATCCCCACAGTCACAATGCTCATTGGTTGAGTTTGCCCCAGTCCCATTCTCTCAACCTAAACTACTTCACAGAACTATTGTGAGGATAAAGGAAGGGGTGGGAGGAAGACCAACTTTTAATTAAATGGACAGCAGATACTTACTGTGCTGGTTAATCAGCATGCGGAACGAGATGCGGTTGGTGTAGAACCTATCTAGGAAATACTGAATGTTACTGCTGACAAAAGGGTCAAAGCCATATTTTTCTTTGTATTCAATCACTCCTTGGGCCATGGTAGGAACAACATCATTGTGTCTGTTCCTGACTTTAATTAAGACATCTAAAAAGCTGGAGAGAGAGAAATCAGAGACAAGATGTGACAGTTAACTACAAAATCTGCATCTTAGATGACACCATTAAAATTCATTCAGAATACAAAACTTTCAGTACCATCACATTGTACTAAAATATTTGGCTGCAGATGAATATTTCATATCATCATTTGAACATCTGCCTTCCTCACCTCTGCAACTCATGGCCTCAATCTCCTGTCCACTTTCCTTCCAATCTGCCCTTTTTTAAGATCACCTCTTGCATTCATATTCTTTTGAACTACTCCCTGTTCAAACCTGCATTAGGCCCCTATGCTTTTCTGGGTTTTAAGGCCTTCTCATTCCCCTTTACCTACTTCTTTTTTAAGCCCTTCTGCAGACAGACTTTTTGTCTGCCCCACCCCTCTATAGCATTAGGACAGTTCATCCAATCACTACCCAGAGCCTTTACCACAATATACCTTAGTACATCACATTGCAGATAACATGCTAGAAAGTTTTCTGTATTCCAAGAAAGCCAATCTGTTCACCAAGACCTGTTTAGAGCCACATGTGCATATTTTAAATTGTGCCGCTGCTAAATGTTTTGCTCATGCAAGTCAAAACAAAATAAAATAGCTATTCATGCCTCATAGTTGCACCACCAACATTCTTCACTTTGTGTAAGGAGCTGGAAAAATGGGAGAGAGATGCTTCAAAACATGTAATCTGATTAAACCTCCCAGATCCAGAAGGACTCCAAAAGAGCAGCTGCTGAAGTTTGACTGTTTCCAAATTTGGCAGCATCAATTACAATAAAGTTATGATGGTTATGTTTAAGAGCAAGGGACAAATGAAGCATGAAATTCTCTTAACATCATTATAGTTGGGGGGGCCCCTTCATTTTCTTGAAACTATTGGAGGCCATCAAGTTTGGGTTTGTTGCAGAAGTAATTCTGCCTGATCTTCTATACCAACTAATCTTACACTAGTAGGCTGGGCCCCACAAGTGCATCACATTCTGCAGTGCTGTGCAGTGGGTATGGAACTAGAGTGGTCCAGGTCAGGGTGGATTCAAATCCCTGGTTGGTCATAAATGCTACTTAGCGGCTTGGAATAGTCATACACTCTCAGTCTAATTACATTGCTGATCTCTCATAAATCTACCTTTCATTTTCAGAGCTAACCATGGCTAGCAATCTTTCTGCCCCAGTAATGCTTGCTAATCACCATTAGCTCAAACCATCTACTTCTAAACACGACAACAAACTATGGTTTGGCTTTAACCATGACTAGTGAAAATACTAGTGCAGACATTATAGTTAGCTTTGAAAATGGAAGGCAGTATACAAATAAAATGCAAAAATGTTACCAGACTTTTAGAAGACATCTGAAGGCAGCTGTTTAGGGAAGCTTTTAATGTTTGATGTTTTAATGTTTGAGAGTTGTGTTCAATTCCATCTATAATACTAAGCCAACCTTTTTATAGGTAACATAAAAAAGAACAGAAGGACACTACTTTACATATTAAATTGATCATAGTAAAACACACATAGCTCATTTAGGGAGGAAATACATAGAACATTAGGCCGTTTATATAAATATAGCAGGTGATCAATTAGTAAAAACTAGCATGGAACTCTTTCAAGAAGAAGGGATCTGAAAACAGAAACATGCTGTTTCCAAGCACCATAAAAATGTTCTTTTTTTTTTAAGTTAATGTGCATACAAGCATATTTAACTGCTATTACTACTTAAGGTTCCATACAAATATACCTGTAAACAGCAGCAGGTGCAAGTTTTATTTATTTCTTTCTCCCACCAGCACCTTAAAGGTCAAACACATAGCTTGTGAATCCAGTGCTGATTGCCTTTTCGTCTTCATAACCCCCCCACTCCCCCCCAGTTGAATCAGGTGGGCTGTCTGCTTTAGTTTCTTTCTTAAGTGCTTTCCATGTTTATGGAGTGGTGTCAAACTTTCGTTTCCCACTTTTTGCAATTATAAAGTGTAAAATTCACACTGTTCGAACAGCTGTTCTACATTTCAAAATAATACTCAGGTGACAAGGGTTGGATCCATGAGCCAGCCAACCAGCACTGTGCATAGCCCTGCTCCAAGGACATTGGAAAATGTCTTCTGGACTGAAAGAAGTGTCAATTAGCATTGCACAAATCCAACTTGTGTTACAAACTAGAAAACAAGTTTCATCCAAAACTGATCCAGGGGAGAAGACTAAACATCTAGCCAACATGTGGTACACAAACTACCATAGCGGACTCACATCTAAAACTATCTATGGCTGTACACACCCCAACATTCATTTAGTACTGGTACTGTTAGAAGTTGTACGACACAGATTATAAAACTACTGAAGGTTTGGCTGTTCATCTAATCCATAATTATGGTGAAGGGGGACAAGAGGGATTAATGAGTACATAATGATAAAAAAGTAGGGAGTATTAAATAGGAACCACATTTTACTATACTCTCAAATACCCAAGACAGTAATAATAAACATAAGATTTGCTTGTGCCACAGAATCCAGTCCTTGGCTAAGCAATCAGCATTAGAGTCTCAGCCTCTTTCTTTTCAACAGGAACCACACTTCAAAGTGGGGCAGATTGTGTGCTATGTATTTCTTTCCCCTTCCTGTTACCAAGGAAAAACAGGAAGGTGCAAAAAATCCAAATCTGTACAAATCTGCTTAAATTCATAGGTCTTCTCAGTAAGAATACCTGAAATCTAGCCTCCCAAGTGAAGCAGCATGGTTCCTTTTGCAGGTCCAACTTGGCAGCGCTACACTCATTTCCAATAATTACAAGTTTGAATATTCTAGTGACAATACTAAATATTTGGCAAGGGGGGTTGGAATATGCTTGAGTCTATTATCTAAGTCAGTGTTTTTCAACCACTGTTCCGCGGCACACTAGTGTGCCGCGAGATGTTGCCTGGTGTGCCGTGGGAAAAATTGAAAAATTCGAAAGATTTTTTTTTTTTTAAGTCAAATTTTCGCCCACTAGGCAGGCTGTGTCCACCCTATTTTCCATCCGTCCTGGGTGGGGATCAGATCGGATGGGATCGGATGAGAGCGGACAGGCGGTCCGCTCTCATCCGATTCCCCATAGAGAGCAGTGGGGTTCTGACATCTCCCTCTCCACACACAGTGCGGAGACGGAGCTGTCATCCGCCGGCTCAGCGGGGATCAGCGGATCGATCCCTACTGAGCAGAGAACGGTCCGCAACGTTCGATTCCAGCCAGAATATCAGCTTTGTGTTCAGCCAAACAGGCCCAGGTTGCGCACTGAATAAAGTATTTTATAATTTTTCATATTTCTGTTTACTTACTATTTCATAATAAAGTAATTATAAAATACTTTCTTTGTGTTTATTTGATTCCTATTCAAGAGAATTACTTTATATATAGTCAATATAGGCACAGAGTTAAATTTTTTAACATTTTCTAATGGTGGTGTGCCTCGTGATTTTTTTCATGAAACAAGTGTGCCTTTGCCCAAAAAAGGCTGAAAAACACTGATCTAAATTACTTCCATTAACTATGCAAATTCCCCACACATTTTTACCAGTCTTCCCCATTTTTCTTGTATCGGGAAGTTTTGCTAGTCTAGAGAGCTGCCATGATGTAAATATAACCTTTCCTATCAAGTAATAAAATCATGTCCATTTTCCTTGCAGGTACTTTTCTAACATACATTTCTGATTGTGAAAGAGTGCTCCTTTTTAAAAGGTATCTTACTTGCCATTTTCGTGTCTAATCAGCAATGCTTAAGTACCTCCGCAAATTCCTCATGCAGTTTTCAAATGATCCATTACTCTAAAAATAATAACTGAGAAATCTGAACAGTAACAACCTAATCCCAAACCTCAAAACCTTCAAATTGCACAAGGAGGGTTTTAACCTACTCACCTGGCTTGCTGATTGGACAAGCACTCCTTCTTGAAAATTATTTAATGCTTAAAAGCTTCAGCTAGATTAGATCCTGCTGATTCTATGAGGATCTGAGAGTTAAGGCCAGGAGAAGTCCATTTCTCTACTTCGCTGCTTCAAATGAAAAAAGAATTCCCTTTTTTTTGGAACATGAGATCTAAGTATTAAGGGCATCCTACTCCTCTAACATGTAGAGAAGTGGCAAATAAAGATACAATATAAAGAAATAAAGTTTGCTTTCTTTATTTTTGCTCTGTATTATAGACTACCTTCTAAGAAGGGCTATGAAAAACACTCTCTTTTAGTAGAGGAAAAAATGGGTTTATTTTCAGGATTCCATTTCAACTTCAAGTATCATCAATGCGAATTTGTGCCATTTTATTCCTACATGTCCGCATATGATTCGCCTGGGTGTCACACTGTCTCTAAACATAACCTTATTGTTTACCTTGACCTTTTGGTTATTTTGTGAACCATACCTGTCCAAATAAATGACAGGGGATGACTTTGAAGTTCATCATATCTGATGTTCGATGACACAGAAGAAAATAAAATATTATTTGTGAACTATATATACTCTGAAATACGGATTCTGCACAGTGCCAGATTTACGTATAAGCTAAACAAGCTATAGCCTAGTGCCCCACTCTCTTGGGGGCCCCCAAAAAATTTAAAGAAAAAAAATCTGGATGTACATTTCCAAAATGTAAGATAAAAAACAAATAAAATAAAACCTACATACAGCAACAGTGTTTCGTGTTGTGTAGTCTCCTATGATGTAAGCAATGGGCCCCGTCTGCTAGCCTGCTCCCTGAAATATCACTGGTTTGCTCATTTCTATATAAAGTGTGCATGGCAACATGTGCAAATGGCTTTAGATACCTATTAGGTCCATAAATCACCATATAGCATATATTCAACACACAAAACAGTGACAATTTATTGTTGACAAAGGACAGCTGGACATATAAAGGGCCCCATTACCTTCAGTAGCTTAGGGCCTCAACAAACCTAAATCAAGTCCTGATTCTGCACTTGTTCAGAGCCCCAAAGCTAATACTCTCATCTTCTCCACAAAATAAAACCAATATTTTCCACTGCTTTTCAAAGACCCAAATCCATTTCTTATGGGACTCCTGGTGTAATCTAATTTATCACAGGAAATACACCCTTTCTCTCTCTCTCTCTCTCTCTCTCTCTCTCTCTCTCTCACTCTTAAAGTCACTTTGCCAATTTAGCTGTACAAGCAATTGCAGAAGATGACTTCCAAGATGCATCCGGCTGAATATACAATGCATTTCCTTTAGAAACAATGGCAGCATTTTTATCTTGTTTTTAATAAGGGGAGGTTACAACTTAACATTTCACCTTCACCTTAAACTACAGCAGGCTGGAAAAAACAAACAGATACCTGATCAGTTCATTAGTATATACAATACAGCATTATTAGGAAACTAAAAGTCTTTTTCAATATAGTTATTTGTTCTAATAAAAAAAAGTTTTCATGAAACAACAGCAAACTTTGTGAACTAAAATTCTGATTTCATCTACATTATGGCAGAAGATCATTATACTGTTTCCACAGAGTTGATTTGTTTGAAACAGTAGTCACTTACTTATCTAAAACATGTGGATCTTCAGGACTTTTATTTTCATATTCTAAAAGTTCAAGAAAGCTCTGCATATACCTGAAACACATAGGAAGAGCAAAATTAACGTAAAACCACCTAGCGAAAAAGCAAGAGATAAGCTAGAGTCTTAACTAATAATGACTTGAAACACTGGAAGGCATTAGAACCTACAAAAATTGTCAACTAAACAACGTTAGGTTAAAATATCTTTGAAATATGATGCAGATACTGTAAATTTTGTCCAGCAAAAATTAAGTAAATTAAAGGATTACTATTTAAATACTTGAACCAACCGATTCAGATTTCAATTTATTCACTTGTACTTAAAAGTATTTTAGACATAGACCTGACACCAGAAACCATTTGAAAGTGGAAAACTGTAGAGTTATTTATAACATATGCACTGTGTAGAAAACAACTATTTACAATTACAACTGTAGATATTGTTTCATATAACAGGAAATTCTACAGTTAATGCAAATCTTCTAAACCTGGAACGGTCCTCCAAGTCCCACCTCTCCTCTTTTATCAGAGCTTTGAAACTTACTGTTCTGCAGGACCTCTTATAATTGACTTCTGCTGCTTTTATCCTAGATTCTTTGGGTTTCCAAGACATATTTTATTTTACTTTTAAGATTTGATTTTGTAAGCCACTATTGCTACAAAACAAAAAATCTATTAAAGCAATAAAAAAGCTTATAATTTTCCACTCTTCTCAGTACAGTAAAGAGAAAACATTTTACATATTTTTATAGCACCTCTGCAAGAGAACATATCCCATTTAAGAAACAGACCAGGTCTAGCGTCAAACTAACCTCAAATGCACTAGGTTTTCAGTGCATGACTTTTAATACCATCTCTAACCAAAAAGAAGCATTGGTACAATCCTATCTATACATGTCTAATTAGAAGAAAGTTCCATCAAGTTTAGTGAAACATACTTTCAGTTAAATGTGAATAGGACTGGTGCCTAAGTAGGTGAAACCACATTTGTTCACATTAATTCCCATTAACATCTCACCCATTTTCCCTTCTCTCTCTAGAGTCTTTTAGATGTAGCTTATTAACAACACTTCCCCCTTCCACCATAGGTCTTCTTCATGGCCCAAATAACTTCATGTACTGCAAAAACAACTTACTCAAAAATATTCTTATAGACACACACACCAAATTTAAATTTATTCTTAAGGATGTCATTTTTGCTATCCCAGAACAACTTGTGGAAACGGAGGTGGAACATGTGAACTGAGAGAAAGGAAGAGGATTTGGAGCATGCAGATGGAGGGAAGAGAAATTAGAGCTTGTGGGTGAGGAAGAAGTGGAATGTACAAGGTAGAGGAAGAGCCCAGGTATGTAGAATATGGAGCAGAAACCCAACCATTGAATTCTTATATGTAAGCTTGCTACAGTTGCCTGAGCTGGGCAGCTAGATTATTTTGCTTGTAAAATTCACCATGTTCGGTTCATATAGCTTTGTTGCCTGTTCTCTATACCTACCAGCTTTGGACTAGCTTAACTGAAGGTCTATTCAGCAAGTTGTCCGGCAGCAAGTTGACTTCTCTCATAGTGTTAGCAAGCCGCACAGGAAGTTCTTTCCGCAGGAACATATATGATGTTTTCTCACATGCATTATCACGTCCTATGGTTGAAAAGACAAACAGAATTTAGTTCCCCCACTCCCTCATTCTTCAGACATTCTTAGAAAATGTAAACATGATGTAAAGGGGGGAAAATCCTTTATTTAGCCAGACACTAGGTTTTGAGTGCAAGTTTCCTTCATGTTTACTAAATCTGAATTCAATACACAAACTACTTAACACCCACAGGAGCCGCCAACACCAGCCTGATTGCACTAATCAAAGTGCATACTTGTATCTATCTGCTTATTATTTACCTAACTGTAAGCTAAACCGTGTCAAAGACCTGAAGATGGACGCACATTTGGCAATCATATATACATCTTTTCAAAATACTTTTGCATCTAGCACATAAGTAAACTGAGTAAGGAGATTGAATCCAATACTTTGGATTAATGTTCTTTTTTTAAAAAGGGGGGTTCTAAATTATGCATTAGTATTTTTATTATTCTTAAACATTTATTTGATTCAATTCTCTTTGGTATTTGGATCATTTTAGGAAGAGGCAGACCTATCTTTTCCCACTCATCTTTCTAACACAGTGGTGGGTTAGTGTCACAACATATGTGTTTGTATATGTATCTCTGCATGCTCTGCTATAGAATAGATGTTTTCTGCTGAGTCCAAGGGTGAGCATGGCAGAGAAAAGGAAACACTGGGCACTGTCCTGGTATGTTTAGGCACACTGGTCCAATTAAAATGTATGAAACTGATGGGCTTAACTGTGACCTTTATGCTCAATATTTTTAATGGGACTTTGGTGTGCTCGGCTTTGACCTCATTGCACCCTTACAGTACACTCCTATAAAGACCTACTCATAAGTGGTGCTTATGCTCTGATAGGTGAGACGGGATTGCAACCTTCAATCTATAAACACTTTCAAATTAGCAGAAAGTTGGTAAAGGTTTATTCATTGCTACTTAGCACAGCAACTTGGATGTTCTAGACAGTAGCCAACAGCCAAACATCAAGGCTTCAGACTAGAGACTATACATATTTTCATTCCTCTCACCCCCTCCCTAAGAGTAGACAACTCCACAGTAATATTCAAAAAGGCCAGGTAAACTCACAGACCTGTGTTTTACCTGTAATGAGCTGTCAGTATTCCACTTTAGGCAAGAGAAAGATTGCAAATGTGTTAGTCATGGTCACAAAAGACAACCGCCTGCAAAATGAACAAGTGCTGCAAGGTACTGATTAAGTTATGTTCATGCAGCCCAGGAAATAATGTTAAAAGCATTGCTATGCATATAATAACTAAGATTTGCAATTTGAAAAATCCTTAAGTGTAGTGCAACTGGCACAATCAAGGTCATACTTTTTAAGGCAGTCCCATTATAATCAGTTCAACAGCACATCATTCAGCATCTATTCGCAGATAATGTACATTGGCAGGATACAGCCCAATCAGATTCCACCCCCCTTAAGTACTTAGTATTTCTCACTCCTTTAAGGCACGCCTGACAATGGCTTGTTATAGCTTAGTAATTTTTTGTTTTAGATATGATCCTGCAAGTATTTATCGATGTATGTCTTTGCCTGTTCATCTGCATGCATGTACTTTTTTTGGGTAGATGTATTTTTGTCAAGAATTGGAAAATGACAGCCATTATCTGTCACATAATTAATCTGTAAAAAACTGTTTAGGACCACTAGAACAATCTGCAATCATTTATTTTTGCTTTACTAGCACAACTGACTTGGGACTCAACCAGATATTCATCTGGTTAGACTGACCATTTCTGGCTACCACAAAGTGTCAAATTTTCATTCTACTTATTATTACAAGGCATAGATCAGAAGATACTGATTCTTCTCTACCAGAATTTCAAGTCTTCCAAACTTCAAGAAGTAATCTACCACCACCAAGGCAAAATCACTGTTGAGGACACAAGAGACACTGGCACTGAATCATCAAGGTTGGCTCAGACTGTGTGCACATCACAAACAGTATCCATTAATATCTGCTGGCAACCACTACTCTCTATAATAGCCAGGAAAGGTTTCATGGAATCACTTGCAAAAGTGAATCTCCCCTTGCTTCCTTAACTGTCTAAAAGCATCACACCAGTACCAATGTTAAGGGCAGTTAATGCTAACCTGTCTTCCCTCTTAACAAGAATTTGAACCCATGGATTAAAACTGGTTACCAAACCCTTGTTAAGAGGGAACTAGTTAATACTAATGTAATGCTCTGCTGTTGTTAGGATCCATGGGGAAATATAGGGGGACTTTGCTCCTGAAAGGAGCTATATGAACCCTTCTACTTCTACTTAATTTCACCGTGGTTATGGGATCCAAGCTGATAAGCCTGCACTAGTCCAAAGTGATTAAGACAACACTAAAACACTGGTATGAAAAAGGAAGATTGTTGAGCAAATTATTCTAGTTGCAGATGTATTCTAGTTACATAAGCCTTATTTTTATTTATTTTGTTAACCTTTTCTATTTAGTCTGTGCTATAGAGTTCTGCACAACTTTAAACGGAACTGCTCTCAAGAACGTATGAGCTTAACATAACAGTTAGTGACTTATAGGTAGACTCCTAACTGAAATAAACAGGATCAAAAATAGCCCCCAGCTGAACTCTATTAAACAGCCAGTTTATACCCTTCAATGTGAGAACTTATGCCCTGTAGTTACAGATTCAGTTAACCAGTTGCAGATGGTTCGTTTTTTTAAGCTGTTCAAAAAGAAACCAAGTAAAAATATAACCTAAAGTAACCTGGAGCAAGAAGTGAGATGGCACAACATTTCTGCCCCATCTGCCTTCCCACTAAGCAGTACACAACTGGATGGAAAGTTATCTACCATCCTGTATGTACTTGAGGCTTAACTACATGTTATCAATGAGATCTACGACTGGATCTTCCAATACAGGTACTGTTATTTTTACTCTGAAGGAGCCATGGAGGGAAGCCTTCAAATGGGAACATAGCAACTTCAGAGGAGGGAGCAAATTTTTAAATCAGGAAAACTGTGTATGGGAAAGAAAAAAATCACTCCCTTACCTCTCTGATCGAACTCTGCCCCAGATAAAAGTAAAAATAAAGAAGTTCACCGATCCAGTCACAGAGATCCTTCTTAATGTGTAACTTATTCCTAACAATAAATTGTCTCACATGCTTCTTTATAAAGAGTCTGCATCATTTTTCCACCTTTGGCCCTCCAGATGTTGCTGGCCTACAACTTCCATCATGCTTGCTGTGGCTGAGGGGAGTTGTGATTCAGAAACATCTAGGGCCAAAGGCTCTCCATACCTGCTTTATAGGTCAGCCTATGTGCCCCTCTTGCCCGGTAATGCTGTCTACTCCAGCCATCACCAACCAGGTGTCCTCCAGATGTTTTAGAACAGCATGCAGCTGTACTAGCAGGGGCCGAGATGGTAAACCATGGTTTGTTCATATTAACTTTTGCTTGTTTTCATATCTAGTTCAAACCTGCCCCAGTCAACTAAGCATGGTTTCTTTAAGGCCAACACAGTTGGACCCATAGTTTTAAAGGTTGTGAATTTCAGCTTGCATTAATCATTATGTTCAAACTCAGTAACCTGGCTTAATGCTTATGTTTTTTATTGCTCCACTTCAAATCACCCCCTGGCCTGGTTACAGACACACAAGGGGAAGGGTAGCTGAAAAACAAAAGTGTTTATGCAGCCAAGAGTCTCCAGCCAACACTTTCATACACCTCCCCATTCCTCCTTACTCAGCCTGGAAACAGGTTCTTTTCCCTGCCCACCTCCTTGCTGACAAGCTCTCAGAGAAAAGTAGATCTTTTCAAGCTACTAAACTCCGGCTTTCCTAAATCACTGGCACATTCTTAAATTTACTCGTATCTTAGGACCTTTGTGACAACAATTACAGGACTGATGTTGCAACAAAAAACTGCTAGCAATTGCTTTTAGCAATTCTCACCTATATAAGTAGCACTGTAGACAGGGTTTGGCATCTACCATATTTTTCGCCCTATAGGACGCACTTTTTCCTCTCCAAAAATGAAGGGGAAATCTGGGTGCGTCCTATGGGGAGAATGCAGGCTTTCGCTGAAGCTTGGAGAGCGAGAGGGGTCGGTGCGCACCGACCCCTCTCGCTCTCCAGGCTTCAGGAAGACATCCGCAGCCTAGGCAGCCGTGCGGGAGTTCCCGCAGGGCTGTCTAGGCTGCGGATAGCAGCCTGCTTCCCGGAGCGCCAGGCGCGCTGAAAGCAAAGCACCCGGCGCTTCGGGAACACATCCGCAGCCTAGGCAGCCCTGCGGGAGGTCCTGCAGGGCTGTCTAGGCTGCGGATAGCAGCCTGCTTCCCGGAGCGCCGGGTGTGCTGAAAGCAGAGCGCCTGGCGCTTTGGGAACACATCCGCAGCCTAGGCAGCCCTGCGGGAGGTCCCGCAGGGCTGTCTAGGCTGCGGATAGCAGCCTGCTTCCCGGAGCGCCGGGTGTGCTGAAAGCAGAGCGCCTGGCGCTTCGGGAACACATCCGCAGCCTAGGCAGCCCTGCGGGAGGTCCCGCAGGGCTGACTAGGCTGCGGATAGCAGCCTGCTTCCTGGAGCGCCGGGCGAGCTGAAAGCAGAGCGCCCGGCGCTTCGGGAACACATCCACAGTCTAGGCAGCCCTACGGGAGGTCCCGCAGGGCTCCCTACGCTGCGGATAGCAGCCTGCTGCCCGGCGTGAGGGGTGCCCTGAAGCAGAGCGCCCCTCACGCCGGGCAGACATCCGCAGCGTGTTGGAGCCTGCTTCCTACGCTGCGGATAGCAGCCTACCGCCCGGCGCGAGGGACGCCGTGAAGCAGAGTGCCCCGCCCACCGGACAGACATCGGCCAGCCCCACAAGCTCGGGGGACAGCAACGAGGCGCAGCGCCGCCATCCCGTTGTTCCTCGACCTGGTTCGGTTTCCCCGACCTGGTTTGGGGGGGGGGGGAAATAAAGGAAAAAATTGTTTTCCTTTATTTCCCCCCCAAAAAAACTAGGTGCGTCCTCTGGGACGAAAAATACGGTATATTATAAGAGGGTACAAACAGATCGCTGTGGAAATTACTTGTTTCCTATTACTCTCTCTTTTGCCATCATATCTTTCTACAGGCAAGAAGAACGTGAAGTCCAAGTCCTTACCCCATAATTAATAGGAGAGAATAGTGTTGAAACTCTTCTTATTCACAAGGCTTGAGTTTTGCTTTTGTCTAGTTACCCAACACTTTCTTGGAATATTTAACCAAGCTCCTACTGATTTTAATGTACATGAACAGCATCCTTGAACTTTCTGCCCTTCCCAGAACTTATAAAGATGTAAAATTCTGCCATACAACGAATGTGTGCATATGTAAAAAACACATTCTTTACTCTATAGCCAACACTAATGTCATCAGAAGTAAATAAAAAGGAAGGAAAGCATTTTTACTCACACATACATGTTTATTGCTTGACAACTAAACGCAAAACATGCCTACAATCGTGAATATTTTTCACAAAGAATTCATTCATGTGACAAGGTTTCCAAGAGATTACTGTCATATAAAACAAGCAAGTCACAGTAACAGGACAATATAAACTGTCAGTTTTATACTTAAATCCATTTTATAATTTTTGATTAAAAAACAAATGTAAAGCAATTTGATGTTCTTGTGAGAACTGATCTTCCATAATTAATGTGTTTAATTCAGAGCTACTAACCACATCAAGACAAGTATAGACAGTGCATTCTTCAACGCCTCTTACATAAATATGTTCACATTTTCAGTTTCACTTATGGTTTATCTGTTTTTCAAACTCACAGTAGGTCCACTAAAATCAATGGGTTTGCTCTAATTAATATTGGCTATCTCACCATACGTTTTAAGTAAAGCTAAACAGGCCAATTAAAAATATTATAAATCAAGCAGCCAATTATGTTTATTAATTTGCAAAGCTTTCTTAATTTATGATCCATAATGAATAATATTGTTAGGAGAACAGTTATGAGCATTGGACAAAGATTGTTCAGTTACGATACTTGTCAAAGGCACATGAAAATATCAATAAAAATGCTTATATTATCTTTCAAAAGTACATGTGAAACTATACAACAGTAGTTATGTGGAGTGGTTGCTTTTAATCAGTCGGGGTAGTTTCATTTGAGTAGTACTGTATGCCAAACATTACAATACTGCATGTTGCACATGACAAGACAAATGAAACATGTTAATTCCTTTATCTTAACACATCTTGAAGAAGGTAAATAGCAAAGAGGATTAAGACACCAATAAAATGATCCAGCCCAGTTTTAAGCGTGCTGAAGCCCATTGATTTAAATGGACTAAGACTGACCTATCTCTGGACTGTTTGTTTTCAGCACCAATAGGTGAAAAAGTAGCATATGTATTTAAATACTTTTCTGCTTCTACGTATCCAGTGATCTGCAACATTAACCAGCCAGTGAATAAAAACCACTTCACAAACATTACATTTTAAAGAGATAGTTAAAACACTGAATGTATGCACATAACTAATGTATCTTTAAAAATTCATTAATTATATAGAATGTTTGCCTATTCAAGTTCTCATGACAGCACTTAATGATTGAATGACCCACTAGTTGAGGGAGAGAAATCCTTGCACTGATGGAACAATCTGCTTATCACTACATTGAAAACAACTTAATGATATCATTAGCAATGAAGTATTCACATATGTTGTTAAAAGTGAAAGCAAAATATTTGTGAGTTTTTTCAGATGTCCTGCACAAATTGGTTATCTCAGGAGAACTCTGGACTGATTTTCTCCCATAACTTTAGAAGAAAACTAACAGAACTAAAATCATCTAAGACTAGTTTGAGGGTAACAGCTGAAATTGACAGAACAGAACAAGTCTCAGTATAGGGCGAAGACAGATGTGATGATAAATGTGTCTTGGCATTTAGCATGCACTTTACAAAAAGTGCAAATATAAGTTCCTGGGGGAGTGGCTTATAATTATTGGAACCTCAGAGGGTGGGGGGATATAACCCTTCTCCTGCTGTGATAATGACAAAAAAACCTCTCCTCTGAAACTGCAATTTGCATAGGGCTGTGGTTTTCAACCAGTATGCCATAGCACCCTGGGATGCCTTGAATGATGGTCAGCGGTGACATGGGCAACACTGGCTCTATTTCTCATTCCTTCCCTCCCTCCTCTGATGTTCTCTCGCATCTCTGCTTCCCAAAGGCTTCACAGCTGTTTATTGCAGTAGCCCTGACTACAAGCTCTGTTGGCAAATGATGCCTCTGGGGCTGGCCAGGGGGTGTTGGTTGCCAGGAGTTGAGGTGGCCTTGGAGTAAGCAAGCAAGTGGTTGAGGGGGCCCAGCCAGCCAGTCCACTAGATCTTGGTTCTGGGAATGGACAGACAAGTCCCATGCCCCTGGGGGTAGTGTGAGGAGTTGCCTCTTCTTGGAGGGGGGGGCAACTCCTCTGAGGGACGGCAGCAGCGGCTGTCCAGAGGACTCCCAAGGTGAAGGGAGAGGAGAGGAGGCTGAGGGAACACTCCACAAGGGAGGCTGTCCAAAAAGGGTGCAAGGCTGCCAGCTCTACAGGCATTGGGCAACATAAATGAGCTCCTGAGCCCCACAGTTGTGCTACAGAAAGAATGTACAGTGGTACCTCAGGTTAAGTACTTAATTTGTTCCGGAGGTCCGTACTTAACCTGAAGCTGTTCTTAACCTGAAGCACCACTTTAGCTAATGGGGCCTCCTGCTGCCGCTGTGCCGCCGCTGTACGATTTCTGTTCTCATCCTGAAGCAAATTTCTTAACCTGAAGCACTATTTCTGGGTTAGTGGAGTCTGTAACCTGAAGCATATGTAACCTGTAGTTACCACTGTAGTTGGTCAAGGGAGCCGTGGATTCAAAAAGTTTGAAAACCTCTGGCACAGGAAGAAAATTGCTACTGGCTTTTGGTGTCTCACTTAATCATTTAATCTGAATTTGTGAGAGGAAATGTATGTGAGCCCTACTGAAATTAACATATACTGTATTGTGAAGTAGGTAAATTATACCAAACGCAATTCATTAACACTGCCATGCTGAAATCCCATTGACTTCCAAGGGGGAAGTGATTACTGTCAAAGCATTCTGAAAACTACTGGGCATCATCTCATGAGACTATTACTAAGGCAGAAAACAGATTGGCACAGTTGCTGGCAAAATCCAAAGAAAAATGGTTACATAAGAGACCTCTACTCTGGCTGCCAATTTGTTACAAAGCAGATTTTAAAGGGAAGGAAAACAACTACTTAGCTCAGTTTATCTCTGCTGAAAACAAGAAACTGCATGAGAGCATGTACCTAATCTTACATGTATAACCTCTGCTCAATGATCTTGAAAAAGGACAAATCCCAGGCAATAATCCAGGGAGGAAATTCCTTCCAATACACAACAGGGGACTAAATCTAACTGCATCAATAATAATCGCCCGATACAAAAATTGCTATTATCCAAGAAACCTTTTAAAAATATTAAGTTATGCGAATATATAATTGAGCCTGCTAAAAATTGTGAATGAGCATTACTATATTTTGAAACAAATAAATAAGATACAATGTATCTTCTTCATCCATACCCCATTAGCTAGAAATAGGCCTTCCAGTGCAATGTTTATCTGTGCTGTTTTTCAGTCTTAGGCTGGGATCCAAAGCACCACGGGGGAAGCTTCCAGTTATGCTACAAGGTCACCAAGTACTACCTTTCTAAGCAATGCCTTTCTATCCCAGAAGCTTGGGCAAACTTCAAGAGTGAATTTCAGTGCAGTTTGAGGAGCAGCAAGTAAGAAAATCAAACAGGGAAGCCTAGACAATACAGCTATCTAAGAGGCTCCTTGAATTCTAAACCTTTCATTTAAAATTCCAACTTCCCTGTTAATATAGCATTAATAATTAAAGTGAGTTAAAATAGTAACAGCAAAGCCCAGCAATGAGAAGCAGCAAGATATATTTAGAAAATGTTTTTGAAGTCACCTTTCTTATCTCCAATAAATGTTTAACTGAACACTTAATAAAACTAGAGAAGGAAGTCCAAGCAAGCCCTAAGCGACATGACTTCAATATTTTCCTAGAAGTTTAAAAAAAATAAAAATGGAAAGGTTGGCTGGCTGATTTTTTATGGCAACTTAGATGATGTAATATTATTTAACATAATTTTCAACTTAGTCTGCTCTTCTGACATTTTATGAGTGTTTTAAATGTAATCTGCCCAAAGCCCTAAAGATGAAATATTCAAGTTTTTTGTTTTGGTTTGAAAAAATATAGTGTGTATATTTTCTTTTTTTGTATTTTAATCTGAGTGGGGAGCATTTTTCCAGTCCAAGGGCTGCATTTCCCCTTGGACAATCATTCAGGGACCATATGCCAACAGCGAGTGTGGCCAAAGTGGACAAACACACTTGCTGTCACGCACACTAATAGAAGCTTTTGTTTCAAGCCTAAAACCTGCAAGTGAGGAGGTGATACTGAGGGCTAGGCAGGAAGGTCCAACCGGCTGCATCTGGCCCATTAGCAACCAGTCTGCCACATCTAATTTAATGGCTAATTAAGTAAACAGAAGCTCAGTGGTTAAATTTTGCAGAACTACAGGCCACAGGTGTTGCTGCATCAATGTTAAACCATTAATTTTATCTCAATTTTTTAATCAAAATTTTTCAGTATACAAGGGGCTTAAGTGCTACTGACACTGATTTGAGGAATTATTTAAAATTACATTAATTACAGAATGATCCTGAATAACAATTTTATCTAGTTACTAACTTGCCTCCTTCCCATGCTTTCAGAGTTTAGGAACTCAAAAGGGGTATATGACAAGTTAATGTTCAAATAACATAATCTAATCTTTAGATTGTGTTAGCACTAGAATGTTAGAACTTGAAGCCTTTACAAACAGTTTTCACTATCTTTTTGCCATAATTGCACCCAATTTAGATAATGAAAACAGACCACACTTGGATTTCAAATTTTAAAGGATTTCAAAGGAACGGACAACTATGACGATCAACATTAATGTAATGTTTTAGGTCATAAAATATGTATTTTAGATGGTTTTGTCCTTTACTTAAATGCATTTACACTAAACATAAAATTAAAATATACTTGATGCCCCCACCATTTATTATTTTCATCAACACACACATAAAAATGCCTAATAAATACAGAAACAATTCAGCATTCCTTATGGACCATACAAATCTATGACATTGCAAACTATATGAATACAGATAAGCATCTTGCTTCATATGTGATTAATAAATTTCTTAGTGAGCATTGCACACTGCTTTCATCACAAACATTTTAAAAAGCAATTATCGTTCCATGAATTGATTCTCAACTGCAGTTCCTGAACAAAAACATACAGAATACCTAAGTCTGGTTCTAGATCATATGAAATCACTGTGTCAATATGCCTACAAGTGGCCCCATTTTCCTCCAAAAATCAAAACCAGAACAAGACATCTTTGCTAGCTCCAAATATTCTATGCACATGACTCAAAACTGATTACCCAGAATTTGTTATCCTGTTATTTATTTATCTTCAAATTACATTCTGCACTGGGAAATATGCATGTAACCCACATGGAGGGATATATAACACCAACAATAAGTTTTTAAGTGATAAATATATGTTTCTCTTTTAGATATAATGACATTAGTCTTAGACATTTGTAGGGAAGTATTCCACATTGAACAAAATGCATCTTCAGGGATTACTATTTCCAAATCCCTTTTCCTCAAACCATTATTTCTCTGGACCTGAAGTATTAGTTTTTTCAATTTTGTGATGTCTGTCTTGGCCACAAACCATCACTATTGATTGATTACATGACTAATTTCAATAATAATAATAATAATAATAATTTTGCACCCCACCCATCTGACTGGGTTGCCCAGCCATTCTGGGCAACAAAAACCAAGTTTTTGTCTTGGTTTATTATTCTTGTTACCTGATCATATAAAATTCCTCAGCCATTTAATGCCCTCTAAATTCAGAGAGGTCCTTTTGTCCCTAAATGGATATATACATAAATAGCTGGTATTGATCTATTAATAACAATAAGGTAAAGGTAAAGGTACCCCTGCCCGTACGGGCCAGTCGTGTCCGACTCTAGGGTTGTGCACCCATCTCACTTAAGAGGCCGGGGGCCAGCGCTGTCTGGAGACACTTCCGAGTCACGTGGCCAGCGTGACGAAGCTGCTCTGGCGAGCCAGCACCAGCGCAGCACACGCAAACACCGTTTACCTTCCTGCTATAAAGCGGTACCTATTTATCTACTTGCACTTAGGGGTGCTTTCGAACTGCTAGGTGGGCAGGAGCTGGGACCGAAAGACGGGAGCTCACCCTGCCGCGGGGATTCGAACCGCCGACCATGCGATCAGCAAGCCCTAGGCGCTGAGGTTTTACCCACAGCGCCACCCACATTCCCATATTAATAACAATAGAATTACATAAATGGAGGGGGGGATCCTGAACATAGGAATGCTTTGTCCCCCCCCCCCCCCAACTCTGAAAAATGGCTTTTACTCAGTGGTTATAGCAAAACTCTCGTTTCAATCAATCATTTCAATACAGCTTCCCGCAATGCTTTCTATTTCATTTTATTAAGATTCAAATCCTTATACCATTCTTTAAACATTTATAATTTAGCTCTGTGCTAATATTTAACACTCCTGAGAACTTCATGTCTCCTGCATTCAGTGGTTTACATAATGTGGAAAGCACTATTCTAGCATTATCTCCTATTCCAAACAAACTTACCACAAAGCTTTTATCAAACTTGCAGAGTCAGCTTTTTCACTTATAAAGGAACACTTAGAAGTAGAAATAAGATTTCTTTTGGCTGAATGTTCCATTTATCAGCTGCTGTTGTGCTTCAGTTTAATTTACATCAGTGTTCTCTAGACTAAATTTCACTGACCAAAACATTATTATGATTAATACTTTTTCAAGGGAGAAAGGGAGAGATAAAGAGAAAGAAATCCATGCCCCTAAATATTTCACATAGTTTTTCAAAAGTATTTTACAAATCTAGGAGAGCCAGTCCCCTGAAGTTTGATCCTAGCCATACTGAATTGTTTAAGTTTGCTACAAAATCTGATGCAGTTATATAATGAAAATGTTGTAGAGTATCAGAAACTTAAAATTATATCTAGCTGTCTGCAAAAACTTTACACTTTATATAAAAAGGCAACACAACATATGAAACAATTTAATACACTAAAGATAAAACAGGACCACAGGAATTCATAAGAAAACCACCTCTCTTAGGAAAAAGAAGCAATGACAAGAAAATCAACATCTCACTCAGCCTACAAAAGCAAGTCCAAACAAAACCTTACTATATCCCCTCAAAAAAAATCTAGTCAGGCAAGGGCTCAAGCTGGCTTCCCATAGAAGAGAGGACATAGAAAACAACAAGGCTTGGCACAAATCATGGGTGTGGAACCTGTGGCCCTCCAGATGTTGCTCAACAACAACTCCCATCGCTCCTGACCACTGGCCATGCTGGTTGGGGTTTACAGGAATTTGTCTACAACACCTGCAGTCACAGGTTCCCAACCTCTGATGATATGCTGTCCAGTTGCTATGGCCAGGCTTCAACAGTTCCACTCACCATAGCTAATACAGTGCTGCTCTCTAGCAAGCATGGCAAATGGCTAGTATCGTCCACAACTTTGAAGATGCAGAGGGAGGCACAGATTGCCTCAGTAGTTGAGCAGCAACACATTTGTAGCTATGCAACAGGTTGGGGGGCTGTTTGGCAACTTCATGGACAAGACAACTGGAAAACTTTTGCCATGCTAAACTGACAACCCCTAATAAGATTTTCTTTCTCTGGGAAAGGCTGTGAGGCTGGGTCTTAGGTGCTGCTCCTTGCAGGTGATCAAGCAGCAGCACATATCCACTTCCCTCTGCCTGAGTAGATAACGGTAAAGGACCCCTGGATGGTTAAGTCCAGACAAAGGCAACTATGGGATGTGGCGCTCATCTCGCTTCAGGCTGAGGGAGCCGGCATTTGTCCACAGACAGCTTTCTGGGTCACGTGACCAGCATGACTAAACTGCTTCTGGCAGAACAGAACACCGTGGCGGAAACCAGAGTGCATGGAAACGCTGTTTTCCTTTCTGCCGCAGTGGTACCTATTTATCTACTTGCACTGGTGTGCTTTCAAACTGCGAGGTTGGCAGGAGCTGGGACAGAGCAACGGGAGTTCACCACCGCTGAGCAGATTCGAACCACCGACCTTCCAATCAGCAAGCCCAAGAGGCTCCGTGGTTTAGACCACAGCAGCACCCACATCTGCCACCCGTGCCTGAGTAACTACCTACCAAGTAGTAGGAAAAAGCTGTACTGTAATTGTTTTAACATGGTAAGGTGAAGTGTTTGGAGTTCCACACCAGGAAGTGAAAACCATTTAGTTGCAAGCCCCTGCTTTTCAAAAAAGCTCAGTATTCCCAAGACACAAACCAAAGCAATACAAAAACACAAAGTGCATACATGGCCAAGAAGAGGGACATAAGATCCCAGAGTTTTCACATTACTATTGCTTTCTGGGAAGAATTTGCTTAACCTTCAAAACCCTTAGTGACTGACGCCTGCTGTGTGTCTCCCTGAGATGCTGATCTGTCAGCCAAGCATAATGTTTTGGTGAGGCTCTGAACAAAAGAGTAAATAATAAAATGAGAAAACAAAGAAAAATAATGAACTAGGCAAGGACACAAAATGCATTTGGAATTAGATTTGGGGAAAGGTTTAACAAAAAATGCCTTTGCCCACACAGGATAGTGCCTTGCAAAACGCAGGCTCACATTTTGCATACTAAGACAAAGTCACACAGAACTTGATGTTGATGGGACTGCCCACTATTATCACTGCAGCAAGAACTTAGAAACAACAATCCTGCCCCATTGTTGTTTTCCTGTGGAGCCCAATAGAACACTTCCTTCCTCTCAGAATACATTCCCTTTCAGAATACTCCCAATAGGGCACTGGTGAGGAACGTCCAGCTCATGGGCCTAATTATGACTGCCAGGCTGTTCCGGGAAAACCATGCACATGTTTCATCATATACAATGTCAGACATGAGGAAGTTCAAGCTGCAGCTAATAGGAAGAAGTATCAGATTTGTAAGTGTACTGCAACAGAGAAATGTGCCAAACTAAAGAAGTGCCAACTTTTTTTTTTTGATAAAAATTAATAACTGGAAGAACACTTAAGCGTGTGCTCCCAATTTTTCCTTTGCAGCCACATCCTGAATTCAAGCCATGCCTGCAAAGAAACATTTTTCATATTCTTTTGCAGGTGTGATTTAAGTTCAGGCTGCATCTACAAAAGAATTCAAGCCACAGCTACTAAGGAAAAAAGTTCATTTGCAGGCCTAACCTGGATGTAAACCACACCAGCAAAGGAAGAATGGGAAATGCACTTAGAATACACTCCCAATTTTTCCTTTTTTAACAGAATCATGGTGACATAAGGTGACTGACACCTGTCAGTCCTACCCACATGCCAAAGTGACCCACTACTGGTGTAGAATTACAGAACTGCAGAGTTGGAAGGGACTACAAGAGTCACTACCTCGCTGAAGTTAAGGAGGTCTGGGTTCAGTCAGTGCCTGAACAGATGACAGCCCTCAAAACAACATTATACATCGCCTTTGGGTCCATGATAGAAAAAAGGCAGGATATACAGCTAAGCATATAGATAAATAAATTGCTAAATCATGAAACCTTGTTTTGAAGTGAGCATTATTGTTCCAAAGTTAGCATTAAGTTGTCTAGATAGGATGGCATGGCAAATTGTGATTAGACAAAACCTGGAAATTTCAGTGGGCTTGAGCATGAGCCTTTGGGCCTGCTCCCAATATGCCATGGTTTGGCGAATCAATTCAGAAGATCTGAATTGGCCCAAGGAATGTTCTGAAGACAGGCGATGCGGTTGCTGTTCAGTACCTGGGCAGGAAATCATCCACATACTTTACATATGCCACCTTGAGCTGCTGGGAGAATATAATGAATGCTTAAATAGACTGAGGCACTGACACTGGTCAACTTTTCCCTGGATCCTCCCCTTGTTTTCCTGGTAGGGAACTTGCCTGCAACAGCTGCATCACACACAGAAATGAAGAGGTGGTGTTTCCTCCTCACATCCCTGTGTGTGGAGCTCCATCTGTTGAGCTTCTGCCTGCTCAGCAGCTGAACACTAACTTTCCTAACCATATTTACCAACTCAATACACCCCTAAAACATACACACACACCCCTCCTCCTGAAATGCAGTCGACTAATAAGTTTTATACACCAGTCCTTCTCCACTGGCACTTGACCCTTTGGGGAAGCTCCTCAGAGCCCCTCCCCCCCCTCAGGTCCTCAGTTACCCGGATTCTTCCGCTTGTTTTGGCGCCCCGTCCACAACACCAGCCCCCCCCCCGCCCCACCTCCGGCCTTGCGAAAGGCAATTCAGTGACGACACACAAACACACCGGGGCGGCGCAGCGGGCTTCCTTCTCTTGCCCCCCCCCCCAACCCCACATCCCACCCCGCGTTCCTCACGGCTAGGAGCGAAAGAGCAGCAGCGGGAGGAGGAGGCGGCGCCCGCCCTCCCGCGCTTGTTGTTTGGTTTGGCGCGGCGTGCAGGTGCCTCTCCGTCGTCACTCACCGAAGTCCAGGAACTGCTTGATGGAGAGCGGAGACGGGGAGAAGCGGGAGTAGTACTCGATCTGTTTGGGGATGGGGCTCTTCAGGAGCGCCCCGCACAGCCGCATGGCGCTGCTGGGTCGGCCGGCCGGCCGGCAGGTCGGTGGGTGAGGGAGACGGAGAGGAGCAGGAAGGAGAGGGGAAGGCGCGCGCGCGCGCACAGCAGCAGCAGCAGCAGCAGCGCCTGCGGGGCCCCTGGACGAACCGGCCGAGCAACTGCCTGGCGGCGCGTGCGGAGACTCACGCACGCAAAACACCGCGGGCGCGCGGGAGGGGGCGGGGAGGCGAAGGCGCTCGCAACTGTCACGGCGGCCCAGCAGCCCCTCGCTGCCGGCCTAGCGGGAGGCGGCGGTATCGGCCTCCTTGCCCTCCACACGGCCGTCCCCTCGCGTATCAAGGGGCCGGGCGCACCGCGCCTTCTTCCCGCTGCAGCTCGACCCGGCCGGTGTCCGCCGGCCGCTTGGTATCCCCCGGCCCGGCAGCGACGGCGAGCGCCCGCCTCCGGGCCTTACGCGGCCTTCTGACTGGGCGACGAGCAGCCAGCATTGCCGCCGCTGCCGCCTCCCTTTGCCTTTCTCGGTCGCCCGAGTAAGCGCCGCCTGCCATCACCATGACGCCCAAAGGCATGCGCACGCGCCGATGGGCACCGGTTGGTTTCCGGGCCTACAGCTCGATTTGAAAGTGAGGAGACCGGGGCACGTGTGGTTTCAGACCCATAACACGGATCGCTGCCTGAGGGCAAGATGCCCTTCTGCTTTTCTTTATCCTCCAAGAGCTTGTCCTGCTTCTTCACCCACACACCCCACCACCACACACAATGCTTAAGAGCAGGGATGAAGGATTTGTTGCCTTCCAGATCAGTCTTTCCCAACCTGGTGGTGGGGTGTCCCACATGTTGTTGAACTACAACTCCCATCATCCATTGCCAGCAGGGGCAGCAGTTGGGGATGATGGTAGTCCAAACCTATGACCAGAACTGGAATCATCATGTACACTATGGAAACCATGATCTATGTCATATCACACACCTTCAACTATCTTACTGACCATTTCTGGACTGTCTTAAAATTTCCTTCCCTTGAGCCAAAGTTTCATAACAACAAACCCCTGATAGGATTTTTAAAAATGGAACAATTTCCCCTTAAGGGATACGCTAGCCTGTGCTTTCTACAAGGATGCTGACTGGCCCAAGAGAAAGTAACAAACATTATAGGCATGGAAACAGGCAGAGAAGGAAAGCAAAAGGAACCTACTAAGTCAAAGATGATTCCACTCTTGTACACATCCACCTGGTGTAAAGCAGGCTTAAAGAAGAGAGGTGATGCATGGAACAATCTCGTGGGAGAAAGGCTTAACAATTTGGGCATCTACAAGATGCACAGTTATAAGAAAGGAGCTTCCTAGATCCATCCACCTTAAGGACAGGGCATGGACAGAAGGGACATGAAGTGCAAATGAACTTGAGTACTGTAGCAAGGTGTATCAATACAACTTTCCCTCCACAGAATGGCAGGGTAGTCATGATGGGTCCCTGGCCAATGAGAACTGACAACCAGCTGACTAAGGTATTGTTATGTACTGAGTTGAATAGGATCCAAACTGTAGCAGTCTGATTGGTCCTAGAACAATAGGATCCAAAAGGCAGCAGTCTGATTGGTCCTAGAACAATAGGATTCAGAATGCAGCAGTCTGATTGGTCCTAGAACAATGCAGCAGTATGATTGGTTGGCAGGAACCACCCAATCCTGCTCCAGATAGAAGTGAATCCACAACCTGATTGGCTTACAGTAGAATTCCAGAATTAGCCAATCATGTGCAGCCCATTGTGTAAATAATGTATATAAAGCAGATACTGTGAGGGGACAATTATTCATTCCTCCTCACCACTATGAGCTGAATAAAGAGCATGAAATCACTTTGCGACTCTGAGTATATTTCACTGGCGACGAGGATGGGATCCCGCTGAGCTGACTGCCACACACAGCACCGCAGCACCGCCAACTGCCGCACCGCTGCCTCGCACCGTGTATCCAGGCTTCAGCTCCGGGGCACAAGGAACTCAGAATGGCAGCCAACAGCAGCTTCTCGCCATTCAACCCAGCATCTGGAGACTGGGAAGCGTACGCCTCCCGTTTCACCTTCCTCCTAGAAGCCAAAGGGGTCACCGACGAAGAAGACGCCAAGAAGAGGGCGATATTCTTCAGCGTCTGCGGAGAGGAGACGTTTGAAATCGCCCGGGCTCTCCTTGCGCCTGAAGACGTCGCTACTGTTCCATACAAAACAATAATGGAACAGCTGAAGGGGCACTTTTCGCCGCAGCCCTCAGTGGTGGCTCGTCGAAATGCCTTCTACGCAAAGCGGCAAGCCCCTGGGGAAACCATAACTGGGTTTGTGACCTCTCTCCGCCAAGCCGCCCGGTTCTGCAACTTCTCAGAGCTGGAGAACATGCTTCGTGACCGCCTCGTCGGTGGCCTGAAGGATGAGAAGCTGCAACGGCGCCTCTACGCTAAGAAGGACCTAACGTTCCAGGTCGCTCTGGAGGAGGCCCTGGCAACAGAAGCTGCCGAGAGGTCGACCCAAGAGGCACGGCCGAGCCTGCCATCCCAACCGAGGGTCCACCATGAAGACCTCACCGACGACTCAGGATCCGACAGGAAGGAGGTGCACCGAGTACAGCAGCGCACTCAAGCAGCGCACAGACCACAGCTGCCTCGACGAGAAGGAGGGAACTGCGCAAGCTGCGGGGAGAGTCACGAGAGGAGGACCTGCCGTTTCCGCAACGCAGAGTGCAGGCAGTGCAGAAAATCGGGACACATCGCCCGGGTGTGTCGGGCTCGGCCCACCCGACACCAGGCATCAGATGACCAATCCAAGAGCCCCAGGTCCCGGGGCCCAACGCACCAAGGCAACTCGACGGAGCTCACGGACTTCCAGGTATACCAGTTGCCCCACCCCAACGTAGAGAAAATTTATGTAGAGGTACAGATAGAGGGGGCCCCATGCCGCATGGAGCTTGACACGGGTTCAACTCTATCCATAATCTCGGCAAGGACCTTAAGGAAACTGTGTCCCACTGGGGGTCCCAAACTCAGGCCGGCCCCATTCACCCTCCGGGACTTCCAGAAACGTAAGGTCCCCACAATGGGGGTGGGGACCTTCAGGGTGCAATACCGAGGGCGGACGCGGCAACTGGACTTGCTTGTGGTCAAGGGCCCCTACATTAGCTTACTGGGATTGGCATGGTTTGGACCACTGGGGCTAGCTGTCACCGGGGTGAACCACACTAGCTTACAAGTGGACGTGGACGCCATATGCAAGGAATTTCCAGGGGTTTTCGATGGGAAATTGGGACAGTATACGGGCCCCCCCATTGCGCTACAGCTTGACCCCGCAGTACGACCGGTCAGGCTCAAGGCCCGCCGGGTCCCGTTCGCCTTGAAACCCCGTATAGACGAGGAATTGGACCGACTCGTAGAGCAAGGAGTGCTGGAGCCGGTGCCTAATGCTCCCTGGGAAACCCCAATCGTCACACCCGTCAAGCCTAATGGTTCGGTCCGCATCTGCGCAGACTACAAATGTACCATAAACAAGGCCCTCACGGCCCACGCATACCCAGTGCCAGTGGTCAGCCATGTCCTTGCCACCCTGGCTGGGTCGAAAATTTTTGGCAAGCTGGACTTGGCCCAAGCATATCAACAGCTGCCAGTAGATGAGGCCACAGCAGAGGCACAGACGATTGTGACGCACAGAGGAGCGTTCAGGGTAAAGCGGCTGCAATTCGGTGTCAGCGTGGCACCAGGCATATTCCAGAATATAATGGACTCTCTCCTTAAAGGGATTCCTGGCGTCACCCCCTTCTTCGATGATGTGTTGATTGCCGGCCCCACACCAGAGGAGTTTGAGGACCGCCTCCGCACCGTTCTGCACCGTTTCCAGACGGCGGGTCTCAAGGTGAAGCGGGAAAAATGTCTACTAGGAGTGCCTCAGGTGGACTTTCTGGGATTTATGGTGGACGCAGAAGGGGTCCACCCGACTGGGGACAAGGTACGGGCCATTTGTGATGCCCCAGCGCCCAAGAGCAAGACTGAACTTCAGGCCTTCTTGGGACTATTGAACTTTTACCATTCCTTCCTTCCCCACAAGGCGGCGGTAGCGGAGCCCCTACACAGACTCCTGGACAAGCGGGCCCCTTGGGTGTGGGGCCAGCGCCAGGAGGCCGCATTCCAGGCAGTCAAGGACTTGCTTGTCTCAAACTCGGTCTTGGCACACTTCGACGAGAGGCTGCCGGTGGTGCTAGCATGCGACGCCTCACCCTATGGCATTGGAGCTGTCCTGGGGCACCAACTCCCGGATGGAAGAGAGGTACCGGTGGCGTACTTTTCCCAGACACTCAACACAACCGAGCGGAACTACTCGCAAATCGACAAGGAGGGTCTGGCAATCGTAAAGGGAGTAAAAAAATTCCATGATTTCTTGTACGGGCGGCCCTTCACCGTGGTGACTGACCACAAGCCGTTGCTTGGCTTGTTTGCCCCCGAAAAGCAGACCCCCCAAGTGCTGTCTCCTCGCGTCCTCAGGTGGTCAATTTTCCTTGCCAGCTACCAGTATGCACTGATTCACCGACCTGGGAAGGCGATGGGCCATGCGGACGCCCTCAGCAGGCTACCACTACCGGAAACAGGCCCTGACCCAGCACCTGCACAAGAGGTTATGAGCCTGGAGCTGCTTCCCGACCGCCCCATTCAGGCACAAGAAGTTGCACACCATTCCAAGAAAGATAGGGTCATCTCCCGGGTCCTGGACTGGGTGTGGAGGGGATGGCCCAGCAGCAGCCCCGGGCCAGAATTCGCCGGCTACACAACCCGCAAACATGAACTGTCGGCCCACAAGGGGTGCCTGTTATGGGGAAGCAGAGTCGTTGTTCCCCAGCCCCTCTGCAAAAGGGTCCTCACAGCCCTACACGAGACACATCCAGGGGTAGTAAGAATGAAGGCCCTTGCCAGGAGTTATGTGTGGTGGCCGGGGATCGATGGAGAGATAGAGGCCTGGGTCAAACACTGCCAGGCCTGCCAAGAATCCCGCCCAGATCCCCCAAGGGCCCCAGTCCAGTCCTGGGAGTCCGCCCGAGCACCATGGTCACGCCTGCATGTGGATTTCGCTGGCCCCTTTCAGGGGAAAACATTCTTCATAGTGGTGGACTCCTACACCAAATGGCTGGAAGTCGCACTGGTACCGTCCACTTCCACGTCCGCAGCCATCCGGGTACTACGCAGGCTGTTTGCAACCCACGGGCTCCCTGACACTCTCGTCTCAGACAACGGGACTGCATTTACGTCAGGAGAATTCCAAACCTTCACAGCGCAGAACGCCATCCGCCACATCCGTTCGGCGCCGTTCCACCCTGCCACCAATGGCCAAGCAGAACGCATGGTGCGGACCACCAAGGACACCCTTCGCCGCATGACGCAAGGGGACTGGGAGTACCGCCTTGCCACATTCCTTCTAGCACAGCACAGCACCCCCAGCTCAACGACTGGCCGGAGCCCCGCTGAACTACTAATGGGTCGGCGCCTTGCAATCAGATTGGACCGCCTTCACCCCGATAGAGCTCAGGATGAGGTAGTGGTGGGGGAAGGCAGGAACCCCCGGACCTTCGAGGCCCAGGACCCAGTGTACGCAAAGAATTTTGGGGCAGGCCCAGCATGGGTACCCGCCACAATCACCAGGGTCACTGGCCCCGTGTCGTACGAGGTGCTAACGGATGGGGGGCAATGCTGGCGCCGCCACTGCGACCAGATACGGCGACGATTCCCGGGAGAAAACCAGGAGGAGGACAGGTCAGAGGAGTCCCAAGGGAACAGCGGGGCAGTGAGGCCCATAGAGCAGGAGGGGCCAGCAGGAGAGGCAGAATCAGTAAATACAGAGAGGACCCGTGAGGCCGAAAGGACACCGGAACCAGAACCACGACTGAGCGAGCCGGTTGCACCAGACCAAACAGCCGCATCACAGCCAGCATCCTTGGAACACGAGCCAGAACCCGGAGCCCGGACCAGGGAACACCCCAGGCCACAACGCACACGTAGGCCGCCGGCATACCTTGAGGACTATGAATGCGACCTCCCGGGCAGGACTGGAACTTAGAGGGGAGGGGTGTTATGTACTGAGTTGAATAGGATCCAAACTGTAGCAGTCTGATTGGTCCTAGAACAATAGGATCCAAAAGGCAGCAGTCTGATTGGTCCTAGAACAATAGGATTCAGAATGCAGCAGTCTGATTGGTCCTAGAACAATGCAGCAGTATGATTGGTTGGCAGGAACCACCCAATCCTGCTCCAGATAGAAGTGAATCCACAACCTGATTGGCTTACAGTAGAATTCCAGAATTAGCCAATCATGTGCAGCCCATTGTGTAAATAATGTATATAAAGCAGATACTGTGAGGGGACAATTATTCATTCCTCCTCACCACTATGAGCTGAATAAAGAGCATGAAATCACTTTGCGACTCTGAGTATATTTCAGGTATCCATTGTGGGGAAAGGCAGTGGCACTTTCCTAGCAAACTCAGTCTAATTACTGATGAAAGATGCTTGCTGGAGGAAACCTTCAGGGGAAATTAATGGCTGAATAAGGATATACACCAAGGTTCTGGGGACTAATTAGGTATCTGCCTATTCACCTTGCTCTTGCTGCTGCTGTGGGAGGTCATTCAGCTGAAAACAATGTTGCCTCCTCTGTTGCTTCCAAGTACCCCAATGCACACAGTGAAGAATCGTTAAATGGTTCTGAGGCATGTGTAGAATTCCAGTGAAAATGAACTTCTTGGTAATACATGAAATCCATAGCTCATACAATCCCCAGAAGAAGCATTTGAGTCCTGCTGTGGGACCAATTACCCCACTCAGCACGCAGCTTGAGTCATATGTTTTCTTGCAGAAAGTTAGGCAGACAAACTGATAAGATCCATTTCCAAATATTTCAGTTCAGAAGAGTGATAAATACAAGCTTCAGATCTCCATGGTGGGACTGATTGGGCTCCTGTTGCTGAGGACTTGGTCTGCAACGATGGATCTAGCCTTGGATGAAGCTTGGAGTCAATGGAAGATCACACATTCTAAAGAATACTCCCCAGAGGAAGAGGAACACTGGGACATTCCCCAGAGGAACGTTCAGTAATCAATGAATAATGTTTCTGGCAAACTCGAGGTCACTGGATGAAGTATGTTTTTAAGTGTAATTGTTTTTTAGAATGTTTTGATCTGTTTCTACTTTGTTTTTGTTTTTAAATTGTATATCCGTTTGCTGCCCTGGGCTCCTTGAGGAGGAAGGGTAGGATATAAATTCAATTAATAATAATAATAATAATATGATGATGATGATGATGATGATGGACAAAGAAGACTATAAACTCCAACAGCAATCTCACAAGACTGCACACAGTGAGATGCCTGGTAGTTCTAGGAGAGCCCAGTGTGCAGTAGGAAGCAGGTAATTTGAATGCAAGTCCCACTACTGGAAGATGGTGAGATTACCTCCACAAGCAGAGCACAGCTTCTGGATGTCATGCCACCAATGATAAACTTGAGTGGAAAAATAAGAACTGGCAGGACAAGAACCTACATCTCCTTCTTCAAAGAACTACACCCTCATCCTGCCAACAGATGGGAGGGAGACACATAATGGAGCCCATCTAGTCTTCCTAGACCCAGCCCATGATATGCTTCACCATAAAAATCTGAAGAGGCTCTGTGCAGAGCTATCGCTCACTGATGCTTCTGTGGCTCTTGTTGAACTGTTGCTAAGAACATGCTTACACTACACCGGTATTTACTCTTGCATAAGAGCACTCTGGCATAATGGAATCACAGAATGGCTTTATTTAAAAAGAAAAATTAGAAGAAAAATCCAGTTTCAAATGGTTACTCATAAGTGCATCTCATTGATTTCAGTGAGGGTTATTTTCAAGTCAGTTTTCATAGGAGTGCAGTCACAGTCTTCCTAGTTCATGTTATTGGTGAGTTAAAATTATTGTCTGATACAGATTTTCCAGCATATATTGAGTTATTCTTGTGCTATTCCTGCCCCCAAACATATCATTTCATAACTATGATAATTTATATACAAATGTATGCTAGGTAGGCACAAAGTTTCTTGTCGTGCTTTTTTTGTAGTTAAATAATCAGGATTATTTAATTATTTTCTGAACCAAACATTCAGAATGTCAGCTTGCCATCTGTAAGCTCTTAAGAAAACATTTTCTTCTTTCTAATAAAGCACTTGGTGGCCTTGCAAGCCGACAGTGGGCATTTGATGTAATAAACTTTGAGTAATAAATTTTAGGGTGATGTCAAAGCGGTTGAATTGTAGGTTAGATCAGAAAACAAGGAGCAAGTGCTGAACATTTTACTCCAGCTCTTGTTGAAACATTTAGTTCATAACATCTTGACGAAAAGGTTGTTCTTAGAATTATTGTCATTCCCCTTGAGAATCATCAAGTTCAGACTCTCAAATATTGAGAACAGAAAATACATTTGAAAAGTTAACAATACTGACCAGTAACCTGGGGGTGGGGGTGGAGCGTGTAAGGAGTAGAGTCAGACCAAGAAGAAAGAATTACGGTCTGAAACTGCATTTTACAAAATTACAGAAAAAGAGATAGAGGAACAAGATACCAGGGAATTATACAGTTGCCCATCTGGAGCATCTGTCTCTTACAAATTATATTTTCACAGTGTTCATTTTTCTCAACAATATTCTAAGAAAAACTGCTAGGAAAAGTACAGTTCTTTTCAGCTGGATTATAGCAATAGATGGTCAAAAGGTATAAGAGCCACCAGGAGATCACTTCTTGCCCATTTTCTGAAGAGAGGAGACAATGCCAACATTCACGCTCCCCCAACTTAAAAACCCATCACTGTTTTCAATCACTTATCCTTTTGCCTATGGTGCTTGAAAGATAGGAAGGATGCTGCTGAGAAGAAACTTCAGCTAAAATAATAATAAATACACAGAAAAAAAACCTTTCTCATTTTAGGCCTACCTGTAAGTCTGTACTTTATACATACACTAACTCACCTCATCCCAGGTTATGTGCTGAATTTTGTTTTGTTGATTTTGTTGACCAGTTTTCCATTCTAGCTATCATTTCAAAGTTTATTCTCATCCCTCCTCTTTTTGTGTCATCTGCAAAGTTGACAAGGATCTCCTCTAGCCCTTCATCTAAATTACGAAAATTAAGATAAATTACATCCACATCATTCCCACAGAAAGAGATATGATTAGTCTGGCAGGTTTTGTTATTGAGCGCTGCTCTGGTTTCGCCAGAAGCGGCTTAGTCATGCTGACCACATGACCCGGAAAAACTGTCTGCAGAAGCGGACAAATGCCAGCTCCCTCAGCCTTTAAAGCAAAATGAGCGCTGCAACCCCAGAGTTGTTCACAACTGGACTTAATTGTCAGGGGTCCCTTTACCTTTATGCTGGCTTCTACTAATCACTGCATTGTTATCAATATGCTTACAAACTGAAGCCTTGCTCTAGTATCCTTCACTGGAAGACTTCCTCTACTCTCTGAGGTGAGGCAAGTACCTATGAGAAGCTATTAGAAAGCCTTTTGGGTAGTGGTGTCCTAGTTACGGAACACTTTCCCCAAAGAGATCGGACCCAATATAGTTTGCTGACTCAGGAAAGATTCTACATAGAAAAGATGATTGGCAGTGGAATCTTATTTAAACACTGGTGACAGGACAGTAGCCTTCATCATCACAGAGAGAGCTGACCTCTAACATCCCACCACCGCTTTCCACCCTCCACCCAATGCCCTAAGTGTTCACTCTGTTCTAATGGTAGGATCCTATTGATCTTTTGGTGCCAGGCCTATCTATATTTCTGGCCTTTTTAGATGCAATTGTAATCTTATGACCTATTTTATGCTGTTTGTGTGACTTCATGGCTTTAGCTTATGTAATGAGCAGACACTCTTGCCTTCCTTGCAAGGTGTAGGACCGCTGAGAGGTACAGGTTGTGCAATTTATGGACAAGTTAACACTGCCACCATCCTCACTGTGTTACTAAAGACTGTGTACACAGTGCAGTTTAGTGTGCATTCAGTGCACTCCGTATGCTGGTTGTTTCTGTGTTGTACAAATAACCACAACCCCAATCTAAACGTATGCTATTTCTTTCTATGATTTAATGCCTTTTATCCCAAACCAATTTTTATGCTAAAGGAGATTTTCAAAGTGAATGAATTTGCACTTCAGTCCACTCGTGCATGAACAAAAGAGCATGCAAACAGTAATTTTCTTGCGTGGGGGGGAGGGAGGAGTTTAGTTACCCACAACTGAGGTGATGTGAATATCCAATCGGATATGATCCTGGGATTTTCCAGATCCAGCACGTATGAAGGATGACCTTTCTTAACAGGGAAATAGCTCTTAAGACAAGTAAACATGAGGATAAATCTCTCTTCACTTCCTGACAATTCCTTCTTGTGTATTCAGCATGGTTTCAGCTTAACCAGTGAAGGCGGTGAAGGTCCTGTGTGAGTGCCTGGAGGCGGTTGGAGGATGGATGGCGGCTAATGGATTGAAGTTGAATCCTGACAAGACAGAAGTATTGTTTTTGGGAGACAGGGGGCGGGCTGGTGTGGAGGACTCCCTGGTCCTGAATAGGGTAACTGTGCCCCTGAAGGACCAGGTGCGCAGCCTGGGAGTCATTTTGGACTCACAGCTGTCCATGGAGGCACAGGTCAATTCTGTATCCAGGGCAGCTGTCTACCAACTCCACCTGGTACGCAGGCTGAGACCCTACCTGCCCGCGGACTGTCTCGCCAGAGTGGTGCATGCTCTGGTTATCTCCCGCTTGGACTACTGCAATGCGCTCTACGTGGGGCTACCTTTGAAGGTGACCCGGAAACTACAATTAATCCAGAATGCGGCAGCTAGACTGGTGACTGGGGGCGGCCGCCGAGACCACATAACACCGGTCTTGAAAGACCTACATTGGCTCCCAGTACGTTTCCGAGCACAATTCAAAGTGTTGGTGTTGACCTTTAAAGCCCTAAACGGCCTTGGCCCAGTATACCTGAAGGAGCGTCTCCACCTCCATCGTTCTGCCCGGACACTGAGGTCCAGCGCCGAGGGCCTTCTGGCGGTTCCCTCATTGCGAGAAGCAAAGCTACAGGGAACCAGGCAGAGGGCCTTCTCGGTAGTGGCGCCCGCCCTGTGGAACGCCCTCCCATCAGATGTCAAAGCAATAAATAACTACCTGACATTTAGAGGGCATCTTAAGGCAGCCCTGTTCAGGGAAGTTTTTAATCTGTGATATTTTACTGTATTTTTTGTTTCTATGGAAGCCGCCCAGAGTGGCTGGGGAAACCCAGCCAGATGGGCGGGGTACAAATAATAAATTATTATTATTATTATTATTATTATTATTATTATTATTTGCCTTTCTGGCTTCTCTCTGATGAAGAGGTGATTCTTAAAGGGCAGGGGTGTATCCAGGAGTTGACCAGGTTGACCCCCACAAAGGGCACAGGCCCAAGAGGGTGCAAAAAAGCATGGCTCTCCACTCTGGCTCGGGGAGTCCTGTCTGCCTGGCACTTGCTCCCCAGGGCAGGCTGCTCCTCTGCTGCTCTGGGTGGCTAGACATGCCATTCTGCCTCCTGTGGGTGCCTTTGCAGAGGAGCACAAGAAACATGGGAAGGGGGCATCAATACAACTCCTTGCTAAGGGCACAAGGGAGCCTAGATTCACCTCTGTGAAAGACACAGAGAGTTAGATTTACTTTGCACAGAAATATACAGATATAAAATTTACATTTCGACTGTTCTGTTCTTTTTTGCAAACTACCTCGGGAATGTAATTGAAGGGTGATATAAAATATTTACAATGCATGAATGATTAAGGAGGGGAGGAAGTTGGAATACCATTATCTGATGGAGCTTCTTGAGCTACTAAATCCATATTTAGGTATGACTTTCATTCATTTGGCTTGCTTAACACCCAGTGACTTTTTCCCCTCCAAATGCTTGCATCTAAAATCTGTTTTATCGCCAACTAAATATCCAGTTACCCTATCAGGGTGGATTTTTATTCTTGTCTAATTTCTACATTCTGTATTACAAAACACATTGAAACATACAGAAACTTGCAATGTAAAGCAGATTAGCATGTTATCTTTAACCTTTTTTCTGATAGCTGTGACCTTTAAAAACACACACTATTTGCTGATACTCTGCCATGGATCTGGGGCTTCCTGCCAAATTAGTAAAGTCAGGAGCATGTAGATCTTCTGGGATATGCAGCAAAATGCAAATATTTATTAAAAGTGCGTGAGGTTCCTTAATTTTCTGGACAGACACACACACACAGTGCAAACACTAGCACATTTATTCGTCTTGAAGCAGGAGGAGTACAGAGTACCAAAGGTGAAAGTTCACATCCAGTTTCTTTTTTCTTGCTCTGAACGAGTTTGATATAATTGAGACCATCACACTGTCTGCCCTAAATGAATATTTTTTTTCTTTAACTATCCTGTGGAAGCTCAGTCCCCCAAAGTCCCCTTTATTTAAGTCATATATGCCCTACTATTTGCCGGAAGCTCTGCTGGCTGTGTGCCACCTGTAGATTTCACCCTCAGTTGCTGAAGACAGCTTCACTGTTCAGCCTGCCACATTAAAGCATCCTCTGTCCACTCCCGTTTGTTTCCTATTTCACTTTCTTAACTAAAAAGCATAATTTGGCTAAGTGATTTGCATTATTTCTATCTAAGAAATGAATTGCTAGAAAAGGGAAAAGTCATCAGGAATATAAATATTAGCATTATGGAGAGGCAGAAGAGCTGCAGAGCCTTTAAGCAGTATAATTTAAATGCACCTCCTGCCATCTTTTCAATGGCTACACAACATGGAAGTGTTTTTTAATCACCGTGCTCCAGACTCCGAGCTGAAACATCCAGCTGACATACAACTTCAAACCGTTTTGCCTCTCCGGCTAAGGAAAGCTTAGAAGTCTCTTTATTCCAAACAAAACAGGATTAAAGGTGGGAAGATGTGGTGTTTGCTTTGAAAATGAGCAAATCTAAAGTAGCGCAAATGGCTGATAGCTTGTGTTTATTTATAGCTTTTCCACTGTCACAGTAAAGACCAAATTTAGTACAACACTAAGGAGAGGAAAAATGATGCTCACAACCATGTTGATGTACTCCTTGCAAGGAAACATGAAAAATATAGTGAATACTGCAAAGGGGTCGAAATAGAGGCATAAACTTCTCCTTATTCTGCATGTGTGCTAGGAGGAGGGTGGCAACTGCCAGACACCTCTCATTTTCTGCCTACTGTTCTTGTGTTTGGATAAGTGGTACTCAAGTCTGGAAAGATGAAGAACTGGAATACAGCTATACCTTTTCCCACACCAGCAAGGACTATTCCTGCTTTCAGGTGGGGCTCAGTCCAATACTGGCACATTCAGGTTGTACAATTAAAGTTGATTTGACACTCTTGTGCAGCAAACGACCTTCCTTTTTGTGATAAGGAAAGTTCTAAGAAAATGTGCTGGGAAGTGTGACACAACGATGGCCTGACACAGCGTCATAAACCTCTCTGCAAATAAATCAGAATGAATGCTCACTAAACAGGTGGTGTCTGAAGTGACCATATACATCTGACTTTGTACCTGGTGGAGGCTGCTCCATTAGGGCAAATGGGGCACTACCCCCACCAACCTCTTTGTGCTCTCAGCCAGCCCTGCTTTCTTTCAGTCGGGGAGGGGGTCACAGTATGTCAGCATCCTCCTAATTCCTTGGTCTCAGTGTTGCCTCTGGTAAAACTCAATAAGGACAAAATTAGAAATAGCTGGCTCTACCTGTCATTGACTCTGGTTACATCCATTGTTGGTCTCCCTGCCTTCCAACCTACCAGTCCCAATGGCACCAGCCACCACTGATGTTACCCATGTCTCTCTCACTGGCATTGATATTGCCTCTTTTTCTGTCTCATGAGAGATACCAATTTCTTTGTAAAATTGGTCATTTCTTGTGTACAACTGGAGCCAAGCTGATGCAGGATGCTAACTTGGGGTTCCACTAAAGATTATACTGGTGCACAGACTTGAAGAAGCTGTGGCAGTGCTGGGCAAGCTGACTTCCAGCTGTTTTTATATTACTGAGGAACCCCTTAAAGGTTACAGGTTCTACTACAATCAGTAGGAAGATTAACATCCCTGATAGTTGGCCATGATGACTGTGACAGAAGGGAATTGGAGTCCAAAATCTGGAGGGCCACAGATGAGCCACCTTTATTAAATAGTCCTTTTATATTATTGCCAAAATAAGCCTCTCCCTCAACAAGCTATATGCTTTTGAATGGCCAGCCATTTTGAATTGCTTGGAAGAAGGCAGAGGCAAGTCTGGGGAGAAAAACATGGCAAAAAGTGGAGTCATGGAGTGGAAATTCTATTAAGGACAACTGGTCAAGAAGTCCAGAGGCAACCCAGAACTTATAAAAATGGAAAGAGCCATGTCGGAAGTCCTGTGATGAGACAGACATTTAGTTATTTGTGTATATGAGAGGCTGGAGGTCCACCAGATGAAATTGAGATGGAAAAACCTTACTAGGCCTCTGAGAAGCTCATTTAGGAAACTGATATGAAGAAGAAGAAAAGTTTGGATTTGATATCCCGTTTTATCACTACCCAAAGGAGTCTCAAAGCGGCTAACATTCTCCTTTCCCTTCCTCCCCCACAACAAACACTCTGTGAGGTGAGTGAGACTGAGAGACTTCAGAGAAGTGTGACTAGCCCAAGGTCACCCAGCAGCTGCATGTGGAGGAGCGGAGACACGAATCCAGTTCACCAGATTAGGAGTCTACCGCTCTTAACCACTACACCACACTGGCTCATAAATAAAACACTGTGTTTTATTTCCCTTAAGGGAGAATGTAGATACATTTTCCTGTTATATATTTTGTGGGAAGGTGAGTGCATTGCCAGTCTTTCTTCAATGAAATGGGTATTTTGTGGTTCCCACAACACTTTCTTAGATTTCCAAATGTGCTCCCAGTCTCAAAAGGTTAGGGATCTCTGCTCTGTGTTCTGTTGTCTTCTCCCTTAGCTCGGGGCTTGTTTTATGATCAGCTCCTTGTACACCTTTTTACAAATAGCAAAAGAAGCCGTCCCATAATTGCTCCAAAGGGGTGATGATTTTGTCCCCATGTGGATTTAAATGGTACATTATGTTGCTTCAGGCCAAAAAACAGATGTGAAGACCATGTCCTACAAAAACATCATGCAATAATAGCATTGCAACAAATTTTTTCACATACATACAGTGCTTTTTCTGGGCGTACTCAAAGGTATGCAGTACTGGCCCCTTTTTTCCCTTAAAAAAAAGCACTGCATATGCCTTGTATGTTAAATATCTTACCAGAGGCAATTGCCTGCCTCAAATAAATTAAGGCTACAATCCTATACTCAGTTACCTGGAACTAAGTCAAATTGATCTTGATGGGACTTTCCTTTGAGTAGACATGTGTAGGATTGCATTGTCAAGCTGCATGATAGACATGCTTTCATATTTAAGTTAACTGTTAATATGTCTTTAAAGCTTGTAGCTTTACATATTTCTTTTTGTAACTGAAAAGAAGAGTTGACGGGGGAAATGTTCACAGTCATGTTGTAATAATAGCTGTCTACTGTTTTTAAATGCACATTTTGTAATATGAATTTGAAGGGGCTTTGTCACCTTAAATCTGCCAAGATTCTTTACTGTTACTATTTTTTAAGGCATAAAGAAGAGAGTTAATTAAGCAGCTGTGGGTTTGGAAGGGGGTTGTTTAATTCTTTTTATTGAGTTATAATATTATATCAGGTCCATAATACATAGAGTGCTAAAAACGAACTGAAAAATATTAACATAATAAAAGAAAAACAATTGCAGTGCAGATTTAAAGTAAGAATTTATCTTTTGGAGATCATTTCAGATGTATGATAATTAAAATGTCTCTAACAAAATTAAATAATATTTCTGTTTCATATTACAGTTCCAGGATGTAGAGGCACACAAGTAGGAGAAATGACCAAAGGAAAACAAGAATTTAAGAAACTCCAATCAACTAGATCCATTAAAAAGCTGGAGGTGGAAAGCTCCATTGTCCCTGAATATTAACGTAAGTTACAAATTTGTACCAAAATAAATCGCATCCAAATAAATGTGTGTTTTTTCACATTGGCCTCTGACTACTCTTAATTTAAATGCCAGTTTTCCCAATAGTGTGATGTCCTATACTATTGTGTCCCAAGCAGCTACGGTTTTAATATTAACATTTTTGAGGTTTACACGAATTTTTATAAGATGTTGATTATAAGTTGTATGTGCTGTATTTTCATATTTGGTATGTATTAATTTGATTTGAAATAAGTTAGTATTGTGAACTTCTGAAGTCTAAGATTATTATGTGTTCTCTGCAAAATTTTGTTATAAGATAGAAAATCATTTAATGTGACATATTAGAAACAAACTTTTTATGGGGAAAAACAACTTCGCTAATATTTTTCTTCTGGAATCTTTGTGAGTGTGTGGATGTCTTTTCCTCATTCTACAAAACTTGAGTTTGATTTTGTTTTGATTTTTGCTCAAAACTTACATCCCACCCCATAAAGGGGTGGGGTTTTCATGCTATATCTTATTCTGTAGTCCAAAAGTGAGTCAAACGGATTCTGTAGTACCAAGTGGGAAGATTTGAACCTGTCACTGATTCAGAGAGTCCTTAAGCCACAGTTACAAACTGCCCTACAATATAAAAAGCAACAAAGGTTGCAATCCTATACATGCTTAGTTGGGAGGGAACCCTGTTGTAAAGAATGAGACTTTCTTCTGAGCCAGACAGCACTGAAAACGAATTGTTGAAAAATCTTAAACAGGGGTAGCAGTTGATTTCCCACATCCAGGATTATTAAAACTGTGTATTGATCAGAAACCATCAAACGATCAGTTAAAGCAAAACGAAGCATAAAGTCTGTTCACTTCCTTCCCCTTTATGCCTTTAAACCTTATTAACAGATGAAATACTGAGCAGGTAGGAAATCCATAACGGTGAATTTAGTGTGCCATCTAGTGACCATTTATTTTGCTGCAGGAACCACATACATTTCTCTTGTAGTTAAGAAAAGCTGTTGGTCTTAGACCAGAGATCAGGGCCAGCTCACCCATGAGGCAAGGTGAGGTAACCACCTCAGGCAGCAGGGTCCACCAGGTCAGCAGATACTGATTTCAATCTTTATTTCCCTGCTTGTTCCTAGTGTAGACCTTCTCTAAGCCCTCCTTTGCTAGTAAGTGGCGGGGGGCGGGCACCATTTTAGGGTCTGGCTCAGGTACCAAAAACTATATATTGGAACGGCTCTGCCAGAGATACAGTACAGAAATGATTGGGCATCTGGGTGGCCACTGTGAGCATGGGATGCAGCGCTAGATGGGCCTTTTATCTGACCCAGAGGGTTCTTCTTATGTTCTTGCATCTCCAGACTAAACTTAAGAATGCCCTGCACGGTCAAGAAGAAGACCTGAAATCAACCTTCTGTCTCCATTGTCACAAACTGCAGTTCTTATCAGCTCTGAGAAGACAGAACTGCAGCACAGACAGCTGTTACAATGACACATGAGGGCTTATTTCTGAGTAGACATCCATAGGATTGGACTGTATATTCAATATGCACATCTACAATATGAATATGCATTCGAGAGGAAATGGGCTGGGCTCATTCATTACAGAATTCTGAATTGTCTCTTGAGGATAATTGCCATTGGTTCTCCTCACCTGTTGCGCCCAAATCTTCCCCTCTGGATGAAAAGGAGTAAGAAGCCCTCCTTGCCCCTGGAATTGTATTGCAGCTCATTCATCTGTGAAGCTTATATTTGTAATCTGTATCTATATAGCCAGTGCAGGGGGTTTGCTGAAGCTGGATTGTCCATATAAAGCCACGGAGAGAATGTTTACTCTTCTCAAAAAAATAGGAAAGGGAAAAGGTTGCAAAGAAGCACTTTAATTTATTGCTCTAAAGGACCCAGCACACAGCAAACTGCCTGTATCCAGAGCAACCAAATCACATATGAAAGATTTCTATTGTACATAGTACAGGGGTAGTGGCTGCTAGTGCCATTGACAACAGCAGGTAGGCTCATGGTAACAGGGCAATAGACAAAAGATAATGGAACTGGAATGCTGAATCCAAGGAGCAACAAACAATCCAGAGATAATGAGTGAGGAAAACTGAGGGTCGGAGGAAATTGCAAGAGAAATCTCCATGACTATATAGGCTAGCTCAGAGTTGCTGCTCGTACAGCACTATTGCTGCTTGATAGGCCTGCACGTGTACGATTGGTAATTGTGTTCCCCATGATATTGATATTCCATTTACAATCAGCATGACAAAATTATCAAGGCTCAGCTTCACAGGCGTCTCATCTCTTTGTTTGGTACAAAGCATAGCTGTGATCGGTCGCGTTCTATAGAACAAAGATCGCCCATTGGTCTAGAGCCAAAGGTTCCTTTCCTTTGAGAGAAGGAATCTTCCTCCATCCAACGAAGGAGAACTTCCACGGAAGGAAGCTGCTTCTATCAGAAGATCTTTGGATCCAAACTACTGTATTTTATAATGTGGTTAAAAAACAAACAAACCTAACTTCATTTGGTTTATAGGATTTATTACAAATCAAAAAAACATAAAGAGATAATAAACATCAGATATTATCTTTACCATCTCAGCCCACACCAAAATTCCACCTGTGTATCATGTCTTATTTTAAAATACTAGATTGATAATTATTTTAAATATAATAAACATATTACATCTGACATATTCCTTTTTACCAAGTAATTGTCTGCCACTTATGATAAGGGGCAAGACTAGAGAAGGAGATGAACTTTTAGGAAATGTCTTCCTTTTTCTGAAATTCACACACTGGGCATACTGGTAGGTTTGCAGAAATACGTCCCGGCGTTTCTGTGGCAATTGCGCAATCGCAGTGCCAAGTTGAGTAGAACAAACTCTTTTAATGAAACCACAACACTTTTTCTGTCAGCCTGACTATAAACAGTCCATCAGGTACAACACAAATTTGCTAGGTTTTAAATTCCCTGAAAATTCTGATATGAGTTCAATAATGATAATGCTCCCAACCCTGTTAAAGGCTGTTTTTTCATATGCCATGGTATAAATAATAATAATACTGCCAGCTTTTAGTTGTGCCAAAATTACTTTACTGCTCCCCTGCCCTCTTTTATCTCTAGATGAATCCTTGGCCATGGTACCATCAGGAGGAGAACTTTGGGATCAACATCCTGGGCCACACAGCAGAATGAGCAAGAGGACCTCCAAACACAGTATATTTTGAAGTAAGTGAGACAATATACATTACTATCTAAACAGCCCCCCACCCCAGGTAATTAAGTCCAGAGTCAAAAATTATCTAACTGCACTGCTGATATTTGGATCTTGGTATGACATCAGGAGACAGATTGCTGGTGTTGGTCCTCATTCAGTGGGTACTAGCTTTGCAACAGGAAAGAAACTGCCCAAGCCTAGCTTCTGTTTTAGAAAGGAGATTCAGGCAATGGTAGCTTTTCCCCTCAGCAATAGGTTTGTTACCTTGAATGGCTGTATAATGGTCACAATGTTTCTCTGCATTTATTAATGTTATACTCTGTGAACTCAAGAAGAGTCTTGAAGCTGGACCAGACCAAAGGTCCACCTGTTTGTCCACAGTGACACAGCCACGTGTTTCCCGGAAGTCGATAAGCTGGGGGCAAAGGCATGAGCCTTCCCACACCAACTCAGCAGTACATCACTATGCCGTGGTGGAGAATTTGGGTGGCTGGGGGTATGGGGAGCCAAACCTGCACCTTGTGGGTTTTTTCTCTATGCAGCTCCTTGGAAGTCTGTAAATTACCAGTAATGCTATTAAGCAGGGATGTCAACATGAATAAAATGGGGGGGGGGGGGAGAGAGCTAAGCTCCACCCCACATAATCACATGATGCGGCACTTGCACACCATTTGAATGGCAGTGCCCATCAAATTTGGGGGGAGCCTTGCAGGGAGCCTCGGAGGCAACTAAGTGAAGTAATACACATCGCCATGCAAGAGTGACCTCCCCCTACAACACCATAAAGTCCAGAGTCTAAAATTACTTAATAGCAGCACTGGTAAAAGGTAAAGGGACCCCTGGCCATTAGGTCCAGTCGTGGTCGACTCTGGGGTTGCAGCGCTCATCTCGCTTTATTGGCCAAGGGAGCCGGCGTACAGCTTCCGGGTCATGTGGCCAGCATGACTAAACTGCTTCTGGCGAACCAGAGCAGCGCATGGAAACGCCGTTTACCTTCCCGTCGGAACAGTACCTATTTATCTACTTGCACTTTGACGTGCTTTCGAACTGCTAGGTTGGCAGGAGCAGGGACCGAGCAACGGGAGCTCACCCAGTCGCGGGGATTCGAACCGCCGACCTTCTGATCGGCAAGTCCTAGGCTCTGTGGTTTAACCCACAGCACCAGCAACACTGGTACCATCAACCTATTACCATGCTGTGGCTTGGGTTTCATATATACAGTGCCCTGGTTTGCACTCGTAAAAATCTGTGATTGAAACTAAGAACATAACAGATGTTTGTTTCCTGTAAAGGAAGTGCATGCAGTTTCATTTGCATTATAGGTATAATACAAATGAGCATCTCCATATTTGGAATCGCAATGACGCAAACCAGATAGAGCATCTAAAACAGGCCTGAATATCTTGAATGCTTTTTAACATTTTAGCGCCTTCTTGAAATCAGTCGTTTTAGTATGGGAACAGAGCTAAATACAGAATCAAGGTAAGTTGAAGCAATCACTGGGACAGTCTCTGAAAGTTCTTGAGCATACGAGAGGCTCACATGTGTATTTCATGAAAGAAGCTATACAGCAACCTAAATCACTTCAGCTCTTTTTCTAATCCCAAAGAAATGAATCCCTCTCTCATTAGGCTCCACATAGGTTCAGATGTTATACATTGTGGTAATTATTTCCAAATCGCAAGTGCAAACACTCACCCTGATTGGAAAATTAGCAGATTTCAAACTCGGGTAATTTGTTCTTAATGAGGAACTTGTTGAACTGAATTTAACAATTAGCTCACTCCCTTTGCTGGCTGAATGTGATAGGGTTATGTGGAAGAGATCAAATATTCATCTAAGTGATTTCAGCCAAAAAGCGAGGGGAGGCGATCAAGGTTGTAATCTTACGCACACTTACTTGGGAGTAAGTGCCACTGAATTTAATGGGACCTATTTCTGAGTATACATACTTAGGATCCGGCTGCAGAAAAACTCAATACTCAATACTTCTATTCCTCCAGTGCTATTATGAAGCAGCCAAGACTGTGATTCTAAAAGGAGGTGTATAGTTGATCATTCTTCATACCTGAAGATGATAGAACAGAATAAGGATGGATAGATCTGCCAGTCTCACTTTCTCTTTCTTTCTCATTTTCACAGTCTGAAATTCAGTTCACCACATTTTTGTATCAGTTTCTGTCTTGAAAATATAAAAAAGTCATCACCAAAAATTGCCAGCATTTTAAGGTGTGTTTCCCCTAATATGCATATTTGGATGCAATTTTCCCAACTAGAAGCACTTTCAATGCTTTTTTCCACTAATATGTACATTGTTATGCACACCTTCCTCTAATATACACATTTTTTGGTTGGAGAACTGTATTGCATAATTTGGAAAGTATGGATTTCGGAAACTAACTGTGTGTAGGTAGATTTGCATTAAAATGCAAACTGACCCAAGTTTCTCTCCCTTCCCTGTAATAGAAGTACAGTTGACTGTGGGTGCAGATATTCTTTTTTGGGGGGAGAAGTGAGTCCCACTAACAGTAGCTGGTCACACAGGCTTTACAGGCGTTTCAAGCACTACAAAAAAGAGAAAGAAAAAGCTTGTATGGGACAGGAAAAAATGTGTTTCAACCCACCAGTCAACACTAGTTCTATCCTAACACCAATATCTCCAGAAAACTATAGTGTCTACTAGCAAGAGGAAGAGAGGAAGGGACTCCTGCACTTTGAAGAGTTGTGTGAAGAAGTGAATTTCAGCAAGTGTAACTTGCGTGGCAATCTAAACCTTCTGGCATTCGGATTTCTACACAACCATTAAAGATGTAGGATATGTTTTCTCTCACACATCTGGCCCCCCACGTGATTCTTTAACAGTCCAATCTTATGTATGTTTATGCAGAAGAAAGTCCCAAAGGGACCTGCTACCAAATAAGTGTGCATATGATTTCTTTGTAAGTCTAACTTAAGAGAGCAGCCAGTGCTGTGTGTTAGATTCTTGAAAATAAGTGGCAAGCTTTGGCTTAGTGTGGGCACAGTCCAATAAACCATATTTGTTAGATGAAGAACAAGGATTGTTCTACTTCATCTTTATTCATTCTCCCTCATCAGGAGTGCGAACCTTGTGCACCTCCCACCCAGATGTTGCTAGAATACAACTTCCATCTGTTCTAACCAGCATGACCAACGGTTAGGGATTAAGGGAGCTGGATGTAAAAGTCTTTTCTACTTGTTTTATGAATGGCATTTTGTTGTTAATTTTATGCTGTTCACTGCCATGACATGTTGGAGGTATATAGAAATTTGCCAATAAATAAAATAGAATACTCTCATAAACCAATGAATCTAATGAAACATTTATAGGGTTTATTAAGACACAGTTTAATCACAGTTCTTGGTTTTGACCCATGAGATTAAACCTGGATCAGATATAATGGGAAACTATGATTTAACAAGGTCTGGAAGACTTGCCAGAACGATGCAATGACCTTTTTCACACAGGTCCCTTGCATGAGAGGTTGCATTTTCAAGTAGCTACCTTGTCAGTGATTGTATGTATAAATCAGATTTTGCCTCTTGAGCCCAGGAGTTAAATTACAAGAAGGCATTCAGAATAGCACTTAAAGCAACGTGTGTGGGGTGGTGCGGCTGCATAAGCACACGGGCTCTGCCCTCCATCATCAGCACCTGTCTCCAGCAGGAAAACCACCTCTATATGTGGAAGAAAACCAGGATTTCATAACCCTGATTTCCCAGGGTGTTAAAATGCACAGAAACCACCCTCTGTAGAGTAGGCTTCCCTAGCACAGTCAGTCACCCTGGATGATGCAGAGTGCAACATGGAAATGGGGGAACCAGAACTAGCACACTCATGCACACTCTCTGCTCCTTGCATGTTCCTTGAAACCCTAGGATTTGTGAGACCTTTGGTTTTCCCATGTTACTGACTGGCAAAAAGGAACCAGGAACAAAGGAACTTAAACTATGATGCATGTGTTTTTCTCTTAATGTATTGTTATACACTCAAGGATATAGATACTAAGCACAGTTCAATATTGATATTTGTCTGATATTTGTCCTAGGGCAACTCTGCTTGTTCTCAGCTCTTTGGCTTACTCTCCTGTTCCTCCTCATAGCATTGGTGGCACCTAAGAAGGGGATGCTGACCTCCTGGCCCCTTCTTTTTTTCTTGCCTATTCTCTGCTACATCCTAGTGCTGCTTCGGCATCCAATATTAGTCGCATGCCATTCTGTGCGCCACCACAGCAATGCACAACTACAGGATCAGGATCAGTGTGTAGTAAAACTTGGATGACAGTTGTTGAGATAGTCTGAATCATTACTTCTGCCCATCATAAAGGCAACAGAAATACGTTTTTGTTTTTCCTATTTCTAATGCAACAGCTTGGAATTTGGAACAAGGCTCCATAAAATGCACAATTTTCCGGCAGATTAAGCTACATTGTTCTATGACACCTGTGTAAAAATTAAACCATGCTACTTGGAGATAAGTTGTTCTCCAGTCCAATTTTTGTTTTACTTTTCTACATTTTAAGGCTCAATTAGCTTTAACCATCGTGAGTAATAGCTACACTTATCACAACCTTTTTTTTATTTTTTACAATATCAGATGATTATGGGAAAGTTAGCTAAAGTTGGCACTTGTGAGCTCTCCTTATAATAGTCCTCATTATGTCAAAGCATAACATGGCATCACTGAATGATTCCTTTAGCTAATGTGCAATGCATCAGATTAGTTCTGGACACCCACTTCCCAGCCCTGAATGCCCGGCTCATGTGGATTTATTCCACTAGTGCCAATATTACATTGCCATGGAAAATGTATTGGTCAGAATCTTGGCTGTCCCAGTTAATATCTGATCAGCCCTTAAATTACTGGTGCTTACTTTTAAAAAATGTTGCCCTCCACACTGATCCTGCTGTTCTGTTTGTTTCCCTTAGTTTCCTGGTCTGAAACCACTGGAAGCTCCAGGTCATCGTTTCCTTTCCTGTAGACGACTCGTGAGATCAGAGTGATGAGAAACATTTCCATAATGAGTAGCTGTTGGTCCATATCTGGCAAATCGAAAGGGAACAAAAGAGCAAGAGGTTTAAGGACCAGGAATGAAAATAAGGTGGGCTCAAACTTGCTTTCATTAAACTCTTGTAGTGGACAACTGTTGGAATGGGTAATGCTACGTGGAGCATCAGATGTCATGATCTCAATGACAGTTGGACTTTTACAGTGGCCCTGCAGAGGCGGAATACATAATTTACAGAGGTGGAATACATTATAAGTGAATATAGAAATGAACCCACTTTAGCCTGTCATAGAAACTGAAATCCAAGCAACTTACATGCTCCTCTTGCTGAAGAAGAAAGTGGAGGCACACACGCAATTACCCCTTCCATAGCCAATATGTTGATGATGGTTGCCTGGAGCTGACTCAAAATGAGGGCAAACTACATAAACACACAGAAAAAGAAAATTGTCATGCTAAAAAAAAATCCCATTTTAGTGCAGAGTGAATGCGATTCAATGAAAAGTATATACATTTTCCACCTTGAATTAAAATAAAGAGGTAAATCCCCATGAGAGGGATGATACCACAGAAGGTTCGCTGTTTGGAAGTAGCATGAGGGGGAAGGTGCCGTGCATTTAGGCTGATGTTGAAAGATGAATACTCATAGTGCATGTTTTCTCCTGGTGAAAGAACATGGTGCCCATGGAGAAGAATCCTGAAGGGTGAACTAGAGAATAGATGGCCCAAGAGAGGGGCAAGTTGCACATTCCTATATGTAATGTTTTGTTGTTTCTCCAGCCTTCCCCAATAGGGTGTCTTCCAGATGTGTTGGACAAAACATCCGGAGGCTACCTGGTTGTAGAAAGCTGCATTATGCCCTCAGTGTAGACTACTTCCACCTTGGTGGGAAGAACGTACTTGCACTTACCAAATTTTATGGACTTGATTCAAAGATTTGTCTTGAGAGGCAGAGAGGCAGCCCAGAAACTGCCATCTCCTGTGTCCACCATGTTATTGGGAGGAGGAGGCGTGGCTGACTGCCATGGTACTCACCTTGCAGTGGAACAGGGTAGGCTAGGAGAACTAAAGTCCCTTATAAGAGCACACTCAGCAATGGACTGCCCAGGCTTAAAGCCAGCAGAATCAGAGCCATGGGGCATGGATCAGTTTGTCAGGAGCCAATGAAACAGATGTGTGTGTGTGTGTGTGTGTGTGTGTGCATGCGCACACTTGCATGCAGAGAAGTGAGGTTTTTTATTTATTGGCTACATTCCCCCACTTCCCCAGTCCTTCTTCCTAGTGGCTCAAGACAGCATGCACGGCTTTTCCACTGCTAGATTTATCATTCCAACATTCTTGGGAAGTAAGATACTGATTGCCTTAAAACCAGGTCACCTAGAAAGTATTATAGTACAGGAGGGTTCTGAAATTCTTCTCCCCAGTCCACCCCTTTACACCAGCTCTCTCCTTTGCATATTGGGGCAATTAAAAAGAAATTGTGGGTTGGGTCCGACTAAGTTGAATTTAGGTTCCATCAATGGGACAAATTAGCATCCCTACACACTCTGACATGGAAGTAGATCCCATATAACTCAATTGAATTTGACAAATATAGGAGAAACAGCACAAAATAAACTGTGGTGCTCTGAAACCATTTAAGCAATCATATTTTTACCAGTACCTACCATGGTCTTTAGAAGTACGCCCTGGGCTTTAGTCTTGTATCACAGGAAATGTCTTTGTTCTACACCACTTCCTTCCATGCAGGGAAAAGGAACTCTGTGTGCGCTGCACTTTTACCACCCAAAACTTTAGGAAGACTGAAAACTCTAAATATTGCTCAGTTCTCCATTGTCACCCAAAAACGTTGAAAGAAGCTATCACAAAATAGGAGTTAGCTACAAAGAAGACCTTTCATACTTCAAAGGCTTTAAGTAATAAAGTCTTTGATCTTGAATTCCTCTTTTAGGTTTGCAGCACCTGACTATAGAGCTGTCTTCCAGAAGCATTTCAAATGAAGGCCTGCAATGTAGTCTTAACTATCTCACCTGATAAAGTGCAAATTTAGGGATAATCTTCTTGCAGTTAAGGAGAGCGCGGACTCGTTGGAACATGATTCCGATTGGCCACAGGGCAATGATAGTAAGGACACCTATGAAGCAGTTAATCCATATGGCAGCTCCGTTGGGAGATAACTGAAAAGGTACATTGAACAGATACACAGATTATATTCCACAGCTGGTCCTTTTCTGCTTCCAGAACAAACTTATTTGTATAACTCATATACACACTCAGCAGCACCAAAAGCATCCACACCACCCTCAGAGCAGACCTATTGAAATCAATACATTCAAGTTGTTGGGGAAGGTTAAAAAACCACTCATCTCCACGTCTTTCTCCAACACCAATTCCCTCCTCCCTGCTCCTATTTCTTGAGTAGGGAACCTTTTCCAGCAACCTTCTGGGGCTCACATATGAGTGGTGGGTGGGACTGGGGCTGGGGGCAAAGGTGGTTATGGCAACAAATACAAATTTTACCTTTGTAAAGTAGTTTTTACACATGCACCACACTCTGTGCTCTGTTCAGACAAGCAAGAGGCTTCATCAGAGTTCAATTCCAGCCAAAACACAAGCAAGGCCTGTGAGGGGTGTGGCTTGGGAGAGGGGATGTGACTTAGGAGAGTTCCAGGGGCCAGCGAGAGAAGCTAGGAGGGCCACATTTGCCTCCCGGAGGTTTCCCCCTATTAAATGCCATCACACATGTAACATTGCCTACAGTAGTTTGTCTCTGTTCCATGCGTCTGCCAGTAACTAAGCAGGTCAGCTAAAGACATGTTTGTTTCAATTAGCTTTTCCAGTGGAATGGAAAGGTCTCTGCCCTAGGTATTTATTTTGAATTATTTAAAAACCTATATTTAGTTGGTTTTCTACTGTTATTACAGCTTTTTAGTTCTTTTTATTCTATGTTTGTATTCTGTGTCATAGCATAGCAAGACCATGGTGATTTATGCCTACAGTACATTCTGACTGGTTTTAGTTCAAAACTGTTTTAGTTCAAAACAGTTTTAGGTGTACAGGTATTTCTTATCATCCTTTATTAAGTTTCAATAAATTCTTCAAACCTTTGCTTACATCAGAGGGACTGTAGTTTCCATTGGTCCAAAGTACTATTGATAGAAACATTAGCACAGGGCGGAGGAATGCAAACTGGAAAGTCCCCAGCTTCAGTAAAAATAGTGTTCGCCTGCCAAATAAAAAAAAGGGGGGAAGGACAAATTCATAATCTCAAAGGAGATTGAGGTGGTAATCTTGATCCACTGACACGTATTGGGCTTTTGCCTTGGACAATCTGAGTAGTAAATATCCCTACCCAACGCCAACCCCACCCCCACCCCCCATTACATCTTTCTTTCCTTCCTCTCTTTATTCAGATATCCAGCCTCCTTCTCTTTCCACCTCAGACACTCTCATTAATGAAGGCAAGCTGCTATATAATGTACTCTGTGCTATATTAATGAACTTTGGCTTAATATAATTGCTCAATTAATACAGCCATAATTGCATAATAATGATATAATTATAGTGGCAATTTTACTCCTGCAAATAATTACAGAACTATAAACAGTACAAACGAGTGTACAAATGAGCTGGCAGATCACCTCTTTTTGCTTTCTTGAAGAAGCGAAGGAACTGTCTGAGAACATGCAAGCTTCAGTGATATCTCTACCCTCTGTCAATCTAAGGACCAAATAATAAATAGAATCATAGAATCATAGAATTGCAGAGTTGGAAGGGACCCCGAATCTCATCTAGACCAATCCCTGCAATGCAGGAATCTCAACTAGATCATGCATGACAGATGGCCAGCCAACCTCTGCCTAAAAACCTCCAAGGAAGGAGAGTCCACCACCTCTTGTGGGAGTCTGTTCCATTGTCAAACAGCTCATACTGTCAGAAAGTTCTTACAATCAGAATATTTAGTTTGAATCTCCTTTCTTGTAGCTTGAAGCCATTGATTCTCATCCTACCCTCTGGAGCAGGAGAAAACAAGCTTGCTACATTCCCCATTTGACAGCTTAGTTATTTGAAGAAGGCTATCATATCTCTTCTCAGTCTCCTCTAGGCTAAACATACCCAGCTACCTCAGAGATGGTTTTAGGGTAGTGTAACCAGTTTGGCCACACTGGGTGCTGCACTGCAAGGGGTGCCACAACAATACTGTAGAGCGGAGCACCGAATTTTAGCGTTACATATGGTTTCTGTCATCAAATCTCCCATGGATTATTCATATTTTAATAATTCTGTGGCGCAAAGACAGTGAATCAGAGCAAGGAAGTGGTTCTAAAAGAGGGATAGGGAACCTCAGGCCTTGGGGCCTAAACGTGGTCCTCCAGTTCTTTCTACCTAGTGCTAGGAACTCTTCCCTGGCCACCCCGCTCACTAGCCCCGCATCACACCCTGGGTGTTTCTGCCTCACTGAAATGTGTTATTGAACTCTGATGGTGCCTCTCGTTGGTCTGGGTGGAGGATAGAGAGGGATGGGTGTGTGTGTGTGTGCAGAAACTAGCCTGCTGTACAAAGGTACAATTAATTGCCACGGCCACATTTGACTCTGGCTCCACCCACCGCTGGCATGTGGCCCTCAGAAGGTTGCCCAGAAGGGAATGCCGCCCTTGGACTGAAGCTGACTTTCCACTTACTTCCCACATCTTTTTTCAGTCTAGATCCTCCATTCTAAGCAAAGGTTTTGCATGTGGCCCATATGGAGTCAATAAGTTAGCACGGTCACATGTTAACTCATGCTGACTAAAAACATGAAGAGGAAACAGAAGTAATCAGTGAGTGGAGGATAGGTTGCCCTTCTGTCTATTGCCCCCCACTGGTTCAACTAACTTATTGCAAACGTCTGTTCTTGTTTTAGGACCAACAGAGTGGATCTTGCAGTCCATCTACTCCAAACCCATGCTCAGTGTAGAGAATCCAGAGCTAGAGCATCTGTAAAAAGATGGCAGTCCAATCTCTGCATCCTAGAAGAATTCCAAGGCAGCACTCGGTCCAGATATGCAGGTATATTTGGATTTGAGCTTCCTTTAAGTATATGATCGAAACCAAAACACTGCCCAGTGGGTTATGCTACCTTGGGTTCCAGAATGGAAGGAAGGTGGTATGTCAGTGTAACAAAACTGATGTGAATGTGCTGACTTTAAACCACACCCTTTCCCTTTAATCATAACAACACTTTGATTATACCAAAGCCTTTCCAACTCACCTATTGATGCGTATATGGGGGAGGCAAAGGCAACAGCAGCAGCAGGGGCCTGTGCTTATCTTGAAGTGGTCGTTCTCAAAGTGCCTGAGGAATAGTTTTTGACCCCCACATTCTTTAATCATCATGAGCAGGAACTTGTGGATGACGATAGCAAAAAATCTATGGGAAGGAGGGAAAGGCACCTACATGTTAAGATATGCATTTGTCACACATGACTGTCATGGCCGCAGGCTTGAGCTCAGCAGAGGAAGAGCTGGCTGAGCCCAGGTCTGCTGTTCTGCTAGCTGAGGAATTCGAGAAGGCTGCTGACGCTGGTGGATTGGAGCCTGAGCCTGAGTGGGGACCCTCACAGGGGCTGTCCCCCAGTTTTGACTTGCCAGGGGAAGGGCACTACTCAGGAGGTTACAGTACAGACACAGAGAGTTGGCCCTTTAAGAGCCACAGTCTTCAGGCCTAAAGGATGGAGCCTGGAAGAAGTGGACTCATAAGACCTCAGTTCACTTCCAGCCTTTGTTGGCGCAAGTTGTTGTTGTTCATTTGGAGCTATCCCTGGTGCAGTAACTACTGGGATAACTTGAGCTGCCATTCCCTGAAAAACCTACCGGTACCTTGTTTTTGAAAGAGTGAGACAACTTTGTTTTAGGAGAAATAGCGGGGGGGGGGCAATTTAAATATTCCCTTCCTCAGGGCCACTGCATCAGTCTAATTTGCATCCCCCACAGCTGCTTTTGGGTTGTTGTTGTTTTCTTTAAAAAAACAAAAAAAAGAACAAAAAGCCAAAGGATGCAAACTATTTTCTCTTCCTTTACAGTATGTGTTACAGCGGACAAGCCTCATCACACAGATCTCCAACTTGGGTTATTTTCCTATATTGGTGTACTTCTTTTCAGCAGTTTTTTTGTTTTAAAAAAAGAAACTGCAATGTGCCATTTAGAAAAGACTGGTGAAATGCCACTCACAGGTCAGAATCTTGCTCTAAAGAATACGTTTGAGAAATCAAAGGGGCTCTGCTGTTTCAATCCAGCTGCCAGTCAAAGGAGTCTGTGGACTTTTAAAGTGCACAAACTAAAGAATACACCCCCCCCACACACACACATTTAACATTCCATTCTTTTATCTAGTCGGTGCCATTATTAGTTTCTACACTATCATCAAAGTCTGAGTTAACAGTATATTCTCCTCATGCAAAAAAAAACTGATAAAGGATTCTATTTTAACAAAAGGGCTGTTCCTACAAATACAAGATAACTATTTGTCTCCTTAATGCTGGAAACATTTTGCCTAAAAATGGAAACAGACGGGTAAATGCATATCTAAAAAGATAGAGAAAACATACACTGCTGCAGTAAAATCTGTAAACATTGTTGAGCGAGGAATCCACATCCCAATACATGACGTAGTGGCAATCACCTGGAAAGAGAGAGGAACATTCAGGGCAAAACCTATTTATTAACTACCGTAAGTAGATTTGGGGGCAGGGGGCGGGGGAATCTATTATCTTCTAAATGAATATCCCTTCAGTTCAGATTTAGACACAATTCAATATTATCTAGTCTTGAGTTAGGCATCAGATCAGAACATCAGATTAGAGCTCTTTCTAAAGAACTTTTCCTTCAGAAAACATCAGATGGAGAAGCCCTACCTGGGGAAGCCCAGTATCCAAGTGGCATCATAGGAAGCGGCATTGTAATTTATCATATTATTTGTCCAAGTAGGCCAGTATTGTCTACTCTGATTGGCATCAGTAGTCCAGAGTCATTGGCTATTCATTGTTTTAACTCAGGGGTGGGAAGCCTATTTCAGCCTGAGGGCCACCTTCCCATGTGCGCAAGCTTCTGAGTGCTGCATGCCAGTGTTGGGTGTGGTAAAAGTGGATGTGGCCAGACACACGGTTCTCTGTTTTCCATCCATCCATCCAGGCAAGCGAGCAAGAGATATAAACACACTTCAAGAGCACTTTCCAGCCACATGAAATCACTGAAAGAGAGCTGAGAGCAACGCCAGTGAGAGATATTGCCTGGGTGTGTGTCGCTTGGGCAGAGTCTTAGCAGCTGGGTAAAGAGGGCTGGAGGGCCACATTTGGCCCCTGGGTCTGATGGTTCCCCACTCCAGTTTTAGCTGAAGATGCCAGGGATTGGACCTGAGAATTTCTGCATGCAAATAATGTATGCTGCTGCCTGTCCCTAAAAGGAAGGCATTACCAGAGACCCAGTAATAGGGTCATCTCTGGATGCCCTTACGTGAGTACTAAGAGGGTTTTCCATCTTTAGTGTAATTTAATAATCATAATCATAATCATAATAATTTATATCCCGCCCATCTGACCGGGTTTCCCCAGCCACTCAGGGTAGCTTATAACATATATAAAAACACAACAGAACATTAAATATTAAAAAACAAAATATCCTATACAAGCAACAAACAAACCAATAAATCAATAGAAGAAAACAACAGCAACAACATCAACAACATCATAACAATAACAACAAACAGCTTGCTGTTATACTCAAATTAAAATAACCGCCAACCCCAACTAAACATATAACCCACACCAACCCGACAAAAACAAAACAGAGGAACCAAAATTAGAACTCTAAAACATTTAAAAACATTTTAGCCAGTTGCCCCAACCCAACTAATTTATTTATTCAACTTACTGGAGCAGCTGCATTTATCCAAATAAAAATGGATCTTTTGGAGGGTGGGATTTTGCGGTAGATATAGAAGACTTCCTCCACAAACACTAGGTCAGCAGTCAGTGTCATTAAAGTCAGGATACCAAAGAGCAATATTCCTGTCAAATCAAGGCCTGAAAGGATAAAGAGTTGTGGCAAATGTAAACAACAAGCTGCAGCACATAAAAAAATGGAATACTTCAGCCTGGTAAAAGCAAGCAAGCATGCTTAATATAAGGTAAGCATATCCTTAATTCATAATCCAGGGCCATGAGAGACAGTAGCAGTGTGTGTGTGCGTCTATGCGAGAGAGAAAGAGATGAATGTTTCTAGCTGATCTTAGCTGAAACTAGGGATAAAGGCTTGTTTGGCATTCAGACATGCCTTGGATCCCGAACACCTTGGTACTTGAACGTTTTGATTTCTGAACGCCGCAAACCTGGAAGTCAGTGTTCTGGTTTGTGAACATTCTTTGGAACCTGAATGTCCAACGGGGCTTACGGGGCTTCTGATTGGCTGCAGGAGCCTCCTGCAGCCAATCAGAAGCTGCACTTTGGTTTCCGAACGTTTTGGAAGTCGAACATAGTTCCGGAACAGATTCCGTTCGACTTCCAAGGTACGGCTGTATTATGTATTTTTTTCTCCTGGTAGGGCTCATTTCCAGTTTCAGCACGCCACCTCTAGGGGAAAAAACAGTTGAGGCATTGCTGTTACAGGGTGAAAAGGATTTGGAAACCCATATTACATACTCCATTATCAGTATGTATTAATACAAGAATGTGGGAAGAGGCTAAACAACCAAGTTCCATAGAGGAAGAACAAGGAAGTATTGGTAGTGGATCAATGCAATGCATTGTGGGGAAGGTAGAACTTAGGTCTTCACTCTGTAGCTACAGAATGAGTATATAACTAGGGGTAGGACCACACAGAAACCACAGAACACTACAAAAGCAGCCACGGCCATCTTAGGCCCACATTTAATAAACAAGCGCAGTTCCCCCACATTTATCACATGGTACATTGGCTGCCTGAATTCACTCCCCCTTTCTTTTACTTGAGCTTTTCTGGCCAAAAATGTTCACATTAATGAAGCACCATGCCTATTTGTTTTTTAAGTGCTTAAAATCACAAACACAGTTTAGTAATGGCTATAATTTTTAATTAGTATTTTTTTAAAAAATAAAGGAATAAAATTTGGTATAATCAGGAATAGTAGACTATGTACCTGTTTGGATGCATGCGCAAAATAATTCAGTAACAAGTAGATAGACCGACCGACAGACAGACAGATGTACACTCTCCTCCCCACACTATCTGCTATCAAAGAGAATCATAGTTCTCTTGTATTGCTAGTTAGCTGTGTCAATTACATCTAGAATCAGGAACAATTGTTCTACACAGTCATAATTATATCTGGGATTTGCTGTATGATAGCTGTAAATTCATTGATGCAAATTCTTGGTAAGCTTTTGCATCAGTTGAATCATATCTTCTTCCTTCATTGCTAGGGGCTTTATATTTTTCCATTTCGCTGCAATTTGGAACTTTGCCACCACTAAAATATGAGCTATTGGCTCTCTCCTAATCTGTGATATCTCTTCCTAGTCAGTAACACCCATCAAGATTGCTATAGAACCAAAGGGCAACCCCACATCTTTTTAACAGGATGTTTTGAGAATGACCTTTAAAAAAAAAAAAAGAATGCTTTGACACTGATTAATTGGCAGTAAACTGTGACTGTGATTCCAGATAAACAGACCCAGTGCTGTAACTACGGGCTCTGATTCCAGGAAAAATGCAGCCCTTCCAGACACCACCCCAGTGTTGCTCACAGCATTGCAGAGCCTAATAAATTCAGCTCATTAAAAAATAAATAAATGTGCGGACGAGTCTAAGTGCAGGTGTCCCACACTGAGGCTAGTTGTGCCTTTAGTGTCTATACACAACTACACATTCATTCCTGTACTGCTGTCATATCATAGTTCAAGACAGCGGCGTAGCGTGGGTTATCAGCACCCGGGGCAAGGCAAGTAATTTGCGCCCCCTAACCCGGGGCAAGGCAAATAATTTGCGCCCCCTAACCCGGGGCAAGGCAAGTACAGTAATTTACTCTCCCAAGCAGCAGCAGCAGCAGCGAGGCTTCTCTTTCCCCCGCGCTCTCCTGGAGCTGCCTCTTTTCTTTCCTTTTTTCCCTTTCTCCAAGGCTTTTCGCTTTCTCTCCTTAATTGATTCCTCCTCCACACCGCAGCGTTTCCTAGCTGCTTCCCCCCCCTTCCCCTCTCTCTCCTCCTCGCTCTGCTTGCCTTGCCCTGCACCGGCAGCAGCAGGCGCAGCCAGACCCCCGCCAGCCAGCCCGCCCGCCCGCCCACCCGGCTTCCTCTCCTTTTTTTGCCCGCGGCAGAAGGCTTCGCTCTCCCCCTTCCGCGACCTCCTCGCCAAGCCGAGCGAGCGCGGGCTCCCTAACCCGTGGATTTTAGTAGGGGCAGAGAGCTGCTAGTGCGAACGCGCCCCCCGCCCATGTTGCGCCCTGTGCGGCCGGCCCCCCTGGCACCCCCCACGCTACGCCACTGGTTCAAGAAGTTTTAAACTTTCCCTTTCCCTTGCCATTCTCTGTGTCCACATGACCCCATACTTGAGAACAGCAGGAAAGCCTTGACACTTAATTTCTAGCAGGTGGAACCGCTCATACAAGACAGAGGCACTGTGGGAAATGCCTGCTTTGATCCACACACCTAAAGTTCCCCATTTCTGATCAGTGTCAGTTGCTCATTCCCATGAGAACAGTGACTAATAAATAGCGTTATCACACATATTGCCCATTCCGCATTTGTTTCGTACGGCAGCACCTGAACTCCGGAACTCCTTGCCTATTGAAATCAATCAGGCACCTCCACTGTACTCTTTTTTGTGCCTGCTAAAAATATTCCTGTTTAGAGAGCCAGTGTGGTGGAGAGGACTTCCGGGGTGGCGCCATCGGTAATGGCGGACTCCCTCTGATCCGGAGGGACTGGCTCTACGGAAATCGGGTCTGTTCCGCTACGGCGAAGCGGGGACCCTTTAAAAAATCACAGGCGGGTGAAGCCTGTGACCGTGGGACTCGGCGGGCACCTTTCGCGCCCCCCCCAATTTGTAAAGGAACCCAATTACGGGCTCCGGAGCGAAGCGGGGCAAGTGGCGCGGTGCTGAGAGTCAACTGCTTCTTCCGTGGAGCGAAGCCGCACAGCCGTTTCCAGAGAGCGCTACCTTTTTCCTGTGACAATCTGGCTACAAAAACAACTACCCGTGAGTAGGTTAAATTTGGACAATTGGACTCTAAACAACGACCCGTGAGTAGAACGGAAAATTGGACTAAGAAATTCCTTTTAATTTGGCACTGAAGCGGGAAGGTCTAACCAGGAAGTCAGCCTTCCGCTTTTTGTAGAAAGATTAAAGCAAAGACATGGCAAGCTAGAGTTTAGAAAATCGTTTGTAAAGGATCAACTTTCATCATTTAAAATTACTGAACCCCCTTTGGAAGCAGGAGAAGAGGGGGGATTTTTTCTGGACTGTTTAAACCTACAGAAGAGAGTGTAAAGAAAAGCAATTTTCCACCGTCTTGAACCTGGGAGCGGGGTGTCAGGACAGACGTTTTCGGGAAGTTCATTGACTATAGACAAACGTTTTTAACAGATAGTTAAAAGAAGAGAAACATAGTGATTCCATTGTTCTCCTTCGCAGTTAAAAGGAACAAAATATTGACAAAATATCTGAAAAAGGAAACTTTGTTGTTAGATCTGCTTTAAAAAAAGAGAGAGAGAGAGATGGATACAAATAGAAGTTCTTCCCCTAGAGGGAGCTTGTGAAACTGTTATTAATCTGAACTGGGGAGCTTTGCAGCTGCAATAGATTAAGATCGTGGGATCAGACTTTGACCTTGCACAACAATGTACTCGGAGGCTCTGGTGCGTGCTTTCTGCAAAACAAGTGCTTTATTGGAACAGTTACATGAGAAGACGGATTTGATGACTGATGCGATCAGAAATTTTGGACAGGTAGTGGGTATCTATATAGAACCCACTCAGGAATCAATTCAGGAGTGTGCTCTGACAGATCAGATGAGGGAGGAGGTTGTGGCTGGACCTCGGGAGGCAGAGATGGAGGGAACTGTGGCCCAGCAGGAACATGAGTTGTTGGATCTGACGAATGAACCTGGAAAAAGCCAGATTTGGAGAGATAGAGTCTTGTTCGGCTTGGAGATGGGGGGCTGGATAGACCCCCCTATGCAGGGATGTTTTGAATTTTCAAATCTGGCGTTGGGCCGGGAGGAGTTTGGAGTTGTGGGGGTCCCCAACCTTGGAGGGACCTTGAAACATGCTTTTAAATACCACATGGAGTTCAATGTGGACTATGGAAAAGGGGCTGATCTGTCGAGAAGGGACAAAAATATTGACAAGCTGGAGTCTCCACGAGTGAAAGGAGCAGAAGACAAAGTAAAGTACAGGTATAAATATGAAGAAGATCTGCGGAAGGGACATGGAAGAGACTTAAGGGCCTCGGACATAAGGTTACCAGGTTAGTGAACTAGATGGATGGGATAGAAAGGACTGACAAAACCCGAGACCAGAAGGAAGAGACGTTGGATGAAGATTGGAAGAAGCGATAGACTCATAATCGGGAGAACCGGGTTCGCGTCTCCGCTCCTCCACATGCAGCTGCTGGGTGACCTTGGGCTAGTCACACTTCTCTGAAGTCTCTCAGCCCCACTCACCTCACAGAGTGTTTGTTGTGGGGGAGAAAGGGAAAGGAGATTGTGAGCCACTTTGAGACTCCTTCAGGTGGTGATAAAACGGGATATCAAATCCAAACTCTTCTTAAACTAGCTTACCTAGATGCTTAGAAAGTTGAGGTGATTTTAATCTGTTTTAGTATTTTAACTTTTGTTTTATGTTTTAAAGTATGGTTGTAATTTTTATTTTATTTTATCATTTTGTGAATCACTGTGAGTGTGTTTTTTTTACAATCAAGCAGTATATACATTTTATGAAATAAATAAAATAATATTATCATAATCATCAACAATCATATATCTGTTTGGAATTCTTCCTGCACGAGCCCTGCTAGAAAGAAGCATCTTTCTGTTTTTGTGGTTGAAACTCTTTTTAATTTTAAAGTTACAGGTGAATAAATTTGCCATTCAAAGTCATTATGCATTCATCAACACTAGATTAAGTTTGCCTTTAAGCCTTTCTGATGAACATTAATGTGTCCTCCTCATTTCAAATGCCATTTAAAAAGTAGGTCAGTCCAGAACAACAGTGAAAGAAAAAGCTTCTCATTAACACACACACACACACCAGTTTGATTAATCTGGTAAAAAACAACAACCCCAAAAAGGATTTATTCACACAGACTTACGTTGTTCTCAACAGTGAATAAACTTACTTTCTAATATTACTTGTGAGTATGGACGTTCATTTGCAGAACAGACAGGATCCAATGTCCCATTATTTCCCGCTTCTTCCATTTCAGGAACTTTCTTCAGGGACGCTTTCCCTTCTTTTCTCTCTAGCCCTCCCTGTTCAGAGTCTTTTCTTTCTCTGAGTGCTGCAGCTGTAAGAAAGACTGAGATCAGCTTTCTGCTAGTTCCCTTTTGTTCTTCCAGTCAAGCTCTGCTGGCTGAGGTGACAGGCACGTCTGAAATCAGTGAAACATTGACTGTCCAAATGCTCTGCTACCTTCCTTCTACAGTTCCACAAGATAAGAAGCGGCAAAACAATAGTCAGGTGAAACACAGAGGTCTGGCACTAGCAGCCAGGTCCTAAGAGGTCAAATAGAGACAGAGACAGGGCGATGTGAGACTGAAAGGGCTGTCTCTTCTGGCCAGGATGTTTGGTATGCCACACCTTTTCCACCAACTGTTACCAGCTTCATTGCCCTCAGCAGGGTGCAATGCTGTAAACCGCAACCTGTTCTCATGGTACACAGTAACATGTGAAATGGTTCTGTATAAAAGATGACATTGTGCTTTGAACGTTTCCTTTTGCTGAGCCTTAACAATTGAACAATATACTGTACCACGCAGAAGGGTGTTGCTGGGTTTTTTTTTTTGCAAGTGATACTATTTCAGTATTTGTTGTTGTAAATGGGAAAGACTGAGCAATAAATCAAAGGTGTACTATGTGGTTTTCAGATAATCTCGGCCCAGGAAACCCACTTTTTCACATCAACCCATCTGCACATCTGCCATCCCTGCGCATCTACAATATAATCCCAATGCATTGCAGAGGACCCTAATCTTAGAATATGTTCCATATTCCATTCTTACTGGAATGCACCTAAACATTTCTACAGCTATGCAGTGCCAGGGGAGAAATGGCTAATGTCAGACAAGTTGCCTTTTCGGGAAAGTTGCTCACCATTATAGCTCTTTTCACTGAGAAACTGACAATAAGGAACCACACTGGTTTCCCCAGAACACAGATTGAAAAGCATTGTCTTAGCCACTATAGATTTAATGTTCAAATTCTTGCTAAAGCAAATGGATAAACTGATTTGGCTGTTGTACACCTGATGTGCAAGGCAGCCTGTTTATTTGTGAAGAAGCTTTCCTGCTACAGCAAGCTATTCATAATAGGACCACTTGCCAAATCAAAATGTTTGCATACACACCACCCTACCTCTTCGCAGCCACTGCATGTGAGCACAGGCAACTTCCAATTTACACGAGGGAGGGGGTTACGTTCCAAGACACCACACGTTTAAGTGAAATCGCATATATTTGAAACACCATTGAAAAAACCTGCAAACACCCCATTCTGAACCTGCCCTGCCCCCATTCCGCCTCTTTTTGTGACTTTTTAGGTCACTTCCGGGTTCAGCAGAATGTGCACGTGTGCAATCGCACACATATTGGACATGCCTAAAACAGTTGCTGCCTGTATTATGAAGGGGAAAGCCTTGATTTATAAGTGTTTGTGTGTGTACGCACCCTTCATCCATAACAGGCATGCCTGAGCATAAGATGTTCCATGAGAATCATGGCCTTATCATGTAAAACCTAAAGATAAAAAAGAAGGTTTTAATGGTGAAATTTCTGTATAGAAGAGCAATAACAGAGAAACGTTCCACTTCAATGCATGATCACATAGGCCTGAATAAGATGATTTATTTCAGCTAGCACCCAGCGTCAAATTTCATCTATGCTTAGAATATTACTTAGAAAGTTGAGGTAATTTGAATCTCTTTTAGTATTTTAACTTTTGTATGTTTGAAGTAGGGTTGTGAATTTTTCTTGTTCTTACTGTTTTATCTTTTGTTAAACGCTTTGAGGTTTTCTACAATCAAGTGGAGTTCATTTTTTATGAGATAAAGAACTAAATAAATAAATACATGTAAATACAGGAGGCAAATAAGCCTAAATAAGGCTGCAATGGTATACACACAAACCTGGCTCGGAGTATGTCCATTTGGACTCAATGCGACTTACTTGGAGGAGCCAGCATAGAATTGCCCTGTTAAACATTCTGAAGCATGCTCCATTGTGTTCAATGGGACTTCCAACCAGGTGAGTATAAGATTTCCACATTAGAATTCATTTAGATTTATGAAATAATTAAGCATGCGTTAAAAAATTTCCCTCTAGAATCAAAGCGACTTCTTCTGACTTGAGATATGTTCTTTAGTTACTATATATACAGACACCCACCCACCCACCCACACCTGTTAGCAGATAAGCTATTCTGGTGTGTGGCGATTGACCTTTTCAACTATGCAGCCTTTCCTGATTGGGTTTAGGTGCTTAGCAGCACTAGGTATTTATATGGTCCTCATATCTGATGTAGCAAAGTACAGTCTCTAGATAGTAAACCTTGATAACATCTCAGACTTTAGATAAGTTCAATATTTTTCTTTCTGCATCGAAGATTTCCGGGTGCCTCTTATGAAGTGCATCTACGTCCTTGTGGAATTGGAGAAGCTGAGTCTGTAACATGTATCTTTTTATGTTGTCTGTTTTGCACCCAAATTAGATCAGAGTTATTGTTAGATTTAAGGGAATCCTCAAATAAGTTAATTGGAAGATGTTTTGCTCTGTGCCTTCCTTGAGTGCTTCTGGAGGGATGTAAGTTTGAATTGTTCTAGTGTATCTCATTTGCCTGGGTGAGGAGGGGATGGAGATTTTTGCCTGGCTGGAATGAAGCTTTTTGTACAAAGATGCACATCCATTGATGCACTAAGTTTTGCCAGTGGCTTTTCCCACTGCTGATATGTGGCCCTTGGAAGGGGATATGGTCCTCATGCTAAAAAAAAGTTCCCTGCCCCTGATTTAAATTATGGTAATTATTTCTACATATCTATAAGTAATCATTTTAAAATTTGTCCTCCTTTGTCCTCTTTCTTGACCACCCTAAAGACAAATCAGCTAAGAGTGAGAGTGGGGAACAGACATGGAATGCAGAAGAAGAGAGACTTGAAGGTTAGTAGTATTATTATCATCATCCTCCTCCTTATTATTAAATTTGTATACCACCCTCTATCTGCAGGTCTCAGGGCGGTTCAAAACATAAAAACACAAGATAATAACACAAAATATATAATAAAAATAAAAACAAGAAAAACCCAGTAATCTCCCCCCTCCCCAACACACTGCCTGGCTCCTAAAGGTATATAAGGTGCCAGCCAAACCTCCCTGGGCAGAGCATTCCACAAATGAGAAGCTACTGCAGAGAAGACCCATTCTTGTGTTGCCACCCTCCAGACCTCTTGTGGAAGAGGCACGCAAAGAAGGACCTCAGAAGATGATCTCCAGTAGGTTAATATAGAGAAAGGAAGTTCTTGAGGTAGACCCGTATGGAAATGGCCGCTTGACGTTTGCAGGCAGAGAACTTGTGGGTCCCATTTCACCCTGTTTCTTCAGGGGGAAGAATAAATTCTCCAATAGTTCCTCAGGGGTGGCATTTACCATTAGCAGTGACAATAGCACAGTTTCTTTTGCTCTTCTGTTATGTACTGAGTTGAATAGGATCCAAACTGTAGCAGTCTGATTGGTCCTAGAACAATAGGATCCAAAAGGCAGCAGTCTGATTGGTCCTAGAACAATAGGATTCAGAATGCAGCAGTCTGATTGGTCCTAGAACAATGCAGCAGTATGATTGGTTGGCAGGAACCACCCAATCCTGCTCCAGATAGAAGTGAATCCACAACCTGATTGGCTTACAGTAGAATTCCAGAATTAGCCAATCATGTGCAGCCCATTGTGTAAATAATGTATATAAAGCAGATACTGTGAGGGGACATTTATTCATTCCTCCTCACCACTATGAGCTGAATAAAGAGCATGAAATCACTTTGCGACTCTGAGTATATTTCACTGGCGACGAGGATGGGATCCCGCTGAGCTGACTGCCACACACAGCACCGCAGCACCGCCAACTGCCGCACCGCTGCCTCGCACCGTGTATCCAGGCTTCAGCTCCGGGGCACAAGGAACTCAGAATGGCAGCCAACAGCAGCTTCTCGCCATTCAACCCAGCATCTGGAGACTGGGAAGCGTACGCCTCCCGTTTCACCTTCCTCCTAGAAGCCAAAGGGGTCACCGACGAAGAAGACGCCAAGAAGAGGGCGATATTCTTCAGCGTCTGCGGAGAGGAGACGTTTGAAATCGCCCGGGCTCTCCTTGCGCCTGAAGACATCGCTACTGTTCCATACAAAACAATAATGGAACAGCTGAAGGGGCACTTTTCGCCGCAGCCCTCAGTGGTGGCTCGTCGAAATGCCTTCTACGCAAAGCGGCAAGCCCCTGGGGAAACCATAACTGGGTTTGTGACCTCTCTCCGCCAAGCCGCCCGGTTCTGCAACTTCTCAGAGCTGGAGAACATGCTTCGTGACCGCCTCGTCGGTGGCCTGAAGGATGAGAAGCTGCAACGGCGCCTCTACGCTAAGAAGGACCTAACGTTCCAGGTCGCTCTGGAGGAGGCCCTGGCAACAGAAGCTGCCGAGAGGTCGACCCAAGAGGCACGGCCGAGCCTGCCATCCCAACCGAGGGTCCACCATGAAGACCTCACCGACGACTCAGGATCCGACAGGGAGGAGGTGCACCGAGTACAGCAGCGCACTCAAGCAGCGCACAGACCACAGCTGCCTCGACGAGAAGGAGGGAACTGCGCAAGCTGCGGGGAGAGTCACGAGAGGAGGACCTGCCGTTTCCGCAACGCAGAGTGCAGGCAGTGCAGAAAATCGGGACACATCGCCCGGGTGTGTCGGGCTCGGCCCACCCGACACCAGGCATCAGATGACCAATCCAAGAGCCCCAGGTCCCGGGGCCCAACGCACCAAGGCAACTCGACGGAGCTCACGGACTTCCAGGTATACCAGTTGCCCCACCCCAACGTAGAGAAAATTTATGTAGAGGTACAGATAGAGGGGGCCCCATGCCGCATGGAGCTTGACACGGGTTCAACTCTATCCATAATCTCGGCAAGGACCTTAAGGAAACTGTGTCCCACTGGGGGTCCCAAACTCAGGCCGGCCCCATTCACCCTCCGGGACTTCCAGAAACGTAAGGTCCCCACAATGGGGGTGGGGACCTTCAGGGTGCAATACCGAGGGCGGACGCGGCAACTGGACTTGCTTGTGGTCAAGGGCCCCTACATTAGCTTACTGGGATTGGCATGGTTTGGACCACTGGGGCTAGCTGTCACCGGGGTGAACCACACTAGCTTACAAGTGGACGTGGACGCCATATGCAAGGAATTTCCAGGGGTTTTCGATGGGAAATTGGGACAGTATACGGGCCCCCCCATTGCGCTACAGCTTGACCCCGCAGTACGACCGGTCAGGCTCAAGGCCCGCCGGGTCCCGTTCGCCTTGAAACCCCGTATAGACGAGGAATTGGACCGACTCGTAGAGCAAGGAGTGCTGGAGCCGGTGCCTAATGCTCCCTGGGAAACCCCAATCGTCACACCCGTCAAGCCTAATGGTTCGGTCCGCATCTGCGCAGACTACAAATGTACCATAAACAAGGCCCTCACGGCCCACGCATACCCAGTGCCAGTGGTCAGCCATGTCCTTGCCACCCTGGCTGGGTCGAAAATTTTTGGCAAGCTGGACTTGGCCCAAGCATATCAACAGCTGCCAGTAGATGAGGCCACAGCAGAGGCACAGACGATTGTGACGCACAGAGGAGCGTTCAGGGTAAAGCGGCTGCAATTCGGTGTCAGCGTGGCACCAGGCATATTCCAGAATATAATGGACTCTCTCCTTAAAGGGATTCCTGGCGTCACCCCCTTCTTCGATGATGTGTTGATTGCCGGCCCCACACCAGAGGAGTTTGAGGACCGCCTCCGCACCGTTCTGCACCGTTTCCAGACGGCGGGTCTCAAGGTGAAGCGGGAAAAATGTCTACTAGGAGTGCCTCAGGTGGACTTTCTGGGATTTATGGTGGACGCAGAAGGGGTCCACCCGACTGGGGACAAGGTACGGGCCATTTGTGATGCCCCAGCGCCCAAGAGCAAGACTGAACTTCAGGCCTTCTTGGGACTATTGAACTTTTACCATTCCTTCCTTCCCCACAAGGCGGCGGTAGCGGAGCCCCTACACAGACTCCTGGACAAGCGGGCCCCTTGGGTGTGGGGCCAGCGCCAGGAGGCCGCATTCCAGGCAGTCAAGGACTTGCTTGTCTCAAACTCGGTCTTGGCACACTTCGACGAGAGGCTGCCGGTGGTGCTAGCATGCGACGCCTCACCCTATGGCATTGGAGCTGTCCTGGGGCACCAACTCCCGGATGGAAGAGAGGTACCGGTGGCGTACTTTTCCCAGACACTCAACACAACCGAGCGGAACTACTCGCAAATCGACAAGGAGGGTCTGGCAATCGTAAAGGGAGTAAAAAAATTCCATGATTTCTTGTACGGGCGGCCCTTCACCGTGGTGACTGACCACAAGCCGTTGCTTGGCTTGTTTGCCCCCGAAAAGCAGACCCCCCAAGTGCTGTCTCCTCGCGTCCTCAGGTGGTCAATTTTCCTTGCCAGCTACCAGTATGCACTGATTCACCGACCTGGGAAGGCGATGGGCCATGCGGACGCCCTCAGCAGGCTACCACTACCGGAAACAGGCCCTGACCCAGCACCTGCACAAGAGGTTATGAGCCTGGAGCTGCTTCCCGACCGCCCCATTCAGGCACAAGAAGTTGCACACCATTCCAAGAAAGATAGGGTCATCTCCCGGGTCCTGGACTGGGTGTGGAGGGGATGGCCCAGCAGCAGCCCCGGGCCAGAATTCGCCGGCTACACAACCCGCAAACATGAACTGTCGGCCCACAAGGGGTGCCTGTTATGAGGAAGCAGAGTCGTTGTTCCCCAGCCCCTCTGCAAAAGGGTCCTCACAGCCCTACACGAGACACATCCAGGGGTAGTAAGAATGAAGGCCCTTGCCAGGAGTTATGTGTGGTGGCCGGGGATCGATGGAGAGATAGAGGCCTGGGTCAAACACTGCCAGGCCTGCCAAGAATCCCGCCCAGATCCCCCAAGGGCCCCAGTCCAGTCCTGGGAGTCCGCCCGAGCACCATGGTCACGCCTGCATGTGGATTTCGCTGGCCCCTTTCAGGGGAAAACATTCTTCATAGTGGTGGACTCCTACACCAAATGGCTGGAAGTCGCACTGGTACCGTCCACTTCCACGTCCGCAGCCATCCGGGTACTACGCAGGCTGTTTGCAACCCACGGGCTCCCTGACACTCTCGTCTCAGACAACGGGACTGCATTTACGTCAGGAGAATTCCAAACCTTCACAGCGCAGAACGCCATCCGCCACATCCGTTCGGCGCCGTTCCACCCTGCTACCAATGGCCAAGCAGAACGCATGGTGCGGACCACCAAGGACACCCTTCGCCGCATGACGCAAGGGGACTGGGAGTACCGCCTTGCCACATTCCTTCTAGCACAGCACAGCACCCCCAGCTCAACGACTGGCCGGAGCCCCGCTGAACTACTAATGGGTCGGCGCCTTGCAATCAGATTGGACCGCCTTCACCCCGATAGAGCTCAGGATGAGGTAGTGGTGGGGGAAGGCAGGAACCCCCGGACCTTCGAGGCCCAGGACCCAGTGTACGCAAAGAATTTTGGGGCAGGCCCAGCATGGGTACCCGCCACAATCACCAGGGTCACTGGCCCCGTGTCGTACGAGGTGCTAACGGATGGGGGGCAATGCTGGCGCCGCCACTGCGACCAGATACGGCGACGATTCCCGGGAGAAAACCAGGAGGAGGACAGGTCAGAGGAGTCCCAAGGGAACAGCGGGGCAGTGAGGCCCATAGAGCAGGAGGGGCCAGCAGGAGAGGCAGAATCAGTAAATACAGAGAGGACCCGTGAGGCCGAAAGGACACCGGAACCAGAACCACGACTGAGCGAGCCGGTTGCACCAGACCAAACAGCCGCATCACAGCCAGCATCCTTGGAACACGAGCCAGAACCCGGAGCCCGGACCAGGGAACACCCCAGGCCACAACGCACACGTAGGCCGCCGGCATACCTTGAGGACTATGAATGCGACCTCCCGGGCAGGACTGGAACTTAGAGGGGAGGGGTGTTATGTACTGAGTTGAATAGGATCCAAACTGTAGCAGTCTGATTGGTCCTAGAACAATAGGATCCAAAAGGCAGCAGTCTGATTGGTCCTAGAACAATAGGATTCAGAATGCAGCAGTCTGATTGGTCCTAGAACAATGCAGCAGTATGATTGGTTGGCAGGAACCACCCAATCCTGCTCCAGATAGAAGTGAATCCACAACCTGATTGGCTTACAGTAGAATTCCAGAATTAGCCAATCATGTGCAGCCCATTGTGTAAATAATGTATATAAAGCAGATACTGTGAGGGGACATTTATTCATTCCTCCTCACCACTATGAGCTGAATAAAGAGCATGAAATCACTTTGCGACTCTGAGTATATTTCATCTTCCTAAGATTTTATTTTGTTATTGTTCTTTCAATGCTGCCACAAGTGGTAGTAGCAGCTCTATTGGCAGCCTGGCCACCATTTTGTATTCCCCACAATGCCATGGGCCTAGCATTATTCTGGGGCATTGTGGAGGAGAAAATGCCAGTCAGAATATTGGTGCCCTTCTTGGGGCTGGGAGAAGTAAGAAAAAGTAAATATCCAAAATGTTCTTTAGGGAATGACTTGTGACAAATTTTGGGTCAGCTGTAATCAGAGCAGAGACAGCCTTGGAGAAGGCACACACTCCAGGCTGGGAAATATATGCCATAGAGAGAATATTTTGGCTGCTTAAAGGGCCTTTGAAGAGGTGAATCAGAGTTCCATCACTCCAAGAAGTAGTGATGGATAATTATGGTGGCATCATCAGCTAGGCAACTGCAGGACTGAATTTTCCAAATGCTTTTATTCAAACTGAATTAGTCAAAATGAGGGAAGTATTGTTTACACAGTAGCAAAGAGACTGATTCCTCAGCTGATTGGAACTCTGTTTTGACATTATTTGGATGGTAGTCAACCAAGTATTACTCACAGCAGACTTAGTGAAATTTATGGGCCGACTTAGTCATGTTCATTATTTCAGTGGGTTTATTCTGAGTAAAACTTAGGTGAATACCACCCTTTGGTTCCTAATTTTTACCTATTGGATAATGTATTTTCCCCTTCTATCTGGAAATTGCCACAAATGCCTATCTGATATTCAGTCCCTTAACTCATTTTAAAGGGTATGCATTAATGTCAAATGGAATGTTTTTAATCAACATATCAAACCCTAGGAATCTGGATTCCACAGGAGACGTCTGTATTTTAGCATGAAATAATGAGAATTAATATAGGAGTTCCAGGACCAAGAAATAAAAAAATTATTACCCGATAAGCAACTTCACATGTATTTTTTTTTACTGCACAAAATACAACATCTGTAGTTGTGCATTTCTTATGTGTCTGGTTATGCACACAACCCTGTAATAGGACTCTTAATAGCAGTGGTTTCAAATGCGTAAGTTCTACCTTATCCTAATGTAAATCTTAGAACACTGCCATTATGCTGCCAGCAGCGTTAATGTACAAGGTCCCTCCAAAGTGATGCATTAAGTAAACTGGGTGGAAATCCACAAAGTAAGTAATGGAAAATCATTTGAATTGGAAAAAGCATTGACCTTCATATCAGCCTTTGCGATTCCATTGTATCTCAAAGCAGCTGTTTTCTTCTACATGCAGCTATTCTGTTTGTTGCCATTCAAAATATTTCATCTTCTTGAAATGCTCATTGTCAAAAATATTGTGTAGAAATGCATTAAGCATGGAACTTGGCTCCTCAAACTGGAGGCAAAACAGACTTTTAGCATGAGGCCAGTGCCTGCTGCAAGATACACAAAGGCATGTGAGCACATGCATAGCATTTCTATACATGTGAAGGGAATTTTCAAATTTTATTATCTGCTGGAAATTGTCATGTGCTGTTTTGGAAGATCACACCATGCAATTGGAATGGGAAGACTGAAAAACCGTCATGCACAGAGTTGCAAGCAATTGTTCTTCAGCAATAATGGAAGGGAAAGAAGTATGAAACCAATGGGTTAGGTGCACAGAGCCTTTGGACTTCCAGATGTTGAACTACAGCTCCCATCATCCCTGGACATTGGCCAGGCTCGCCAGGGCTCATGGGAGATGCAGTTCAGCAGCACCCACAGGTTCCCTACACCTGCAATTGGTAATCAAAGGTCCCCAAAACTTTTCAAACAAGACATTTTCGCATGGGAATGATTTTAAAAGCTATCAATTTAGGACATCTTATAAAATGTTTATAGCCATCTTCTGAACTGATAAGCATTCCAAACAACTCATAAAGAAACAGATATATTTCATCAATAGGAGAATAAACAAAGAAGGCAAATGCAGAATATTAGAATCACAATTCTTCGTATAACAAATAGTATATTTTAGGAAGTGTCCAACTGGACCATATGTCAACAAAAATGAACATACCGGTAAGAAGAGCCTGCTGGATCAGGCCAATGACCCATCTAGTCTAGCATGCTGTTCTCATAATAGCCAACCAGATGCCTGTAAGAAACCTGCAAACAGAACCTGAACACAAGAGCATTCTACCCTGCCCTGTGGTTTCCAGCAACTGGTATTCATAAGCATTTACTGGCTCCAATCGGGAGGCAAAACATAGCCATAATGGCTAGTAGCTGTTGATAGTTTATCCTCCCTGAGTGAGCCATCCAGGTTAGTGGTCATCACTGCTGGTGTGGGAACAAGTTCCATAGTTTAACTATGGGCTGCATGAAGCAGGTGGCGCTGTGGTCTAAACCACCAATCCTCTTGGGCTTTCTGATCATAAAGTTGGCAGTGAGCCCTCATTGCTTTGTCCCAGCTCCTGCCAACCTAGCAGTCTGAAAGCATGCCAGCATGAGTATATAAATAGCTACTGCTGCAGCGGGAAGGTAAATGACGTTTCTGTGCTCTCTGGCACTTGTCACGGTGTCCTGTTGCACCAGAAGCGGTTTAGCCATGCTGGCCACATGACCCAGAAAAGCTGTCTGCGGACAAATGCCGGCTCCCTTGTCCTGAAAATGGAGATGAAATCTGCACCCCATAGTCAAATTCAACTGGACTTAAACATCCAGGGGTCCTTTACCTTTACGTTTTGCATGAAGAAGTAGTTCCTTTTGTCTCTCCTGAATCTTCCAACTTTATTCTCCTGGACAGATTCTAGAGACATTTCGCCGCAAATCACAAAAATCAAAGCTACCCCCCACCTTTGGTACTGTGTGATTACCTTGGACCATCTAGTTGGCTTCATTTAGACTTCTGGCCATGCAAAAAGGAGGCCGCTTGCCATTGCCATTCTGTCTTGGCCTTACTTCTGGAGTGGCTTGCTACAGTGGACTCCTCAGGCAAGCCAGAAAACAACAGAGATGCCAGTGGAGGTTGACTCTGTGGCAGAAATGAGTCCCTTTTACTCTGCCAGAGTGCCAGAACATTTGAAATCCCAAAAATGTCAGCGGGATCTCTATGCTAAAGGGCAGTTTAGCAACTGAACGAGCAGATAAATAAATGGCTTTGTTGCCTGATCATTTTGCCCCTTAGGGTGACTTGCTCCATGCTGTTATCATGGTCATAAAACAGTGTTGTGAATGCAAATATCCCATTGATTTAAACACCTTGCAGATTCCCAATGACCCTTGGTTTCTGCTTGTGTATATGTGCCTTGTTCCCTCTCCCAGAATGTGTCTGGGATGAAAGCCCTGTTCTGTCTGTCTTCCATTGCCTTTTCTTTCCAGTGGCACCTATAATAACCTCTTTGCTTTATCTGTACCCTCTCAGTCATAATGTTGTCCTTCTCCTGCTTACTTGTTCCCCGATTACCACTGAATTCACATGCTATCTGATAAGTGCAGGTATCTTCTTTTCTCCCTTGTAAAAAAAATTGGAAGCAGAAAGTGTTCCTAATTCTGTCAAGAAAATGACTTTCGATCCCCCTCCCTTGCATATTATTCTCGTGAGGGTCAGATGTGAATCGATTTCTGACGTGGGTTTTTTTCATGGCTGTAAAGTGGTAAAATGTGGAGTGCTTTGAAGTTAGAAATGTAATTGTGGAGACATAAAAATTGTATCTATAGCCATCACAGAGATATTTATCTCAAGATGACTGTCTCAGTGTCCTTCAGAGCAATAACTGCAACAGCCGAGAACATAACAGAGGGAGCTGAAATGTTATGACTCATTTACTTCTAACAAGTCTAATACACTTCAGTGAAAACGTATTGCACGTGACATAAGGGACTCTCTGATATACTGGAACAAGCTTCAAAGGCCATTGAAATAAAATACCAGCCATTACTACTGCTCAAATATTCTTCAGTGTCTAAATTAGGCCACCAATACCAAAGATCGTAATTGCGTTATTCTCTCTGATTCCTTGTCGCTCAGAGAAATGTCTATGTTTTGCACACTCTTTTGTCCAGGAGGAGTGAGGTAGATAAACCAGGCTCATAAAACATGTTATTTTTTATTGTCATGTGCAACATTACTATTGCAATGTCATTTAAGATGTTAAAATGTTCACACTTTAAATGCATAAAAATATCTGTAATGGCTTCCTCTGACTATGACAGAGGGAATTCAGAGGAAGGTCTTCAGGACGCAATGCAGAATGTCTTTGTGAATGGGGAAGCGGCGGACAATTAATGCTGTGTAAACATGGCCGGCATAGCTTGTCTTTTTCTCAATTTGGATCAAAGCTGGTTTTGGGGGGAAACACATCAAAAATGCAGCATCGATAGATATGGATTGGGAATAATGTCATATGTACTCCGCTTCCCAAACCAGTTGTGGGAGTGCACTGGATGAAGAGTAAACAGAAGAGGGTACACAGCTTAATTAACCTAAAATGGGGGGGTCTCTCTCTTTCTCACTGCAGTATGTACTTGGAAATAAGTGCAATACTCCCAGGTGTGCCATCCACTGGCCATCACCCTGGACATGACCAAACAGCAGCAATGGACACAGGAAGCAGCCTTAATCGAGATGAAGTGATTTGCCCTTGTACTCCACTATTGTTTGGCTACCCGCAGTGGCTCTCCCCAGAGTCTTAGGCAAAAAGCCTTCCCATCACTTCCTTTTTGGTCCTTCTACCTGGAGATGTCATGGATCGAACCTGGGGGCTTCTGCATGCAAAATGTAGGTGCTCTACCACTGAGCTATGGTGCCTTCTCTGGCAACGTAAGCTGACTCCGCTTGCAAAGGTAAGCCACCTTCATATCTAGGCCATTAATTAAGCTCTCAGTCATCTTATCGTGCTTGCATCATGAACCTCCAGCTCAGGTTAATGGTTTTAAATTCACAGGATCCCAAGGATGCTCAGTTGGTGAGCCGTTCACCACCTTCACAGGACTGATTCTCCCTGGTCCCTGTGGAAAATGTTAGGATATTTCCGTTCCACCTTAAAGGGGAGCAGGCTTTGTGAGTCACACAGCCTGCGTATTTCCTGTTTCACAGGATGTTTCTGTTGTGTCTTTGTTTTCTCTCTCTCTGTGTCAGAGACACTGAAGGAGGCAGTCATGTTTTTCTTTGTTCTGATCAACGCTGAATAAAACTTGTAAATAATGCTCTCCTGCGTGCAACTTTTGCCGTGCATTATCTGCTGATAGAGCGTGCATGAGCTCGAGAATGATGGCAGGCTATTTCTGGAGCTCGTGTCGCTAATTGCTGATACTGTATCTACGGGAGATCGATGGACGTCCGGAGGCGACTTGGGGGCCATGATGGACTTTGACTCCCTGGCAGTATCCTAACAGAAAAGCCCCAAAAGTTGTCCTGCTTTTCAATTTGTAGTGCAAACAAAGCCTTTGGTTTAGTCACCTGTTTCAGTTAGTCCTGCCACACCCAAACTCTCAGTGTCTCTCCCTTTTGTAGCTTTTTGTCCTTGTCCTCCCCTTAATTTGTCAAACGTATTGTGTGTGTGTGTGCATGCATGCGTTTGTATACACACACATACACTCTACAATTAATAAAAGATCATTAAATACAGACCATAATCACAAGATTATTTAAAGAAATGTTTCTTTTAAAATGCAATTCTCTTTTACGGCGAAAGTCCTAGAGATGCTGTAGCACATTCAAACACACACACACACACACACACACACACGGGTTTAAGAGTTAAGAGTAATCACGGAAACTGTCACAGAGCTTAAGGGGGGGGTGTTTGCCCAAATCAGGGTTCTATTCTTTGGCAGAAAGCAATACTGTAGTTTAAATTAGTGTGGTGCAGCTGAACCCTTATTTAAAATGTGTTCCACTGACATTGCACGAAGAGGGTGTCTTTGTTTAATAGCGCTGGCAGAACAGCACATTTTCCGCCAAAACCCGTTGGAGTTTAGACCTTTTAATAGAAAGTGACAATTTAAATTGCCATGACGGTGGCCTAATGGTGCTTAAAACTATTACTAGCTGATGCTACAGTTGGCTCCAGACCAGTTTGTTAACGTTCAAGAAAAAGGTAGATGGGAGTGGGCAATTAAGGGATGAATAATTAGTCATTCCTTTGTTCTTGACTATAATACCATTAGTCAAAGATGAACTCATTTGCCTGTACTGTTAATTCCATTGTAGCTCTGGGCTAGTTAACTCTCAGAGCGAGCAGACCTGACCATTGGTCAGCACTTCCCCACCCCCACCCCATGCTTTCCCTTTCAGTGGATTGCCTCCAGTCTCTCTCACCCCTCCCCTTTTCTTGGCACATAAAATAGTATCAGTTTGTGCCATTTATTTGCTCGAGGTCTGGCCTAGCTACTATTAAAAGATTTGTTGGCACTCCTGCTATTTCCCATTCAGGATGGCAGGAAATGTAGGATGGGGGCACAAGGCAGTTTATGTTTTAAGAAAAAGTCTTACAGTACAGTGGTACCTCTGGTTGAGAACAGGATCCGTTCCGGAGCCCCGTTCACAAACTGAAAGGAACGCAACCCGCATCTGCACGTCTGCGCACGCGCGGGTTGCAATTTGCTGCTTCTGCGCACGCGTGTCGTGTCATTTTGTGCGTCTGCGCGTGCGCGAGCGACGAAACCCGGAAGTAACCCTTTCCGGTACTTCCAGGTCGCCGCAGGACACAACCTGAAAATGTGCCACCTAAAGCAAACGTATCATGAGGTATGACTGTAGTAGGGTGCGCAAGGAAACATTGTCTTCTTGGAAAGGCAGTCAGTGCAAGCACATCAGAATTTTTGCTGCTGGCTGCCAAAGCAATCAGAAATGCTTATATGAAGTCCTTTACAGCCATTCTCCACTGTATGCATAATGAAGCTATGCTACTCTGCCGTAACAGATTCATTTCGTTTATACCTTGTACCATTCTACACTTATTGGTGAGTTTCTCAACAAGTGCCAATTTCCAGACCTTATTATACCAATTCGTCAAAGAGGCTCCTTCCATATATATTTCTGGTGCCTAGTTACAACGATCTTTACTGTGAAAACTAGTCGGTGGTTTAAAGCACACACCTGCATTTACCCCACCAAAAAGATTTAACAAAGCCAGTTCTGGGAATTTAGCCACCTTTTGTCCAGCAATTTTGTGGATTTCATTAAACATTCATCCCAAAATTTAGCTAGCTTCTCACACGTCAACCACATTTATTGGAATGAGCCTCACTGCAGAACTTTTAGCCCTTAAGAAAAACAGTGTCTGTCACCTCAAGTTTGAGATTTTGCTCTGGTATCAAGCTTGGATATATTTCAGTAGTTATATATATTACAGGAACTACACACACACACACACACACACACACACACACACACACACACGGTACAACTGTGGCCTTTATGATTGCTGAACAGCACAGACACCTTGCTAACTTCCATGCTTGTGCCAGGCAGCACAGTCTACTTCATGCAGATCTGGAATGAGCTGAAAGTCAGGCATCCAATAATTTTTTTAGGCACACTGGTAATGTGCCTGAATCAGGGTCAGGAAAATTAACATATAATGGGCCATGAAAGGCACAAGATAGGCATAGACAAAACTGTTCTTTAAATCCAATTTGCACATCTATTTTATTTATTTAATGCTAAAAAATAAGTGTTCAGAATCAATTATGCATATTAAAAATTTGATTATATGTGGTTTGATCAATTTAATGTGCTAATAGAATACAGGCTTTAAACAAAACTGGAATTTACATCAGATATTTGAGTAGCAACAAATACTTAGTAGAGGGAACAAAGGGGAATGGTTTCTGTGGTTAGATTATCATGCAGAACGGTCAACAAATCCCCACTTCTTCTATCTTTGATGTCGTGCCCAGCTCTGCTCAGATCTCTTTAGACCATGCCCAAATTTTATCTGTAGCCATGGAAGATTAATATATGCTTTAAAAAAAAAAGAAAAAAAGAGCTGGCTATTTCTGCACCAGTTTTTAAAGCTGGACTTCCCTGCCCAAGACTGGGCACAGTAATTCACAGGGCACATCAGACCACATTTTCTGACTCAAGTAAGATACCGTACTTTTCCATGTATAAGACTAAGTTTAAGACTAGGTCTGTGTCAATGGCTGGTGTTGATTAGCTGATGCTGTGGTAATTGGGCTGGCGATTGACAGCTTCTGCCGGCGAGGGGACAGACGTGAGATGGTTTTTTTGACACGTGCAGATGAGCGATTTTCAGCTAAACACGTCCCCCCAAAAAGCTCAACAACTCTGAGCCATCTTCCCCCATTTTCTTAAATTTGAGTCCCCCAAAATAGGGGGTGTCTTCTACATGGGGGTGTCTAATACACGGAAAAGTACAGTAAATACTGCCACATTCATGAAAACAGTCAAAGTTCAGCAGAGTCAGGATCACCTAGAAGCTATTTAATGGGAGACTGCCATCTTTCTGGCTATTTGTTACAGTGGTACCTCGGGTTACAGACGCTTCAGGTTACAGATTCCACTAACCCAGAAAAAGTACCTTGGGTTAAGAACTTTGCTTCAGGATGAGAACAGAAATCGCATGGCGGCAGCAGGAGGCCCCATTAGCTAAAGTGGTACCTTAGGTTAAGAACAGTTTCAAGTTAAGAACGGACCTCCAGAATGAATTAAGTTCTTAACCCGAGTACCACTGTATTGCGATGCATGTGGTTGTGTTTCCCTCATTACCCATCGTGAGCCTCTGACATGGCTCCCACAGGTCCACACTCTAACCATTACATCACACTTGCTCATTAAAAAGAAACCCAGTGCACCTCAACATCGTGGGGGAAATGGCCTTATATGCCTCCTCAGTCTGTGGTGCTGTGTCGATGGGCAACTTCAACGCCCCTCTTTTTCTACCTTCTTACGGTTCCTTAGCTTTAAACTAGACCTTGGACTGACAGGCCTACAAACAGAAGATTCCTCACTGAAGAACATGCTCGCCAGACCACCCTACCTACAGTAGGTCCCATTTAAGTCAATGGGAATTATTTCTACAGGGTTCTGCTGCATGGCCTATCGTTAAATGGAAATCTCTCCTAGGTTTTATATGATAAAATGCCATTATCCTAACAGTTATTTGGGAGCATGTTTCAAATACAGCGGTACCTCAGGTTACATACACTTCAGGTTACATACGCTTCAGGTTACAGACTCTGCTAACCCAGAAATAGTGCTTCAGGTTAAGAATTTTGCTTCAGGATGAGAACAGAAATCGTGCTCCGGCGGCGCGGTGGCAGCAGGAGGCCCCGTTAGCTAAGGTGGTGCTTCAGGTTAAGAACAGTTTCAGGTTAAGAACGGACCTTCGGAACGAATTAAGTACTTAACCCGAGGTACCACTGTAAATGGCATCAGGGAAGGCCAAATGAGTCTTCTTCACACAAACAGCAGCTGAAATGGGAAGCTTTTGATAGGGGCATTCTAAAATGTCCACAATGACTTAAAACTAAATAAATAAAGGAAGCTGGCACAAGAGCAAAGGGCCCTTGGCACACATTTCTGTGCTGATACACACTGCATTGTGCTCAGAGACATGTGAAAATGTTATGAAGTAGAAAGTTCTTTAAATAGCATTATGACAATATCTGATTTTCCAAACAAAAACAAGTGATGAATAGAAGTCCCATCCCAGCCCTATAGTACAGAGATTATATTGTCTGTGTCTCATGTTTTTGTCTAGGATTAGTTGGAAAACTTCTTTCTTTTTAAGAGTGGTATGGGGGAGATGTTACTTCAGTTTTTATCCTTTATTGCCACCTATTGGCGAAGGTTTCAGTCCACAATGATGAAACCTACTGCACAGATGAGCTGGACAGTTATCTTTTACATTTTCTTGATTACTCATATTCTGCAACAGTCAACACTGCATTATATAGCCCAGTGCAATGCCCTCGAAGATCAAAACTAGATAATTAAAACATCAATAAAGCTGTTAGAGCCAAGCCAATTATTTGAGAACATCATCTGAAGGCCTCAAGTTGGTAAAGGCTCCTATAGCTCTACTGCAGAAATGGCCAGTGTGCTCAGCACTTGAGGGTTGCTTCCAATGCATGTTCTTAACTTCCCTATTTTCCATATCATTCTGAAGCAGTCCCCGGTCAGTTGTAACTAGAACTTTGTCCCCGAGAAATATTTGCATACTGTGCTAGTTTTTTCCTTGCATGAGAACTGCCAACCTATACTTTAAAGGTGAAGTAAAAAGCAAAATCCCGTATTTTTCTGTTTTGTTGTCTCACAGTGTTTATTTATAATCTGTTATTTATTTAGCAAAATTGTTTGCTTGTTTGCTATGCATCTGGACACCTCTTAGGTATCATCACCAAAATTTGAGATCAAGGAGCAGGTTTCTGTGTATGTTTGGATGCAAATGGGACACCATTTTAAATCAAGAGAGTGGACTTTCAAAACTTCACCATTTATTTGGTTTTTTAGAATTTCTGAGCAACACTGGGTAGAAGGCTGCTGGTTTCTAATGTTTCATGGCTAGCTATTTTAATTATGTTTTTATTTGATTTTGCAAGCTCTTCCAGGCTTTGCAGTACTGTAGCAATTAAATAATGTCCCATTCTGTAGACAATGGAATCTTGATTTTGCCAATACTGTGACTTTGGAGGCAGTCCCTAGGCACTTTTAAGCTTATTTTTACATCAAGAGCTTTAGAAAAATAGTTTAAAAAAGGAATACAGTGGTACTTCTGGTTAAGAACTTAATTCGTTCCGGAGGTCCGTTCTTAACCTGAAACTGTTCTTAACCTGAGGTACCACTTTAGCTAATGGGGCCTCCCGCAGCACTGCACGATTTCTGCTCTCATCCTGAAGCAAAGTTATTAACCCGAGGTACTATTTCTGGGTTAGCAGAGTCTGTAACCTGAAGTGTCTGTAACATGCTTGTGTACAGTGGTACACTGTACACTAAAATCACAAAACAAAATTCTCTATTTAGAGAAAGGAACTGGTGGAATCCTAGTGTCAACATCAGTTTCATCATATAGTACACAGTACCCTTGAAGTACTGGGACACGGGTGGCGATGTGGGTTAAACCACAGAGCCTAGGACTTGCCAATCAGAAGGTTGGTGGATCGAATCCCCGTGACGGGGCGAGTTCCCCTTGCTCGGTCCCTGCTCCTGCCAACCTAGCAGTTCGAAAGCACATCAATTTGCAAGTAGATAAATAGGTACCACTCTGGCGGAAGGCGTTTCCGTGCACTGCTCTGGTTCGCCAGAAGCAGCTTAGTCATGCTGGCCACATGACCCGGAAGCTGTATGCCGGCTCCCTTGGCCAATAAAGCGAGATGAGTGCCACAACCCCAGAGTCGGTGATGACTGAACCTAATGGTCAGGGGTCCCTTTACCTTTACCTTACCCTTGAAGAATGTCCCAGATTTAGTTCCCGACATCTCTGAATGTTCCAGGGAAATAATATTCTGCTCAGCTAACAAGTTTATTGTAAGAGGAAACAGCATGAATTTTAGTGGCAATATGTGGAAGAGTTAGCTTATCAAATGAATATTCATTAACAGGAAAATAGTCTGATTTTTATTTTTTTCACATTATCATCAAGTACACAATACAACGTTACACATCCCTATATAGGACTCTATTTCTTTTCTTTTTATTTTTTTACAAAGTGTACACAGGGAGGGACATATAGTATTTAACAAGCATTTTTACAGAACAATTATTTATATTATGTTCTCAGTTGGTTTTTTTTTTTAATGTACCATTTAAAACATGGAACTGAAACATCAATTTTATAGCATTCGCTAATCAAATAAAACTAGCCTGTAACTATTATTACATTAACAATAACTAGTTTTGATTTGCTCTTTTTACAGATACATTGTACAAAATCCACTTCACTAAACTCTTAATTGCGTACATTTCCAAAATTATGCTTCAAAACAAGTATTTACGATTCCAGATGATGTTAAAAAAATAGGAAGTGGGTCACTTTTTTGTTCTCAATTTAAGTAATTGTCCAAGAAGAGAGTTTTTCAATATGGATAATACTTTTCAGCAGCAGACTGAGAATTTGAGGTTTAATAACTTTTTAACAGGCTTGAAAATAACTTTTGTAAATTATTTGGATATCTGGGCAGGACTTCAATGAAAATCGAGGCACCTAAGTTTCCACTGAATCAATGAGTACAAGTGCTTTTAGGACCAGGCTTTCAGGCCATAATCCCACAGTGAAGAAACCACCACGAATCTTTTACAGGATTCTACAGGCGCTGCTTAAATCCATTAAAAGATAAAGAAATGGCCATGTACATCTTGGAGCCGAAGTCATGAGTGCACCTGATTACTAGAGGTCCCCACTATCTATTCCAGGAGTTTGGTGAACATGCAACAGTCCAAACACAAAAGGTCAGAAACAAACATAGCTGCACATAAATCTGACACACTTAGGTTTGTATAAAACAAAATGTTTTATGTTAGCACATCAAGTGTTTATGTTTACATATGGCTGTCTCAAGTAATTCTTGTTTCCATTAAGCAAAACCAATCAACCCAGGAATACTGAGGTATTTATTTGAAGAAATTTACAGACATTGTATTTTCTGGCCACATACCATAGGGATATTGTGTTTCTGATGAGAGGCGGAGGAAGCATAGAGCAAAAACTGTTCATCTGGAACTTGCGTCTCATCTCATTATATTTGACCAGTGTACTTTTGGGACCAAAACAGAAGGGAAGGGGTTGAAGAAGCCAACAAGCCAAACACACCAGACTATGTACGTTCACTAAGATGTCATCCCTTACAGCATACTTTGGAGTTCCCACCCCACCCTGTTTTACTGCACTTTGCAAATTCATAAGAGTACATTGTTTGCCGGGAAGCAGGTTGTGGCAGCCTTAGCTTTCAGAGCACAGGTGATCCTTGCAACATCTATCCAGAAGGGTATAAACAGATAAGAAAGAACTAGACAAACTCTAGATAATTACTACTTAATAAACTGATTTGAAGGACCACTACATGCTTGTTACTGAAACGATTCTTTAAGAAAAGCTGTGACATCTAATGTTTCACAGGGGGAAGGAGACAGTTACTCCTCCTTGTAGCTCTCTGTGCTCCTCTCTGTACTGAGGACTCTCCACAGTAGATTTTGGAGGGGCTGCACTGGGGAGGAGGAATCAATGAAAACTGCCTTGTTTGCCTACTGACATCGACTCCTTCCATCAGCTGAGGGAGAAACATTGGATATCACCCTGTGTTCCTAAGAGAGTAATAGAGAAAATATACAAAAAGTTGCTGGAAAACAAGTTCTTCATGAAGATAGCATCTGTTCCTATTCTTTATTGCTCCATCTAATGTGCTCCCTTTATACAGTTTATACTCTTTGAAAAGCTGTCCAAGGCTGCTGGTGGATAGTTAAAAATATGATTGGACCAAATATTTCATGGAGTCGTGTAACAAAAATGATTTTTAATTTGGGGTAACCTTAACAACTGTCAATAGATCCTGCCAACAACTGAAACAAATGTATCCATATGCACTATGAGTCAGCAATACGTTTCAAAACACAAATGCATTTGTAATACAGAACCCAAAGAGAAGCACATAGTTAATATGTATGAACAAATGCCTGAAGTTATAAATTCACACTTCCTGAAAATAAATGCTCCCAGCAACCAACTATTACTTATCATGGAAGAATTAAACATTATGTAAAAAGAACTCCAAATGATGGAGAATAGTAATGAGTAACTACTCAAATGAAGATTGTGTCACAAATTTTTAAATATCAGATGAAACAATAAGTGGGTCCTATGGTACAATGTTATCTTCTTACATTAATTTCCTCCAGTTTATTTTATACAATCTCTTTATGACTGCTTTATTAAGAGCAAATTAAAAATATATCTTTAACTCATGACAAAACTGTTAATATGGTCACTGAATATGAACCATGTCAGTAAGGTAAATATTTCAGAGAACAAATGTGGTTGAAAAATTCATTTTGAGACAGGGTTTACTTTATTAAATGCAACTTTATTGTTGCTATCCTTCCTCATTTATTAAACGGAAGAGAATTCAGAACACACTAATGAACAAAATGTATAAAAGTCAACTAGAAGCAATAATCCTATCTGTATACAGCACTAAATCAAATGCACGCTAGTTTGTTTGTGTGATCTGCTTTATAATACAATGACTGCCTAGAAAGCGAATCTTTTACACACACCCTTCTAAATTTCATAGAATAAGGAGTCCTCACGGAAGCCCAATGTCTTTATGATGCCGCATAATGTGCTGGTTCTTCTCTGAAGGTCTTCTGAAGCCTTTTTTGCAGAACTCACAACGGTGAGGGTAGTCTTTTGTATGAATGGAAATAACATGCCGTTTGAAACCTGAGGCATCTGTAGTGCTATACTCACAGAACTCACACTGATAAACTTTTCTACCACTGTGTGTTTTCATGTGTTTTTTGAGTTCCATTTGCAGCTTGAAGCCCTTCTTACATCTCTTGCACCTGAACGGAAGATCCTTTGTGTGAACTGAGAGAATATGGCGACTTAGAACAAACGGATCTGCAATCTTAAAGTCACAATGTCTACACTGGTGCAATTTTTTACCTTTGTGCACTGCAACATGTTTTTTCAGTTCTGAGGGCCTGTGAAAGCCTTTGTCACACATGTCACACTTATGGGGGTAATCCTTTGTGTGAACGGAAATTATGTGTCGCTTTAAATCACTCGAGTTTGAACTTTTGTGGTCACAGTGCAGACACTGATGTGTTTTGCTTTCTTGATGCATAATGATGTGCTGTTGCAGCTCTTTGGTATCTGAAAATATCTGAAAACAAATGTCACATTTGAAGGGCATTTCCTTACTGTGTCTAGTCTTTACGTGAGTTTTCAGGTTGGAAGAGTCAGCCGATCTATACTCACAATATTGGCACTGGTAGGGCTTTTCACCGGTGTGGATTCGCATGTGTTTCTTGAGCTCTGACGGATGCCGAAATCCTTTGCCACATTCCACACAAATGTGTGGAAAGTTCTTGCTGTGCACAGCCAGAAGGTGACGATTCAGTAATCCCTGCTCTGCTGTCTCATACTCGCAGAATTTGCACTTGTGCATTTTGTTTGCTGCCTTGTCCCTGTGCACCATCTTGTGTGTAAACAAAGCCCCTGCATGAGAGAAACTTTTCCCACATTCGTCACATTCAATTAGCTTCTCGGTCTTGGTAGTAAGCTTGTGGCTCTCTAGATGGTTATGCAAACTTAACTTTTTATTTGTAGTGTAATCGCAATCAGTACATCGATATTTTTTCTTAGCAAGAAGGTGCTCAGGGTGGTTTTTCATGTGCCTTTTCAGGAAGCCTCTAGATTTAAACTTCTTCCCACAAATCATACAGGGGTAGACTGTCAAAGGATGGCCATCAGGCCCAATTATTATTGCTGTAAAATAAAAGCAAAACCCAGATCATGAAAATGGCACTCCTTAAACAGAAAAGAAATATGCTGATATGTGTATTAACAGCTATGTAAGTTGAAGTTATGCACTTCAAAATCTTATTCATTTTAGTGACAGTCAAACACATACTTATTAGTGCAATCCTATATATGTCTGACTGAGTTAACAAGGCATATTCCCAGATAAGTAGGTAAAGGATTGCCGTCCCACTCACTGAAATCCATAGGATTTAAATATTGGCTGGCAATATTACCTCTGTTAAATTAAATTAGCCACAATAATGTGTCAGAACTAAAGCAAAATCATTCAACACAAGTGGGGGAAGACTTGCAGCACTTCAGTATTTGGTAGCAATGTCAAGTGCTAACACATCCTTTAATTACGCAAATTAAACCTGCATAAAGGAATACCTTGACATGTCAGTAACTGCAGAACCCAAGATCTCTTAAAGGTGCCTTGTAATAATAGGAGTCTTTGCAGTGGATGAATCAGGTTTGTCAGGTTTGAGGACAACTGTTTCCAAAAGAGTCCACCAGTACAGGAATTTCTAATTTTAAAACTGAAGGCAACTATTTGTTCTCTGTTGCTTTGTATGGCTCAGATAAGTGAGTAAGCTACTAGAAATGTTAATATTAACTATAATCCAAAATAACAGTTGCAAACAGGTAGCATAAGATAAGAATTATATATAATCATTGTGCAATCAAAACAAATATGAGAAGCAAGTCAATCCAGACAAAGAATACATGGAGCTTGATGAAATGTTTTATTATGTATTTTCATTTTGTATTTTTATGTTGTGAACCATCCTGTGATCTTTGAATGGTGGCATACAACAACAACAACAACAACAACAACAACACAACAACAACAACAACAACAACAAACATGCTTCCACCACCGGAGCTATGCCAAAAGGGCAGAACTGCTATAGTAATCCCTCCCCTCCATGCATGCGTATTACGTAACTGTTGGGGCTGCCAGGACGGCAGTGCTTATAGCTGCTATGCCTATGCTTCCAATAGGAGCACAAGAGATGCATATATCCTCTCACATTTTATGCATCAGTCATTGGCAGTAGTTGCAAGAGAATAATGTATCTAACAACTTCTTTTCTCCCTAAAAACGCTGGGGATATGTTTGCATCAGTACGACTTCATAGGTGGTGTTGGGTAGGGTTTACTTTAACTGCTGCCTTCCTCAGTGAGTCCACGTGCTCTATCTTAGTGCAATTTCATTTTCTTTGCATTTTGGTTACTAGGGACTTGTGCATTCTTAAAGACAAAAACACTTGTGTTAACCCGTCTTTACAATGAAGTGAGTCACATCTTGAGGATTTGTAAGTAATTTATAAGTTGATGTAATTTATTACATTGAGTCCATTAGAGATGTTTCTAAAAATTACAAGCTTTTTGTCTAACCCTCATCCCCACCCCAAAACAAAATGCCAGAAACTGAACAATTTTTTGGTAAAAGGTACTCTATATTGAAGTAATGTACAGAGCATAGCTACGTATGCAATCTACATAATCTCCCACTATAATTAAGTGAGTGCAGGTAACTCTCCTTTGAGGTTCCAACCAACCAAGTTGTCTTCCAGGATACTCCAGTTCACCCTGCACTCCACCACCAAAAATTAGTTAGCATTCCAGTTCAGTTCTCACTGCAATGTTTTTGGCTCTGGCCCACTCAAGCTTTCCCCCTCAAGCTTTGGGGTTTTTTTTGGGGGGGGGGGATAGTTTTACAAACTTCAGGGTTCCCAAAACCTACTGGTATCTCCCTTTTGTGTGTGAATAGTGCTGTTTGGGCTATAGGTGGCGCTGTGGGTTAAACCACGGGGCGTAGGGCTTGCTGATCAGAAGGTCGGCGGTTCAAATCCCCGCAATGGGGTGAGCTCCCATTGCTCGGTCCCTGCTCCTGCCAACCTAGCAGTTCGAAAGCACATCAAAGTGCAAGTAGATAAATAGGTACGGCTATTTTATTCATATCTTGGCACTGAGAACAGCCTTTCCTGTGGGAAGTGCTTGGCGTGCAGAGCTCACAGTGAGTAGTGACTGATAAATTCAACATGTTTTTGTGGTTTCTTGATGCTGGTATTTCCCCTGTCATTCCCGCTTCACCCTTTCTTAAAAGAAATCCAGTGTTTGAATACTTCCAGGGGGACACTCTGTTTGGGTGAGAATTGGGAGATGCCTCCTGACTTTGATATTTTGAACTGGGTGATGTTTCCCAACGAGTCTTGTGTCCATGTGAAGGTAAACGGCGTTTCCGTGCCCTGCTCTGGTTCGCCAGAAGCAGCTTAGTCATGCTGGCCACATGACGCGGAAGCTGTATGCCGGCTCCCTCGGCCAGTAAAGCAAAATGAGCACCGCAACCCCAGAGTCGTCCGTGACTGGACCTAACGGTCAGGGGTCCCTTTACCTTTACTTGGCGATTTACATCAATAGGTGTACACGGTGTGTCTATGAATAATTTTCTGCCGAAACCTGACTTTTCAAGGAATTTATTCGTTCTTTCTGTTAACAGTTCTAAATTTGTGTGCTTGTGATATTGTTAAAGTAGAAAACCACAAAAAGAATGCATCTACATGGTAGTGCTTTTAAAACCTTTAAAATGCTCACAGAAAATGCATTTCTATTCTCTTTCTCTTGACAGGCAATCATCATAGTCACTAGAGTCGCTGGGTACTTACCTGTTTGATATTGTCTGGATTCCAACCTCCTCCTTTTCTTTGGTTTTTGTTTTGCTAGCCTTCCAAGACCAGCAGACTCATCTATGTGCAAGAGAGCACTAGCTGTTCCATTTCGGTTTTCAACTGCATCTGTGTTATTACCTAATGGAGGATTGAATGTTACATATCATCAGCACTCTAAGGAATATTCAAAATACGGAATCTATACATGGTAATAAAATATTAAGTTAGTAAATGGTTGTTCTGTGCCTTTTTGCAGTCAACCTGGGCACTGAATGAAGTCAGATTCACATTCAAATAGAAACCTTTGAATGCTGCTCCACACAGTGAGCCTCTTGCCACACTTGTTCGTGACTCATACTATGGATTTCATCACCCTATCACAAACCAACATTGTTGGATAATAAAAAGATGCCAAAAGCAAACATTACCCATAAACTGCTCACGACCCAGCAGCCACCATGTGGCTGCTTGTTTGCACAAAATAGGAGTGGGAGCCAATTTCATTTGGCATGAGCTAACACTACAGGGAAGTGTCTTTTGATTTACAACATACCATAAGCTGCTGCCCAAGCTATCGGCATAAAGCTTTTAATATCATTCTCATCAATTTGCTGTTCGTGAACAGCTGCTGCGTCTTCCTCTCCTACAATTACCTCCATATATACCTCATCAGCAATTTCTGCAACATCTAAGAGAAGAAAAAACAATATAATACGAATTTTGTGTCATTTTAAACAAATTCTTAACCCTAAATAAAGGTCAAATACTTACTTAAATCTTCATCTTCATGCTGGGAATCATTTACTGTCATATAAACCATTTTTTCCCTTGGAATACGAACACTGCTATTTTGATTCATTAATGTGTCTCCATTGTCATTTTCAGATTCACTTTCCACAATATCTACTGTGCCTCCTGGGTGGGGCGGGGAAAAAGTTGGTCAAAGTATTTTGTAAAAGCATGTTTCTACTAAATTATGGTTTAAATATAAGCAATAGAAAATAATCTACACTTTCCCCACACAACATCTGAAAGAAGCCCGAGTCAAATAAAAGGAGATACTATGAAAGGTTAAGACTCAGCAACTAATTTCCTGGAGATATGTTGAGAAGAACAAGGGATAGTGGGCCTAAACCTTAACTTCCACTTTCTATTGCTACCAGCCAACATGTCAGAAAGGCCAGATTCTCCACCATTTTTATTTCTAGTTTGGCAACTAGAGGGAAAGGAGGAGTCTTATGATAGCTCTCAAGAGCACAGCTTTTGTCCTTCGACCTCCAATTACTGATGTTTAGATTAAGTTTTAAAATAAAATAAAATAGAATGCTGTACCTAAGTCATCTTCCCCTGGATCAGCTTTGAAAATATACACCTTGATGACTTCTGGGCAAATGCCATCCATTTTACAAGGATCATTTTCTGACACAGTTTTTCTTGTCAGGTCAACAGAATCAGTTTCTGCCTTGACAGCATCATCCACTACAGAAAAAAACAATAAAATGATCAATCCAACATAAACTGATTGCAGTAAGACAATAATTTATCATTTCAATTGTAGAAATATTTTTAAATCCAGTAAAACTATAAATGACAGTGAAAGAAATGTTTATATAATTAATTATTCTAGTTACATGAAAACTAGTGAGATATGTTAAGAAGATAAATTCAAAATGCTCTCCTGCACTGCCTATTTCTCTTAATTAACTAATAACTGTGACCAAACTTGAAAAATGGTAATAAATCGGGGAAGCAACACGGAGTGGGGAACTGGAACAGGCTGCTGGGCTGGATCATTATCTCTTCCACCCCTGGTGAACCAAGCATTTCATAAAAGTTCTCATACTTGAGTTGGATCCTTAGCTGGCTCAGTCACGTCCACTGGGCTTCACAAGACCTGACAACCAGCTGGCTGACTGCATTTTATGGACTAGACCCACCAACCAGCTCACTGTGGGAATTCTGCAGACTTCTGTGCACAGTACTCAAAAGCCCCAACAACCTGATTGCCAGAACTTTGTGAGCACTATACACTGGGCTTCGCAAGACCCACCAGTCAGCTGACTGTGGGTGCTTGCAAGCCCCTCTTTACACATCGGCTGATCAATGGTGCATGCAAAGCCCTTTTGGCTTGTGCCTTCATCTGCCCCACACCCGATAAAATCAGGAGTAGGGTAGGTGACTGTGGCTTGTCCAAACTGGTCTTGCAAGTCAAATGGAGAAGCCTGGTGAGCCTAATTAGGCCTGGGGGCTGGAGGATCCCACATGCCAAAGTCACAGAATAGCCGTGTTAAAAGTAAAATGCGAGTTTCTTTGTAGTTTGCCTTAGTGATAGCCAAATGCGAAACAATTAATCTGTAATTGCCTTGAGGAAAGCGGGGTGATTATAAATAGAAAAAAACTGATTTGAGGTTTTTGCTACAATCAAGCAGTATATAATTTTCATGAAATAAAATGAATAACTAAATTGTGCTCTCATGATCTATCAACACAGTGAAAATACTGATGATGATGCAGCACAGCACAATTCTACCTAGATGTATATATGAGGTGGTGCACACCTCTATTTGTGCCACAACAGCTGAAATGGAATTCTATGCAAGGCAAGCTCATACAGCCTGTCTCATCAATTTCCATTCCACCCTGCTTGCTACATCTTTTGTTTTTGCCAATACTAGGTTGCAACTTTACTGGGAACGGAATGGAGACATTGTGAGTTTGAGAACCACTGCCGAAGCCTCAGAACACTCCTTCTACAGTTTGCCACATGGCACATTAAACAGATACATGAATTATGTAAAAAGTGGAGATTTGAATTTAGAAGCATGTTTTCATTTTGCCTGATAAACTGCTATAGACTGGCCAAGGCAACACCAAATTAGGAATCAAACTCATGACTTAAAAACTGGTAGAGCTTGTTTGGGAGGCTGAAAGCAAAGAATGAGGTAACAGGGAAACTTTCACTTGGCATAATTATTGTATAAGCATTCTCATCAAATTATAAAGGGTGTGGATTTATATTTTGTTTGAAGAGAAGAACAAGTATATATAGTTTTAAAACAGACTAAGAATTTAGAACATTGATATATGAGAATACAGAGGTGGGATCTATTATCTTTATAAGAGGTAATAGCTGAGTAACAGAAGGTTGCATCTTATAGCTATGCATAGCTATGCTAGTGCACTTTATTGATATCCTGTGCCTAGGCTCTAAACAAACTCACCCATCCTACTATGCTTCTAGAAAGTTCTAAAAATTCTACTATGTACAGCATTACATTGGTGAAATCATGCTAAATAGCTTGACAATTATGAGAGTTCTCCCCAAACAATTCCCACCACATGCTTTCTCTGCCTAGTGCTATGCCTTCAAATGACTTTGTGCATTGCTATGTTGCATTTGACAAATGAATGCCATTTGTCAGCATAGTATTGCCAAGGTATAGTGCTGTGCTGTGCTGACATAACATAACATACAGGGTCAGTTCATGTTACAGCAACCATCCTAAACCCTGCATACTCTTCTCGTCCAGCTCATCCTCGGTTCCTCTTGACAAAGTGGTGGTGGAGAGCAATCAAATCAAGACTCACAACAACTGAGCAATATGATGGTTGCCATCTTCTCTCCACCCCTCCCCAACTCACCAGCAGCTACTTAAATTACTACAAGTGTACTTAGCATAGATTAACACCACAGAAGTCCAAGGGATTAAAAGTGAAGCAACAGAAGTACTCTGGATTAAGGAATTTGTAAATAAATTTGTGGCTTTTGAAATACTTCACCCAGACACTTACAGGAAATCATAAGGTAGTCTTCACAGTTGCCCTTGTCATTATCATGTTCCACAGGTATTCCACTGGCATCAATTACAGCTTCAGAGGCACAATCTGCTATCAAAACTTCAGAAACGACATCTTCTCCCAGAGAACCTGTGGCAATTTCTGCTTCTACAACATTACTATGATCATGAACAACATGTTCCAATTGTCCAACATCAGGTACGTGCATTGACGCACTTGTGAGAACATGCTCAGGTATCGACATTGCTGAAGCTGTGATCTCAGAGGATAAAACATCTTCTGGAACAGTGCAGTGTGCTAAAGACACTTCCTCAGTGACATCAGTGTCCAGCACTGGTTCAGGCATAATAACAGTTTGAGATACATCAGTATCTTCCATGATATCTGGACACTCAACATCTTCTATAACAACGTCCTCAATTACATCCTGGATTACTACAGAATCAGGATCCTCTGGGACAAAGTTATGAACTGTTATGTCAGAATCCTCCACATCTGAGACATAGACTGTTTCCTGTATTTCAACAACAATCTCATTTCCATTCAAATGCGTTCCATCAGTTCCTGAAATACATAAAAATAATCAAGGTTACGGTGACAGTATAGTTTCAGGTTTCATGAAGATGAGATCTATTTATGACTTCTTTCCCCACACATCGTATGCAAGTTCTTGGATTATTCCCTATGTGACACATTGCATATGGTTATAAAGTTACAAGCTTCTTGTTAGCTCCTGCTGGTCTTATTGTGCCTTCAAAATCACAGAAGGTTGGAATGACCTAGAATTCACTGAGAAAAAGTGTCAGGTGGGTAGGACTTTGTGGAAAGTATAGGAAGATGTTAAAACTGATAAAAAGAACAGAGAACTGAAAATGTATGTAAAGGTTAGGAAGCGCTAACCCAGTTGTCAACTATCTCAGTCTTCCCATTCTGTAACAAGCTCCTAAACAACCCGCGTTATACTTGGTATCCAAAGAAAATAATTATTGTTATTGTCTTATTCTAGAGAAACAACAATATTAGTACAGAAATACTTAAAAGATTATATAGTGCATTTTAGTGGTGGTTGGTAGTTCTTTTAGCATCAAGGTACTTCTCAAAACATGTTAACTATGGAACAGAATGAATTTAGACTTTCAGGCAGGGGAGTAGAGAAATTTAAAAATAATAATAAAAAAACCAGTCTGGTGTCATTCAGTAAAGACCAAATAGACTACATCATGCATTTAGAGAAATCCATTTTAGACTGTCATACCTGTAGGATCAAAAAACGCATGTGGGTCATGTGGCTGTAGCTCAAGCCCATCTTCATCCATGGCCTTTAACTCTCATCAGTCAGAAATGTCTATAAAATAAAAATGAAGAAGCTCCAATATTTATGTGGCATGCATATTGAACTCAGTTCATGGATGAAAAGAATCCCAAGAGGGAAAAATATTGTCAAGAAAAGAGTAAATTCCTCAGGACCTGCCCCAAGACTACAAAGTGATATGCACACACTGCTTGCTATATCCAGTGGGGGCAGGAAAATACAGCTTTCAGGGCAAAACACTCCTACTTCACTGTATGTATTTGTTCATTCAAAATATCTTTGTGGCTTTCAGAAAGCAACATATATGAAAATGAACGATACAAAGCTATATGAGATATATTAGAGAGGTCTGTATTAACATTAGAAAGCTGCTCATTTACAATCTTAAGAAATGGCAGTGTTGAGGTTTTCTTCAAAACTATTAAAAAAAAATATGGAAGAGGTCAATTACAGTGGTACCTCTGGTTGCGGATGGGATCCGTTCTGGAGGTCCGGCCGGATCCCGAGGTTTTCACAACCGGAGGACCACTTCTGTGCATGTATGTGCAGCAAAAACCTGTTAAAATACTTCTGAGTTTGCCACTTACACATCACGAAGTTTATGTAATGATAGGGTTACATAAGCGGAGGTACTATTGTACACTAAAACTGTGGGGCCATCACCAAGAAGGTCTTGTTTCTTGTGCTCCACAGCCTAGTTTATCTTATTGACAGACATACAAACAGGACCTCTGAAAAAGATCTTGGAACAAGGGTGGGGAACCTGTGGCCCTTCTGATGCCTCAGAACTACAATGCCTATTGGCCCCAAGGCAAGCATGGTGAATAATCAGGGATAATGGGTGCTGTAATCCAGCAACATTTGGAGAGCCAAAGTTTTCCCAATCCTGTTTTAGGGCACAAGCTGGGCTGTACAGATAAAGGCAATCCTTAAGCAAACCTGAAAGATAAACACAGCACTTTGAATTGGGCCCAGAACCATACTGGTAATTATTGCAGCTGGTGTAGAAACAGTGTTAGATGAGAAGACTTTCTGGCCTCTATCTGTATGTATATACCACATTTTGCACCAACTAAATTTTCTGACCCATCATCAAAGGCAGCCCCCATGGATACAACATTACAGTAGTCCACTTTGGAGGACACGAGTGCATGGTTAACTGAGGCCAGGTTTGACTCATCCTGAGCTGGTAGAAGGTACTTCTGGCCACTGCCACTATATATGCATCTCTGGACAGGAATGAATCCAAGAGCACCCCCAAGCTGCACAACTGCTCTTTCAACAAAAGTGTAACCCTGTTTGGAACAGGTCTCACACCTCTATTGAGATCAGCCAACTTCTCAACCCACAGAACCTCTTATCTGAATTAGGTTTCTACCTTCCTCCCACCATCTCTTCCCTTCCAATATGCATCCCGATATCTGGTCAGCCTTCTTGGGATGAAAAGGTGGAAAAGAGAGACTGGGCTGAATGTCATCTGCATATTTATGTCAAGACAGGAGTTGGGAGCAGGTCAGCAATAACTCACAAGGTGTCAGTTAAGTTAACTCTTTATTGAAATAAACAAAAACAGCTCAGGCCCAGTAACTCTTCCTAGTAGGTCTTGGCCCCAAGAGGCAGCTGGTGCCTTCCCACAACTCCCTAAGTCTCTCCTCCCCCAGGGTCCTTCCCAAGCAACCTGTGACTTCTTCCCCTTGCCTGTCTTTATTCCTCCCTCTTCACACCTCTTTGGGTTCTGGGAGACCAGGGGGAAAGAGAGCTTGCCACAGGAGGGGGAAACTCCTTGCCTTCTTCAGCAGCCTGACTCATCTCTGCCTCTTGGCCCCCCTCCTCTCCAGCCTCCTCTTCTGCCTCTGGTTCTGGACTCTGCCACACTCTTCCTGCTCACCAAACCCTCTTACCTGTTCAGCTTCCGACACTTCCTCCCCCCAGCCTTCTCCCTCTGACCACCCATCGTTATCCCACCACCAGTTCCCTGGCTCTGATCCTTTTTTCCCTGGGTGGTTTTCCAGCTGGTGCCTCCCACCACTTCTCTGCATTCAGCCAGTCCATGACAACTGTTAATATTGCAACTCAGACCTCCCAATGACTTCTCTCAACTGTCTCCCATGGCTTCTAAATACTGAAGATAATACTGAGATAAAATAGAACCCCGAGGCATTTTGCATGTCATGAAGCAGAGCAGAAACCACCTTCTTGGACCATTCAGGAAGAAGTGGAGCCACTGTAACATGGTGTCTCCAACGCAGACAGGAGGGGCAGAAGTATGTCATAGTAATGGTATGAAAAGCAGCTGAGTAGCAGCATTACCAAAGTTTCTTGCTACTTGTGAGCAATAAGTTGCTTTTTTAAGTAAATCCATGATTTATTCATAATGAAAATTTGAAATATTGAGATGCTAATGTGCAAGGAATAAAGAGAAACTGTGTTTTTCAAACTGCATCCTTAGTCGCAAGCAAAACTACTCTACATGCATTTAAACACCCACAGAAGTTCGGGACAGTTAAAAGCTTTTGATTTGCTTATTGCACAAATGCTGTTGAGTCCAAAATAAGCTGAAATTTATTATCAAAGCATCCAGGGAAATTACCACGCACATTATTTTCTGCTTCTACTCACTCTGCAGAAAGTGGATACACACACACGGAAATATATATATTTACTCCAGAAAATCATTTGCAATCTCATCTCCCTGCCTGATTGTGTCGTATACACTTCATAGGAGACTTTAGTAAATAATGTTTTTTCCCTCCCTAAAGCAAGGTGTACAACGTTAGTAGCCCTTTCCCACTGTCCCTAAAACTGAAAGATGTTCTCTACGCAATCACCATTAGCTTTTCAGACGTTCATTTGGCAATTACTTTTTATTGTTTTAGACACAGCAGATATATTAACTTTCAGTGGCCTCCCCAATTCACAGTAACCCGACCTGTCTACTCCACATATTGCAGTTAAGAAACACAAAAACCACTAATCCCACACCTCGAGGCACTTTGTCTGACATCCTAACACGTGAGTGAAACTCCCAGAGGCTGCACTGTGGGTTACCCAGAGAAAACTGCTTTTCCTTTTTAATTGGGTGAGCTTGAGCTGAAGACTGCAAAAATGTACTAAGCCTGCCTAGTGTGGCGTTTTAAATTTGGTTTCTAGCGTTGCGCCACCTCTACCCCACTAAAGTGTTAACACCCCACGGAAGATGTCAAGCGACCCCGCATCCCCTTCACAATGAAGCCAGTTGGTCTTCCCCAGAATGGAGAGCCAGACATCTATATTCCCTGACATGAAGTATTATGTATACTGTATATGGTTTCCCCCACACTCCCTCCAAAAAAGAGAGAGTGAGTCCCTTGAATAAACTCTGGCGCCAACTGGCACATGGGCCCCTTTCCAGAGGAGCCTGGGGGCGGTTGTGTGCGCGGCTCGTGCCCCGCGGAGACGGGACATCGTTTAACCGCATCGTTGGCAGCGGAATCGCCTGGAAAAGCCGCCCAGCCCGTCAAAAGCTACGGCGGTGGGGCGGGAGGCTGCGGGGCTGGAGCTGGCCCACGAGCAGCCGAACAGGACAACTGGGCACAAGACGGGGAAGGAGGGGAGGGGCGAGCCTCCCCCACTGGCGCCGTCTCCGCCCTGCCCTGCCCGTAATGGGGACTGTCTGGGGCCAGGAGCGATGCATTCAAGATGGCGGCCGGCACTCTCCCTCAGCCTCCCTTGCCGCCGCCATCTTGTCTCCTCCTTGCAGTCTCCCTCCGACTCGGCCCCGGCCCCGCTCGCTCCCTCAGCCCCGCGCCTCAGACCTCTTCCCCGCGCGCCTCGCGCCACCCCGCCGCCTCTTCCCTTCCTGGAAGTCGAGCTGCGGCCGCCTAGGCCCCGGAGCAGGGCCTCACGGCCCACTCCTGCAGGACGGAGCCCGGGCCCGCGGCCTAGCTGCGGCCTTCTCGGGGCCTGCACGTCGGCGGGCGCCGAGGCCTGGTCCCGCGCGGGGTAAGGGCCTAGCTGGGGCCTGTCCCGTGCTGCTTACCGGGCGGGGCGGCGGCGGCGGCCTCTGCGCGGCCTTTCTGCGCGTAGCTGGGCCGATCTCGGTGGTAGAGCCGCAGCGGCGGGGCGGGCGGGAGCGGAGGGGAGGGAGGGGCCGAGCTCGGAGCTGAGTGGAAGCGGCCAAGCTCCCCGGGCCGGGCCGCCGTCAGCACGTCACGTCACTGCCCGAGAGAGACCCAGGGAAATGCGGAAGGGAGAAGCCGGCGCTGCTGCCGCCTGAGCCGCCTGCTCTTCAGGCCAGGAGCCGGGCCGGGCCGAGCGTGCGGGCGGAGGAGAAGGAACCGGGCCAGGGACGGGAAGATGAAGTGCAAGGGCGGCGGGTCTCTGCCAGCCCCTCCCGCTGCAGCTGCCGCTCCTGCCGCCGCCGCCGCCGCCGCCTCCTCCGTTCCAGCTCGGCGGTAAAATTCCGCTCCGGGCTCAGACTTGCTCAACTCGGCGCCGGGGAGCGGAGGGTGGTTTAGGCCTGGAAAATCCCCAACTTTTCGGGGTGGCTTCCCCGCAGGCACTGCCGGGGGCACCCCCGCCTCCCGGATTTCTCTTTTACCCCCCTCGATCGCCGAAGTTTATTCTGCTCACCGCCTTGTTAAAAAGAAAGCGTTTATTGCATGCCGACATTTTTGGATTAAAATCTTTACTTATTCAGGCCCCGTTTCTCCCCCCCCCCCCCCGAGAACAATACATGTTTTTTGGGATGAAAGATTGAACAGGGAAATGCAGGAAACTTCTCAACCATCGGTTTGTTAAAGGTCATAATCTTAAAAAAAACAACCCAAAAAAACCGTGGTGCCGTTTTTCTTTAAAAATGTTGTTTTTAAAAATTCAAATAAATACGAGTTTAGCCAGCCAGTATAATTCATGTGATAATTGGGCATTTCAGGTATCGCCATAGCTTGCGTTCTGTTGTATCAGTTGGAAAAATTAGGTTATAAATTTTAATTTTCCCACTTGCAGTTTTAAGTTGTGAAGCACCGCTACATTTTATAAGTGTCATAATTATTTAATATTTAAAAGAAGATATGTTACACTTGCTTTCCAATGTGTGTATCTTTTCAGACACAAATGATGATAATGATATAGAGGATGGCTGGTCTGTCATAATTAGGGCTAGCTCCCCAGCCCTATACCACATAGTTAAGACACAGTGATGCCATATGTGCTTCTTAGAAACAACATTTTCTGTAGTAGTTTTAATCCTTCCTTTTAAAGGCAGTTTTCTAGTCGATGCTGTCATTCCACTTGTGCAACACACATCCTCTTGTGGAACAGAACTTCCTCTCCTCTCCCCTGCACCCCCTACTTTTAAAATCTGCTTCAAGGGTTGGGGGGGGGTCTCTGGAACAGATTTTGGGGGTGTAAGGAGAGGTGCTTCCACTGTAAGTGGACCTCTGTATGCAGTGCTGTATATACAATACATTGTTTTGAGAAATACTGATGTCTAACAGCAGAGTTTGTCCATTTCCTTTACTTGTAGAAATTTTAAAAATACTTATTCCGCCCTTTTTATGGGATTTGGCGGTATTAGCAAAGCTGGTGCTGCTGATACTATAGTACGCAAGGGAGAAAAGTGTTAAGAGGAAGGCACGCTTGACAAATCCACACTGTGATCAACTCCTGCCCGGAAACCAATGCCCCCACTGTGGAAAGACGTGTAGATCCAGAATAGGCCTCCACAGTCACTTATGGCCTCATTGTTAAAACCGTGTTTATGAAAGACAATCTTACTCAGCTACGAGTGATCGCCAAAGATTTCTGCAGATATTCAGGCTGCACTCATTTCCATCGGACACCTTAATTTCCACAGAGAAGTCTTAGCATACCATTCCTCAGTCTTAACTAGCAATGTATTCCACAACTCTTATGGGCTTTTCTGTACTAAAGTGCAATCCTAGCCCCCAATTAGGTCACATAGTAACCTCCCAACTAGAGTATTTTCCCATCTGAGAGAGAGCTCTGCTGCTGGGGTAAGTTAAGATGCAGAAATTATGCATCTTAGTGTCAAAGTAAAAAACTGGGCATGTCAAGAGCAGAATAAGGGAGGAACAGATACACTGCCCCCTGAAACCTCCCATCTGCTGGTCCCACCCATGGAATTTTGTCTATTTCACACCACCAAAAACACAGATGTAACAAATTTCACTCCACAGGAGTAAATTGTAGGATAGAAGGTGAAGGTTTACACACTGTCCCATCTATCCCCACCCAAAACATTTAGGATGCAGCTTCAGGAGATACACCAGCATTTCTGCCCTGTCAGGATTGCTCTTGTTTGAATATACTATTTTGTAAATTGGATTTTTCACTGTACTTAATGACAAGTACTTTTCTGTCTAAAGTTGCCCCATGCAGGAGGGGGCAGACAGGTACACTTGCCCTGGGCCTTGGAGGGCTAAGCTAGCAGGGTGGGGTGGGGTGCTAGGGGCCTGCCAGACTAGTGCTGTTATGCCAAGAATGCCTAATAATAATAATAATTTATTATTTATACCCCGCCCATCTGGCTGGGTTTCTCCAGCCACTCTGGGTGGCTTCCAACAGAATATTAAAATACAATAGTATATTAAACATTAAAAGCTTCCCTATACAGGTCTGCCTTCAGATGTCTTCTAAAAGTCTGGTAGTTGTTTTTCTCTTTGACATCTGGTGGGAGGGCGTTCCACAGGGTGGGTGCCACTACTGAGAAGGCCCTCTGCCTGGTTCCCTGTAACTTGGCTTCTCACAGTGAGGGAACTGCCAGAAGGCCCTTGGCACTGGACCTCAGTGTCTGGGCAGAACGATGGGGGTGGAGACGCTCCTTCAGGTATACTGGACCGAGGCCGTTTAGGGCTTTAAAGGTTAAAGGTCAGCACCAACACTTTGAATTGTGCTCAGAAGCATACTGGGAGCTAGTGTAGGTCTTTCAAGACCGGTGTTATGTGGTCTCAGTGGCCGCTCCTGGTCACCAGTCTAGCTGCCGCATTCTGGATTAGTTGTAGTTTCCGAGTCACCTTCAAAGGTAGCCCTACATAGAGCGCATTGCAGTAGTCCAAGCGAGAGATAACTAGAGCATTCACCACTCTGGCAAGACAGTCTGCGGGCAGGTAGGGTTTCAGCCTATGTACCAGGTGGAGCTGGTAGACAGCTGCCCTAGACACAGAATTGACCTGCGCCTCCATGGACAGCTGTGAGTCCAGAATGACTCCCAGGCTGCGCACCTGGTACTTCAGGGGCACAGTTACCCCATTCAGGACCAGGGAGTCCTCCACACCTGCCCGCCTCCTGTCCCCCAAAAACAGTACTTCTGTCTTGTCAGGATTCAACCTCAATCTGTTAGCCTCCAGCCACCTCCAGACACTCACATAGGACCTTGACCACCTTCACTGGTTCTGATTTGAAAGAGAGGTAGAGCTGGGTATCATCCGCATACTGATGAACACCCAGCCCAAACCCCCTGATGATCTCTCCCAGCGGCTGCATGTAGATGTTGAAAAGCATGGGGGAGAGGACAGAACCCTGAGGCACCCCACAAGTGAGAGCCCAGGGGTCTGAACACTCATCCCCCACCACCACTTTCTGAATATGGCCCAGGAGGAAGGAGCGGAACCACTATATAACAGTGCCCCCAGCTCCCAGCCGCTCTAGACGGTCCAGAAGGATGTTATGGTCGATGGTGTCAAACACTGCTGAGATCCAGCAGAACTAGGAAACCGCTTTCGCCTTTGTCCCTAGGCCGCCAGAGATCATCAACCAGTGTAACCAAGGCAGTTTCAGTCCCATGATGAGGCCTGAATCCCGACAGGCCTCCCAGTCAACCAGGGAATCTTGTGTTGGGCTTCAGACAAGCTCTGCATAGGCCTGGTCTAAAGTACTGTTTCAAATACCACATGATTTATGAAACCCCCTCTCAATCTTTAAAGATTAGATGGATTTGTGGAGATAAAAGTATATCAGTGCTATTGATGAGATTCCCGAGCTGGAGAGCAACAAAATGGGGATGTTTCAGAGCTTTTAGTCCAATGTGGTACATCAACCTATGTTATATTCCACAATAACCAGTTTAGCTAATAGTGTGCATAATATAAAAAAGTTGTTCATGCACTTTTTTGTTCTCTCTGGTTTTGTTAAAAGCAGGAATGGCCAAGACCTTGATTTTCCAAGGTACTTTATGCTCCAGACTCTGCTCTCAGGACCATAAACATATTTAGCTGCAGAAACACTTCCTTTTAGTAGTAGTCAAACTCTCAATCGTGCAACTTTTTGCCAGTCTTAAAACAGTTGCCCTGGTTCCTGGTTTGTTTCCCTAACCCTAACCTTTAAATCTATGTCGCTTGAGTCAAGGTACGTTACTATAATTGGTTTAAAATTTGGTAGGATTGCCAGGAGCTAGATGGAACTGTCTTACCCTGGGACCATGGGCTTTGTGCTGTGGGCTGCCAGTTGCAATACATAGTTTAAAAGTTGGAAGGGGAGCATCCTTACCACTATCAGAGGAGCACCGAGTGGGCTTTGCCCAGAAAGCAAGGCTGAGAGCTTAAATTTCATTTCGTGCTGGGTCTATAGGCTATAAGGCAGGCATTCCCCTACGCGGCCCTCCAGATGTTTTTGGGACTACAACTCCCATCATCCCTGACCTCTGGTCCTGTTAGCTAGGGATGATGGGAGTTGTAGTCCCAAAAACATGGAGGGCCGAGTTTGGGGGTGCCTGCTATAGGGTATAAAATACTATTTGCTGTTGCAGTGTTGGATCTTCTGGAGAATACAAGAATCAAGTGCTTAAGATAGTCTTCCACGCGAGAATGCAGTTTGAGTTGTTCTTTATCTATTTTCCTCCTGCGGAAAGCACATGTAGTTTAGGATAAGGATCAGGGAAAGGCATTTCAAATCCCCGTGCACAGGAGAGTTTGGAGGCACAAAATCCTCTAAGACTGTGGATGTGGATAATGGAAAGCAACAGCAAACATCTACAATCCTAGATGATTTTGTGCCTCCAAATAGCATGAGTTAGAATAACTTTCCATTCTTTCTCCTGTCCACTTTGGAACACTGCAGACAACAGGAATAAAATCAACATGCAATGGCATAGTTAATTTATTCTGAAGGGTTTTCGCTGTTACAATTCAGGATCAATGTTGAGCTATATGAATTTTGTACCAATAAGTGGGTTCAAATTCTATCCACAACACATTTTCCTAAGTGAACCCTGATATTCACATGCTCTTCCAACTCAAATGATCCATTGTATATGGAAACCTATTCACATGACAATTCTAAACATGGATTTCTAAATACCATGTATTTTAATATTAATACAGTCATATCTCACGTTGCGTTCCGTTCTTGTTATGGACTTTCAGCTTACGAACGTGGCAAACCTGGAAGTGTTTACTTCCGGGTTCACTGGCCGCGCACGCACAGAAGCACTCGATTGCACTGCGTACATGCGCAGAAGAGGCACTCTAGTTGTGGAATTTTCGGATGCGAATGGCGCCCCAAAACAGATTAAGTCTGCAACTAGAAGTACCACTGTATTGTTCCAAGGGCATATTGATCACACATACAGTCACTTATCTAAGAAACTCATAGGACTGCAATTAAGTTTCTTCTTTTTAGAGAATCTGCTTTGACCATTATTAAAAGCAAACATTTAAAGTGTGAGAACTGTCTCGCATTCCATGTGAACAATATTTTATGTCCTTGTGGTTTTAGAAACAACTACAAAGTAAGTAAAATCAGTGATTCTTAGTGATCTCAACTATAAATAGAAAAAATACAGTGACTTGCAGAAAGAAAATATTTGCTAGAAGCCTGAAAGCTAAACAATAGGGCAAGAAAGGGGACTGATCTTCCAAGGAGTGTTTATTATTATTTTTTCCACTGGTTCAACAATCTTTTCAGCTTTTTGCTACTCAAAGACTTGTAAGAATTAAATGAAAAAATAAGCAATATTTTTTATTTCAAAACAGATTGTGGGGTATTGTGTTACATTGTTTAAAGTTAGGTAAGCCAGCCCCAAAGAGAGTCTCAGACAAACTGACATAAATTAAACATGAGTCAAGTTTAGTTTTGCTGTAAGTGAGGATAATTAAATCCGTCTTTGCCAATTTCTTTTACACATTTATTGCAGATACCAACTAGAATTTCAGTTAAGAGGCTTGATTTTCAGTATAATGTGGACATTGTACAACAGCTTCCACTCTGAAAATGCACTCTCAAGGTGTATGGAAACACTTCAGCTTTTACAAAGTGAAGCAATGCATTTCAGCTTTTCAGTCGTCATCTATTGTGGGCTTGATTGTCACTCCTCTTCTAATCTGTCCCCAGCCAATTAAACTGCAAAACAGAGAAAAAGTTGACAATTACTGGAAGTTGCATTTAAAAAGCTGTAAGTACATATTTTAAAAAAGTTATTCTGGACAAAGTGTGTCATAGAATGGGATGATGGCTTGTAGTTTATGAACAAAGCAATTAATGAAGACACACTTTTGTCAATAGCTGATGCTTTCATGCATGTTGCCTGTAGTGGAGAGGCTCAATCCTGCCTTACATTTTGCAATCTTTTCTCCGGTTCTCATATATTAGAACTACTAATGGGCAAGAACCCACGCATCTAGGAATATCATTTTGACATTTTTAAAATTTCAAACCAACTTACCGCCAATGCTTCTCAACTCTTCGACTAAGGGCAATTTTTTCTCCTACTTCGGTGCACACAGGGTTTGTTAGGACTATTTTGCCCAGATCAGCTTTCACTGCACTGACTCGTCCTCCAGTAGACAGTGATCCTATGTTTACCATTAGAACTTCATTTTTGGATAGTTTTTGCACCTGAAATAAGTGGTAAAGGAAAATCAGATACAACTCTTTTGTCATTTAAGGTATATAAGCACCCTTTTCAAGTACTGAAAGATGAAGAATTTCAATTCTTCCCAGTATTTTTACATGGAAAGTGCCTAATAACCGACCTTTGCTGCTTTCTTGTCTCCTTCAGTGCGGACACCTAACAGTCGCCTCAGCAAGAAGTAGGAAATTTCAAGTTCTGTGAATATTTCAGGTAGAGCTCCAACTGCACCAAGAACTTGCCCCACCATTCGATCAGCTCGGCACAAAGTTGGATCAATCTTGGTGCCAACACCTAACAACAAAACACTTAAGTTACATCAAAAGCTATGTGACCAATAGATTCTCTCAAAATCTGCCATGCTGGCTAAACCACATATATACTTAAATTCCTCTTCAGAATTGGATATTTTATCCAATATCAAATATGTCATAACATCTAAATTTCAGATGAGGGACTCCCAAGTTGTCTCTTCAAGCACACTCTCTCCAGAGAGAAAGTGAGAGTGCTACATGCACTGCTGACAGTGAAACACCAACACTGAAGAGAAATCAGCCTCTTCAAATCGTTTAAAGGGCAGAACAACTAAAGTGCTATAATGATAGTTTTCTCCCCTCTCAGGCAAGAGGCACAGCTATTAGTGAACGGGCAAAAAACAAAGTACACTTCTTGCCCACAATTCTACATTCTGTAAAGCATCTACATGCATATTCTACAAGTTAACTGCAGTATTCAAATATTGGGTATGCAACTAAATATACGTGCTATGAATGTACATAGCTACCACCAGCCAGCACATTCCTACACAATATGTGTTAGAGAAGTTCTTGGAATAATCCTGTAAAGAAATCTCTCTTAATTAAGATGTTTGAACAGTTATGTTCGTTTATAGATGCGCTCTTAATTTATGTTACGCTTCCTACGGCTCTTAAATAGGTGTGGCATAAATATCAAATATAACTTACCAATAAGCCCTCCAGGCACAGCATACTGCAGATCATTGTGTTCTGCAAAGAGTGATACAATTTTGGAAAAGATGGGCTTGCACATAAGTTTTCCTTCACTGTCCTTCGATACAATGCCAGGTCTTACCTCAAGCTCCTGGCCTACCTATAAACAGATTAAAAGACAGAATATTAAAAGAAAATAAAGGTGCTCTATGCCAGTAAGATGCTAGTTACCTAGTTTAGAAATAATAATTTTAAAAAACCTGAAGGGTTACTCATAGTTGTATCAAGTTACAGACTTTATATCTGTAGTATCATAAAATTAACCTTGCTTTGATGTAACAATTTTGTTTTTTGAGAGAGAAATGTTTATATGGGCAAAACCAAGAAGAGAATTAGGGTTTTCAAAATAGGGATGTGAAGACATGAGGCTTGGTTGAAAGAAACTAGTTTCAATACCCCAAGAAAGATTTTGGTGTTTTCATCAAGCCCTTCTATGGCTCATGACAAACTGCATCAAACAAAATGGAGCACCATGAATAGTTTGTGATTTAATATTAAAACCTCTTGTTCCAAGGATTTATTTTTTAAAATAAAAAATTACATGTCACATCTAAGTCTTGGGGCTCATATAAAAAACCCTTTTCAGATCCTGGTTATAAGTGCTATCAGGATACAATTTTAAACAATGTTTATTTCTTCCTCGGCATAAATGCAGGTTCTGTGGTTTGCCACGCAGCATCTGGGGAAGCAGCAGTGAAATAAGAATGGCATTACCTTTAATACACCTTTTAGAATACTACCGCCTGCTACACCTCCTTTCAGGTCATCAACTTCACATCCAGGCTTGTTGACATCAAAAGATCTAATAACTGAAAAGATACATCTAATCAGATACATTCAGTAAATGCCTGCGTCAATCTTTTACTCCCAACAAATTTTTCTTGCTGACCAAAGTATATACGTAATGATGTTCCCATGTGACTGTGGCAAGCACACAAAACTTAAGGTGCAATTTTTATAAGTCAGCGGACAGACTTAACACACAATAAATTATTTCAAGGGCCCTTTAATGCCTACCTATTGTTACAATGTACTGTTCAAATGAAAGTATAATGGAAATCTCATGGAGCGCTTCAAGCAAAGCAAAAAAAACCCTGCTATCAATTAAACCTAGATTCTTCAATCTTTAAACTGATTAGTTGAAGTTGTATCATTTGAAAGACTAGACAGATAAAACCGAGCAACACAATTTTTACAAATTGTTGGATACAGGGTGGGCTCTATCAAGAGAAAGAAGAAAACCTTTGGAGCCAATCTAAATTACAACCCAGAGTGCATTTATAAGTTTAAGACAGAAATACTTGCTTATCATCACAACATCTTGATAGTGCCAAAATGGATTATGTAGAAGTGACTTCAGGAGTCTGCAGAAGCCACAGCAAAGACTCAAAAACACACATCTGTGCCTAGGAACTCTAAGAACACTGTACTTCTCCGGTAGATCATATGCTTATGTACATATGTCTGATAGAAGAAACTGAATGACTGAATCCAGAATACAAATAATTATGTTCCTAGGTTAATGAGCCCAAGGATATTTCTTTTTTTTTCCAGGCTTCGGTTCAAACTTCATCTGAGGGAAGGTGCAAAATGAGTTTGTGATGTGGAGGCCAACTGCTAAAGGACAAGAAACATTTCACTGGGTTAGTATTTGCCCTGCACAAGCCTGAATAGCGCTGTGGTGTATGACTTCAAAATTTAATGGTATCCTCTAAAAATATTGAATCTCTACTTGCACCATACTGTAGGCTGTAGTCCTAAACTCATCCATCTGAATCAGGATTTACTTCCCAGTAAATATGCTTGTAGTCATACCATTAAACATGGTATATACTAGGAGTATGCTCCAGGTCTGTGCATATCCAATTACAAGATAAACCAAGATGATTTGGGGATGATTCTCATATTTCTGGGTTGGAGTAAGCTGTGAGCAAGGCATCTCAAGTCAGATAAAAGGTTACTTTAAGCTTCCGAGCACGCCTGTTTTTCTTCTCTCTTCTGAGAAATGAAACCAAACTAAGTAGGGACATGCCCAGAACTCCAGAAGGGATGAGGTACAGAGCAGGGAGATGGGTCTAGATTTGAATCACAGTGAATTATTCTCCTAGAGCACTCCAATCAGTGATCTGGGGAAGGGATTTGTCACATGTATCTGCCTTCCTCAATGCAAGTCAATAGAGATCTCTCCACTGTATCTCCACAAATCCAAGAAGCGCAGCAGTCCCCCACCCCTTGACATAACAGGGTCCTTGCTGGGGGTGACATTTACCCCACCCCAGTATTTCCTGGAGAGCCATACTTTTTTCCATCACCAGCCACAGCCCCCTTAAGATTCCTATTGTGTCCACCCTATACAGCTATCATTCTGAAATGTGGCAGGCTTCATCACCTCTCACAGGGCAAAGATGCCTGCAAATTGCATACAATTTTGGCGGAAAATGTAAACGTTAATACTTTTCCTGTTTGTTTGTTTTTAAATGAACTTTAAAAAGCACCCTGCACAAAACTCCCCGCAAATGCTTCTGTCTACAATCTGGCAGGCTTAGTCCACTCTGAAGGGGCTTCTATACATGAAAATTTTCACCTACTTATGCAAAAAGAAAAACTTAAAGCCCATGGACGAGAAACAAAGCTTCATATTTAACAAATCCAATTTAGTCCTGAATAACAAGCCAAAACAGAGAGACAAAGCAACTCCAAAACAGACTAGGTTGCTTTCCAAAGATACAGATACAGGTCAGATCTTTTGGCCATTTTACACTCCTAGTTTATGCAGGCTCTGCATAAACAAGAGGGAGCAGCTCAGAATCTGTTATTCACAGCATCTGCCAGTTTTATTCAGCTTGTAACCTCGCATCTTGGAATGGAGCCTACAAGCTGACTTTATGGCTGCAAAATTCCACCTATGTTCCTCCTTTATCCCCCTCCATCTCTGCTGTGTGTAACATCTTGCCTGATAAAGAGTTCCAGGGAATTTTAAAAAACCACCTCTTTTGTGACATTTTGATAGGCCCGCAAAAAGCCTGTGGGTTTTGGAAGGTTTTTTAAAAATCCAACATGAAGTAGCATGGCTACTTTTGGTTTTTTTACGTATGATTTATTCTTCAGTTTTTAAGTCTGAGTACTTGCACTACATATGCTTTACAACGGCATTGTAAATCTTATTTAATTCTAAATATTGTTTATCTAATGTTGTAAGCAAGGGGGTGAGTCTACATATAAGTGGACAGGTCTGAAGCAGACATACCAATAAGCCTTGGTTCTGATGTGAAGTCTCTTAATGGTACTGGAATTTTCTTTACTATGTATTCACAAACAACTTCAATGTTGTATTTCAGCTGTGCCGAGATTGGAATAATTGGAGCTCCTTCTGCAACAGTACCTATTTTCACAGATAATAATGTATTAAAAGCACCAGTTATGTGAACTGTTCAAAAGATATAAGCTTTCTGCCTATTTTCTTTACAGTCTACAAAACAACACAGAACTGTTGGGCGAATACACTTGCACCAAAAACTAAAGCTTGCTCTTCAATATAATAATAATAATAATAATAATAATAATAATAATAATTTTTATTTATACCCCGCTCTCCCCAGCCAAGGCCGGGCTCAGAGCGGCTTACAAGCAATAATAAAAACAAGTTGAATGATTACAACTTAAAAACAAAATTAAAATACAACATTAAAATATTGAAACATTAAAATGTAGCCTCATCGCAGGAGGAGAAGGAAAAGAAAAAAGAAAGAGAGGGAGGGAATCAAATTGGCTCCAAGCCAAAGGCCAGGCGGAACAACTCTGTCTTACAGGCCCTGCGGAAAGAAATCAGATCCTGCAGGGCCCTGGTCTCATGAGGCAGAGCGTTCCACCAGGCCAGATCCAGAGTTGAAAAGGCCCTGGCTCTGGTTTAAGCTAATCTAACTTCCTTAGGACCCGGGACCACTAGGGTGTTGCTATTTATGGACCTTGAGGCTCTCCGTGGGGCATACCGGGAGAGGCGATCCCATAGGTACGAGGGTCATAGGCCGTGAAGGGCTTTAAAGGTCAAAAGCAGCACCTTTAATCTGACCCTGTACTCTACCGGGAGCCAGTGCAGCTTGAAAAGCACTGGGTGAATATGCTCCCATGGCAGAGACCCCGTGAGGAGCCTCGCTGCAGTATTCTGTACCCGCTGGAGTTTCTGGGACAGCTTCAAGGGCAGCCCCGCGTAGAGCGAATTACAGTAGTCAAGCCTGGAGATGACCGTCGCATGGATCACTGTGGCCAGGTCGGGGTGGGAAAGGTAAGGGACCAACTGCTTGATGCGGCGAATATGGAATAATGCATATGATTTAGCTATATATTCAGTAGTGATATTTATCAGCCACGCAGTTTTGAGTTTGTAGAAGCAGAATAGTCAATCTAAATTTTAAAAAATTAAAAAAACAAACCCTGGCTCATAGTAAAATCATCACAATCTGCAATAGTTTGAACCCTTGGAAACCAGATGTTTCAGAATGAATGTCCAAGATCCAAACAAACTAGCGGCCAAAGAAACTTTGGTCTTTTCTTCCTTCCTTTTCTGAACAAGAGCTCTCACACCATGTGGCAAATTACTTTTTAAATGAAACAGACTTTTAAAAGCAATTTGCAACATGAGGTCTGCTACTCAAAAATATATATATTAATTCCACTAGGAGAGATGGAAAGCAGATTGTTAAGACTATCTAGAAAGTGAGGATTTCATTTTAAAATGTGATACTTTAGTAAAGAAAAGGGGTAATCATAATCCTACCCACTAGGTGCAACAATATTATCAAATCTATTGTGTTTTAGTCAAGGTTTGGCATTTGAATCTGAAAATACAATTGTTTTGGAAATCATGTGTGGATGTGGGTACAGAAAGAAAGGATATAATGCTTAGTACTTCTATTTGTTTACAAATCCTGGTTAAAATCAATGTCGCTTATTTTTGAGTGCACATGGCGAGAATTGAGGATTGGGATGATTTTGCAAAAGAACACCACTGACCAAGAATCATTATTCTATTTTGAATTTAATTCGCCTCCCTTCTAATTCAGTCCATCTTGAAACATCATTCATTCCCGGCTTGAGAGCCCTGTCAGGGGCCCCTTACCTTTTTATTTGGGATTATTCTCACAGATTACCATAATCTGAGGACTTTTAAGAGACACATATTTCATATGTTCAAGATTACTGAATTTTCTTTTTGGGTGAGACTATTTGAAGCAATTTTTCAAAGACAGAATAATAAATACATCCAAGTGTTTCACCCAACAGAATATTTTGAAATATTTGAAACTAGGAAAGGAACCATGGGAACCTGTGTGACTGAGGCAGGTAAAAAAACCCAATGACACAAGAGCCTGTGGTTGTAAAATGTGCCTTCCACTCGGACATGGAAGAAGCCAAAAGGGACTAATTTCGACATTTTTACCAACACCAGCTCCCGATGTACATACAGTAGTGCCAAAATCAAACTGCCATTCTGAATCCCTGGTGTAGTGACTGTATACTGGCACGATGCCAATGGTCACCCAAGCCACTTAGAAGTGCAAGAGAGAAAGCTCTCTAAAATTCAAGCACTTTGCACTTAAGCCTTTCTTGTACTGCACAAACATACTAGATGGACCCTTTACTGTACCCATTACTTAGCATTCAAGAGGGGAGTCCTTGCATCCCATCTGCTCAAGGCCTGAGCCAAAGTTTATTCATGCTTATTTTCTAAAACCTTTTGCAGAATTTTACTAATATATAGATTAATACACGAAGTGATGTTTTAAAACACGGTTAACTGCTAAACTCAGAATTTATGGTAAGTGTTTGCTTGTAATAAACTACTTGGCAGTGACTGGTTTTGTTCTAGAAACCTACCTTGTACAAAAGCTAGAATTTGCTCATACTGCTCCTTGGCTTGGCTTTCTTTTACCAAATCAATCTTATTTTGTAGAATCAGAATGTGTTTCAGTTTCATGATTTCTATAGCAGCTAAATGTTCTGAGGTCTGCGGCTGAGGACATGACTCATTGCCAGCTGGAAAGACAAAGGAACAAATAATTATGCATTGTTTTAGAGTATGGTCACTTTCCTTAATGAAAGATCACAATGATATCTCATCCTATTATTTCTGTGGGTCACAGTTCCTAGACAGGAACAATCTAAACATCCAGCACTGAAAACATACAGAATTCAATGCTGTATGATTACTGAACTGGATTCATCAACAGTGAAAATACTGAACAGCTATTAAAAAGCAGAAGTACTGTATCAATACCATGTCAAATTTCTCCACTCCAATAGTTACCTATTAACAGCAGAGCTGCGTCCATGACAGCTGCTCCGTTTAACATAGTAGCCATCAAGATATCATGGCCAGGACAATCCACGAAAGAGACATGCCTATTGTGCAAGGAAGAGCAAAATAAGCAACATTATTCTGAAGCAAAATAATAATTAGTCCAATTAAAATAATTGAAGGTTTATGAATATGCAATAACCACACATTAAAGCAAATATGCAGAAGATGCAGAATATCTGCTTCTTGAAGCAACTGAAGAATTAAAAGTGACAACTTTTGCACGGTATACATTTAAAAGCAGATACATTCTTCTTAGTTCTTAAAATGTACTCAAAACGAAGTCACACTATGTTTAATGGTGCTTACTCCCTAATAAATGTGCTTAGTTTGGAGCCTTAATCATCTGAGATATAGAGAGGTGCAGTTACTGGTTTGCAGGGCTTCCTCCTTCCATAAATTGTGCAACTAATTTGCCCTACTTCCTCTCCTCTCCCCCCAAAAACATGCTAAGGCAAAGAATCACACAACTGTAATAAGAGAAAGCCCAAACAGCCAACACCTTCTTTCTTCTAGCAAAGAGCTGCTTTGCCATAGGCCAGGCATGCCCAAGCTGGGCCCTCCAGCTGTTTTGGGACTACAATTCCCATCATCCCTGACCATTGGTTCTGTTAGATAGGGACGATGGGAGCTGTAGTCCAAAACAGTTGGCAGGCCAAGTTTGGCCATGCCTGCCATAGGCAAATCTGATAACATTTCCCGCCTTCCAAATAACACAGGAATGACAAGGAGCAAGAAAGCACCTCAAGCCTCTTCTAGCTTCCTTATCTGTTGGAACAGATTCTAGAGACAAACTTCAGAGTTTCTTGCCATATAAGCAGTTGAACATGTAGCACTGCTCTTAGGGCAGCTCATTAGTCTTCTTCTGCTGTCAAGACCAATACTGGTTGCAGACTTAATCAATACAGGTAAATAAATAAAAAATCAGGTATTTTAAGTTTGAATTCCATATAAGCACATACCCACAGCAAAAACCACAACAAACTATGGGCCAATGCTAAATCGTTTATGTTGAGCTTTTCATGTTACCTGACTAGTTTAAAATTCCCTTTGGTCCCAGAAATATCTGTTGGGAATTCGTCAGGTGTACTGCTCCCACAGGATCGGTAACATTCTGGTCGAGAACAACTTGGATCATCAAGTTTGTAAATCTGTAGAGAAAAAGTGAAAATGAAGGCTTGATTTACCATTGGTCAGCTGACTTTGCACTGAAGAATAGTAAGAGCATGGCTTCAAACCAAAACAGGCAATTTGGTGGATATATGGTAGTGACATACCTTAGCGTTGGCATAGCCCAGCTTGATAGTGATATTTCTCTCCAGTTCATTTTTGAATCTGACAGTATGAACTCCAGAAATAGCTTTTACTACTGTTGACTTTCCATGAGCTACATGGCCAATTGTACCTGGATTTTAAAAACAAATGTTTGTCAATTTCACAAAAATCCTCTACGGAGTAAAAATACTGTATATCACTTTCTGCTATACCTTAGAAGTGCTAGTTTCTCTAGTTATCCCTATGTATCCAAACCAATAGATTCCTCCATTTGTGAGGTCAGTAAATTAATTTGTTTATAATAGATCACAGGTCTAAAACAACCCTAAGACACATTCTTCCAACTCCAGGCTACATTATCTGTATACCAAACTTCATATTAAGTGAAGAGACAATACAGTGGTACCTTGGGTTACAGATGGTTCAGGTTACAGACTCCGCTAACCCAGAAATAGTACCTTGGGTTAAGAACTTTGCTTCAGGATGAGAACAGAAATTGTGCGGCGGCCCCATTAGCTAAAGTGGTACCTCAGGTTAAGAACAGTTTCAGGTTAAGAACGGACCTCCAAAACGAATTAAGTTCTTAACCCAAGATACCACTGTAACTAATTTGGTTTCAGAAAATCTTCTATGAAGAAATGTGATAGCTTCAGTTCAAAGTAAGAACCACTATAGAACAAGTATGATGGGAAACAAAATGAAGGCTACCTGCTGGAAGTGTGGCATTATATAGAGAATGAATTCTGTTTGCCTAATGCTGAACTTTAAGGCAAAAGAAAGCTATTTAGGTTTCTCAAATTAAGACTGATAAACTAGCAAACAAAGAAAAATGGGATAAAATAAAGCCACAGAGCAGATATGTTCCAGGAGTAGACAACTTAGTAATTAGGACGGGACAAAGCATGGTCAGTATTTTGATTTGCGGCCAAATAAGGAAACAATTTTGTCACATGCATTTAACTCCTATTAAACTCAATGGGTGGTAAGTACACCTAAATCTGCGCTGGATCGAGACTTTAATCTGGAAGACCTCAACTCTCTTAGCATTTTTTACGGGCATCTCAGTTCACACAGAGACCCACGGGCTCAAGAAGCTATGCTATTAATATATTTCAACCTCTTCCAGTTAAATTTGTTTTAACTTACCTATATTAATTGTAGCTTGCCTACTGATGACTTCTGGTGACAGAGGTGTCAACTTAGTTACATCCTGCAGGAAAGAAATATTCTATTACTTCGAAAGACTTTGTTAACAAATACAGTTGCTAATAAACCTGCAATTGTTTATATTAGTTTTCTCTTTCAGAATACAGAGGGAAGAAACAGTAACATGTTTGCAAGGCATTCAAAATAAAGATTAACAAGATAGTTCAGCACTAGATAAATTATTTGATTGAGTTTATATTTATTCCTCGTCTATGAAGATCCAAGGGCATGTTAAGCTATTATGAATGAAATAAACAATTTTGCAGGACACACTGTTCCAACATCTCATTTTAATCAACAGCCAGGCTTGTGATATAAATGGATTTGGAATGCCTCCTGTAATTAACTGGAAAGAAAACAACTGGATTTTTAAACCTGATTTTTACAAATGCTGTTGGCAAAATTTTAAAACGTGACACAAGTTTGGTTGTACAATGCTAAATCATTCATATTTAACTTGCAATATTTGTCAAATGTTCATGTTATACATTCTTTCATTAATTATACAGCCTGTCTACAGCACAAAGTGTTTTGCATGCTTTATTATTACTGTCTTTACGTGAAGGTAAAGGTAAAGGGTAAAGGGACCCCTGACCATCAGGTCCAGTCGCGGATGACTCTGGGGCTGCGGCGCTCATCTCGCTTTACTAGCCGAGGGAGCCGGCGTACAGCTTCCGGATCACGTGGTCAGCATGACGAAGCCGCTTCTGGCGAACCAGAGCAGCGCACAGAAACACCGTTTACCTCCCCGCTGGAGCGGTACCTATTTATCTACTTGCACTTTGACATGCTTTCAAACTGCTAGGTTGGCAAGAGAAGGGACTGAGCAATGGGAGCTCACCCCGTCGCAGGGATTCGAACCGCCGACCTTCTGATTGGCAAGCCCTAGGCTCTGTGGTTTAACCCACAGCACCACCCGCGTCCTCACGTGAAGGTATTTATCCCTATTTCATAGGTTAAAAACTCAGGCTGAGAAATGGGTCAGTTGCCCTAGGCTACTTGTTAACACAGTGTAATGCTAACCCCTGTGCTGCTGGAGAGGGTTAGGATGAAGTAAAGGTGACACTCTGGGGACTCTGATGTGGAAGGCTCTTGTCACTACACCCAGCTGGAACTATACTACTGGCAGTGTTCCCATCAGCTGCTGCCTGTGAAGCAGCCAGAAACAAGGGGTTTTGGAATGGAACATTAGTGGCTTTGGAGCCACTGCATCGAAAACTCCCTTGGTGGGGGTTAGATTTTTCTGTAAATTATTGAGCTCTGTAGTTCCCAACTACAGTTTAAGGTAAGAGAGATACTGCGCTGACAAACTCAGTCTAGTCAAGCAGCACAATCCATTGCCAGGTCAAGATCCAACCCATTTGCAATCAACCTTATGGCACGTTGCATTACACAAGATACCAAAAGATATTAAAGCATGCCACTGAGCAAAAGCTACATCCTCTGCTTTTTGCACGTTTTGACGATTGCCATCTTGCTTCTCTCCACAGAAGCAGGTAGGCAGCAAATAGTAGGAATATGACTTCATACCCAAATGAACCCACATGTAAGTAAGGGACAAGTCTCCATTAACATACCCCTCCGATGATTTCTATCTACCCTGCTTTTAGTTATGCTATGGCAAGAGAGGTGAGAGGAGGAGGAGGAGAGGGAACGCAATTGCATGACACCCCAAACTGTGGATGCATCAGAAAACTCTCATTTAGCTGTGGCAGGCTTCTAATCGCTGAATTTCAACTACACCCAGGCACTGTGCTTGGGACTGGCACTCAAATGACGAAGCGAAGCTGTCCCTCCAGAGGAGGAATGAAGCGGGCGGACGTGCAACAGATCCCCCAGAGCAGGATCACCAGATCCCACCGCCCTTCCCGCCGAAGCTTTTGGCGTCCGCCTTCTCCAAACAGCTCCCTCTCCCAGCCCAACCACGAGGAGCGCCTGTCCCCGCTTGGACGGAAGGGGAGGCGGCAGGAGGAGCACCGACGGGAGTCGGCAAAGCCCACCAGCTCCCTTCCCACTCGCTGCCCCTGGGCTTCGCACAGGCTCCCGGGCAACGGCCAGCCCGCCGCCGCCTCGTGGGACGCTGCGCCCCGCGAGCCCACGAGCCCCCCCGCCCTTCGAGACCCGCTTCTCACCAAGGTACTCAGGTCCTGCCGGGAGAGGTGCGGCTGCCCCAGAGTCACTCCCGCCTCGTCCCCCGCCATCTTGCCTGAAAGGAAGTTAGGAGGCCGGTGAACCTGCCTGACCCCTCGCCACGGAACACAGCGGTTGTCTTGCCGTCGCTTCCCGGCCCAGGCGACGCCGACAAACGCAAAGGGAAACAAATTGGCCCCGCCGCCTCTTTCTAGCCCGGAGACTGGCTTCAAGGGGCTTCGGGGTTGGCTCAGGCATGGAAGAGGGCAGCCTTGGAAGGACCCCGGGCCTGGCTGATGCAACCGGCACTTGTGAGGAAAGGCGTGACTGCCATAGAGCGTCGCGGCTCCGCGTTCCCAAGCCCAGTGGGCGGGGTCGGAATGTGAAGAAGGGCGCGCGGAGGAGGGTTGTTGCGGGTTGTGACTGAATAAGAAAGGGACTGGAATGGTTGGTTCAGCGCGGTTCCGTTTTAAGAGCCGCCTTTGAAGGATCTTACGTAGGTTTTCTGAGAGCGTTCAACATTCTGTTGCAGTACAGCTGAATACAAGAGGAAATCCTACTTTTCCTTTTTACTTATTTTTTTATTGATGGTAATTTTGAAAAATATATACAGAACATGCAACATAATAAAATATACAGTAGGAAATAAAATATCAGAAGTTAATTATATGCTGTATACGCTTGCATTTATAAACAAAAAACCTTCATCCCTCCTTCATATGTTTAGGAGCAGGTGGGGCACATGGACCAAGGTAAGGAAATTACTTTTTAAAAAATGAACATAAAGTCTTTAACCAAGCTCTCACTTTCTTTACAGGGAAGACAATATGGACTCTGGTCTGCCAGAAAAAGTGCCACCGTTCTAGTATACAGAGTTTACATGGCCTAATAAGAATAATAACAATAATAATGGTTTGGATATAGCTAATTATACTGGAAATGAGTGTTCAACCCCACCAAAACAGCGTAAGCTTCCATTTTTCCTATGTGAAACATGATAACCAAGGTCTCAGATTTAAATCCAGAATATAATGTTTCTCTAGAAAAGATGGACAGGCGCTCCCATGCTCAGGGAAAGAGAGCCAATAAGAAGCACTTTTTTTTAGCTATCAGCCTTTTTAGCCTCCCTCTCCTAGCAAATAATCCGCTCTCCTTTTACTTTGTGAGGCAGGTCATTTCTGATAGGATCCCAGCAAGCCTCATTGTCCATCTTACTTGCCCATACTGGTGTCATACAGTATAGCAGCAGCGTACACCCCACCTGTTTAATCAGTTTAGCTATTAATTGGAGTACATTTTATGTATACATGTGAGTATGAATTTCTTTTAAAGATATGAGCCACCTCTTCCCCATCCCAGCTTTTCTCCTTAGGGAAGGATATGCATTTAGCAATATGAACAATTGTTCTGGAATATTTAGCAACAGTGAATCCATTGGGTGGGACCAACTACAGTCTCCTTCTTCAGATGCATATTCTGAGTATAAATGCATATAATTGGTGTTTCCTGCTTGGCAGGGGGTTGGACTCGATGGCCCTTGTGGTCTCTTCCAACTCTATGATTCTATGATTCTAATTTTGGGGAAGGGAAAACGAAAGATGTCAGCTGGAAATGAAATGTAGAAAAGTTGTTGCTAGCACAAATCCTGGCACTGATAAACCAATTAACTGGTATAATGAGCACGAATCCATTTGTTTTTGTGGAATCTACAATTGACAGCTTTGAACTATTGATGTATTATAATGATTGGTTTCGTGCTGCCGTCTCCCTTTAAATTCATTTGGTCCAAGATGACTACTCTTAAGTCACTGAGAGTCATAGGAGGCTTATATCATTATCATAGTAGGTAATCTTAAAGGCAAATCTGTACCACAGGCTTAATGTTTGTTATATACCGTATACGCTTTCCCAAGTGGACAGTTACTCTGCCATGGTATGCAAGTGTGCTGTAGCAGCCATGAAGCTCAGTTATTTATTAAAATATTTATATCATAATAAACTTCAAAGTGGTTTAGAATTTGTATATATACACCAGAGACCATCAACTAACTATGCTATGGAAAGATGCGTTCCTAATTGCTTGCAGAACTCCGAAATGAATAGATACCGCTTCAGGATTCTCCCCAAACTACAGTTCCCAGGAGTCTTTGGGAGGAAGCCATGAAAATTAAACTGCTATATACAGAACAATCTTAACGTGCGTTTAGTTAGAAACGTTTCGTTCCCGTGCAAGCAGGCAGAGGGCTGCAGACTGCTGTGTTGGTATTACACAATGATAACGTGCCCCTCCTGAAGTGCACAGCACTGAATATACGTGCTCAAAGAGGGAGGGAGGGAGGGAGAAAACTTCTTAACTAGGTCAATGCACGTCCTGTGTGCTAGGAAATGGAAAATAACGAAACCAAACGATGTCATGTTTCGACTTTTCTGCTGTTAACCGCCCTGTGATTCTCAAGACGAAGGGCCATATACAGGCATTTAATAAACGATGGTGGAGGTTGATAACGTGTGAGAACAGGAGGGGAGGAGGAAAGCCCACCCGGCGGCGGAGTAGGGCCCTGAGGAGCCCCGTTTAAGGGCCCGGGGAGCGACCGTGCGGGAGGCTGCATTTCGGCCCGGCTGAACGGGGCAGCGGCGCGGCGGCCGGAGCTCCGCCGGGAGGCGCTGCGCGAGGAGGGGCCAGTGTTGCGTGTGGGGTTGGCGGCTTTTGTGAGGCAGCGGCAGCACCGGCGAATGGGGCGGTCCTGCGAGAGCCGGCCGGGGAGCGCGCCTTGGGAAGGCGAAGGAGGCGGCGGCCTGAGCATCCCACTCCGCCTTAATGGAGGTTCCTCCTGTGCGTGTCCCTCTGCCTCTCCCACAGGTGGTGGCGGCGGCGGCGGAAGTGACGGCCGGTGCGGGGTGCTTGTCGTTGGGGGAAGATGGCGACTGTGGCTGTGCTAGGCAGTGAAGAAGGTAAACAAGTGTGAGAGGGAAGGGGAGAGGCAGGGACTCTGGGAGGGGGCGGGCGAGCAGGGGCCGGCGAAAGCCGGTGCCTGGACGGTGCCGCCGAAAGAGGCCTCGCTCGCTCGCACAGCCTCAGCCCCGGCAGGCGAGGAAGGGGCCCGGGCGCGATACCTCGGTCTCGGTGTAACCCCACTTCAGCCCCCCTGTGAGGTTCTCCTCCTCCTCTGTCTTTATGTCACCCAGAGACCCCCCCCTCTCCGCAGGTTCAGCGGGAAGAGCTGTGTCTTCAGTGCTGCTGAGAGGTAGGTGAAGCTGCCCGAGGACCAGCCGCCCCCCCCCCCGTATGTGTTCATGATGTTTGCTGCTCTTTTTCTAGACCCAGTTAGGTCAAAGTCACTCCCGCTCCTCTCCTCCCTGAGATATAGTATTTTCCCTTTTTTTCTGGCTTGCCCTCCACCATGTTTGGGGCACATCAGTTGAGGTACTTCAATATACTTCCCATCTCCAGCTTTTGAAGGACAGCTGTTTTGGGTGTAGGGCTTTTTTGGGGGGGGGGGAGTAAAGGCAGTGGCTGTGATGGAACTGGAGGTTTTCATGGTAGCATCATCCTGGTATCAGAGGTTCAAGGGTTCAAGGGTTTTTCAGTTGCTAATTGGATAGTTGTGTAATGCCTCTGGGTTTCAGTTGAGCATCTTGCCCTCTCAGGTGTCTTTGTTTCTCTAAAAGAGGGCTGTATGATGAAGCTGTCTTTCCTCTTTCTAATTCCTCAGAAAAGTCACCCATGATGAACAGGGTGGGGAAGAAGATTGATATATGCCCTGGCCTTTGTGTATGTGAGCATGCTAGTGATGCTTCCAGGAACACAGCGCACTGAAGTCTTCTGTGCTTAAAATGCACATGGTAGGGATAACAGTGTCATAAACTTCTTCTCCATTAATCTATATCCATGTTTTGATCTCTGGTTGCATGCAGCCCCTCCTTTAATACTTCACTTTGTGCTCGAGATAGTAAAGTGTTTGACCATTTATCTTAGTAAATATTACGTCATAGTGTTTTCGTTCTGTACCACGTGTGTCAGAGTCACCAGGGTACACAGTAATTTGCCATGATTCTGCACAATTTTGATACATTTGAGGCTTGATATGTAAAAATTTTATGGGATTTTATAGTCTCCAAAAACTATTTGCCTTCATCTTTGGTTTCAACACTTTTTTGTGAAAGTTGGATGGTATACGAGTGAAGAAATCTTCAAATAGTTCTTGAAGAAAAGAAGCTCTTTGTTTTGAGATGGTGTGTGCTTGTTGCAACAAGCACTGCCTTAGAAGAAATATTCCTTTTGAGTGTAAGAGAAAGAGCAGTGGTCTTTTTGAGATAACACTTGCCATAAGTCATTTTTTAAACTACTCATATTAAAATAATTAGCATGAATATATGTATTGCTCAGTTACTCAGGAACACCTTAGTCAATGAAAAGTTCTAAAGTTTAATAATATAATAAACCAACTAAATTGTGCGGCCCTGATTTAAATGTAGCAGCAAGGTGTCTAGTGCTGCTGAAAGATAACCTTACAAGCCTTGTTGTATAAATATTAGGTTAATTTTTTAACTTTGTTCACAGAGTGCCTCTAAAATATAGTAGTACAGTACTTTCTGAAACTCAGGCCTCAACTATCGAAGGCTGTGTTGAAATTTAAGTGTGGCTCTTACTGGGCAAAATCTAGCACTGTTTACAGTGTTGAGTCTCTAGCCACATTACAAATTTGCACAAATACTAAGATGAAAGTTGAATACAGTATAGGAAATTGTTGAAATATGGAAGAAACTCCTAATTATGAAAAAAATTAAAAGTTTATGGTGCATAGGATAAATCTTTTTGTACAATAATTTGTAGAGCCCATGGGTTTTCAGTTGGCTCTATTCAGAACTGTGTTGTCTTCTATTAGTATCAATTTAATGTAGCTTTCAGAGATACCACCTGTCTGCTTGTTTATTTAGTTTGAGATCCTAATACTGTAACTTTAGTCCTTAATAATATACTATTAAATCAGCAATGTATATATTATAGTATCAAAGTATTGCTCCTTTCATAGTAGAAGTGTGAAAATTTGCTCAAATGTAAAGTTTTGTAGCTGATCAAAATAGAATATAGGACCAATCCAAATCTGTCTTGTTTGGCAGTGATTGTCATTTTAAAAAATAGTTGTTTCTAGAAGCTTCTTATGGAAATCGCAAAATGTAGACGTGAGAAATAAAATGAGCAACCCAAACTTCACCCTTAACTACAATCTGCTGCTTTTTATTATGCATATATTTTGCTTTGTAAATTGGTTAAAGCTATAATTTCATTAGCGGCATTTACATGTACACAGATATGTGCTGTGCAATTATTTTTTCTGAAACAAGAACAATTTACTGAACATTCTGCCTTACATCTGATTGTAGGCAAAAAATGAAGAATAATGTAGTGTAGTTTGCATACCATGGCAGCTTTGATTCCAACCCCATGGTAATGGAGGTTGAAATCTTTGTTTATTTACCGATGATTGTTTTCATACATGAACAGTCTGGTAGATGGTATGATTTTGCAAGCCATCTGCCATTAGTAGAATGTGTTCATTATATATTCTGTGAAATATCTCTTCAGTCACTGTATGTGCACTCACTGTTGTGGTTGTACATCACAGTATAATGTACTTCAGTTACCTTAATGAGTGGCAATGCTTTGGCCTTCCTTAATGTCTCAGACTGACAACTTAATTAAACATTTTTGATCAGAATCATTGAGCATCTATCAGTGGCGGTGGCATCTTTTTTATAGCATTATCCTTGACTCCCCTTTTTGGTTGTGTGGAGCAATAATACGTGTCAAATTAACTGTTGCCCCTCAGGAGATGCTTGTTTGTTCCAGATTGTCTCCGCAAGAAAGGTAAAAAAAAAAGGTGCATTTCTAACCATGCCTACTCAGAAGCAGTTTTAGAAACTGAGATATGAAAGTTAGGAGCTAAATGGCACCTTAAACCTAGGTTATGGGTGCAGCAATGGAATGTCTAGGCACACTTTTTTATAACAAGAATACAAAGCTGAAAATGAATAAACTTCAGCTAAAATATTATGTTCATTTTTCACATGGTTTAGTCCTTCCCCTGCTCATCCCTCTAATATTCTTAAGAGGGTCTCTTCTCCAGTCTTCAGAGAGTAGCTGAAAGTGGGGAGGCAGAAAAGGGTCCTCCTTTCCTTCTACTCTACAGTTTTAATCTGAAATCTTTGGTGCAGTACTGCGCCCAGAGCTCAGAAACTGCTGCCGCTAATGAAATTCCCTGTTGCAAAATGTGCAATGGGAGTTTTGAACACTACTCAGAAGTAAGTCCTATTGAATTCAATGAGTCTTACTCTTAGGTAAATGGCATTAGGATTACTATCTTAATCTTACTTTCATTAACTTTTAAGAAGCTGTAACTTTTAAGAAGCTGTACCTCTTGGTTAGCAGTTGTATTGAGGGAGTAACTCTGAGTCTCACATCTGTATCTTTCTTCACACACATTCCTCCAGGTTATTTTTGTGATTTGCATCCTATATGACATCAGTTCAACCTGTTGTGGCCTGGTTTATTCTATGTAACAAGCATTCATACCAAAGGGAATCATCAGAACATCAGAAATCATTGTGATCAATGTTACGTTTCTGCAGAAAATGAGACACATTTAACTATGAATAAGTCTTTCGGTAATCTTCTTTCAACTAGTCATTGTTCATCTGAACTTCACGCTTCATAATAGCTCTCTGTTCCTTGTGTTTGGAAGCAGCATCCTTTTCTAATTCGCCAGAAAGTAGAAAACAGTTATTCTAGATTTTATCAGTCACATACTGTGACTGGCCAAGAGTCTTGGTTACCTCTTTATTTACTAAAACATTTATCCAATTCATCCCAGTAGCCACATAGAACACTGTAAACTACTGTTTTTCTGAGAAATTACATATATAAACTCACTATGCTGTGGTTTTCTCTGTATTGGGGGTGGGGAATCTGTAGCCCTCCAGAGGTTGCTGGTCTCCAACTCCCAAAATTCCTGGCTGTGTGCCATGTTGGCTGATGCTGATGGGAGTTGTAGTACAAAACATTCAGAAGGTCACAGTTTCCCTACCCTTACACCAAATGTAGCTAACATTGACTTCTAAGTTGTCTGCAAAAGCACATGAAATAGCAGGTGTGTATGCAGATTCAGATGCTTAGTTGTCACTTTCACAAAATTCATTGTATGCAAAATCAATGATACAGAAAGAGCAGTGGTAGAAGACTCAGTTTGGGTAAAGGGCAAACATGCTGATTCTGTGAAGTGTGAAATGTCAACCACATTTTTTGTCGATTTTCCTGATGTTCATTCTTAAGCAGTAGTGCTTCTAGAATAGTGAGCCCATTCAGATTCCTTTTTCATAATATTTGAATGGTTTACATCAGTGTAACTAAGTATCAGTTGATATTTCAGGTTAAATGTTAGGGCCAAAAAGCATAAAAGCCTTTCTAAATAATACCAGTTGCCTAAATGGCCATTACAGAAAATGAGTGCCACATCCAAATTACACCAAATTCTGATTGGCCCTGTCCTTTTATAGACATGACTCACTCTGTATATATGACTTTCATTTCTTGTTTCTACCCCAAAATGAGCAGTTTCTCACCTTAACAGGTCAGTTAATACCTGATACCTAATTTTAGTACAATTTTAGTATTATGTGGTGCTGAAGCACATATACTAGTACATAAGATGCATGTGCTGCAAATACAGAAGATAGTAAAAGGGTAAAATCGCACTGCATAATATAGAGATAGCTAACTTTTGGCCCTCTGTTAGACAGCATGGCCAATGGTCAGGGGTGATAGGATTGTAGGCTAACAAGTATCTGACAAGCTATAGGTTCCCCACCCCTGGCATATTACAAAATAAGAACTGAAAAATGTGGATTGGTTTTCTTATCTGATAAGAAAATTAAAGGTGTAGGTGGTGTAGGGTTTGAGACTGTTGGGCATAGCAACTGCTGTTGATTGCGGTAGCAATCCCATTTTACTTTTGCTGTTACTAAACATACGTGGCTTATTGAGAACAGTGAAGACACAATGGCTGCATTCACACACTACAATGATTAGGCAGAGTTACTGGCCTATTATGGTATATTAGGAATGAACAACAATGTGCTTCTACACTCTGTTGATGGCTTCCACTTCACTTTTCTCCCAGTGCAAGAAACAAATTAGAAAGCTGCAGTTAAGCTTGGCCACTGTGATAGTCACTTGGGATCATTGTTTGTTGCTCTCTATAAAGAGCCATGATTGATAAACCAATGCAAACCATGGTTTCAGGCCAGGTTGTAATTCTGGCATGTAAAGGAGCAACAAACCAGGATTCTGGGTTTGAATGTCATGGAAATTGAGACTGTGTCTTGTTTCTTCTGCTCACACTGGAGGTGGTGTGAAGCAGGAATGAATGGGTAATATGCTCTTTGTTCCCAATAAATAAGCTAGCAACCCTGACTTATTGTGATATGCAGGCATTGCTAACAAGGAGTAAACAAAATTAAGGACAAAGATTCTAAGAACAACTGTGCTTGAAGGTGGTCATTGGGGAATGATGATGTAGTCTTACAGAAATATTAAGTGGTATTATTATTTTGCTATATTACTGCGTTTAACAATACGAAGGTAAGAACCAGTCCATGTAAGGTTTTACAACGTAAGTTATAACTTTCTGAATTTGAATTCAAAGGTGCCCGCTTCTGTTTCAAAAATGTGCTTCTTTACTCCACTGCTTGCCTTTTGAATTTTTATTTGAGTAAGTGCTGGCAACCTTGGAAGAACTTTGAGAACTTGCCAACATTGTTTTTAAAACTCAGTGAATTTAAGCTTTCTAAATTGATTGTTAGCAGTATTTACTCTCAGTGATCTGCATATGTGTTAAAAGTAGAGGAGTTCTTCCAACATATGACAGGTTTAACTTGGTGTTGCAGAACAAATTAGCATGCTAAAGATGTCACTTTTTCTGATGGGGCCGATAACATGTCATGCTGCTTACAAGATGGATTATCTGCCTGTGCAAAGATTTTCCATGGCAGACTATACCATGTCTGTGTACAGGCTGTGCCATGGAAATTGCCTGGTTGACATATGTTAAAATCCTGCCGAAGTCCACATTGCAAAAAGCATGTAAATTTCATTTTTTTCCTTCAGAGAGGAGGGGGTCCTGGAATAGATTGTCCCTCTCACTTGCTCCACTAGGCAGGCCAATATGCAAATTAGATCTCACTACCTCATGTGGGAGGCAACCTTCCGATTTTCTCCTGTGTAGTTGGGCGACAGATGCTTTCTGTCATGCCATTACATTAGGAGAGGTCTTCATGAATTCATTCAAATTCAGAGCATATCTACCAGCCAAATATATATTTTTTCTACAGCTCAGCTTGCTAGCCTGCTGTTCTTAGCAGATTCTTTGGCTCGGGAGTTTGGGGGAGCAAAGGTTGTCCATGGTGGCATACCTCTTCCCACCCCGATACAGGCTTGCTTCCTGGAGGCAGAGCTTCCTAGACATTTATAAGAAACAAAAAGAAAATCTTTAGCAATAAATTGTTGTGTCCCTTAAAGAACTATTTTTTTTTAACCATATTTTCAATCCAAATAGTAGACAGGTTTTTTTGTTGTTGTGTGTTTTTTGTGATGTTGCCATGAAGTGTCTGTTCCAGGTAACGTTGCTGCTTACCAGCTTGTGTTTTTAAGTCACTATGTGAAAGTTTTTTCTAGGACATGGGGAGAGATGCAGTCTGAGTATATCACAGCACTTGAGCAATACGGCTGCTACACCAAAATGATCTCCACCATGGCAAATTGCCTATGCCATGGCATAGTATTGTGAAGCTGCAGCAGTCTCAGCTGAGCTTCTGAATGACACTTTTGAAGCGTATAGTTCCATCTGCTTTAGGATCCTTTCATTTGTAAGAGCAAGAATTATCCTACCTTGCCACTTGCAAATAGCAAGACTGATTTTGTCTTCCAAGTTCAAACCTAACACTCTGCCCACTATGCTAGATCTCAGCCAATATAGGTAATGCAAGAGTTTGGAGATAAAAGAGTTTAAATGTTTACAGTTTTGAAATTTTGCTGTAAGTAATTTTCATGAACAGCTTCTCCCTTCTCCAAAGCAAAATTTCATATATTGGTTATTGATTTTTTTTTAAAAAAAAGGCAATTAACACTATTCACAAAGCATGATAAACACAAGTTTTATATGTTTCTACATTTTCACGAATCTTTAGAAATCATAACATTTCTTTATTTACATTTTTCCCCAGGTGATTCATGGCAGGGGACGTGGAAGGATTTAGTTCCTCCATCCATGACACCAGCGTCTCTGCTGGGTTCAGAACACTGTATGAGGAGGGATTGCTTCTTGACGTCACTCTTGTTATTGAGGACCACCAGTTTCAGGCTCATAAGGCATTGCTTGCCACCCAAAGTGATTATTTCAGGATTATGTTCACTGCTGATATGAGGGAGCGAGATCAGGACAAAATCCATTTGAAAGGCCTAACTGCAACAGGCTTCAGCCATGTTCTCCAATTCATGTACTATGGAACCATTGAACTGAGTATGAGCACTGTTCATGAAATCCTGCAAGCTGCCATGTACGTCCAGCTTATTGAGGTGGTGAAGTTCTGCTGCTCCTTTCTATTAGCAAAAATATGCTTGGAAAACTGTGCAGAAATTATGAGACTTTTAGATGACTTTGGTGTAAACATCGAGGGCGTCAGAGAAAAGCTGGATTCCTTTTTGTTAGAAAACTTTGTGCCTCTCATGGCCAGACCTGACTTCTTGTCCTATCTGAGCTTTGAAAAGCTTATGACTTACTTGGATAATGATCGTCTGAGCAGATTCCCAGAGATAGAGCTCTACGAGGCTGTTCAGGCTTGGCTGCGGCATGATAGAAGACGCTGGAGGCATACCGACACCATCATTCAGAACATCAGGTTTTGTTTGATGACACCATCCAGTGTATTTGAAAAGGTTGGTGCGTTTGAAAGCAATAGATAGAATTCATCTTTACGTTTAGGGCAGCATGCTGTTAATAGGTAAAATTTCCAGAAATAGGAGGAGGGAAAAATAAGACACTGTTTTAGAAAATGGAACATTGAAGTCGTCAATGTCTGAAACAAGTGCCATCTAGCTTTTAGAACAAAACAAAATGCCCCAAATGCAAACTAGCAGGATTTACAGCCAGGAAAAAGGTAGGTTTGCAGCTTTTTCTGATTGTTAGTGATAGAGAAAACCTCATAAACAAGTACAGCAAGGTGATTGACAAGACTACATATATTGTAACCAGTGAAGCAAAATATATTCCTGCAGCGGGGAGGGGATCCTTGGATGGTTGTCCCTCCCACTTGTTCCACATATGCAAATTAGACAAATTTTACCTCATGGTAGGAGGGTATAATGCCTCCTGTTTCATTCCTGCCTTGCTGCAGTGCAGGTTGAGTAATAGTTATATGCTGCCGTCCTTAGCTTTGTGAGGAAAGGGTTGACTTTGTTGACCAATTCCCTGGGAGGGAAAAGAGAATTGGTCAACAAAGTCCAATTTACAGAGAATTCAATGACAAGAATGTCTTGAGTCGTCTGTGAGGGCTCACAGCCCCCCCCCCCTTTTTTTACTGATTCCTCGGAAGAAGAGGCCAGAGGAGCAGAAGTTACCCATGGCGGTGGGCTGTCTCCCTCAGTGTATGCTCAAGTTTGCTAAGAGTTTCATCCCAGGAAGCCAGCAGAGGCTGTGGAGGAGGGGATGGCTGACCTGACGGAAAGGCAGTTAAGAAGGATGCTGGCCTTGCCCCTGCCTTCCAGTTAGCCCACTGAGAGAGCTGAGGTTTTGGAGGGTCTGCAGACACTGAACTTTGTGTCATCCCCTCATCTAGTGATCGACAGCACAGCTCTCAACTCCCAAGTTTTGTTGGTGGATCTGACATATTGTTACAGGGCCTGGGGGTTGGTGTGGGCCGAGTCCCTCAGATGGCCTTTTTGCGCCTGCTCTTTTCCACCAACCATGGCCTGGAGCCCAGCCCTAAGTCTTACCTGAGGTTTGGGCAGGAGAGAGGGCCTCACAGTACACAGTGCTCCCTTTAGTGGTATATTGGGACTTTAAGATTCCTCAGTGACGTCTCCTGCATAGGCTCTTTCCTGCTGTTTTGGGGGCGGAGAGCTATTCCTCGCCTTCCTCCTCTCCTGGTTGTAGTGTTGCAGCAGCCATTTCCAAATCCAAGTTGTGATCTAACCTTTGCAAGTATAGGGCCACCTCTGGGCAGCTGGAAGAGGAAATCTTGGTGCCACTAAAATGCTGGGCCAGAAGAGAGGGAGCTGAGGCAGTCTATTCCTCTGCCTCAGCCTCCTATCAGCAGCCACAGATTGGTGGTGCCAGGCAGGGGCTGCAGAGCAGGCAACAAGCTTTTGGACTTGTGATCGGCTGTGGGTGAATTAGAGGAGGATGAAGCCGCTGCGTCCGCCATGGCTTCCAATAAGGAGGAGGGGGAATTACCAGCCAGTGTGGAGGAGGAGGCGCTTTCTGCACCTTTGTCTTGCTTGTTTTCTACCAAGGATTTTGCCCTCTTAAAAAGGCAAGTCATATCTTAGAGATCCCTGCTCCTAAGAACATGGGGTGGGAGGAGGGAGCCTCTGAAGTGAAACGTATCCAGCCCTCCTATCTCATTTGATAACATTTCCATCTGTTTTCAAGAAGGCTCTGCCAGCTGAATGGGCCTAAAAGGCTTTATACCTTTCAGTCTGATAGTATGGCTAAACTAATTCTTCCTCCTGGGTGCCTGTTTAGATTTGATGGCACAGAACCATAAAATTGTAGAGTTGAAAGAGACCCGGAAGATTGTGCAGTCCAACCATCTGCAGTGCAGGAATTCTGCCGACAGCCATCCCTGGTTGGACTTGAACCACCAACCTTCTGATTGACAGCCAGGCACACTAACCCATTGCGCCACAGGAGGGCAGCAAGGACAATGGCAGCCAAAGACACAGATAAATTAGCTAGGAACTCAGATGATAAGAGAGGACTGAGATCCTGCTGAGGCGTGCCCATGAAACTACTACATTGGAAATTAGGGTGGCCACAGCCTCACTCTTGATGGCCAGGGCCTCCCTAAAATGGGTGAAGACTTCTGGAGGAGGTTCTGGCTAATAACTCCCACCTTCTCTAGGGAATTTGAAAGCTAGAGAAGACAGCTGCCTCTATGGCTGATGATGGCCTAGATGCCATGTATGCTGCAAGGGCCATGTCAGTCAGTGTAGCTATTAGGAAATACCTATGGTTTAAGATGTGGAACACAGATTCCAAGTGTAAGGTTAATCTAGCTACAGGCCCTTTTCTAGGGGGCAGGCTGTTTGGTGACCTCTTGGAGCTCTACTTGGTGGAAACTAAGAATAAGAAAAAAAAGCTGTGGGGTGTCAGTTTGGGTGTAGCTCCTTTCAACCCTCCAAGGGTGCCTATGGTTCTAAAGACAACAGATGCCAGCGGTACTGGTGGGGTGGACAGATTCTATCCCAGGCAACAGTAGAACCAGTTCTCCAGTTCCAGAGGCTCTGGACAGAGTCAGCAGGGAGGAAAGAAGGCAACTCAGTCTGGACTCCCTAAGTCAGCTGCAGGAACTTCCGGTTGAGGGTCGTCTGCAGTAGTTCTTCCTTTGTTGAAGAGAGATGACAATAGATCAGAGGGTTCTGCAAACTGTGAGGGAAGGGTATACTGTAGACTTTGCCTACTTACCTTATGACCACTTTGTGATTTCTCCAAGATCCAAAAAGGAAAATTACACCATCTGGTCTTAGCAGCCATTCAGCACCTGATAGCCATCAGTGCTATAGAGCTCTTGTCCCCAGCAGAGTCCCCTACAGCTGCTACCCCATATTTATTCTTCATATTCCCAAAGAAGAAGGGAGATTTCAGGGTCATACTGAGTTTAAAGAGGGTAAACAGGCACATCCAGAAATGCAGGTTCAGAATGGAAACCCTTCATACCATCATGGAGCATCTTATCAGCTAGGGGCTTCCTTGATAGCATTTCTATATCACACCAATACCAGTGTGGTCCAGCAAAACTCAAGAGTCTTCTACCTTTCCCATTGTCAGCCTTTCCAGAATTGACGGTGAAGAAAGCTACTTGCCCACACAGTTCAGTGTAAAATGTTTTATTGCTTCAAGACACAAGACAATTCAGACATAGTTAAGAGCTGCTGGTACATCATAAACTATTCTACTAAGTACAGTAACTTGGTCTTAGAGGTTAAACTGAAGAGATCCAAATATACAGAGAGGTCCAAGTTTTGGGAGAGTTCCACCACCACCACACACCACATTGCTGCTGAATGCAGCCTTGGTTTTATACCTGCTAATGCACGTTTACACATTATTTGAGTCATGCCAGAGGCCGGTAGCCTTGAGCTGTTTCAAGAGGCCCACCACAGTTGACGTCCTAACCCTTAACAGAAGTCAGTTGCAGAGGAACGGCAACTCAAAACACTGACCAAGCAGTTCGTGCAATTTCGCATATATTCCCAAATTACACCAACACCCCTTCTGTTGGGCTGTTGCCTTGAAATATTTCAATTTGTGATACCTAATGGAAAAGTTGCAGACTTGTTCTTTTCTGCAGATACAGGCTTTGTAAATATATCTGCCAGCATAGACTCTGAAGAACAGTATTGGAACTTAACTAGACCTTGCTGAATATGATCTTTCACATGATATGGGATATCAGTGTGCTTTGTTCTGGGGTTACACCGCTCAGCCTCAGTAGTAGAGGGCCTACTATTTTCTTGTTCTTCCTCTTGCTTTGAGCATAGCCAAAGAATCCGTTTTTATTATTTTTACCCTCTCTTGCAAGCCTGATCTCATTCTAAGCTTTGGCCTACCTGTGTGCTCTTCCTTCATGATTTTCTTTCATTTCTTCATTTCTTATACATGCCCTTATTAAATCTCAGCCCATTTGTAAACTCCTTTGTGTAGTCACACTGTTTTCTTTAGATGCCTCCCATCTTTCTTTCTTGTTGGAATTCTGCATCCCCCCCCCCCCCCAATATTTCACCTTTAAGGAACTCCCATCCATCTTTGACTCCCTTCTCTTTGAGTATGTCTGACGATGGGATGTCACCTAGTAATTCCTTCAGCTTTTTGAAATCAGCCTTCTTTCTTCTGGAAAGTGCTTTTCCCAGTAGCTATTACATCAGCACATTGAGTGTCACAACTGGGGGAACTCTCAGCATGTAAGCAACTGTTCTTGTTTCACAAAGATTCAGTGATGCAGAAGTTGGTCCCCACGTTTTAACTCAAGTTTTCAAAGGAGCCAGGATGTCATCTTACCTTCTTTCTGTCCCCATCCTAGATTGGACAAGGAGAGGGAATGGTGCTCTGGACTTCACAATGAGCACTGCATGTCTGTCTAAAGAGAACAAATCCTGCCTGGCTGACTCCCTGTTCATCTCCTTCCAGCCACAGACCATGGGAAAGAAGGTTTCAGCTGCTACACTTTCCAGATGGCTGACAGGATGCATTTCCAAGTGCTATGTGGTTTCTGATTCGGCCTTGCTGGCTGGGGTCACTACTCACTTCACTAGGAGTGCCTCTGCTTCAGCTATCTTTGACACTTTGGATATTTGTAGGGCAGCCACCTACTCTTCTCTGTCTATCTTTGTGAGACATTACAGGATCAATATCTATGTATCTGCCAAAGCTTCTTTCAGTAGGTGTGTATTACAACAGGTGGTTCCCTAGTTAGGGGTAGGGTCCACAGCTGGCTCCACCTGACGGTAGCTTTGGTGCATCCCATCCAAGGATTCCTTACCCCTGGCAGGAAATTGTGACATTGGACCTCCAATGAAGGTCCATTTTCTGCAGGGGATGGAGGTGATCCTACCCACTCTAGGCTAGTTTCGGCTATTCGTTGCAGCTTGGACAAATTCGTTTATATGCTGGGGTTTTTTAGTATTCTCCTCAGTTCAGTTCAGTTCAGTTCAGTTTTGTATTGGGTTTTTTAATTGGATGTTCCTCTTCCTTAAGAGTTGCAGTTCTTGCCTTTTGTATCCATGGCATGCAGTGCTTTTGTCTGAGATTAACATACTTTCTTCTGAGCTGAATTACCTTGTCAACTGGAGGTGTTACCCTCTCTCCTTGAGGTAAGATCTGTCTAATTTGTATATTCCTGCCTGTGGAGCAAGTGGGAGGGAAAACCACCTGAGGATCCTCTTAATCCCCTGCAGAAAATGGACTTTTGGGAGGTCCACAATTGCACACAATGACTTCTTTTATAAAGTGGAAAATCAGAAATGCAAAAGTGTATTAGAAATATAGGTGTTACTTGATTTTATGTTTTTAATTCTACCCTTTTCTTTCTTGATTCCTATGGAATCAATGGAGGATCTAGGTTGATGTGCTCCAGAAGTAGAAATGAGCTCCTTTATGGCTCTTTATTTTTTTCAGCTGCTTTCAGCTGTTCCTGGCTGAAGTTTAAGGCAAATGGAAAAGAGTCTCCTCTTGCTGGGGCCTTTAGTACCAGTTTTCTTTCTGTTCCATCTCCTCTTTGTTGGAAGAGACAACTCTGATTATTATGGGGCTTAAAGCACTCCTGTATTTATTATCATTATTTATATTATTATCATTCTAAAAATATACATTTCAAGTGTCAGAAGCCAGGGTACAGATGCACCTGTTCAGGCTTCTCAGAAAGCTGTATAATAATGGTGCAAGATGCACCTCTGTGGGAAGGGATTTCCACAGCTTAGGGGTTGCCGCAGAGAATGCCCTCTCCTGGGCTACCTTGTCTCTGAGCTTCCGAGGGCAGTGGAACAATCAATGAGGCCTCCCCTGCCAACACCCAAGTGTGTCTGTAGATTAGGAAGTGGTTTTTCAGGTGTTTGGGGCCTGAGTTATTCTATCGCAGGAAGCTGAATTCTCAGTCTGCTTGGAAAGTTACTGTATAATACTGTTCCCCTTTTAGGTTTGGTCTTCTCCAATAACAGAGAAGTGGGAGATGGTAAATGTCGGTTTATAAATGTATTTACAGTGGTAGCTTGGTTCTCAAACTTAATCCATTCCAGAAGTCCGTTCCAAAACCAAAGAGCGCTTTCCCATAGAAAGTTATGCAAAATGGATTGATCTGTTTCAGACTTTTAATAACAATTCCCAAAACAGCAATTTAACATGAATTTTACTATCTAACAAGACCATTGATCCATAAAATGAAAGCAATGAACAATGTACTGCAGTCACACAATCAATGAGTAGCGGAACTGGGTTCCACACAGTCACACACACAAAAAAGAGCCACAAAAACGCAAAATAAATAGCAAAAACAGATAGACCTCAGTGTAACACGCCAAACGGAAGTGTGGCACTCAAATTGGAAGTGTAACACTCAAAACGGAGAATGTTCAACTTCTGAAAAAAGTTCGCAAACCAGAACGGGTTTGCAGTGTTTGGGTTCCAAGTTCTTTGAAACCAAGGCATTTGAGAACCAAGGTACCACTGTATATACTTCCCTCTTGCAGAACCTCAGGGAGGTGCACCATATAAAAACATTTAGAAACCGTACAAAACTCATTAAAATGACTGGCTGTTGTGCACTGGATTGAGGTCTGCATTCTTTACAGGGGCAAGGTTCCCTGAGGAATTAAGAGACCTTTGGAGAAGCTGGTTATTAGGAGAGCAGACTGCAGTTTCAATCCATCAGGAACAAAGCTTCTTATTCAGGAAGACTACCCAAGCAGTGGCAACTTTCCCCTAGGTCTAGATATGATATTTCAAGAGTTGGGCAAACTTTGATTCAAGGAAGCCCATCAGTATGGGGCAGGAAAATTGGGAAAACAGAGAAGAGGAAAAGGTTAGGTGGAATACCACCTCGACTTTGCAACTGTACATGGGTGGAATCCTGGCTGGGAGGAGGGGGAAGATCTCTTGGTGCCTAACACTAAACAAGGATCAGCCAAATTACGAAGTAGATGGGTTTTTTCTTCTTTATATTAAGAAAGCAAATACATTTTCAATAGCATTTTCCTCTGATGGCTGTACACAGCCTGTGTTATCTTGTACACAGAGTTCTGTTTAAACAGAAGTTCTAAAGTGTCAGTACCTTTGTGTAACCACTGCACTTGTTATCACCTGCCACAAGTACAAAACTATCAATAGGAAGATAGGGTTATATAAGATTCTGTAATAGTGACCCATCAAGTAAAGCTGTCATACCAGTTTGGCATTTTTCTTTGTATTAGGACTAAAATAGTTGTTCAAAAGAATATGCAAAATGTTTAAATCCGTGTACATTTTGATACTGATATGCATTAGAAGAAACCTAACGATATGGTTGATTTTAAAATTAGGTTTTAAAGTCAGGTGTCCAGCCTTATACATTTGTATTTTCATGCTAAGCTGCGTTAAATAATTTCTTAGGTTTAGACTTAAGTTCTGTGAGCCAATAGAGTGAAATAGAAGCCTTTAAAGACCAAACTAAACAACCAAGAACGACACGTATATTTTTTAACACTTATCCCTAATGCCACACTTTTGAAATTTATTAAATAAATGTGTTGTATTCTGATTGTTGTGTACTGTAGTCATTGGTTACAAACATTTGATGTATCTTTAAAACCTTATTTTGCTTTTCATACATTATTCTCTTTGTGGACTTGCTCACTTTTTATGTTAGATGAGTATATGTGTGTTTCTCATCCATATTTTCTGTTTCCATTTATATTACAGGCAGTTCACAACTTACATGTACTTAACTTGTGCACATTCAGATTTACACGCTTGACAAAAAAAAGTTAAAAAATTCAGAAGGGGGTGAGTTTCTGGGGAAAATTACTTTGGCAATCCTACTTCGCCATTGAATCCAGTGTGTTTTGACTATACATGATTTTGGCTTTACGCATAACCCCTGTGTAAGTTGAGAGTCACCTGTATTTATTAGTCTAGTCTGTATCCAGAATATAGTTGTCTTGGTATCAGTTCACAGCATAGTATCTTAATGAGATGCTTCCAGGCCTACATGTCATAACCCCTTGTGTCCCTGCCCTAGTTCTGAAAAGAAGAGAGGGACCTTCTTCTCCCAGTGGCCAAGTTTTTTGTCCTTTTTTATTTCACTGCTGTTCCTCAGCTAGTGATCTGTTGCTGTCACACACAGTCCCAGCTTCTAGCAACTTTTGGGTATAGTCTCCAGTCCTTTCTCAAAACCCAGTTTGCCCTGGCAGTATCGAGAACTCTCAAGGAAATGCAAACGCTACATGAGTGAGGATTATTTGAAGGTGGGATGAAGAGAGAAAGGGCTAGATGCAAAAGCCAGAAGTTGATAGAAATAGGGACCCAGTGTGGCAGTGGTGATTTTCTAAAAAAGCAATATCAAATAAGTCTAGGCAAAATCTCGAGCCTGGATTGCCTTCTCCTGTTTTTTGGTACAGGCAAAGAAGGCATGAGATGAATAGTGTATGATTTAATCCTTGGTATATTTCTCTTTTAGAGTTCAGCTTCTAGAATAAGTAACCTGCTCAAGGAAGAGCAGTATATGTATGGAAGTTACTTCATAGTTGGGTGTTCCCTGGAATGAAAATACGACATTGTGCATCCACAATGCAAAACTGTGTAGTTATCCAGTCTATCTTTGTAGTTATCTCCATGTATCACCTAACAGTTAGTCCCTGACAGTTGGTATAACAGGGTTTCATAGCAAGTGGGAGGACTTGCTGGAAGTGGGTGTAACTGAATTCCAAACAACAGGTGTTTCATAACAAGGCCCAATCAGTTGAAGCATTCTTAGGACAACAATGCATTGTGGATTCATGGACTTCTTCCTTCCTCTCTTGCCAGGGGCGCCGCCTTACCCCCTACATGGGGGGAGGGCATCATGTGATGCATCATGTAACGCGTCCATGATGCAGCACTGGGCGGGGAGGAGGCGGAGTGCGGCGCTGGGCTCCAAGCTCCACCTCCTCCCCGCGGCATGCACCCAGAGGGGCAGGACGTGTAGAGGGCGATCTTCACCCTTGCTCGTCCCAGCCCTGTCCCGGCTCCCCAGTGTGGGCTGGGGTGCACAAAGGGCATCTGGCAGCAGTGAGGGGTATCAATATTGGGGCTGGGTCCCCTGATTCAAAACACTGAGAGGGCTGGAGCCCCCAGTGCCCCATATACCAGGCGCCAGTGCCTCTTGCATGGGTAACCCTCCTTTTCAGTTTCAGAATGAGCTATGGTAGCAGCAGACTTGGCACCAAGCCACTGTTTGCAAACCTGCTTCTAACCAGTGTGTCAGGTTGAGTTTTTGTTTAAACTATAGTAAGGAAAACGTAGGTCTACTTGTAGTACTCAATTTAGTTAGTCCCCAAACTGAAAGAACAGGAGAAATGCCAACGGGAGAGATGAAGCACTACAGGTCTCAATTAAGGTGAAATTGGCTTGTGTTACATCTGCACCAAGTCTGTGCCAGTTATTTACTCAGAAGATGTATATGCACAGATCTTCAGCTTGGCCTGTTCTTGTGTTTTAAGGACTGTGAATCAGAATAGCTGTAAGTCACAGAAGTCAGCCAATTAGTGAAACAACAAATGCAGGGATAGGAGATAGATTGAAAGTTTTGGAATGGTATTTATTGACAAGGAAGGGGTGATACTCAGTTAAGTTTTAATGCAATTAATGGACCTAACTTAGTAATGCTTATTAATTTTAATGGGCCAACACTGAGTAAAATTTAGCTGAATACCAAGCTGCTGTCTTCAGTGTAATAAAAGGAGAGGGTAGTGAAGGAATCCTCAGGGTGGCTAACCTGTGGCCCGAAATATGTTTCTGAGGGTTATGAGTGAACAAGCCTAGACTAGTAATAGCCTTTGCTAACAAATGGCAATTAAGATATGAGGTAGAAAAGACTTTTGTCCTAAGAGAAGCCTGTCATGTTGAAAACAAATTCAACCAGGTTGAAAATGAGGATTCATAGCTGACTTTCATTTTACTGATAGCAAAGGGAGACTTCTCCAAATTTTATACTTCCAGAAGTATTAGATTTCCTGAGGAAGTTGTTATTTTGTAGCCTGTGGGAGCAAGTTGTCTTGGAATGCAAATGTTCTTTAATGTGAGTTACAGCTTGTGGAGTGGGATGGTGTAAGTTCTGCCAAATTTATGTGAATGTTGACTAATCTTCATGTTACTTGCACTGCCAATCATTATTCAGTTGCAAAGGATGAAGATTTGAGGATCTATATTCAACTTTTTAGTTGCTTTATCCGAAATGTGTGCTGCTGTGTGTGTTTACATGTCCTCTATTGTGGTAACTTTTCGTCTTTTGTTATGTTTTCCATGCAACTTTGACAAACTAAAAATTGGATATATTAGTAAACTAATAAAATCAAGAAAATGCACTTTGTCCAACCAGATGCCTCTAGGAAGTAGAACTTGCTGTTGCTCCTAGCAAACTAGTTGGCATACAGTGCTCAATATATAGCCATCATGACTTTTAGCCATTAAATATTTTTTCTAATCTTTTAATGACTACTGGCATACATTGTGACAGTGAATTTCATAAGTTAGTTATGTGTCATGTGAAGTACTACCTTTTGTCTGTCCTGAGTCTCCTACCAATTCCATTCTAGTATTATGAAGGAGAAAAATTCATTCCGCAAAGTTTTTTGGAAGCAATTTCAAGAGTGTGTGTGCTAAATTCCACTGTAAAAATCAAATGCACTCTAGAAACTTTCATAATGCAATAAACCTAGCTGATCAGATTACTCTAGTTTTCTGATTTGGTTTTTAACAAGGAAAAAAAAGTAAAGCATTTCAAATGTTTCTGTGATGATTTGTATTTGCAGTATTTAGTACACGTTCGTAACCCTATCGATAAACCCAATGTACATTTTTTCTTAGTCTAATGACTGTCTTGTGTTCACAGCCAATCTTCTGTTCACAGGTCATTCATTGTACCACTAAAATTGAAACAAAAATACTATCTATTTACTATGGCTTCATTTGATGTTGCAGGAAAATAAAGTACTTCTAACATTGATTTCCAAACACGTGAATATATAGTATTCCATTGTATATGTATTTAAAATTGAGAGAAAGCGGGGCTAGTGTTTGGTCACACAGGTTTAAAATGTGGTCATTGTTAGAGCATGTTTTTATCTTGATGCCTCTTTGTATATGACTGAAATGCACATAGCTCTAAATGGTTTGGTAGCTTGATTCTTTGGTTAAGATCAGTATGACTGTGGTTGTTAATGCATAACTTCCTTGAGTGCAAGATCACAGCATCCATGAGGCAGCGGTGAAAGGTCACTTAAGGATGATCTTATCTCACTTGCATGTTATTTGTTAGATAACAGAATCTAAAGCCCCTTACAAGCAGCAAATAAAGTCTTTCTTGTGAAGGTCTGTTCTGCAGCAGCAAGGTAAAAGCTCTTGGTGTAAATATGTAGCCTTGCTGTTAAACTTATCAAAAGTTTTCTATAGATCTTGGAAGGTAAAACCAACAGTTTTCCTCCTGTCTTAAAGCAGTCAGCTGTGTGACCAAAGCTTGTTGGGCTCAATGAACATCAGAACCTGTGGCAACCACTAGGTATATGCTTGCTGATTTTTTTGCAAGAGTGACAAAAGCCCACTGTGAAATGCATGGGCTTGCTGGCATGTCACCAGGAATTAACTGAAAGAGCTATTTAGCATTTGATGGCCTTTAAGGACTTTAGTAAGCATTAGGGCACTAGGAAGGTAGTGGAATTCCTTGCAGCAGTTCTCAACCTTGGGTCCCCAGATGTTGTTGGACTACAACTCCCATCATCCCTGAGCTCTGGCCTTGCTAGCTAGGGGTGATGGGAGTTGTAGTTCAACAACATCTGGGGACCCACAGGTTGAGCAAGGCTGCAAGAGGCTATCTAAACCTGAATTGGGTTCTAAGCATTTAAAAACTGCCATGGAAAAAGCAAGATCTATTTAATCGTTTTTGCCAGACATCTCAAGGTAATAGTTAAAAGGTTTTCTGGGAAGAATCAATCAGATGCAAAAAAGAAAAAAATATTTCATTAGTTATGAGTCTTGTTGAACATAAGCAGGGCAGTTACAGATAGGTAGCCGTGTTGGTCTGCCATAGTCAAAATAAAAAAATCCTTCCAGTAGCACCTTTAAGACCAACTAAGCAAGAACTAACTTAGTTGGTCTTAAAGGTGCTACTGGAAGGATTTTTTTATATAAGCAGGGCAGTTAGATAGAAAAGTGACAGAATAAGAGGTGCAGTTTGTCAGAAGGTTCAGCAGCCTCTGCTGGACTTATGGGACTTATTGCTGTGATTAGGTCATGTTTTCCCCCTCATGATTCAATTGTGTAAAATTAGGCAGCATAGATTTCTTCCTCATACTGTTTTCCTTGGTCAATACACACGTGTGTTTTGCTCTGTCCTTAGGTGAAAACATCGGAATTTTATCGTTATTCCCGGCAGTTGCGGCATGAGGTGGAGCAAGCTATGAATTACTTCCATAGTGTGCACCAGCAGCCTTTGATGGAAATGAAATCAAATCGCATCCGTTCTGCCAAACCCCAGACTGCAGTGTTTAGAGGAATGATAGGACACAGCATGGTAAATAGTAAAATCCTCCTTCTGCACAAACCAAGGGTCTGGTGGGAGTTGGAAGGTCCACAAGTACCGTTACGACCAGACTGCCTTGCTATTGTTAATAATTTTGTATTCTTATTGGGTGGGGAAGAGTTGGGGCCAGATGGTGAATTTCATGCTTCCTCCAAAGTGTTCAGATATGATCCAAGACAAAATTCTTGGTTACGAATGGCAGATATGTCTGTACCACGCTCAGAATTTGCTGTTGGTGTTATTGGAAGATATATCTATGCAGTGGCCGGAAGGACAAGAGATGAGACATTTTATTCAACAGAGCGATACGATATCACAGAAGATAAGTGGGAATTTGTGGATCCCTATCCAGTCAATAAATATGGACATGAAGGAACTGTTCTTGGTAACAAGCTGTACATCACAGGCGGAATCACATCCTCGTCCACATCTAAGCAGGTGTGTGTATTTGATCCCAGTAAAGAAGGGACTGTGGAGCAGCGAACAAGGAGGACTCAAGTGGTCACTAATTGTTGGGAAAACAAATGCAAAATGAATTATGCAAGATGCTTTCACAAGATGCTTTCTTACAATGGCAAGCTTTATGTTTTTGGAGGCGTCTGTGTAATTCTGAGGGCCTCTTTTGAGTCTCAAGGGTGCCCTTCTACAGAGGTTTATGACCCAGACACTGATCAGTGGACTATTTTGGCTTCTATGCCAATTGGTAGAAGTGGTCATGGTGTAGCTGTGTTGGAAAAACAGATAATGGTTCTTGGGGGCCTGTGTTATAATGGTCACTACAGTGATTCCATTCTCACTTTTGATCCTGAAGATAATAAATGGAAAGAAGACGAATACCCAAGAATGCCCTGCAAGCTAGATGGCTTACAAGTTTGTAGCCTACACTTTCCTGAGTATGTGCTGGAACATGTTAGACGTTGCAGCTAAAGTTTAAAGAAACAAAACAAAACTATTTATAATTTGGTGGGATGGAGGGCTGGGGTAAGGGAAAGCAGATTTAAGCCCACTGAAAACAGTGTCTTGTGTAATATGCCACTTAAATTAATAAAGAGATAAAAGAAGTGTACAGGGAATGCATCTACCAAGTTTATTAGGAATGCTAATACCTGTGGTTTCATACTGATTTTATTTTTTACATGCTATTACTGTGTTTTGAGAGGGGAAAGCGTTCTTCCATTTCATGTGTTTTAACCCCATATACTATGTCCATTCTGTATGAGTGAAGACAACACATGCTTCAGGATGCACTAGAATACACTCTGTTTGCAAGGTGGGTCAAAAGCATTTATGTATTGTGCATTTTTATTTTTTAAACTGTCAGGATAAAATTCAGCAGCCTTACTAGAACAGAGCCTGATTTCCAATGTAGCAGTGAAAGGGGCCTTTCAATTTGTTCCTGTAATTACTTGTTGTTTAAATGTTATTTTTATTTCCATTTATTACTCCTCCCAATCAGGTTTGACACTCCTCATTTTGATATCAGTGACAATTTAAAATGGTTTTCTATTTATTTTTCTATTCAATTTATTTTAATGTACAGTAGTTCCAGTAAGTCTGCTGAAAAAATAGGTTTTTGAAAAAAAGAACACTGAAGATTTTCTACTAAAATAAATTCTAGGCTGCATTTGTCTGCGTTGTGGTTTGTGAATAAAATATATCTCTATATATAGACATACATGCATACACTGTAAGATCAAAATGAAATGCATATTTTTATGTGCAGCTGCAAGAGTCTATTTTTAACTAGTGGACAGATATGAGCTATATCTGTTTAATTTTAGCTCTTAATAGCACCCTTTCATGTATTTAAATTTGTTGGGTAACTGGAGGCCTCGTTCTTATCAATGTAAACTTATATTTGGTATATACTGATTGATTCAGTAACACTTGAACTCCTTTATAACCAGGTGATAAAAATGTCGAAGCTACCATTTTTGTTGTTTATAAAGTCAGATCCCAACCCATAGTCTTCAGTACTTGATTCTAGAAATACAAATCAGAAATGTTTATAACAATCACTGCCTCTGCTGTTCTTGAAGGATGGTAGAGCTTTTTAGTTGGTGTTTATCGCAGAAGCATTGCAGCTGTACAGTTCTTTGCACTGATTGAGCTGCTGGGCTCAAAAGATGCCGAGTTAGGCAAACTTCTATTTTTAAAGCAAATTTAGAAAATAACCACTGGCTCCACAGTATACTTGTATAGAGGTCTGAGGATGTTGAGCAATTGTATCTTGTTGAGGTCACTTTCTTAACTACTGGACAACTATCTGCATATGAGTGATAATATCACCAAAAATAAACCTGAACAGAGTTCTGAGCTGAAATACTCAAGTTCCAGTAGCTGCCTGTGGAATATGGAGGTGAGTCAATCTTGCCTGGGCAATGCAAGGTTCACTGATGCTTGGCAAACTGCTAAAATGTGGCTTCAGAAGAAATGCAAGTGCAACTGTTTGTGTAAAACATGGATGAATTACCGTATTTTTTGCTCTATAAGACTCACTTTTTCCCTCCTGAAAAGTAAGGGGAAATGTGTGTGCGTCTTATGGAGCGAATGCAGGCTGCGCAGCTATCCCAGAAGCCAGAACAGCAAGAGGGATCGCTGCTTTCGCTGCGCAGCGATCTCTCTTGCTGTTCTGGCTTATGAGATTCAAAATTTTTTTTTTCTTGTTTTCCTCCTCCAAAAACTAGGTGCGTCTTGTGGTCTGGTGCGTCTTATAGAGCGAAAAATGCGGTAACTGTACCATTTTGTTCCAGCATCATGAACTGGAAATCACTGTAGAACATGTAGTTCATTTCGTATTCTAGGAGTTGAAGCTTATGCATTCTAGAAACCTCTACAACGGACACATTTGACTGTGTCTTGTTTCAGCTCCTGGATTACACAGGCCCCAAAGTGCTGTTACTATTCTGCATCAAACATGTAAACGTCTACCCAAAAATGCTTTAACATCTTTTTTCCTGACACATGGATCAAGATCTAAGCTGCACAATCTCACATGATGTGTCTCCCTGTGCATACAAAACAAGCACATACGGGAAGAAGTTAGAGCCCAACCCTTCTCTCCTAAACACCCCTTCCCCATATAAGCCATGGCCTCACATGTATTCTTCACCTATCATCTTTAGCATGACCAGTGAAATCAAAAGCTTTCACTTCTGGTTTTAAATGAACCCAAGTTCCTCAGTGAACTTGGGGAAAATCTGATTTGCTTGATCTATGGTTTGTTCAATGAAGCCAAGATCAACCCATGTTTATAATCCTTAAAAAAAAATACCAGTGTTCCTGGAACAGAGAACTAATACCTTTAAAATATGTTTCAATTGAAGGGCGTCCAAGGCTCACTGCTGCTCATGCATGCAACACTAAACAGTGATTTAGCATTATGTGTAACATGGGCCAAAATATCTCTGCCCATGCAAAGGTAAACACGTGCACTTTGTTGTGAGAGTGTTTTCAAACACACAATCGTGTATAATGAAACTGATTATACCATGTGCTCTGCTGTGCATCTGAATCAGCCTGGGTGTCAAATAAGCTTTTAAAAAATGATTTACCCGGGTTTCTCAGCCTTTGACGAAGACCAAATGTGCAGATTTAGAAGTCATTGCTTTGCATATGTGCCACTTCTCAGCTTCTGACTTGAACTAGGTATTTGGTTTTCATTGTTGCTTTCAGCATAAAAGGAAGTTAGGTCTGAAATGATTCACCAGATGTAAAGTATTGGAGAATTAATTACGGCAAGCCAAGAATGGAATGATAAGACTGTGTAAAAATATTTTAACCTGTTTAGAAATCTCTAGTGCTTGTGGTTATCAACCCTTTATTCTTCATTCCATCCCAATGCAACTGTTTAAGAAGCCCAATTCCGTACATGTTTTATTGGAAGCCCTAATGAATTGGGGCTCAACCTCAGTCTCATGAAATTGCAGCCTTATTTTATTCAATTCCTATCTTGTTTACACTGGATTTGTTTAATTGTATGTGTTTGTTTTTATTATCATCGCCCCATGTACCAGGTTTGAAAAACCAAAACCAAGCATCTAGCAGTTTCAAATCTAAAGGATGGTATTCTTTTCTCTTGTATAAGGTTAAGAAATATTTGTCAACTTGGAGTGTGTGTCAGTGATATTTAGCCTAATATCTTGACTTTGCCTATGATGCCAGAAACAAATAGTATGTTCTTAGAACTTCTGTGCATTACTTGAGTTTGTTTGCTTAATATAAGAGAAAAGAATGCACCAAAATTCTAGTTCTGTGGCATCAGGTACTTGCATCTTTTTCCTTTGATTCCCAACACATTTCCTATTAATTACTAGGCAGACTAGTCTAGGCTCATAAAAAAAGGCTCAATAATTTGTTTAATCCCAATTGTTTTCATTTGTACTGGTGTTTCAGCTACCTGTTTAACTGGTGCCAAAACAAGGGGCATGACACATAAAAACTCCATACAGGCAGTAACCACAATCCAACACATACTTAAGCCCTCAGGTTCTGAAAGGAATTTGTTTAACATGAGCTTAAGTATACTGCATTATACAGTCGTACCTTGGTTTTTAAACAACTTGGAACTTGAACGCCGCAAACCTGGAAGTAGGTGTTCCAGTTTGTGAACTTTGCCTCGGAAGCCAAACATCAGCTTCCGTGGCTTCTGATTGGCTGCAGGATACTCCTGCAGCCAATCAGAAGTTGCTCCTTGGTTTCTGAACATTTCAGAAGTCGAACTGACTTCTGGAACGCATTCTGTTTGAAAACCGACTGTAAAGATATATGGCCCATATGTTTCAGTAGAAAGGGGGGCATGTGAGGTACATCAACTGTAGGGAAACAATACTGGGAAAGAAGTGGCTGCTCTCAATGCTTTTTAAGGGACCAGTGGCTCTCCAAGGAGTTTACAGATGTTTTATACTAATGGAAAAGTTGACTCTAGTATTTTAGCGGCAAAAGCCAACCATTAAATAGATGAAAAGGTTTGCAATCATAATTTGAGCCTAGATAAAGCAGTGTTTGTGTTGACACAACTTTCCCCCCAAGCATGGTAGCTGAGAAAAAGGATAAAGCTAGAATTGGAAGGTTATAGCATACATAAAACTAGACTTATTTAGTATGATGCTGCTTAAGCCATTAGTCACTGCTAGAAACTAAGTCATTTAGAAACCATGTGGATGGGGTCCAACTTAAAAAACAATAATTAGGATGATACTGTAGAACTCCATCATTGTTAAGTCTTTTTGCTTGTTTCATAACAGTTAAAGGGAGAAATACTTTCTTCTTATTAAATCCTGGTCACAGAACTTGCTAATGTTCAGAATACTTTTATTCTGGAGAGAACAAACATTGTGAATTCTGAACTGGAGAATGGGCAGTGTAGCATCAAGATTGCCCATACATGGTGTAAACTGTAAAAGCCAATTAAGGGTGAGCTTATGTCTCTGTAAAACAATGTGTACTGTATCATTAAAATGATAGGAACTGAAAATCTTAGTTTTCGTATAGTGTGATCTCTTATCAGTGGCAGTTTTTGTTCCAAATAGTGTAGCAAAGAGAAAAGCAGACAGAAATCTGGATTAATAATTCTGGATTGCTTTGGTGGACTTTTCAAAACTATAGTATTGAGTTAGGATCAGGATTCCAGTTATAATCTCATATAACTGGTAATTTTACTATTAATATTAATGCCATTGGAAGCCTGGAAAAGAGTACTAGTGTAAAGCAAACTACGGGTCTGCAAATGTTGTTGAAGCACAACTCCCACAAACCCTGATCATTAAAATATGATGGCTGGGGCTGATGGAGATTGGGCATCTTAACAGCATGTGGAGATCCACAGGTTTTCTGCATTCCTGGTGAAAAGGTTACCGGGCTGCAGTGGCATAATCCCTATATGGCATAAATTCTACTGTTGCTTTACTGTTGTTCTGAATGAGTTGGCAGAGGTTTCATGAACAACGGTCTTGACAAGTTAACTTGGAAAGCTATCTTCTGACTGTGCTGAATCAAATGGAAGGACTTGGTTCAAACATATACACAAACTCAAATGTGCGTGTTGGGGTACTTTTTCCAGGAACGTTCCCAGAGCTGCTATGAAATTCTGTGATCTGTCCTTTTTAACTTTCTAAAAACATTTTTTCTTCCCACCTGTTCCCAAACATTAACTTCTCTCATGCTGTGAATGCATTATGTTCAGTGATGCATATGTACTCTATTCTGTTTTTAAACTAATGTGTAAAAATTGTATATATAAAAATGTAAATAAAATATTTTTAATCTTTAGGGTACTTTGTCCATTGTTCTTCTTTTCTATGGGTCAAGCATGTTGACCTAACTCAAAAATTACTGTTTATTTAAAACATTCAGCCCAATTGATAAGCAAGCACAAATGACTATGTTAAAATGGACACTAGATTAACATTGCAATATACCAGGCAATATCCTGCTGTGTCATGCTCAGTGTAGACCCCTTGAAATAAATACTTATCTTGCAAAATGGATCTACCCTGAATATGACTTAAAATGGAGATCATATACCAACTTTCTCTCTTGGTGCTCCCTTAGCTGTAATTCAGAAAGGGAAACTATTACTCTCTTTTCAAAGTTGTCCATGTGGGTTCTAAGGATAAATAACTCTGCTTCTCTCCCTATAGGTCATGTTTCCTTCCCTCTTATCTGCTAATGATACTACCATTGTTACTTTAGCACAATAAATTGCTGCACCATGAATTTCCTAAAGCCAGACAGTAATTATTCACATGCTATTCATGTTCTTCATGTCTGCAGCATGATAGGAGAAAATTACACACATCAGGACAAATTATCTATTTTCTACAATTCTGTGATTCAAACAGAAGAAATGGAAGGGAACATAAGTTTTATCATGGGTTAGTCTCCCCCAATATCTTCCACTCGTAGGGATCTGGCCCAGTTGTATAGCTTCACTGCCTCGTGCTCCCAGTCTTCATCTGACAAATGACTTTCATGGCTTGACTCTTCAGTGACTGTGGAGTCTGAATGATCACTTAACAACGATGAAGTTCTCAGCATCTGCTCCAAAATAACAAAGTACAGATTATTCTAAGAAGAAATCACAGCTTAGTTGTTTAGCCTCATACTCCTAAACAGAATCCATTGTATATGTTGTAAGGTGGAATTCAGTGTGGGATAAGGGTGATCATTCCATCAGTGCAAGAATATTTGCTTTCCAGATGGAACCATCTCCCTCCTCCCCTGTGCACTGTTCACAGAGCCAATTTGGGGGAAGTCATAGGGGCACACAAAGGGGGGGGGACCCTGTTGCACTAGCAGTTTTTGTTCATTTAGTTGAACCCACCCATAATAACAAACAAACAAACAGACAAACAAACAAACATACATAAGACAGTCTTGGATTGACACTTGAGCAGTGTCTGCACTAATCTTCCTTCCTAGGCTATGTTGCAGCAACCAGGATGGTGTCCTTCAATAGGGGCCCTATTGCAGGTTTTGTTGCAGAATGTAACTTACTAAAACAGAGCTTATTTTCTAAACCACTGAGCCTCTTGGGCTTGCCGATCAGAAGGTCAGCGGTTTGAATCCCCGCAACGGGGTGAGCTCCCATTGCTCTGTCCCAGCGCCTGCCAACCTAGCAGTTTGAATGCATGCCAGTGCAAGGAGATCAATAGGTACCGCTACGGTAGGAAAGTAAACGGCATTTCCATGCACTCTAGTTTCCGTCACAGTGTTCTGTTGCACCAGAAGCAGTTTAGTCGTCCTGGCCACATGACCCAGAAAGCTGTCTGTGGACAAATGCCGGCTCCCTCGGCCTGAAAGCGAGATGAGCACCGCAACCTCATAGTCGTCTTTGACTGGACTTAACTGTCCAGGGGTCCTTTTGCGTTGCCACTTAGTTAGAAGTAGATCTCAAACACCAGGTGTTTCTTTAGAAGGTCTATTACAATTAAGGACTGCAGCCAACCCCTTGAGATCTAGCAAGTGAGGTTGCTTGCTAACACGTTAATTCCTGCATTTTTTGCATGCCAAAGCTACAAATGTGTTGTTTTAAAATTATGGAGATGGATTTCTAATATGTCTAAATGCCTTTTAATAAAATTAAAACAAAATAAAAATGATAGGATCAGTAAAATACAAACTTTTTTGGGCTATTTATTTGGTGAGTTACACAAATGTTCCTCAGCATAGGTGATCAAGAACAATTACCGTATTTTTCGCTCTATAAGACGCACCAGACCACAAGACGCACCTTGGTTTTGGAGGAGGAAAACAAGAAAAAAAATATTCTGAATCTCAGAAGCCAGAAGAGCAAGAGGGATCGCTGCGCAGTGAAAGCAGCAACCCCCTCTTGCTGTTCTGGCTTCTGTGATAGCTGCGCAGCCTGCATTCGCTCCATAAGATACACACACATTTCACCTTACTTTTCAGGAGGGAAAAAGTGAGTCTTACAGAGCAAAAAATACGGTAGTTAGACATAGTGTTATGCTGTTGTCCTCACTTTTCTGATGGCTTTTATGTAGAACAAGTAGAGTTACCCCGGTCATAATCTTAGAACTGTCTTATTAAGTTCATCCCAAGGGGGAGTGGGAACAATCAAAGCTCTTTAAGACAGACTAGTAAAATCTTAGCTGTGAGATTTATCAGCATTTGATCAGAAAATTTCTTTTTCTTTTAACATGCTCACCTCTCTTTGTTTCTCAAGGCTATAAGCCTTCCTCATTTTTGCATTCTTCTTCTGAGCTTGGTAAGAGCGACGCCCAGTTCTAGGTGCTGATTTTCTACTCAGTTTTGAGAAGACTGCAGTTGTGGGAATTTGTGGTGGAGTTCTGGGGAGAAAACAATGTTTTAAACAATTTCCCCACACAATTGTACAGAATTAAAATGTTATCAGCGTTCACTATAGAATAAGGAAATTCCTACTTTACAGTGTAATCCTCGGCATGCCTATTCAACAAACCGCCCCCAAGTTAATCTAGATTTAGTCCCAATTAAGTGTGCATAGGACTACAACTTTAAAAATGCAGCATTAGGTTTCACCAGTATGAATGAGTGGTCATAACTGCACTGTAATGCTTGCACATTTGTTGTCAGTATTAAACGAATATATTTTCCACTGACACAATGAAACATTTAAATCAACAAATCCAAAGCAATATGAAAATACACTTCTGTATCATATTATCAAAATACTGCAACTATCACAAATATCTTTTACATTGAAATCATGTTAAAAAATAAATTAATGGGAGCTGAGCCATTTAGCATTACATGGAAAGCCCTTTAAATACATAGCTGCTATAAAACTAAACATGATATGTAATTGTTTAGATCATAATATATAATAAAATAAAAGAATGTTTAAACTAAGAGCTGTAAGTGGACAGCTGAGGCCAGAGCAATGCTTATCTATATCCAGAAGGGGGAACACCTGCCTTCAAATAAACATTCCATTCCATATCAGTCATGGACATTGTCTTTACAGTGGTACCTCTGGATGCGAATGGGATCCGTTCCGGAGCCCCGTTTGCATCCTTAGCAGAATGCAACCCGTGTCTGTGCGTGCGCGGGTCGCGATTTGCCACTTCTGCGCATGCGTGTGACATCATTTTGAGTGTATGCGCATGTGTGAGCGGTGAAACCCGGAGGTAACCCGTTCAGTTACTTCCCGGTCGCCGCGGAATGCAACCTGAAAACGCTCAACCTGAAGCATACTTAACCCGAGGTATGACTGTATTATTATTATTATTTTGTTGGGAGCCGCACAGAGTGGCTGGGGAAACCCAGCCAGAGGGGTGGGGAATATTGTGTGTGTGTATATAAAATTTAGGCCATCATGTTTAATGATTTTTCTCATTAAGTATGCAGAATGCTCATTAAGCATTTGCCGAAACTGGTCCTTCGGAATAATTCTATGACGGTCTGTGAAATGTGGTTGACTGCAACTTTTAATGTTTGAGCAGAAGGCTTCATAGCTCTTTATAAGGCTTCATAGCTCTTTATACTACTTACCTATGTAACCAGCAGCATGGAATTTGGACTGTTGCAAATGAGCCATTTAGAGTTGTGGTTATCCACAGCTGCTTTCCTAAAAAAGCCCCTCTTGAGCAACCTATTCTTCCCACAACACTCTTTCATATTCCCCATCCCCTTGTGCTTCTGGGCTCCAGCTGGCATAAAGGTTGCCTTGGTGGTAAGTCTCTGCCTGCTGTTGTGAGTTTACTGTGCCAGTGTATCTTGGGACTCTGATGGGAGAGTGGGATTTAAGAGTGATCCTGTTCTGTCTGCTGGGCATAAATTCTGGGACAGGATCATGCTGAAACTGGTTTCCCAGAATGCAGAATCAGGCCTACGGTACACAATGTATCTCACAAGGCCTGCTGCTTTAGTCTGGCTGCCAGCCTTCCCTCATCTGTCTCAGGATACGGGAGTGCAGGTGCTACATCTGTGTTTTATTATTATTAAAAAGCAGCACACATTGGGTGGCTGGAAAGGGGTTAGTTTAATCTGCAGTTTACTAGTAAAACTGAATTACTATGATGTGAAATGATGAATGTCTAAAAAGTGTGTCACCAACATGAGGAGTTTGGAAAGCTCTGATTTACCTGATTTGACAAATAGCCATGAATTGAGCACGACACGTTTCTTCATTCTGTGGCCTCAGCAGCAGAAATGGCAATTCCATCCTAAGTCTGGTAGATAGCTTCCCAGACTGTGCATAGTCCATGATGTCATACACAATCATTGATCTGGGAAAATCATGTAAAGACAGCCTTCTCCAGCAGTTATGTCTGCCGCCATAGTATGCTGGAACCTCATCCATGAGATTGCTATACTAGACAGTCATGAAAGAACAATATGTATGAGAATGTTGTACTAGGATTCTCTGGTTATCTTTTGTAAACTATCCCCTTTACTGCAATTCTTCCATTTTATCAGCCAAGAAAATGAATCTAAAGGCTCCAATTCTGTGAAGTAAGTCCCTCTAAATGCAGTGGAACTTAACTTCTAACATATGTAGGGTTGCATTGTATATTATTACTGCTAACATAATATTTTCTATAGGATCTGTTGCCTGGATTGATTATTTAACTGAATTTTACAAATACACAAATATAATTACAGTGTGTGTGTAATATGCTGTTGCCTTGCTCTTACTAGTGTTGTATTTAAGTAGACTTTGGGGCTGTTCAGATCTTCCTCCAAACCTCTTCCCAGGTGAGACTGAAAGCAGGTCTTGGGCTCATTCTTTCCCTCCTCCAACCCTTCCCACGTGTTCGGTCTTTTTCATTATCAGATTAATTACAGTGGTACCTCAGGTTAAGTACTTAATTCGTTCCGGAGGTCCGTACTTAACCTGAAACTGTTCTTAACCTGAAGCACCACTTTAGCTAATGGGGCCTCCTGCTGCCGCCGGAGCACGATTTCTGTTCTCATCCTGAAGCAAAGTTCTTAACCTGAAGCACTATTTCTGGGCTAGCGGAGTCTGTAACCTGAAGCGTATGTAACCTGAAGCGTATGTAACCTGAGGTACCACTGTAATTAATTATGGCATAAGGGGTGGAGAACATAAGCATTGCTTACTTGTACGTGGTCTCTTATTGTAGCCACATCCAACTCCTCTGTTATTCCGTATTTCTTATGCTGAAGTTCATCCTGCAGTATCTGATTATAATACGTCCGGTATCCCATTAACTTGCAAGCATCAACAGCCGCCTATCAATCATCAGAAAATATATAAAGATCCTCAGTGTCACTGTAACTCTACCCTAAATCACCATTCTGAAATCCTCATGCATTCAAGACAAAGCTCAGCCTGATTATACCATTATAATCAAAAGTGCATCAATTTTGTATCTGAAAATTTTATAGGAGCTTGATGATGCATTTTCTAAGGCACGGTTCAGAAGCTTAGTGGAAAATAATCTTAGTCTCATGAAGGAAATGTATCTGCATCCTGCTTTCCATCATGAGCTAAGTGTTACATGCACCCACATCAGTTTTTGAGAGGGAAGAACAGCATGAATATGTTCTCCGTACAAAGTGTGTGCATCATACAGTAAGTTTATAATATTCTTAATATTTTATTATACACCACTTACTATGTGAAGTGCAGGGTACAATTTCAAACAGTAAATTCAAACACAATGTGAAGAAGCAGGTATTGAGGGCAATCTGTACACTAACTGTGATGTCTTAGAACCAGTAACACTAAGAACTCATAAAATTCTAACGAATCATAGAATTGTAGAGGTGAAGGGATCCCAAGGGTCATCTAGTCCAACCTCCTGCACTGCAGGAATCTCAAGTAAAGCATATGTTAGATAGCCATCTAACCTTGGCTTAAAAACATCCAAGGAAGGAGAGTCCACCACCTCCTGAGGGAGACTGTTCTACTGTCAAAACAGGTCTTATGTCAGAAAGTCTTCTTGATGTTTAGTCGGAATATCCTTTCTTTGAATTTGAAGCCATTGCTTCGAGTCCTACCCTCCAGAGCAGAAGAAAACAAGCTTGCTCAATCTTCCATTTGACAACTCATTAGATATTTGAAGACAGCTATCTTGTCTCCTCTCAGTCTCTAATTTTCCAGGCTAATCATACCCAATTCCCTCAACTGTTCATCATCAGGCTTGGTTTCTGGACCCTTGTTTTTGCTCTTGTTGGAATTGTCTGCATTTGTGCCTTCAATATTTCACCTTTAAGAAACTCCCATCCATCTTGGACTCCCTTCTCTTTAAGTATTTCTGACTATGGCATTTCACTCAGTAGTTCCTTAAGATTTCTGAAATCAGCCTTCAAGTTCAGAGTGGCTATCCAACTATACTCAGCTTTTCCTTGCTTCTATATAATGAAACCCAAGAGAACACGATCATTTCCTCCCAAGGTTCCCAGTACTTTGACTTCCTCACTGGCTAAATTAGTATCTCTGCTTGGCCTACTTAGGCCCATGGGCTGAGATTTCTGCGTTGCAGGGGGTTGGAATTGTTGACCCTCATGATCCCTTCCAACTCTACAATTCTGATTCCTCACAGCTGGTGTAAAGTTAGCATAAGTAAAGAATGGTAGTGTTTTAAATACAAAGAACTTATTATAGTATCAAGTTTAAGTAACAGATGATACAGAACATTTTTTAAAAAAAATCCAATAGGTTACCTCACTTGTTGCTGTTATTACGCTTTTCCCAGTGATGTAATGGGTGTTTTGGTCTCTTGACTTGCAAAATATCTTGAACACAACGAAAGGGGGGAAATCAGATCCAGCTAATCTGAAGGGAGGGGAAACACCAGAACTTAATTACCTATTGTTATTAAACAGCTTATTTAATGTTTGGCAATGGAAGTGACTGTTTTCACTTTAGTTCTAATTTAAATAAGATGATTGGCGATGTTTTAAAAATCCACCTGTGGTTTTATTTAACAAAGACAATCAAACAAATTATATCCTTAATCCCAAACACATGTTAAGAGTATGTTTTTTTGAAAGGTATGGGATTAGCTCCAATCTGTGTGCAAATTCAGGTCTATGGGGTGGATTTAACTAACCTGGTTCGCTAGTGGAAGCCTGGGCAAGGATTCCCAGTATTGCAATGGGGCTTTCCCCTCCTCTTCCCCCAAATCTGCTCTGGGTCAGTAGAACCCCCAAAATAGTGCATGAAGGAAGAAATGGTTGCACTGAAAGAAATGAAATGCTTGCCTTGACAGAATGATCAAATTAGCACCATGTTGAATTCTACCCTATGTGTGTAAAATGTTTTCCTTTCTGGATCTCTATCTGCTGGGAACAGAGAACACATTTTGCCTCACTGGACTAGAATTGAATGTACAGTGCTAAACATATAGCTGACCAGTGTGTCTTGGCACATCTTGGGAGGAAGAAGTGAAAATAGATCTCTTGCTGTCCTCTATTAACAGCAGCTCTGCCAATGCTATCAAGTCAATGGAATTCTATGGATGGGACTCACGTGTGTTTAAGGCAACAATCTAGGACATAGTTATAAGGAAATAAGATCAAATGTATATGTTCAGTAAAATCACTTGGTAAAGTCTCTATCATTTCAGACTATAAGCTGTCTAAATGCCTATCTATCTATCTATCTATCTACCTACACCTCCTGCATGTTGAAAATCAGCTTATCAAGCAGAAAGATATACTTAGGACTGCAGCCTTAGTTACTGTCATCAGTAAAAATAAGCCTGCTCACATGGAGTCTATATTGGTGTTTTTTCGTAGTAAAGTATCACTATGAGATGCTTATGATTCTTGTATACTACTGTTCTTATGAAGCTACTGCCACACAAAGTAGAATAATATATTTGTTCATTTATCAATAGGAACAATTCATTCTCAATTACTCTTCTTTGGAAGAAACTTACTCCATTGGAATCACCCCTACATAGTAACATTTAAAAGATGAAGAAAGAGACTGTTAAATTAAACAAAATATATTAAACCAAGGCATGGAAATGTAGTACTTTTACCTGAATCGAACTCTGCACGTAAGAGTAGGGTCTTTAAGAAGTTCAGCCTCCAAAGGACACACTCTTTTCAAAATATCATGGGTAATGCAGTACTCCTGAAATAAATATATGTTTGGCTCAGAGAGTTTTCAACAAGCTTTGTTTTAAAGCAGCATTTAAAATCTCTTTATCTTGCAATAAATAAATAAATAAGTATATATGAGACAAAACAAAAGAAATAAGGCATATTGAAGCAGTGATAATTAAAAAGAAAAAAGGAGGAACCCTCAGTGAGGAGGTTGGAAGTCATATGGAGAAATTAAGAATTTGTAAATTAAGAAAAAGACTCAAACAAAATAACTCTTTGTTAGGAATTTAAGGATTTGTATAAATAGGTTGGAATGTAAATTTTTTGTCGTGTGGAAAATCAAGAAAAAGCAAAAATAAATCTCTACCTTGCTCTTCACTGTGAATAACAATTCTAGAGCAGATAACAATAAAATGTACATATGAAGGTAAAAAAAAGTAAAGGACCCCTGGACGGTTAAGTCCAGTCAAAGGCAACTATGGGGTTGCGGCGCTCATTTCGCTTTCAGGCCGAGGGAGCCAGCGTTTGTCCACAGAGCTTTCCGGGACATGTGGCCAACATGACTAAACTGCTTCAGGCGCAACGGAACACTGTAACGGAAACAAGAGTGCACGGAAATGCAACAATTTTACAGTAAAGGTAGAATATATTACAGTCACAACCCAGGTCATGAGTAAAGGAAGAAGGAAGTATCAGCATGCTATGGAAAGGCAGGACTCCAACTCTGAAGTGTTTTAATTGACTTCAATTTTGTAATTTTATATTGTTGTAACTTGCCTGGTATAACTGTTTTTAAACAAACATCAATATACAGAAGTAGAAATTATTTTTAAGAAAAATTCTAAGGACAACCCATCTTGTAAACAGCAACTACTCCCCAAAACAAAATAAGAAATAAACTCAGTGACCACAGAATGTTGAGAGTCTATATGGATGGGAATGGAAACTTGGAGGATAAGGTAATAGAATGGAGTATGCAGGAAGAATGCATGGCTAACTAGAACCCTAAATAGGAACATGGCACACTGCAACGCTCTGTTGAAAGCCCATTTATATAGTCACCCTTTCAGTCTGAAAAAGAACAGGTGCCCGTCAACGTCTAACTTCAACTAGAATGTTGAGGCACTGGCTATTACAGGGTCTGCAGCAAACCAACACATCTTCAGACAAATTAGAAAAAAGTAACAGTTGGGTCATTATTTTGCTTATTTGGCTTGAAAGGCATGGAAGACTGGGAGTAATGGAGAGTAATGAAGATTGCTTGTGTGTGTACTTCTGGTTACAGGCTGGTCCCTGGATAACCAGGTGGTAACAATGGCCAGAACTGCTTTTTATCAACTTCAGTTTGTGCACCAACTTGTGCACAATCTAGAGTAACTGGGATTGGCCTCATGCTTCAACCACATACAGGGTAATGTAATGCACTCTATATTTAGTTGCTCTGAAGATGGTTGGAAAACTTCAAACAAATGCATCTACTATGGTTTTGACTCCAATTATATTATCTAATATAGTAGCCTTCTGCATTGGTTACCAATTTATTTCTGGCCTCAATTCACTGTGCTGGTTAGACCTTTAAAATCTTAAACCAGTTGTGGCCCACTTCTGAGCTTCTTAATTTGTATTGTTTTACTTTCAGGAGCAATAATTATTCCTGATGGGGAAATGGCCAAAAATCAATTCTTGCTCCTCAGTAATTTAGGATGCAGCAACTTTCTGGTGGGCTTTCCTCCTACACCACACAGCCCAGCCCCTTTGTGTTAGCAGATTTCTACTGCCAACGGTGACAAAGAGCATGAAAGCATTATCCCTGGGTCCCTGCTGGCTTTGGAATATTTGTGTGTATACTGTTGCAAGCAAAACAAATATATTAATGATACCTTGAGGGATACCCCTTGCAAGCCAGAGCTTGTTTCTATTGCTCAATGCATCCATACAAAGGGAAACCACTTATTAAATGACACATTAAACTACAGGACTACATCTAGTCAGCCCAAACCACATGCAAGAGCATACCGCTGCCCGAATTGTATGTTTCATGAGTCTATACAACCGTAGCCTTGTGTGATTCCACCATGCCTTCTGAATAGTTTTTGCTGCTGTGTCAGGATGAGACCTGGTGGAATAAAGTGAAAGTTACCAGACTATGGTGATTGGAACTTAAAATTATTGCCAGAAATCAATTATCGTATTTTTTGCCCTATAGGACACACCGTCCCATAAGGCGCACCTAGTTTTTTTGGGGGGGAAATAAAGGAAATAAATTTTATTTTCCCCCCCAGGCGCGGGGCTGGGGCGGGAGAAGCCCGAGCTTCCCCCGACCCCAGTCCCCAGAACAGGCAACTCTCCGCAAACCGTGGGAGCCCAGCGCTGAGCTCCCGTGCCTTGCGGAGAGCTGCGCGAAGTCTGGGCGCGCTGAGCTCAGCGCGCCCAGCCTTTGGCATACAGGCAACTCTCCGCAAGCCGCGGGAGCCCAGCGCCGGGCTCCCGCGCCTTGCGGAGAGCTGTGCAAAGCCTGGAGAGCGAGAGGGTCGGTGCGCACCGACCCCTCTCGCTCTCCAGGCTTCAGCAAAAGCCTGCATTCGCCCCATAGGATGCACACACGTTTCCCCTTCATTTTTGGAGGGGAAAAAGTGCGTTCCATGGGGCGAAAAATACGGTACATCCCCACAGGCCCATACAGGGAGGAAGAGTGCACAGCTGGGTACACTTGTCCTGGACCTCAGAGAGTATGACAGCCAGGGTAGGTCCGCCAGGGGCCTGCCAAACTTATGCTGTTTGAGTTTATAACTTTACCCTAACAAAACCTTTACGCCCCAGGCCTCATACAAGCTCTGCCTCAGCCTGCACCCACATGCTGGAAAGAGCTTCCCTGTTGCTTTCTGTTTTGCAGCTATTACAGACACAAAGTTTCTGACAATGTTTGAAACTCCCATTGTTCTAGACGCATTTTGAAAGAGGGAATTTCATTAGTGCAAGCAGTTTGAGCTTTGGGTGCAGTACTGCGCCTAAGATTTCAGGTTGAACCTGCAGAGTGGAAGGAAAGGAAGACCTTTTTCTGCCTCCCCACTTCCAGCTACTCTCTGAAGGATGGAGAAGAGACCCTCTTAAAAATATTAGGGGGGTGGGCAGGGGAAGGACTAGACCAAGTGAAAAATGAACATGATTTAGCTGCAATTCATTCATTTACAGTTTTGTATTCTTGTTATAAAAAAAGCACGCCGAAACATTCTGTTTTTGCCCCCATAACCTGGGTTTAAGGTGCCATTTAGCTCCTAGCTGTCACATCTCTGTTTCTAATACAGTGGTACTTCGGGTTACATACGCTTCGGGTTACATACGCTTCGGGTTACAGACTCCGCTAACCCAGAAATAGTACCTCAGGTTAAGAACTTTGCTTCAGGATGAGAACAGAAATCGAGCAGCAGCGGCGCAGCAGCAGCAGGAGGCCCCATTAGCTAAAGTGGTGCTTCGGGTTAAGAACAGTTTCAGGTTAAGTACAGACCTCCGGAACAAATTAAGTACGTAACCAGAGGTACCACTGTACTGGTTTCTGACCATCAAAAAGGTGGCACCCTTCAACATAAATTAAACTGTGCTCTCCAGGCCAATGTTTGTGAGCCATAAAAGAACATATATTTGTCAGAAAACTGCTCACAAAACAAGCTGTTCTATTTGTTCAACCCTTGTTGTTTGGGGGCCAGAGTCCACACAGATCCATATTCGTACTTAAAGACTGATTAGGTTTTTCCAACTTGCACAAACTTTTCAATGTGTTACGTTATGTTCCCCCTGCAAACACGTCAGAAGCCGACCGTTTGGGACTTAAATCCGTGGTATGCTTAGACTAGGGATCCAGCTAGCTATACAGCTGCAAATAAAACGTTTTAAGCGTGTTTCAAGTGCAATATACAACATGACACAAGATAGCAATGGTGAGGCTTATGGAAAGCTCAATGTATTTTTTAAAAAAGCATTTTCAGAGAGGCTTTTACATGTGTGTAAATCGTTTTCTTTCTCGTTTCCTTAACAGTTGGGTGAGGCGGAAATTCAGCACGTGGGGAAAGCTACATTTACTGAGCGCCTGCCTCACATGCGGATGGTAAAAGCCCCCACACGAAACCCGCACGGCCACCTCCTTCTGCTCTATCCTTAACAAATTCACGGTAGAATTGGAAAAGCACAGCCCACATTCAGCCCAGAGCCAGGCTCCCAGCTTATCCGACGCCCTTACCTCCGCTTTATTCTGCTGTCATTGTTGGATCCTGCCAGGCGAGAGCTCCTGCTCCATATCGTGGCCATCCTCGACTCAAGAGCCCGCAGGCGCCGCAGTCGAACTCCTTTCGCCGGTCGCCTAGCAACAGGGACGCGCAACGCGACCGGAAGCCAAGTTGGGCACCGCCCACCAATCGCGCGCGACGTCCCTCCTCCCCCTTCCCTCGTGTCGCGCTGGTGCCTCTCTGGCGTCCGTCCGCGGCGCGCGGTTTGTGCGTCATTGCCGTCGCGCCGCGCTCCAGCAGCGGTGCTGTCCTCGGCATGTTCAAGGTGAGAAAGTTTCACCGGTAGTTCTTGAGGAGGGAATTGAACGATATCACTGTGGTTAGTTTTCTTTCTCTTCCTCCGCACCCAGCCCCGGCTCTGTTTCGCTGCGCGCCACTTTCGAACTGTTTGTGTGTGCGCGCGCGCCCTTGCGCTGTTACGGTCGGCGCCGCGCGCGTATTACCGCGCGGTTGCCATGGAAACATGCCGGTCAATCGCGGCGGTTTTTTAAAAAAGGGGGTGTAGACGGAGGTTTGCGCGTGCTGGTGGTAGCAGCCCCGACCTCTTCAGTTTTGTCTTTTGTGTGGCCGTTTGGGCTCCGCTGCGGGGGGGTTCGGGGTTGGGAGCGAGCTGGACCGGAGAGAGAACTGCTCTTCTAATTCCGAATCTTCCTCCCGTACACGTAGGGAGCCCTCTCGATGTTGGGCCAATACAATACGGAGTTCAACTCGTGTTTTAGCCCTTGCGCAAATCACCTCTTCCCTCCCATTTAGAAAATAATCTAAATGCGATCTTGTGCTAACGGCTCAATTAGATGTACAGTGGTACCTCAGGTTACATACGCTTCAGGTTACAGACACTTCAGGTTGCAGACTCCGCTACCCCAGAAATAGTGCTTCACGTTAAGAACTTTGCTTCAGGATGAGAACAGAAATCGGGCTCCAGTGGCGCAGCGGCAGCAGGAGGCCCCATTAGCTAAAGTGGTGCTTCAGGTTAAGAACAGTTTCAGGTTAAGAACGGACCTCCAGAACGAATTAAGTACTTAACCCGAGGTACCACTGTATGCATATGGCGATAAAAAAACCCCCAGTGATGATGTTCCCCTGTCAGTGTTCATTTTTTAGCAGAGTTCCTAACAGGCTTTTTAAAACAACTAAATCGTATGCATTTTGATGGCGCTTACTCCCAAGCGAGTTTAGGATTGTAGTCTTGTGTTGTAGAGGGGCCGTTTATAGTGCAATCCTGCACACGTCAAATCAGAGGTACATATCATTGAATTCTGTGAGACGTGCTCTCAGATAAGTAAGTGGCTGTAGGGATGCAGCCTTAGTTCGTAGCACAACCAGAGAATCCTTTATCACCTTCAAAGATGGAGGTTGCAGTCCTAACACCACTTCGTGTGGAGTAAACCCCATAGAATACAGTAGGACTTCTGAGCCTATGTTTACATATGAATAGATTACCGTATTTTTAGCCCTATAGGACGCACTTTTTCCCCTCCAAAAATGAAGGGGAAATGTGTGTGCGTCCTATGGGGTGAATGCAGGCTTTCGCTTAAGCCTGGAGAGCGAGAGGGGTCGGTGCGCACCAACCCCTCTCGCTCTCCAGGCTTCAGGAGAGCCCCACCGCCAGCCCCACAAGCTCAGGGGACAGCGGGGAGGCGGAACGCCGCCATCCCGCTGTCCCCCGACTTGGTTAGAAGGCTGGCGGGGGGGAGAAGCCTGCTGCTCCCCGTCGCCAGCCCCGCAAACTCGGGGGACAGTGGGAGAGGCGCAGCGCGCCTTTCCTGCTGTCCCCTGACTTGGTTAGAAGGCTGGCGGGGGGGGGGGAGAAGCCTGCTCCTCCCCATCGCCAGCCCCGCAAACTCGGGGGACAGCGGGGAGGCGCAGCGCGCCTTTCCCGCTGTCCCCCGACTTGGTTAGAAGGCTGGCGGGGGGGGAGAAGCCTGCTCCTCCCCGTCACCAGCCCCGCAAACTCGGGGGACAGCGGGGAGGCGCAGCGCGCCTTTCCCGCTGTCCCCCGACTTGGTTAGAAGGCTGGCGGGGGGGGAGAAGCCTGCTCCTCCCCGTCGCCAGCCCCGCAAACTCGGGGGACAGCGGGGAGGCGCAGCGCGCCTTTCCCGCTGTCCCCCGACCTGGTTTGGAAGCTGGCGGAGGGCTTCCCCCTCCCCCAGCCCCGCAAGCTCCCAGAGCGATGCCGAAGCTGCGCGCAGCTTCGGCATGGCTCTGGGTCCCATTCTGGGGGCTGGCGGAAGGGGAAGCTCGGGCTTCCCCTGCCCCAGCCCCGCGCCGGGGGGGGGGAATTCCCCCCTTTAATTCCCCCCCCCCAAATCTAGGTGCGTCCTATAGGGCGAAAAATACGGTAAGTAACTCTCATGAAGTGAACTGTAATGCACAGGTGTTTTATTGTGCCATAATAAATCCGTTGGTTTTTAAGGTGCTACAAGCCTCTTTGCTTTTGCTGTTTTGCATGGGATACTGTAGGGGCAAACAATATACGGAACTATTATTATTTTTTTAAAAAGGAAGAGGGTCTGCCATGTAATTTGTATTAGAATTCACAATGCCTACAAACCTGAGTGAAGTTTTGCTTCTGATACAGAGGGACAATGAAACTTATTTCGGATCTGTTATAGGAGTAACTACTCATCCCTCATCAGAGGAGCATTGATTGTTGATTTGTATGTTTCTTAAATGTTTCAGTTTATATTCAGGTATTTGAAAATACAGTACAGTAGTTGCTAGTTTTCTAGGGTTATACATCCTGCCTTTCTGCAGGGGGAGCTATAGGACCAAGCTTTGTGAAATAGAAAGGTGTTTTGTATGTTAATTAACAATGTAATTGTCAAAAAAAATCATGATCTGTTTTTTCACTTAACTGTATTTGATGTAATTCATATTCCTAACCAATTAATTTGTGGAATAAAAATGCATATGCTCTTAACTCTTGGATTTGAAGACTTTGTTATTCTATCTTCATTGCTAATTTAACTACTGTGGTTTCAGTACAATCAAGTAAATACATTTTGTGGAACAAAATAAATAATTCAATGGTAGTTTTGAACATGGTTGTAAAATAGAGGCTATTAAATGCCTTCCTTGTGATAAAACACTATGCACTCTAGATTGTCTATGAATTAACAGTTAAAAGTATAAATTAAACTTTCTGGGCCATTTTCAGTACTAAGCATTTGCAGAGCTTTGTGTTCTACATTATAATCATATGCATGTTTACAGAAAAAATTCCCCTCCCCAACTTCAGTGGTGCTTAATTCCAAATAAAAGTGCACTGGGTGGCAACCATAGAAAACCTGATGAAGATTGAAGTGTTGTTCTATTTTAGGCATCTGTTTATTTTAAGAGAACATGTTACTGATAGTATGATTTCTATTTACAGTGTTCACTCAAATTCAGCAATGCCATGTGGGAACTCAAGTGTGCACATAAAGTTTCTCTGTCTCCCAAGTGTTCTCTCCCCCCCTGCCGCCGCCCAATTTATTATGGTAGACATACAAGGATCTAGACAAACAAGGATCTGCACACACTGCTTTTCTTTCTCTTTAAGTGATGCCTGACCATTGTTCTGAATATGGGTGGCTTAAAATTCTTGGAAGAGCAATACAAATTGTTTGTAGTCCTTATGCCGTCAGACATTTATATAATTTGTGTGCTCTATTCATCTTGCCTCATTCCTAAATTTATTGGAGCAAACATGTTGGTATTGGTATTTACAGATTATCTCCAAAGAAGCTAATTTCCCTAACCTCTGAAGGTTAGTATGTTCTCTTCTTTGGTAATTAATATTTATTTATAACAATAAACAATTACAGAAATGATGGACAGTTTCATTTCTGATGGCTGCTGGGTGTCAGGAATTGAAAGCACAGCTTTTCAAGCTAGATTTCCATGGAAGCTTATCAGAAAATATTGATTTGCCTCCACTGTGCTCCAGTTCAGGCTTAACTGAAAACAGAAACGTTATTGACATGCTATCCTCAAGAAATGCAAACAGAAATACTGACAAAAATGTAGATTGGTAACAGTAGACAGGGTTTTCTAACTACACACTTCTGATAAACACCCTGGCTTTTTTACCTGCATGTATATTAGGCATATGGGATGTGCAATATAATTCCACTTGAGCCCATAAAATATAAATGTTTTCATCATGTTTAGGTAAAGCAATTGATGGCTGTTCCTGCTAGTTTAAGCTTCCTTTCTGTACAAGTTTATGCCGCTGCTCCTGAGAATGATGCATCTAAAAAGAACTTACTGAAAGTTGATGAGGTAAGAGTCTGTTGTCTTTGTAAACAATTGTTTTCGGTTAGCCAGCACCCAGTTTCAATGTGGCCATTAAGAAGGTTCCTCTTTCTGGGGTGCAATTATTCTGCATACACATTGATGTCCTGAAGTAATGCAGTACTACTTAATGTTTATTATTGTGGAATAATTTGACAATAGCAAGTAACTTTGTGTTTTCTGTTGTTCACAGCTTTCACTCTATACTAGTCCATCACCAAAATCAAAGTACGTGGAAGATAGGCATACACAGTTGGAGGAAGGTATCTGTTATGTGCGGCAATCTTTGGAGCCATACACAGCCTGGTTTCAGGTATAGCAGTATGTAATATGTCATTGAGAGTCCTGGCAACTGATGAATTCATACTAGCATGAAGATCTCATTCCAGAACTTCACATGAGTAGAACCAGTTCTCTTGCATACTAACTGTTGATACAGACGTCCCCATATCATCATTTTGCCAGGATATGCTGTCTTGAAGTAATTGTACCATTTTCTAAATACAGATTTGCCTGACAAGCTATCTGACCTAGTTTTTGTTTGGTTTCAGACACAAATTGAGTGTTAACACGTTACTTAGCACCTGTAACGAATGTGCTTGAAAATGCCCAATTTGTTTTTTGTTGAAGGAAGTTCTCTTAATGGAGTTTTTGGGTTGTAAGCTGAGGGGTACAGTTAATAGGAACTTTATAGAGTTTAAATTCATAATGAGACTAAGCTTTAACAGTTAATTATTTCAGATTGTGGAGATGCAAGTATAAGAATTCTACAAACAGGTTGTAGTTCAGATAAGCTAATGGCCAGTGCATTTACATTTTAATCTCCCAGTCTTGTTACTGAAGCTTCCATACACTCCTCTGGTTTTAGGGCCCCCCAAGACCACCTGCAATTTGGTGGTGCTGGCAGATTTTTTAAATAGAGTTGTGCGCTGGATTTGGTCAAGGCCTGAGCCAAGGAAAAGGATGGAGCCCACTGCCAGAGTTTTCCTCCTGCAGGGTGCCCCTTTGCTAGCAGATTTTGTGGGGCACTTATAAAGCAGTGCCCCACCAAATTGACACCCCTGCTCTCTGCTTCCTTCCTCTGCCTCTCATGGCTGTATGTTTAATTAGGCTTTGGTGTTGTTGTTTTTAACCAAATAAACATAAGCCCTACACCTGAACTACTTTGGGGCCAGTTCTAGGGTGGTGCAGGTAGTTCTGGATAGAGTGTCCTGATTTGGGACCTGGTGATTGTGGTCATGGCTGATGGGGCTGTGCACAGCCCTGTTTTTTTAACCTACCTTTAAAAACTAAGCCGACACGTGCCATGTTCCAGTAATATCCTGCTTGTGGTTCAGGTTGTTCTGGTTTCATTTACAGCTGTGGCACCATTCTTGGTACCACTTCCATGTTGCTTCCTGGTTGTGAGTATTACTGGGACAGTGGCATGTGGTGAAATTTTTCTTTTTCATCAAACCTTTATTAGGCATTACAAGTATAAGCCATCATAAAACATCCATATAGAAAATTTTAAAATATATACAAATAAACAGCCATGTAAAATAAATAATAACAAGGATTTTCATTGGGATTTCTCTATGAAAATTTTCGTAGGGGAACAGCTGGAGCTAGAGGCACCAGCTTGCAAGGGCGATGGGGCAGCACATCACGCGTGTGACATTGTGACATCCTGACGTTGCATGCATGAACATCGTGCCTTCCTCCCTAAGCTGGGCAGAAGCTTCCCAGGCTTTCGGAAGGAGGCACCAGGGTTCTGATAGGATGCTGGAGCCCTCCTGCCTCCTTCTCAAAGCCGGGGTGGCTCTTGGACCCATGAGCATCACACCTCCCACCCTAAGCTGGGCAGAAGCTTCCCAGGCTTTGGGAAGGAGGTGCATGGGGAACATTCAGGGGACTAGCCTTGTCCCCCTAGACCATGGGCTGGGAGGTGCACTGTGTAGTGCTTGTGCAGGATTTGATCTCTTTCTTTGTTCACACCCTGGCTAAGAAGTCGGAAAGCAGTAGCCAGGACATTTGAGCATTTTGACTTCCTAAAGTCTCCTCTTGCCTTCCATATCAGAAAAAGTGAGAAGTGAGGGAAGCTACCTCAGTCAGGATTCAGGAATTGCTGCCTCAGATATGGGAATGGAGAGCTCCTCTCCCCCCCTCCTCATTAGGTCAGTCTGATGAGTAGAGTGAGACATGAGTTGTAAGGTTACAGAAATAGAGGAAGGGGCTTGAGCTAGTGCATTTGTCTGCTCCCCGACCCAAATCACACACATGCAGACTCAAGAAGGCTCTAGGTTGCCATGATTGCCTTCTTGAAATAAAGTGGTTGGATTAGAGTGTGCCTGTACAAATGACAGGACCATTTAGAGACACCTAGAAGTGAGGAATCACTAGCTTACATTCCTTCCTGTGTGTGGTAGACATTCTATAGCAAGCCTGGTGTTACTGGCTAGCCTACAACACAGTATAATACAGTATATAGAGATATGATCTATATAGAAACCATTTTAAATTGCTTTGGAATACCTGTAATGCCACTAGGTGCTTACAAACGGCTTCATTATCTTCTTTGATGAAAAACAGTAGCAATTATCACTGTTGTTCCCATCTCTAGGGTTTTTCTGACAAAGCCATGCCCAAAGTAGAAAAAGCAGCTGAATATGGCAGAGGTAAGATCCATTGATAGTTCCTACAACTAAATCAGATGTGGTTAAGTAGTAGCAAGATTATAAAAACAGTTTTACATAATCTGTATGATTGCAGCTGTATTGAACGTTGCTAAAGCAGCTATTCTGCTCAAGGGGAAACTAGCCATGTAAGCTGCTTATTTCTGCCCTCTTAAAGGTCTCATTTATTATAGGCACATCACACCAAAGGTTACCCATAATGAGATCCTGTGGGGGCCTAGTCATACTGAGCCCATTACAGTGGTTGTTTTGTTGTCAGTATGCTGATTATAATTAACACCATTTTTACTACAACTTTCAAATCTTTGCCTAAGTTATGCAGGAATGTACTTTTCTCAGCTTACTGTAGTTTGTCACTGCAGGTCTTAATTCCCTCCTCTCCAAGAACATTATGGCAATGATGGGTCTGATTTGCTACAAGGAAAGGCTGGGAGATGGGAAGCATTACGGGGCAACAAGATACCTGAATTCTGTGTTAAGGCTATGTTGAAATAATAGGTTTTGATGCTCCTATACCTATACTGAAGCATTAGAAGATATGCAGCCTTGGGTTCTCTTTCTCTCTGTAAAGGAACCCCGGTCTTTTCAGCATTTCCAGTTTAAACAAGGATATGTTTCTGTTCTTTATTGTCATGACTTTCTAGATGTGCATTGTATTTCTCCATCTTGGCTGTACAGTGAGGCGAGGCACCAGTTAATTGCTGCATATTTATTTGCTGCAATGTATTTGGTTTTATTGGAGCGTATTAGGCTCGGAACAATGTGGTTATAAGAAGATAAGAGACCTATTAGAAACGAAACAAAGGTCTTCCTTATTCTGTTTCAAATAATGGTCAAACAAGAAAGAATTCAGTGAAAGTGCAAAACAAAAGATCTCAAAATGCATCTCTTCAGGGGCATAATGCACTTTGGACTTTGAACCATAAGCTAATAGTGAATAGGTTATACAAAACAAAAGGATATTTATTTAGATAACATTACTGAGGATCAAATTAGACATTAACATGGAGTTGTCTGTAATGATCTTTTTACAAAAAGGAACTGTGGGACAATGGGAACTATGGTTTCTAACCCTTCCCTCCATGCCATTTTCTTGCTAGCTCCCCCACTCTGTGTCATTTGCACCTACTGGAAACAGTATAGTCATATACTACCTGTCCATGTATGTCATTAAAAAATAAAAACCCTTAAGCTAAAAGAATCCTATTCTTTCTCTCTCAAACTGTTTAAATGATTTAAAAAACAGAAAGAATGATGAAATCCACTGTTGGGCAGTACGTTCCTTAGGATCAGCCAAAATTGTAGCAAGTTCTCAAAAACTCTTCATTTAGATTACTTTTGCTTTTTAAAAATGTAGAGAAATGGAAGAGAGAATATTTATCGCTTAATACTGTACCTTGATCTAACTTCAGACTACCAGTTCCCTTTACCCTCCCCAAATTACTCTGGCCCACTGTTCTTGGGCTTAGTTCATAAATGCTTGTCAATCCCAGGGCTGCAGCTAACTAACCATGGATGATAGAAAAGCAGTCCTGTGCTTTGTACAACAGAACAGAATGCTTATTGCAAATGTATTTTTAAAGGGTTCATGCTGGAGAAAACTGCACATAAAGGAATCTGATAAGCTACACCTTGAGGAATCGTCCCTTACTGCTGTAGCAATACAGCAATACCCTGTTTGATACCAGATAGGGTCAGAAAATGGTAAATGGTAAATAATTGTACATTCCTGAATCATAGCATTGTAGAATTGGAAGGAACCCTGAGGTCATCTTGTCCAACCCCCTGCAATGCAGGAATCTCATCTAAAGCATCCCTGACAATTGGCCATCCGTCCTCTGCTTAAGAACTTCCAATGAAGTGCATAGAGACTAAGACATTGGTTCCAATTTTTGAAAGTATGAATTTCATTTACTCAAGAGCTCTCAATAAAACAGCACATTTACATTTGCTCTGCAAGAATGGTTACCAGAGATTGTTTCTTTGCCTAAATAGATGTCCATTCTAGTAGCACAAAGAGGACAAGGTGGAAGCTCCATAGTGCTCACTGGGCTTCCGCAGAGATCTTTTGGGCAAATGGCTACTCTTATAACTTTTCTTTTAATTCTTATACTCTTAGCTCAATCTTTTGGTTATGTGACATAGTCTTGATTGCAGATATTCTTTGGATTGCAACATCAATTTGGAATGTTCTTTTGAGCTTGCAAGATTCTTGCAGCATCTTTCAGATCCCCATCTGAATGCTTCTAGGTTTCAGGGTTTCAAGGTCTTTTCTGACTACATGACTCAAAGGCCATAATCTCTGTCCTTATCATAGTGCCTTTAGGGTCTAGGCAAATTGGCACTGCTGTTCTGGAACATGCAGTTTCATCCCCCAAGGAATGTTGTTTTTCTTTAATCTGATGTTATTCTTAAAACAAAGTCCTGTTTTTAGCTGTGTGCAACTGGATCTTGTTTTCCCTGACTTTGGCAACCTTGCACAGCCACATTTCCAAAAATTCACCCATCCCTTAGTCATACAAATTAGAACTGAGTACATTAATTTTTTTTTAGTAAGTATAACAGTGTATATGATTATATACACAGGACCTTCAGATTCATTTTGCAAAATAAAATCTGGCTTGATAAGGTGTGCAACAGGTACTAAAAAGCTGGGTAGAGCCAGGTTCAAATCCCCACATTGCCTCTCATCCTAACCCACCTCATAGAATTGTTTTGAGAATAAAATGTGGGGAAGTTATGTATGCTGTCCTGAGCTCCTTGGAGGAAAAGTGGGTTATAAGTGGATATTAAAAGTTGCTTGTAGTTGTAACCAATTATTTGTAGTTGGAAATATGTGCAAATAATACTTTTAAATTTAATTGAAATTATGAAAATATATACATACTACATGGCGTGTAATATGCTGCGGTCTGATTTTTATTTTAGAAGGATATGAACTTCTCAAAACCCCACCTCCAGGATTTTATCCAAGGCTTGGTGTCATAGGTTTTGCTGGTATTGTTGGCTTGTTTCTGGCTAGAGGTATGTGATAGTTTGCAATTCCCCTCTTCAAATTCTATGTGATAATTTTCTCTTTCACTGACATAAATATTGATGTGCAATGGAGATTTAACTGTATCTTTTTAATGTGTTGAATCCTCATAATTGTAGAGAAGAATTTGGAATTATGTGGGCAGGATCTGCTAAAGGCTCAGAAGCCAGGCTTGAGTTCTTTAGTCATCAGAATATCTATGTTCTTTGCAATTCTGATCTTCAAATTCTAACCCACTACACAAATTCTATCCCACTAAACTATTATGTCTAATCAGATCCCATTGCTTAAACACTCTCCTCCAGATCTACTTTCTGTCAAAAGCACAGGTACCTATAACAAAATATTGTGCCATCTGGATAGCTTAGGCTGGCTGAAAAAAACGTGTTATAATGTGTGGATCACCTTGTTCAGCACATCATTTGTTGGATACAGACATCGTGAAAAGTAATGTATATTCTTTGGCGCAGGTTCCAAAATAAAGAGGTTGGTGTATCCAGCAAGCTTCATGGGGATTGGTGCCGCTCTCTACTACCCGCAGCAAGCCATTACCCTTGCCAAGGTTAGTACTGTGGGAAATCACACAGTTCCTATTTGTATAGCTGTAAATATGGCTTGCAAATAGCAAATGCTCATCTGCTGTTGTATGTACAGTGGTACCTCGGTTTAAGAACAGTTCGGTTTAAGAACGATTCGGTTTACAAACTCCACAAAACCGGAAATAGTGTCCCAGTTTGAGAACTTTACCTCGGTCTAAGAATGGAAGCTGAATGGTGGAAGGGCACTGGCATTGGGAGGCCTCATTAGGGAAAGCGCGCCTCGGTTTAAGAATGGTTTTGGTTTAGGAATGGACTTCCAGAACAGATTAAGTTTGTAAACCGAGGTACCACTGTACTTTGTTTTAAAGGCAAGCACAACTTATTTCTCAGAAAAGCTGGCGCTACTAATACATGCAATCTAAAATGCCAGAATGACACAACATAGGGTAGTCTACTTCTTTTGGTGTCTTTGTGTCAGCTAGGCAGGTTTTAAGGTTTTGCAGTGTTGCTGTATGAATGATCAGTGATCAAAAGTCTTGTTTCCACACTTGTATTCCCCTCAGGATTGCCTTAGAATTCGTAGAATAGTCCTAGGTACAGTGGTACCTCGCAAGACGAATGCCTCGGAAGACGAAAAACTTGCAAGACGAAAGAGTTTTTCGTTTTTTGAGTTGCTTCGCAAGACGAATTTCCCTATGGGCTTGCTTCGCAAGACGAAAAACGAAAAAAACGAAAACGTCTTGCAAGTTTGTTTCCTTTTTCTTAAAACCGTTAATACCCAGGGTGACTTCGAGGAGCAACTCATAGCACGCGGTGTGGTAGCCTTTTTTGAGGTTTTTGAAGACTTTGGTGATTTTGAAGACTTTGGGAAACCGTGCTTCGCAAGACGAAAAAAATCGCAAGGCGAAAAAACTTGCAGAACGAATTAATTTCGTCTTGCGAGGCACCACTGTATGTATTTTTCTTAAAATTGTCTCTTGGTTGAGTGAATCCTTGTGGTTGCTTGTTCATGTGAAATAATTCACTCTCATCCACTGAAAATGGTGAGGTTATCCTCCTTATCATAAAGCTGAAGAAGCAGCTGTTTTTGAGGCCCTCTCTAACTGTGTAAAGCAGTGCTTTTTTCCATGAAGTTGTCACTGTGTCACACTTTTTAACAACAACGACAAAAGATGTGCCGGTACTATGTAACCTTGAGTACTCCCTGGGGGGGAGAAAGCACTGGTGTAAACCCATCCCTCTCAAGTGTATTTGAAACAATTAAGTCCCACATTTAATGTGTTTGAAGCGTACAACAATGCTATATGGAATGAGTACTGAAAGTAATATGCTTTGAAGTACAAAGACATGGAGTACAGATGGAGCACAGCACAGTTTGTTTACAAGCTGGTGGCTTAGCCTTAAGTTAATGATTAATCAGGGTTCTTGCATATCATTTTTTGCAGCTGAAGTTTTGAGCAGATGTTTTCTAGATTTATCTTTGACCTTTCTTTAAGGATAACTAGTAGTTATCATATGCTTCTTTAAGTATTTTTCTAGACAATCTCTGCATTTTGTAAGGCTGGCTTTCTTATACAGCTTGTGTGGTTTCCGTCATGGTGTTCCATTGTGCCAGAAGCGGTTTAGTCCTGCTGGCCACATGACCCAGAAAGCTGTATGTGGACAAACACCGGCTCCCTCAGCCTGAAGCGAGATGAGCGCCACATCCCATAGTCGCCTTTGACTGGACTTAACTGTCCGGGGGTCCTTTACCTTTTTACTGGATTTGATCCAGTTAAATAAATTGAATAAAGGAACTTCATAAATGTAAAGTTTGCCACCACATGTACCACCACATCCCTTAGAAACCTCTAAAAAGACTGCCTTGGCAGTGTGGGGTGGGGTTGCTGTGAGGAGCAGGGTACAGGAGCGTTTTCTTTCATTAGCTAATTTTAGTTATTTTGGGAAGTTTACTGCATTGCTCAAGAAGGCCCCTGAATCTCCTCCTTTGTCGGGGGTGCTACTGTGTTGGGGCGGGGGGAGAAGGAGACTGGGAAATTTCCTTCCATAAACCAACTTAATCTGCCAATATCTTTAGCACTGACATTTTTCTTGCAAGAACAGCTTTTTTAAAATGTTGGTACTTGTGAATAGCTGTTGCATTGCTACAGTAGTTTGATTATGTTCATAGAAATGATGTTGTCCTTGTTCAGAGGGCTCTAGGCCTGTACTGCATGGATAGCAATTGATCTTCCCTGCCGTTATTGGGCTGGGTCAATATTTTGCTGTAATGGCCTATGGCTAGATACAATAAAAGTAATTAAACTAGCACTTCTTCATAAATATTTGTAAAGTTCTTTTTAAAAAAACCTAAAAATAAAAATACACAGTGTTTCAAGTGGATGTTAATTTGGCTGTTGTTATGAAATCTCTGATTTCTGAAAGGTAACTGGTTCTCAGCTGTACGACTGGAGTCTCCAAGCCTACATAAATATAGAATCTCTCTGGAAAGAGCCTCCCAAAAAGAAAAAATCTGCAAAAGCCAGTGACAAGGTATGACATTTGAGAGTTTGTTGTGCTGTAGGTGTATCTCTGTTCTTGGCTGTTTTGTTTGAATTGCTGTGTTCTTTGTTTCTGTGCTATTCTCCTTATGCTTTTAGAGAACCAGAGCTGTGCAGGGATAAGTCAAATTAGTCCCATAGTTTCAAGTACCATGCTGTTGTTCCCAGAGTTCGAAACTCCCATTGTTCCAGGCGTGTTTTGCGAAAGGGATTTTCATTAGCCCAAGCAGTTTCTGAGCTCTGGGCGCACTGCTGTGCCTAAGATATCAGATTAAAACTGCAGAGTGGAAGGAAAGGAGGACCTTTTTCTGCCTCCCCACTTTCAGCTACTCTCTGAAGACTGGAGAAGAGACCCTTTTAAGAATATTACCGGGGGTGGGCTGGGGAAGCATGGCTTTGTTTTTTGCAGCCTTCAGATGAAGACTAGACCATGTGAAAAATGAACATAAGATTTTAGCTGCAGTTCATTCATTTTCAGCTTTGTATTCTTGTTATAAAAAAGTGTGCCTAGATATTCCATTGTTGCGCCCAAAGCCTAGGTTTAAAGTGCCATTTAGCTCCTTGCTTTCAAATCTCAGTTTCTAACACTGGTTGTTCCTACTTTCATGTACTCATAATTAGGAAATGCAGCACACTACTAGAAATGCCATGCTCTTATAGGTTTGGGATTCAAGCAGCATGCTACAGCTGCTCTTAAATTATGTTTAATGGGAGATGCCATGTAATATGCCATTTGAATCTTTTACATAGTATGCTGCTCATTCTTCAGGTTTGCGTGTTTATGCAGTAGTTTGTTGCAGAAATAGGCTACAATCCTCTACATTCCATCAGTCAAAATTGTAGTTACCTTTCAGAGATGTCAGTGACATTTTTCAAGTTCTTGTATCCTTCTGCTGTTAATTGCATCATATCCTTTCCTAACCTCATTCCTCTCTTGTTCCTTTTGGTTAAACTACTTCAACATGTTAATTTCGGTTGATGGTATCTGACTCGCTGTAGGCCCCTAGAAATCCATGGATTTGTTAGTGATGATGGCCTTCAATCTATTTGTTTCAGTAAAGGACCCCAAAATACATACTGAGGAGAAACTAACATTAGATCATCCTCTAGAGATGGTATATGCCCAAAGTGTATGGAATCTTATAATCAAATACTTTATTTTGTGGAGGCAAATTGTTTTGATAAAAAATTATTAAAACTTCAGTCTGTGATGTCTTTTTAAGGGTGATGCAGATAGTGACAAAACAGCAAAAGTACAAGAAGAAAAAGCAATAAAATAGAATTGTCTGTGGCTTCTCAATGAACAGGTAAGGTGCACTAACTATTCCATGGTTCCCATGAGAAAAATAAGAATAGCCCTAAAAGTAAAACTGGATTAGTTGTTAAGTTTGTTTTTTAAATTCTTCTGGCTCCAAATACATAATTTACTCAAATAGAACACTTGAGTGATGCAATTTTAAAACTATTAGCTGTTTTTATTACTTGTGTTATCTCTCCTGACCATTCCAAAGGTATGGTGATGTGCATAATATTTAACTACAGCAATTAAATGTTTTCAAAGGCTTAGAACTTTGTAAAATATAAATCAATATGGGGGTTTATCTCTAAAGCACCAGTTTGCAAACTCTGCTTGGGTGCATAGCTGAGTGGCAGAAAATCATGCTTTGAAATCCATGTTTGGAATAAAACAGTAAATACATTTCTGAAAGTAATGTATTGGCTTGCACCCCTCTATAGCTATGGTTCCTGTTCCCTCTTTGCCGGAGGAAGAAAAACTAATAAAATAGCTCCATTACTTCTCACTTGGCACATTCATTTGAAGCCCTTCTGCCATGTGTTCCCTCCAAGGGAGATGCGGAGAGTGCAGACATGAGAAAAATACTTCTCAGCAATGGCTCCCCACTTATGGTATACTCTCTCCAGGCAGTCACATTACTTATCTTTAGGTGGTAGGCAAAAACAATACTTTTCCATCAGGCCTTTGGTTTTTAATTATGTCTGGCTTTTGTCAGTGGGTGTCATGTTTTAGTGCTTTTTTTTCAAAAATATGAATCAGTTTTAAATTTTATTGTATTGTAGTTTATGCTGACTTTAATGTATGTTATTAATTTTTTGTTGTAAATGCATTGAGATTTTGTAATGAAAAACAACTAATAAATTTGATAGATAATAATCATTTCAGAGTTTTCTAGAAGGTAAATCAGATTACTTGAAAATTGGACGGTTGCTGGCTAATGTGAAATATTATGTTATCTATAGAGTTGTTTTATATGCACTAACAGCAAGAAAACTATGGGCTACTTTTTGGATCCCACCTCAAACAGTGTTGACTAAACATTTTGGGGAACTTAACAATTTTTTTTTTAAGTTTTGAAAACTTGTAGTTCTGTTTAATTTATTATTGGATAATCTCCCCCCCCCCCCGAAAAAAACACTACAACAACACTTCTGCTGCTTGGAATAGTTTTTGGTTACAAAAACAGCAACAATCTTGACTGACTGCAAAAACTAACTTTAAAACCCTTCTTTTGAATACAGATGGATTGAGAGCCTGCAGGAGATCAACACTTTTCTAAAAAAAGAACAGAATCTGTGTTGACTATGAGTACATTTTGTCTGTGGTTTGGCTCAACAAGAACAAGACTTACAATCTGTTTGAAAGCACCGTATCTGGATCTGAAGGGACACAGTCCTGTTATTTGCCAGCTTTGGACTTTAGGTCAGAGTTCAGCAAGATTACTCATAGATTTTGTCAGGACCTCGGTCTACGTCTGCAACCCTGAGCCCTGCTTACAAGGAAGTACGGGACTTAATGGGACTTAATTCTAAATAATTGCTTAGAAGTGTCCTGCAAGTTGAGTCTCAGAACTCCTATGTCTGTTGTTACTATTTATAGGCTTAATTAAAATGAATGCCTGATTCCCCCCTTATGTTTGGTCATTTAATCAGCATCCATATATTAATCAGAATAAATTACATTCTTGGTCAGAACAAAGCTTAATTGTGTTACGGGTGGTGGAGGAGAAGCTAAATAACATATGAGCATTAAAGTTGTGCCCAGCAGTAGGCTAGAAAACTTGACAAAAGGCTCAGAAATACAATGGCCGTGTCTCTTCTCTGCGCCTTCCCCTTCCCCCTCCAAATCAAACTTTTCTGGATGACGAAGGTCAGTGGGAAGTGCATAATGGAATGTCTGTGAGATTCCCTCTATAGATGGATGGGAACAGAACTCTTTGTTTTTCTTTAGGGTTTTTTGCTTGCCTGAATGCACAGCTCAGTAAGGGTCAGAATGCTGCGCTGGTGAGAACTAGCTATAGCATAGCTAATGACTTCTTATCGGCCACTCAGGAAGGAGAACTATAGAGCAAGGGAACGCAAACATTTTGTGTAGGGTTGGACAAAATAGATGAGCTTTTTCTTGCTTGCAGCCACATCACATCATTTCCAAGTGAAAACAGCCTAGCTGAATGGTGGCATGCTGGCAGGCTGCCCGTTCTTTAGTTTCACGTGCAAGAAGTTTGCAAATGCATTTAAAACATGTAAATGAAACAGCACAAGGCAGCATTGAGGATTTCTGTTCATGCCAAGAACATTGGACCAGCCGAATGGGAACACATTTCAATATTTGATGGGATTTTTCAAATATTGTAGGTATCCTGTATGAGTGTGTTGTGCTTCCTTTACAATTCAGGAAGAGGTTATGAGGCATGGGAAATCCTGTATTAATGTAGTATCTGTCCTATTAATAAGAGCAATTGTATGCCGGCTCTGTGAATACCTACATTACTCATGTCATGGCCTGAAAAAAAAGAGAAACTACACAATAGACTTCAGTCTTATCTGAGTAATCTGGTGCTGCTTCTAATGCAGCCTTTTTTCTTGTTAAAACCACTCTCTTCTCTCTTTTACATTGGGACACTGGTTCCTGTGTCTGTTTGCATGCCACTTGACTGCTAACAAATTACCTCATTAGTTCAGCTTGTTTCTGTAACAAATGTGCATTTAAATGTAGTTTTATGAACTTTACTTTAGACCCGCATCCACATACTAAGGGTTCATTAAAAAAAAAAAGCTTGCAAAACCATGTTCTATAATGGCTAAAATCTGGGGCATGTTCAGATCTAGAAAGTCATGTTGTCAAGATGCTTACTGAAAATGAGGCCTGGATGTCTCCAGGATGATAATAAGCAGGACATTAAGACAACCTCTTGTTTGCCCCCAGCATCTGGAATACTGCCTCTAGACAAGGAAGATTTATTTAGCTATCCTAACTAACGGTTAGTTAGACTGTTCCTTTGCCCTCATGGTGCCAAGCGGTACTTGGAATGAATTAGATTTAGTGTATTTGTTTTACATAATAAATATAAAATGGGACGCGGGTGGCGCTGTGGTCTAAACCACTGAGCCTGTTGGGCTTGCCGATCAGAAGGTCGGCAGTTCGAATCCCCGCGACGGGGTGAGCTCCCATTGTTCGGTCCCAGCTCCTGCCTACCTAGCAGTTCAAAAGCACGTGCAAGTCCAAGTAGATAAATAGAAACTGCTCTGGCAGGAAGGTAAACGGTGTTTCCGTGTGCTGCTCTGGTTCGCCAGAAGCGGCTTAGTCATGTTGGCCACATGACCTGGAAGCTGTCTGCGGACAAATGCTGGCTCCCTCGACCTATAGAGCGAGATGAGCGCGCAACCCCACAGTCGTCCGCGACTGGACCTAACGGTCAGGGGTACCTTTACCTTTTAATAAATATAATAAAACCTACAATTAAAATACCCCGCTGATACTACTGCTGGCATATAAAGTACCAACATGTGTTCAGGAGGAAGCACGTGTGGAGCAGATACTTATCTATCTCTAGATCTCAGCCTATGTAAAAACCAGATTTTTCAAAATCACCCTAAAACACAATTGGCTCTTGACTGTTTAGGGCAGCCAGATCAAATTCTACAGCACTTTTGTGATAGAGGTTTCTGGCATTTATCTATGCTAGTGTTTAGTGGAAGGGGGTTCCATAGTTCTAGGGTAGCCATTGAGAATGCCTATTTATTTGTTTATTAAATTTGCATACCACCCTTCATCTGTAGACCTCAGGGCTGTTCACAACATAAAAATACAAGATAAAAACACAAAATACATGATAAAAACAAGAGCAGCAACAAAAACCCCCAATAACCCCCCCTATCCACTCCCACAAATATATTTAAAAGTGAATAGGATGTTAATCAGCCAAAGGTCTGGTTGAAGAGAAATGTTTTCGCCTGGCACCTAACGGTGCATAATGAAGGTACCAGCCTAACCTCCCTGGAGAGAGCATTCCACAAACGGGGAGTCACTGCAGAAAAGGCCCATTCTCATGTTGTCACCCTCCAGAGCTCTTGTGGAGAGGGACACAAAGAAGGACCTCAAAGGGTGTTCTCATGGTCTTCATAGGTCCATATGAACTTTGAGGTCCTGAGCCGTTTAAAGCTTTGTAGGTCAAAATCAGCTGTTTGGATTACTTGTGTGCATAGTAGTCGAGCACATTTCACAGAGTAGCATTATGACCACATACTAGACAAATGATGGAAGACCCAACCTTGAAATGTTTTCCTGAACTAAACCAGGACAGCTGCATGTTTGCAAATTCTTCTGTGGTAGGGGGAGTGGGGCAGGCAGAGGGAATGCTCATGGCACTTAGCAAATGAGGATCAAAGGTTTATCCTGGTCTTCTCCCTGTTTTTGTGTGCAGACAAGTTGCGAGAGAGGTCAGCCACAGTTCACTTGCAGCTTGAGGCAGTGCAATATTGAACATTTACCACTTGGACCTGCTGACTTTATGAATTTGCACTTATTTAAATCCCGTAAGAGAAAATTATCCAACTGCATTTCAGAATGCATTTTCTCACCTCTTTAAAGCTAACGCTTGAAGGCTAACGAGGCAAGTCTCATTTCCTCTTACAGTACAACCACAGCAGCTCAATTTCCTGCTCTTGTGAAATGCCGTGGTATATTATCTGTCCATTCCAGCTCAAGACAACAATAAAGAAATACTTGGGTAACAACATGTTTTCTTTTGTTGCTTGTATTCATTTAAGTGATTTATTTTTCTATGTAGGATCCTATTTCTCAGAATGCTGGGGCTAACCAAACTGACATGCTGACGTGATTATGAACTTCTCTAAAGTCATATCCTGCTGAAGAAATCTGAACAGTGCTATAAACAGTTTCTGTGTCATTTCCCTCCCTTTTTGTTGCCTATAGCCGACACCTTGCATTAAGAAAGGCTTGGCTGAATTATTAAAACATGCACCCACCATTGTTCTATTCATGTGTTGTCAGCTTGTAAAACACAGTGGGAAATTCAGATTTCTGGTACTTTAATATTGGCTTAAGAGAGACAAGCCGTATATTGCCCTCGAGCAGTTCTGGTTTTCATTTCCCCGCTTTTGTTCTTAAATACAGTAACAGTTGTTAAAGCACATGAGGCAGTGATATGAGCCTCCAGTGTCATATCCCCTTCCTGAGAGGCACTGTTAGCCCTCCTCTCATGTCTGCTGGTTGTCAGTCCAGAAGGCAAAGTGATGTGAAGGTGGCATGGCAAACAAGTGCTGGCAGGGGGGGGGACACACTTAAAGTGAAAAGCAGGGGGACGACGGGGAACCTCAGGCCTTTCTAACTGGCCCTCGGGATTCTCCAGACCACACTTTGACCAACACATCCTCCTTGAGTGTTTTTGTGTGATCGGAACGTGTTCTTCAACTCATAATCCCTTCTGCTTGCCTGGATAAAGATGACAGAGGGATATGTGTGTGTGTCAAAACTAGGCTACTGTACCAAGGTCAAACTCACACTGGTTGCTCCATCAATTTTTGTCGCTAGCCCCAATCATACCTGGCACAGGGCCCCCACAAGGTTGGCCAGAAAGGAATGTGACCTTTGAGCTGAAAAAGGTTCCGCAGTCCTGGTCTGCTATTGATCACCCATCACAAAGTGGCTTTAGCAGGGGAAAACTAAGTGCTAATGAGAATTACTACTAATTGAAATCATGTTTTCTTGATAGAGCAGGGATGGGCTGCAGGTTCTCCTGGACCACAACCCCCATCACCCCAGCTCCTTAGACAGGCTGGCTGCAGTTAGTGGGAGCTGGGAATCCAACATTAAGAGTTGCAGGATGCCCATCACAACCCAAGAGAGAGATACAGGAGGATGGGTGTGAGAAAAGGTAGCATACCTTTCTGTGTGTATGCCTTTCATGCTTCCCCACCCCCTTAATATATAAAAGGGTACTAAAGGTGTTTTTCATTTCCTTAAAAAGACTTGTGCCTAGAGGTATAACGTATGAGAAATGTGGTTTGTAAGCTAAACAATAAAAGCTCTACAGGAAATGAGTCAGTGATGCCAAATGTGCCCAACTTGCTGACGTTAGCCAAAGAAACTCAGATTACGTTCTTCAGTATCATTCTCAGACCGTGATTATAACAGAGTGTAATGGGGGCTTTCCTTGGAAATTCGTGCCAAAGCTACTGCTAACAGGAAATAACCGGCACTCTCTGACTCTTAAGCAATGAGAGGACAGTTGTATATACTGATTTTGCGGGGAGGTGGGGAGAATAATTGTAGGTTAGAAAGAAAAACAATACAGGAGGTGGAATGAACAAGTTTGTTGGCTTTTAAAAGGTAAAGGACAGTTAAGTCCAGTCATGAACGACTTGGGTTGCGACACTCATCTCGCTTTACTGGCCGAGGGAGCCGTTTGTCCGCATACCGTTTTTCTGGGTCATGTGGCCAGCATGACTAAGCCGCTTCTGGCGAACCAGAGCAGTGCATGGAAACGCCATTTACCTTCCCGCTGGAGCGGTACCTATTTACTTGCACTGTGACGTGCTTTCAAACTGCTAGATTGGGAGGAGCTGGGACTGAACAACAGGAGCTCACCCCATCGCGGGGATTCAAACCGCCGACCTTCCGATCGGCAAGCCCAAGGCTCAGTGGTTTACACCACAGCGCCACCCACGTTGGCTTTTAGCAACCATTAAAGACAGGTATGTACACAGCACTGTTTTGCTTTCTTTACTGCTTCCCACTCAGAAATAACTAAGCAGCACTTGGACTATGATTTACAAAAGGGTAACTGTTAGTACACTGCAGCAAGAACAAGTCTTGTGGCAGCCTTTTAAAGACTGCTCAAAACCAGACATTAACCCTGTCCTGCAGCTCATTAACTGATGACACCACCAGCGAAGTCAGCTGATGGGTGGGTGGGTGGGTGGACAAAAGTCTTTGCAAATCTTCCCACAGTGATATTAATGAAATTTCATGGGTCTAAAAGTACATTATAAACAAGTGCATCAAAGAACCATTGAATAAAATATTACACCAGTTTGTGGTCGCTAGCATGAAAAACAGTTTATTTGCTTACGAATGCAAATAATTAAGAAAAAACCCTACCAGTGTGTACACTGTACACATTTGAATGACACTTACAAGAATGAAGTTATATACAATATACATTTCAGGATCAGAGGTGTACTGATGAGGGGATGGAGACAGACAAGTAACTTGACTCTGTAACTGTCACTGCCTGTGGGATTAGAGTCCCAAAACTCCAGCAAACAATCATATTTATGCCACTGGTAATAAAAGCTTTTGAATTAGGGTCCATATTAACTTATTTCATTACTACAAGGTTGGATAGGAAACAGGAAGGACAGTCAAAAAGGAATTATTGGATGCAAATTGCTATTGTCCTGAGAGCTCAGCTCCTCACTCTTCAGCTGCCATCTTCATCAAGTACTCCTTGTCTATTTTGAAAAGTCTCCATCCTTCCTCAGAAGACAGGTCAGAAGCTCCCCGTCTCTTGTAGAACCTGATGGAAGGCTCATTCCACTCAGCTACTAAGAAGTGCATACTGCTGCAACGACATTTGACAGCCACCTAGAGAAAGAAAATGGGCAGGAATAATTAAGGGAGTATTTCTGTGTGCTGGGATGTGGTACTGCTTCTTTAAAAAAGTTCTATGTAGGGAATTTCCAGATGTGGTAGCAGTTACGTTGTTTCACTGAATCCCTACTTGATCTATTTTCTACGTTCCCTACTCCAGTATTAATCTCTTGAAAACGAAGAGCTCTAGGATAAGTTACAAAAAACATTCCCAATGTGCTTCTTGAGCAGTTTGCAACCTTGAACAAATAATATCAATATGCAACTGAAGCAGAAGGGGAACCCTAAGTATCTGAATGGCCTGGTGGATATTGCAATATTCACAAGTTCAAATATAGTGGTGTGCTACTGCTGTACAATATTTCTTTGAAATAAGACACATGGTACTGAGCCACGCTACATTTGGTCATGCGGTTTACTGCTTATACCTCATTTGAGAGGATGTTTCCAAGGTGGACTGGTCATCTGAACACTCCCATCATCAGAACAATGAGGCAGTGTGCTACCACAGAGAACTCTATCATGGGCCAGGCTGTCACAAAGAAGGTAGCACCATTAATCCAAGGAAGGATATTTAAAAGCAGCATGAGAGATATCCCAATAGGTGCAGGAAATGCTTTAATGACACAACTCTGTTAAAAACATTTATGCAAAAAAAATTACATGCTGGGACATGTGTTCTAAATAAAAGTACTTCTTTTACCTATTGGGATACTGCTTTCTATGCTGTATTTATGCAAGCTCAATCAAAGGCACACTTATCCATGGGCACTGCACAATCTGGATTGAATAATTTCCCAACTAAGTGTGACTTTGGTTAAGTGATCATTTTAGAACACTTTCCCCATATCAACTTCTTACCTGACTTAAATTCTTTAGAATTTCTGAACCAATGCCCAAACCTAAAAATAAAACAAGTGCAATTTTATTAGTCATGTTTTTAGAAGAGTTGAATCAAACTTAATTGTAAAATGTTTCCTTAAAATTTAAATGGTACCTCTGAACTCATTCATTACAAAGAAGTCTTCAAGATACAACAGTTTTCCAATCCATGGGTCATATGTGAAGTAATACATGGCAAAGCCCACAACACTGTATCCTGCAACAAAACATATTTACTTTATATACATGTGCATACTTAGAGTACCTTTTTAATAAAGCAACAAGTTAGTATATACAAAATATCACATGCTTGTGCCAAAATAGTCACTCCGAACATGCAAAATTAATCTTATGCTGCAATAAGCCAAGTTTAGCACTCATCATACATTATAATGAATTGCAGTTTAAGTAAGATAGGAATTCCTAGCACGTTAAGGCCATCCTGGAAAGTTCTAAGACCCTCAAAAACCAGCATCATATTTTTTGGTCACAGTTTCATGTTGTTCTTGCACATACCCAGGAATTACGTAATTGCAACACCTGGCAAGTTGTGTCAACAATTACATCATAATTATAGCCTTTTGCTGGAGAGTCTCTGTACATACCCTATTGATACCACTTTGGAAAACAATTCAGGCTTCTACAATTTTACACGGCAGATCAGAATATTGTGGCAAACATTTCAACTCTGCTTCCTTCTAGATTTTGGAACATAAAACTCCCAAAGCAAAAGCCCCTGAAGTTTGTTTTCCACGTTAATTGATGTCCATTTGTTTACAATGCAATCACTCTTTCTTTTTAAAGGACGAGACTACAGGATTGCCTTTGTGACAGCTAAGAGCAAATACAGCAGCTATTATTTTTCCAATATGAGTATTTCAAGGAAATAGTGATTGCTTTCAGGTGTTTTCTTTGTTTCATTGCTTGCGTCATTCTCCTATGCTTCTGCTTGCAAAGGGAACAATTGTTCACTATCCTTACTACATCCTAGTCAATATTCATATTTAGAACTTCAATATTGTTACATGTAATCCAAGGAACAGAGTTACATACAGGATTTCTGATCTACCGAGTGTTTTGTAGATGCTTTTTTCTCTTTCTTTTTGAGGTACATGTTTTGGAATAGGATTTGACCCTGGAGACCTTACCTCATATATCATGATCATCTACTTTATTGTGTAACGGATCTTTTAGTTACCTCCCCGCCCATCCATGTACACGGAAGGGCCATGTACATGGCGAAGCTAGAGACTGTAACCTGAAGATTGGGGACAAATTAAAGAAAACATGTGATTCAACAGGATTACATAGTGATACGTTAGGGTCAAACAAAAACAGCCATGTAACGAAGTGGAATTATAGTTTTGTTCTTTTACGATTATACCTGGTTCTCCATTACCTTCAGGATAACTGAACAATAAGATACCATTTGAAAAGTTCAGTAAGTTTTAGCATTCACCTTTGCAATGAAGTACAGCTAGAGTCTTACTTATTATAAGCATTGTTATTTACATTCTGTGGTTTTCTAATTAATTTTTTAAAAAAGTTTCACCTTCAGCTGTCCAGTGTTCTTTTGGCACTTCTGCAACAAGGCAGTGGTAGAAGGGATGTTCTCCAAAGCCGTCCTCAAGTAGATCTACAGGATTACAATAAATGTATTATCTAGCTAGTTTTCCTATCCCCAGGTTGAATTGTCATAAAACTGTCCTGGTTGTCTTATTTTATATTACCTTTTTCAGTCAGTACCACTTGATCCTCCATTTCTTCATATTTAGCAAGCTCCTGTCCAAAACAAAGTATGTATGTTTGGTTATATTTCATTAGACCAACTTCTGTTAACATATTTTGCACTTCTTTTTCTTGCGCCATGGACCATAGTCTATATAGAAAAACCCATTTTATAGAGTACTATCTGCTTCTCTTCTGAGAAGAGTGAAAATTCAGTAGGGAACTATACAGTTAATGGATTATCTACAGTATTGATTCTACACCCTGAAGGACCCGAGGGAATTGCCTAAAGAAGATTAAGGAGGCAGCCCTTACACACATTGTCCCCAAAACAGGCCCTAACGAACGCATGAGACTTACTTCCAAATAAGGATGCACGGAATTAAGCTGTTCCACTCTTGACATGTTTTAAGCATTTAAAATGACAGGAACGAAAGGGTTAACAAAATAATTCCAATGTATTTAAGAAATGTAAGTTAATGCTAAACCTTATTTTTTGGGGGGGGGGGGAATTCCCAAGTGAAATATGTGTTCCTCAATGTTTGTATCTAATGGGACATCCCATCAAAGGAATTAGACCAGATGAACAGCTGAATCACTTTCAAGTGCAGTTCTGGAGCTGGGTCCTTGCTTCCTTTTTTTCTTTACAGCAGTCACTTGTGCAGAGGGTAGAAACTGTCGGCAGCCTATTTCGCAACAGCAGGAAGAGGATGTTTTGCCAACTCAGGAGGGCAAAGGTGTCTGTGCCCAGAAGGAAGTTATTTCGCTTGCAGAACAAACAGTTCCCACCCTCAGTGGCCTACCTTTGCCCTTGAACTGTATGTGCTAAGCTAGACAAGAACTGGACGTGGGGGGGGGGGGGGACTCCTGAAAGATCGAAAACACAAGACCGTTTTTGCTTCCAGAGTAACTGCCAAGGTAAAATTTCTAGCCATGTTTACACTCCAAACGTGTAAGATTGCAGTTTAAACTGGTGTGTTGCCGAGTACATACGGGGGAATTTCTCTCTCGCTATACACACGTCAAACGTTAGCATTTTGGTTTGCTACACAAACCGCCTAAAGCAGGTGCAGGCTTATTTAGGGGTAAAAATACTAAGAGATCCGTGTCGTCCAGTCTCTTACTTTTATCCCACCTTAACTAATTTTTGTTGTCGTTCCTTTTTAAAAAAGTCGGAAGGCGTGTGGTGGCAACTGATAAAAATGCCCTACTTTGGCGTGACTCGCTAAGCAGCCCCTCTGGTTGGCAAAGATAAAAGCGCGCAATCCTTCCTTCCCCCTCCGCCACCCAGGACGGCGCGCTCAGTTCAGAGAACAACTTTTATTATATTTTAAAAAAGGAAAAACCTCTCAAGAGGCTCAAGACGAAAGGAGGCCAATGGAAGTGACTTTTGTTTTTCCACTCTTGTTCACTGCATCTGCTCGTTTCTTGCCTGCGCCTGGCCTGGCGCAGAGCGAGATCTACCTTTATGAGGCGCAGGAGGTCGGCGCAGTCCTCGGGCCGCGCGGCGCGGATACGGAACGAGGCCATTTTCGGCGGCGTTTCCCTTTGCGTCCCCCGCCTCGCGTGAGTCCCCGATAGTTGAAGAGCAGGAGGAGCAGTTTCTTCATTCGCGTCCCGGGCGCGGCGTGGGCAGCTGCGGCGGCGGCGGCGGCGGCACAGGCGCAGTCAGGCTGCCAGCATCCCGCAGCAGCTCTCGGAGCGAAACAGCAAAGGCAGCGAACGAGGGCGCAGCGGGCTCTACTCCGGGTGCCCGCCGAGCAGCCCCTATTTATGCCACCGCCATCCCGACTCCCAGCCAATCACAAGTTGCCTCTCTATTCTCCCCCCCTCCCCGCCGTTCCTCCTTCACTTCTTACCTCATCTTTCCAGGAAATGATGCCGGGTGGAAACTTCTGACTCATCAAGGCCCGAGGCAAAAGGCAAGCAAGGCTGGGCGGAGACCGCCACCTTCTGGAGCGAGCAACCCGCACATCACCGCGCCCTGGAGGGAGGAGAGGGCCTTTGTCTCAGGCTTCCTGACCTCCTTGCAACCCCCCTTGCGGCACAGCCTTCCACAAGGGCTACTATCCCACCTACTGATGTATATGCTCACAAGGGAGGACTAAATACCGGTATATATGGCAGTTTAGCATCCTATGCACACGTGTTTTTCACATCATCTGCACAGCATTGTTCTCATCCAGGCGGCAGCCCAAGCCCAACCCCCATATTTAATTCGAATTTTCCTGATCCTGAGGGGACGCGGGTGGCGCTGTGGGTTAAACCACAGAGCCTAGGATTGCCAATCAGAAGGTCGGAGGTTCGAATCCCCTTGACGGGGTGAGCTCCCATTGCTCGGTCCCAACTCCTGCCAACCTAGCAGTTCAAAAGCACATCAAAAGTAGATAAATAGGTACTGCTCCGGCAGGAAGGTAAACGGCGTTTCCGTGCGCTGCTCTGGTTTGCCAGAAGCGGCTTAGTCATGCTGGCCACATGACCTGAAAGCTGAACACCGGCTCCCTCGGCCAATAAAATGAGATGAGCGCCGCAACCCCAGAGTCAGTCACGACTGGACCTAACGGTCAGGGGTCCCTTTACCTTTTACCTTCCTGATCCCCAGTTGGGCTTATCCATACCTCTGTTTGCCCCTCGCTTCCCCCAGGGGAATCAGGACAAACAGCAATCAGCCCTCAATGTGGTAATAGGGGGGAAATCCAACATAAATCACATACTACCCAACTATGAGGGTATTGAAGTTCATTTTGTAGGTGGGTTTTGGTTCTACCTGTGCGCTGTGCGGTAATGTTTTGCTAGGTGCCATCTATCACCACATCCCCTAGTTCTGTTGGCCAGGCACTCCTCTGTGGACCGGTCACAGGCTACACAATTAAGACAAAAACAAAAACCTGCTTTGTGCAAGTCTGGTATATTGGAACACTTGTTTGGCACACACCCTGCTTGGCACACACTCCACACACATTTGCATACACATGTACACAGGCAGGGAGCCTCAATGTCGACCTTCTGGAGGCTTCACCGGGGGCAAAAAACCCAGCTAGCCCCTCCCTCTCCAGCTATGGCACTGCCTAAAGGTACATATCTTATGTGACATCTCTCATTGCCTTTGCCTTTACTTCAAAGTAGCTGCCAGAGAAGGGCCACAATTTGATCAAGGAAGTGGTGCTGGGGAGAGGGAGGGGAGCAAAGAAACCTATGCCAGGTCCCCAGTCTGAATTGTCTCACAGAGGTTGCTATTAGCCCTGCTCAAAAAGGAATACCACAGTTGAGTAGCTTTGGGGTACAATTTTACAAGAACTCCAGAAACCACCTTATGCGATTGGTCTGCCTACCTCAGTATTGTCAATGCTGACTGGCTGTAGCTTTCCAGGGATTTTGTCTGGAGTCTTTCCCAACCCTGTGTGGAGGTGCCAGGAACAGAACCCTGGACCTTTTGCCTGCAAAGCCTGTGAATTTTTAACTTTGTTGTAACAGGTTGAACACCATCTTCTGTTAAGACTTGTTCCATCTAACTCCTTGCTTTAAGGAGACGAACAGAGAGGAATCAGTGTTATATGGTAATCTTCTTTCTAATAATGTACAAGCAGCTTGGCCATTTGGTTTTGTTTTTAGGCAGATGCAGAGATGTGGGGCCTCTAGAATTTTTTATAGGTTTATAAACAAATAAGTCAGATGGAAATTATGGCCAGTGACGCAGTCACCATCTGGATTGTATTAACTATGGTTAGCCTCTCCCACATATATAAATGTATGGTCTGGGAAATAGGATTGCCATATTTCAAAAAGTAAAATTCCTAACACCCACAAATTTATTGAGCTTTTTTTTGGGGTGATTTTAAGCTCACATCGGCCCCAGCCAGCATGACCGGTGGTTTGAGGTGTTTGGAGTAGTGGTTCAACAAAATCTGGAGGGGCATAGATTGATCATCCTGATAGGTAAAAGAACAAAATTTATTAGAGAGCAGGAAAAATGACCTTGTATGTTTCTAATTACATGTATGGGAGGGAAGAGAAAAAGAAATAAACTGCCACATCCCATGCATGCTTCGCCCAGAAGGGGAGGAGAAAACACAGCACAGAAAATCCAAAAACAGCATAAAAAAGCAGACATTTTCCCCAGTATCCTGGGAAAAAACACTACAGGCCATTAACTGGGGACCATGCTGGCAACCACACCCATCTGCCACCCACATACAGAGGCAAGCAACTGAAAAAAACTGAGCACGTGGCCCCTGCGCATACACCTGCACCAATGGAAACACAATGCACACAATGCCACAGTGGGAACCACAATTCCCATTCCATCAGCCGCAGTGGCGTAGTTTCTAGTGTGGCCAGTCTCCAGACACCTCTCATGCAAGGATTTGGTTTCATTAAAGCTTTTCCTGAGCACTGTTTTCTGAGTGCAACACTGTGTGGCTGTGGACACGCTACCATTTAGTCTAGCTTCGGTGAGCTCCCATCTCGTGTTTGTAGCGGTGAAAAATAAATAAATAAATACACATGACTTTAGCCACAATCCATATCTATCCTATACAGTAGTTGCTTGACAAATACTGCTGTTTCATGCATTCTCTCCATCTGATTTAAAAAGGTAAGCCAACATGTTCCTGTCACAATTAAGCTGAGATGTGTATGTTTGAGACAGCCGCTGCATATGCACAGATGCCAGCTTCAAAAACAGGGTGTGGGACACAACCGTGCTATGTTTTAAGCTGCTAGTGTGCATATAGCCTCAAAGGGGAGGAAGAACAGGCAACACAATACAAAGCATGAGCTTCAGCCCCACTAGGGAGGTGGTGGCAAATATGGCCTCAATTTGCCTTTTGCATGTATAGCAAGAAAGAAAAAGCCACCTCATTGTAACCCACTATCATCCATATGGTACCTTGGTTTGCATATATATTGGTTTGCATATGTTTTGGATTACAAACACGTCAAACCCGGAAGTGTGTGTCCCGGTTTGCAACTTTTTTTGGATTGCAACCCATTTTTTGGGGATTATGAACAAATTTTTTTGGAGGCCCCATTGGCGAAAGCGCACCTTGGGTTACAAATGGACCTCTGGAACGGATTATGGTTGTAAACCAAGGTACTACTATATATACATACAGGGGAAATGATATTATTATAAAGCAGTTATGTAACTCAAGTGATGGCAGTAACTCAGTACATTTTAACCATCTCTTTGCAATTACATTAGAGCAACAAACCCATTCTGTGTATTACAAATATCTTCTTGATTGCCTTAAGGATGCACAGAACGAAAAAGGAACAGTAGTGGAATCGGAAGGCCACCTACCCTGACATGCTACATGCTGACCTTGCTCCAACAGCTACCTCTAGGAAGAGGAGAGGGAAGGCGAATTGCTACACCTTATGTAGGTAAGTGCATTTTCAGTTCTGCTTCTACCATCTGTAGTATACATTTAAAATAGCATCATACCATTTTAAACACTTTCTTCCATATAATCCTGGGAAGTGTAGTCTGTTAAGGGTGCTGAGAGTTGTTAGGAGACCTCTTTCCCCCTGCACAGAGATTTTCCAGAGTGGTTTAACAATCAATTCCTCTTCCAAGGGAACTCTGGGAATTGTAGCTCTGTAAGGGAAATAAGGATCTCCTTACAACCCTCTGCACCTTTAACAAACTATACTTCCCAGGATTCTTCGGGGGGAAGCCATGACTGTTTAAAGTGGTATGGTACCAACTGAAATCTATGGTGCAGATGGGGCCTTAGAAACATGAACAGCATTATGGATAAAACATCCTGCCGGGTGTGTGGAATAGCCCATGTTTTACATGCAGAGGGACCTACCAACACAAGAAAGGGACGAGTTAAGAGAAGTACTGTATGCAGTAATAGTTTGGCTTCTGTACAGGCGCTAACCAGTCCTTTTGGCCTTCCTTCCGCTCACCCTGTTTTGCCCGACAGACCAGTCCTGTGAGTTAGCCACTGGACATGCCTTGTCCTGCTCCTTCCTTATCTCTTCCTTCCTGCCCCTTCCTCGCAAGTGACTGCCTCATTTGCCCTTCACAGCAACACCCATTTGATCTGTGAACCCCGAGATACCATCCCTCCTTGCAGTCCTGAGTGAGCAAACAATTAAGGGGCCGCTGCCATTCAACGTGAGGGCAGTCGCCACTAAAACTGACAAGTATTCTATGAAGGAATTTCTGCTAACGCTGAAATACATGTGGTGCGCTCATGAACAGCATGGTATAAAAACCGGATGCACATAACTGAAATAAACCAGTGCAGCTGCACTTGAGAACTGGTGTGTGTGTGTGTGTGTGTGTGTGTGTGTCATATTAGGCCAATGTTGAGGATTAAGATATAAAAATGCTTAATCCACATTCCACAGCTAGGCTGCAGCCATGGATGATTTCACATGCTGCCCAGCCCATATCTTCATAGTTTATCTGAAAAAAACACACAGCTATAATTCATAGCAAACAAATGAACACCATATCAGAAAACATATGCTTGCAACAGGAGGCATTTCTTTTGTGATACTTATCCCTAAATCTGGGAGCTATTCTCTCTCAAATCGGATTCTCCTATGCGAACTCACCCCATGGCTCTGTTCTGAGGAATGGGGTTATTATTAGCAGGCCAGGACACTGGTCTGATTTGGGATTCGAAGCTCAGAATCAAACGAAACGTCAGTTTAAACTGGACAACTAAAGTGCACATTGAATGATTTCGAATGGAAAGAGGAGTGGTCCTGGTCTGAATGGGGAAATAATGAGGATAGAATCTCACAGGAGAAAGCTTGCTTTAAGTCATAGTAGTTCATCATGAAAGTGCTTCCACTGAAATAAATAATGAAAAATAAAAAATAGTCCAGTAGCACCTCAGAGACCAACTAAGTTAGTTCTGGGTATAAGCTTTCATGTGCATGCACACTTCTTCAGATACCTGCATGCACACGAAAGCTTATACCCAGAACTAACTTAGTTGGTCTCTAAGGTGCTACTGGACAGTATTTATTTATTTATTTATTTATTTATTTATTTAATCTGTGTCAGACCAGTTAGCGTTACATATCAGAGAGAAAAGCTAGCCTAGAAACTTGCTTTCTGATATGCAGATTTTATGTCCAGGTAGATTTGCTTTCAAAGTTCAGACTCAATCTGTTTTACGCACTTCCTGTAAAACACTCAAAAGAGACAGACAACTAACATCAAATTTTGGAAAGTAGTTCGATGGGATGCATTGGGAAGATTGGGAAGCAAGTTTAAAATATTATTTACTTACTTATAGTCGTGCATTGGTTTTCAGCTACAACAGTAGTAAAAACTATACAGGTAAAATATTTATATTTACAATAGAAACAGCCTTGGGCACGTGCCTGAGCTGGAGCAACAGGAGGCATGTCTGCCCCCAAATGTTACATGAAAAAACAACAATGAGGCACTACACTTCTGTAAAACAAGAAAATCCTTTAAAAAATATTTATAAAAAAAAATTAGGGGGGGGAGAGGGAGAGAGGGAGGGGGAGAGAGAGAGAGAGAGAGAGAGAGAGACTCCACTAACCCAGAAATAGTACCTCAGGTTAAGAACTTTGCTTCAGAATGAGAACAGAAATCGCGTGGCAGCGGCGCAGCAGGCCCCATTAGCTAAAGTGGTGCTTCGGGTTAAGAACAGTTTCAGGTTAAGAATGGACCTCCGGAACGAATTAAGTTCTTAACCCGAGGTACCACTGTACAGCTCTGTGGTCTTAACCCCTTCTCATGCTAATTAGCAAAAAATATGCATTGTTAGATTTGGTCGCTAAATCTCCCACATATAGTTCCTTGGGATTCTACTCCCATGTTTGATGTATTGTCTGCCGTGGCCTTCTCCACCCCCTCACTTTCAAATAAAAACATTCTGGGTTTGGCTGTGGGGATCCAACTTAAATCACATCATGCAAATAGAGCTTTGACAGTATATTGACATAAACATTATCAACTTGAGCTACATTTGGGTAAACATGTATTTCATTACACTGTCAGAAGTATATATAGTGAAAGGATGTACAAACACTGCATTTTCAACCTAGCATATTTTAAAAATTCTTATCTATCTACTTCTTTGCAAAGCTTCTGCTCTTTTCTTTGTTCACAATCTCAAAGAAAGATCATTCTTCCCCATTAACTTTCTTCCCTGTGGTAATGGCAACAACAGTGTTTATGTTAAACATATCCTCCATCCCAGTGTTTTGTAGAAAGCGCCTTCTTTCCAATTGTAGCAAAGAGTGACAATTTAGTTTTTTGGATTAACTATTTTTCCAGTATTAATTGCTATACAATTTGGACTCAAATGCTGCCAAATACCCAATTAAAAGAAAAAGAAAGCAATTATTGTATTATAAAGCCACTAATCTTTACTAAAATAGTTAACGTGGGAAAGAAACTTTGTAAAGAGACAGAGGAAGTTAATCCAGAGAAATGGATGTTGGGGTATGTAAGAAATACTTCTACTAAAAATACATGTATAACAATAATCCCGTTGATATAAAAATCATGTCATGTGTTCTGTATTAATCCAGAATAACAACTTTGACCTTTCTGAAGCTGTGAGGATGGAACAGTAGAAGGGACAACACCACTGTTGTCTGGTGCCCACTGGGACTAGTATGCTCTCTTAGAGGCAAACTACAATGAACATAATTATTTGAAGGAACGAATGTGTTTCAATGGCGTTTTCAAGGTATATGTACACAGCCTCAAAATGGCTGCCATTTACGTATGTCTGGGATGTGGGGCATACGGCTCTTGGGAATAACACTGCAATGGGGCAAAACCTCTATGGCTAACACCTCCCGTTTTCTGAGATAAAGTTATGGGATGAACCTTTCCTGGGCCAATTTTTGGTGTTCCAGTGTTAGAATAATAGAATTGTAGAGTTGGAAGGGATCCCAAGGGTAATCTAGTCCACTCCCCCCCCCCCAATGCAGAACTCCTGTCCACAGCCATCAATGGGTGAGCTCAAACCACCAACCTTTTGGTTAACAGCAAGACTCGCTGGGGTTTGAAGGAGCCTTGCAGGCATCCTTCCTCCAGTGCTGTTCTGATTTGGTTTTAAGGACTGGATTTTATTGACTGTGGTACAGTGACTGAGGTACAGTGGTACCTCAGGTTACATATGCTTCAGGTTACATATGCTTCAGGTTACAGACTCCGCTAACCCTGCGCGGCGGCAGCAGGAGGCCCCATTAGCTAAAGTGGTGCTTCAGGTTAAGAACAGCTTCAGGTTAAGTACGGATCTCCGGAACGAATTAAGTACTTAACCTGAGGTACCACTGTATTGCATTTTATATGTAAACTTGCTTGATAAGTCACACTGGAGTGAAAAGTGGTATACAGTGGAACCTCGGGTTGTGAACGTGATCCGTGCAGGAAGCACATTTGCAACCCGCAGCACTGCGTCTGCGCACACCGCGATTTGGCGCTTCTGTTCATGCACAAAGCGCGATCTAGCGTTTCTGCGCATACACGAGTGCCAAAACCCGGAAGTAACCTGTTCCAGTACTTCCGCGTTGGGCGTGGTGCGCAACCCAAAAACATGTAACCTGAAGCATCTGTAACCCGAGGTACCACTGTATATAAGGTAAAGGTACCCTTGCCCGTACGGGCCAGTCTTGCCAGACTCTAGGGTTGTGCGCTCATCTCACTCTATAGGCCGGGAGCCAGCGCTGTCCGCAGACACCTCCAGGTCACGTGGCCAGCGTGACAAGCTGCATCTGGCGAGCCAGCGCAGCACACGGAACGCCGTTTACCTTCCCGCTAGTAAGCGGTCCCTATTTATCTACTTGCACCCGGGGTTGCTTTCAAACTGCTAGGTTGGCAGGCGCTGGGACCGAGCGACGGGAGCCGACCTTTCGATCGGCAAGCCCTAGGCGCTGAGGCTTTTACCCACAGCGCCACCCGCGTCCCTACCACTGTATATACAAAGTGAGAAATAAATAAGTAAAAGGAGCCCAATGCTGAAACCAATATGGTGCCCTCTGGATCTTGCTGGACTTCAACTCCCAGAACCTCTTGGCCATGCTGTCTGGGGTGGGGCTCATGGGAGTTGGAGTCCAATGGGAGGGCACCCTATTGCCTTCCCTTAAGGACTGGACTCCCAACTCCAGCTTTTATGCATGCGTTGAACGGGTGAGAAAAAAACCTAATTTTGAATCTAGCCCACTATGGAGTAGATCCCGGCACTCTAAGCACACTGACTTGGGAGCAAGTCCCCACTGAGTGGCGTTGCGCTGTAAACTCGCCAGCCACTCGTGCCATTAATCCTTCCCCGCACGGCCCTGAACTCGCAAGCACACCGGAGAATCAAGCCTAGCAGTATGAGGGGGGACGAAGTCAACGGAGAGCGGCTCCTCCGAATGTAATGGACGAACCCGACGCCTAAGCGCGGAGATAGGCCCTTGGGAGCAACTACTGCGGGGAAGAGGGGCGCGTTCTGCCGCAGACACCAGCAACCCTTCCGAAGAGCTTGCTGGTCCAGGCGGCGGGGCCGAGTTCCTGTTCCAGGCGTGGCTGCTGCGTGCCTTGGTAGAGTGAGTCACAGGGCTGTCAAGGCGGTTTCCCAAGTGCCGCAGGAAGGCGGGCTGCAGCCTGTGCAAGGAGCAGAATGTTGTCCCCGAGGTAAGGCAATTCTTGGCGGCGGCGTCTGCATCCAGCCGGCTCGGGGCGGGGAAGAGGCTCCGCACAGGCAGGCGCGCGGCACTTCCAGGGCCGAGTGGCAGCGCCGAGGTCGGTTAATAGAAAGCCAGGCAGACGCGACCGTTTAGGGAGAGCGGAGGCCCGCCCCTCCTTCCCCTTTCTCCCCGCTTCGGCCTGCGCCCTGGCAGGACGGGAAGACCTGGCCGGAGCCAAACATTGCTTTCGGACGTACGCCTTGTCTGGGGCCTCCTTTTCCTGGGAGACAAGCGCTAGACACGGCATACGGTCTCTGGGCTCCAGAGGACTAGCCTCGTGACAGCAGGAAGCCGCAAGAAGTGCCACGGCAGCAGCGCATAGTGCAGTTGGAATCACGCTGACTCCGAAGTAAAGTCCTCCCTGGTTTCCCTGGAACTTACACCTGCGTAAATGTGACTAGGACCGCGGACTTAAAGACTAACGAATATTGTTAATTTCAGGAGGAGAATTTGGTGGGGTTGGGCACCAGTGAGTCACTCTGGACAGGCTCGTTGAGTGGAAGTTCTGCCACCCATTTTTGAGTATTTTAATGCAACGTTTGGCCAAGTATGAAAGTTAAAAGTTATTCTACACTCAACTGTATTCATAAAGTACCAGGGCACACAGGACGGGTGGTGCTTGGGCCAATGGCCTTGGCCAGTTTGTGCTTTTGCCTCCCCACCACTGACAGGCCAGCCCTGCAAGATAGCATCTCCGCATGCTTCAGTGCTCCTTGCTTGTGCCTGGCAGGAGCACCCTGTTGAGAGAGGAACGGCCACTGCTGCTGAACCCATTCAACTTCCCTGCTGTCCCATGAAAACCCCCTTGTGAGGCTAACTAAAGCTAGATGATACTAGGATATGGGAAAGGTATCCCTATCTACAAAGGAAACAACAGATGTACCAAAGCCTATATTATCCAGGCTCGGGTAGATAATGAAAGGGAAAGACAGTTGGTCACCCCAGCAGGGTCAGTGGCATGACACATAGCAGGGATAGCAGGCGCAATATCTCTTCTGGTTTCAGCTGCAAGTTAGGAAAACCTTCACCTGTTGCATAACAGCCATGGAACATGCAACTGTACAGGAACCCACTTGGAGCAAGTAGATTAAGAACCCCACTGAGAAACAGCCAGGCGCATCCTGGTTAGTGCTGCCTTTCTCCTGATCTGCATACAGAGGACAGCCCAAAGCAATGAGCAACAGTTAACAGCCAGAGCACAGAGTTCCTCAACCTGGATGCACCATAGGTGTTGTGAAGAAGAAGGGGAGGGGTGGTCCCACCAGCTCAACCACTGTTGGTGTTTCAGCATCCTCCCTCATGGGGTGGGGTGGGGGGAAACGAGTGACTGCAAGTATACTTCTCCCTTCCTTGTTGCAGTGGCCCTCTTAGTGTGGCGACACCTTAGTCTTCCTGGATCCAGACTTTGATTCTGCAAGGCAGAAATGTTCGTGCCTCTTTGGCCAGCAGTGGCAGTGCTGTCAGTGGCCCACAACTTGCCTGCATTTTAGCAGTTCAGCCAGCATTTCTGTTCTGATAGTGATGCTTTCATACTTCCAGCCCGGTGGAACTTCTGCCATATCCTCTGGCTCCCATTTCATGGATCTCAAGTATAGGATTGCACTTTTAATGCCACCTATGATATCATACTCTTGACAGTATTCATTCTCCTTTTGATGCAGATGGTTTTCATTAAGCAAGGCCTGTCCCCCCTTGGCCAGGATGTTGACTTCCTCCACCAGTGGCTCCCACATTTCCCAGACTATGGAGGAAGGTAATGTAACTGGGCTGGCAGGTGTGAGAATACCTGCAGGCAGGTGTGAGAATACGACCAGAAAGGTTGATCTGTTTGTTTAGTGGCATCTGTAGCAGTAATAGCTGTAACTGGGCTTCTATTTATGTGGGAACTGTTTTTGAAACAAATATGTTCTTAGTGTAACTTTTCCCAGCAGTAAACAGAAAGTAAAAGCAACAAACACAGTGAGTTGTCATTAGAAGCACATCTCTCCATGGCATCAAATTGCTTAGTGGAAGAAAACTGGACCCTCCAGAATGATACCCAGGGACCTTGAGGCCTCTCTGCATCAACATCCACATTTACATGTGACAAGAAGGGAAACTATATTTTTTATGAAATGGCCTTGCTCTATGGCTGCAATGGGTGAGGGGTGTCTCAATAGTGTTGGGTGCCTCAGCAGCGCTTGACTTAGGGCAGTGCAGGCAGTTCCCCTGCATGGGGAACCGAGTTGAGGGGACGCAAAATAATAACAATAACAACCACAATAAAACCCATCTATTATATATAAGTGTTGTGTGCCAAATTTTGTCCCAACTCAAGGTGCCATATTACCAAAGTCTAACACAGTCTAGCAAACCAGCCCTGTTATCTTAACCTTCCCACAATTTACAGTGACTGGCTAGTTCCATGCAGGCAGTGGCCTGCATCATCAACACCAGTTCCTTGTAACACTTTATTATGCAATCCATAATAGATAAGAGTGCAAACACGTGTTTTGAATTAAGTAGTTGTTTAACCACGTCTGTTATTATTCTGTATACTGCAGCCTAGAATGTCTGCATTTGCAGGCAGAGCCACCACAGATGAAATAAGGTTTCTTTCTCTCTTACAATACCCCAGTCTAGCACATGGGAGACATTCTGTTCAGTTTTATCTATGATACACAATTTTGTTACCTTTTTTAATTTAGATTTTAGGAATCTTACTGAAAGTCATTGTGCTTTTATTATACTTTGTGTGATATAACTATAATAATAGTTATGAGAAACGTGGAATAGAGGAGATAAAGGAAGCAAACACAGCTATTCAGTACCCTGCGGTGCTATGTACACTTGGAAAACAAACAGAGGGACATCTTAACGTTAGCACAGAAATAAATGATCAGTACAATAGAATTAAATCATATGTTAGCACTCTTGTGCATACACTTCTACATTTTGTGACTGAGTCCAAAATGACCAGGAAAACAATGCAATTAGGGTTTTTGCCTTGTGTTTTACGACACTGATAATCTAAATGGCTTTTTCTACTTTACAGGACATTCACCCATTCATGTGAATAATGGTGTGTTGTGGTAACCTGTATGCATTTTAATATGGCTATATATCTGCTTCTATCTTGCTTCTATCTTTCTTTGTTGGATGGTTAATGAAATATACACATTAATATTTTCTGGTACCGGTTGCTAGTTAGTGTTTTTGGTGGCACTATATGGGTTCACACTGCTAAACAAATAAAGCATGTCTTTTTAATCAAAATATCATCTCTGTATGCCTGCATCTTGTGCTGTTATTTATGTTTACAATAAATCAGAAGACAAGTACCCAGGGACTTGTATAGATTTATGTTGAATCTAGAACCTTGTATTCAAATAACTGGGGGGCAAGCTGTGCCTCTTAAATCCCTGGCTCATGATCTCCAGTTTTCCAAAGCTTTCTTAAGTCCATGTCCTTCCAATGGTTCAAAGTGTCATTTACAGACCAACATAAGAAAAAGAGAGGTTGGTAAGCGTGACATTTTGTAATACTTTGAAATAAATATGGGTCCAATCATACGTATGCAACCTCTTATTCCTAGTCCCTGTGTGAGGATTTGCCTCAGTCCTACTTTTTTATTTTGTTTCCCCTTACTCAGCTCCATACCATTTCTACCCACTTTTTCCTAATGTTCAAACTTCAGACCAATGACATCTTTCCCCCATTTCCTTTAACCATTTACCAGATGGGCCTATAGGGACATTGCTAGTCAACACCTAGCCAATTCTATGTGCTTCACTTAATAAGAGTTTGACAGAACAAAGGGCAGTAGCTCAGCGATAGCATATCTGCTTTGCAAGCAAAATGTTCTTCTGGATTCAATTCATGGCATCTCTAGGTAGGGCTGGGAAGGACTCCTGCCTGAAATCCTGGAGATCCACTGGTACTCAAATGTTGACAGTACTAAGCTAGATGGACCAGTGGTGTGACTCTATAAGGCATCTCCCTGTGCACTGTCTTAAGATACTTCATTTGTAGTAATTTGGAATGCTGTTTCCATATTTGCGTGTGAGGGTAATACAGCTTGTAACTATTCTTTCAGGCAGTCTTTCCCCACATTTGGACAGACGTAAGCAGAACAAATGTGTTGGGTGGGAAGCAATTTCACTCCTCAACAGTGGTGCAATATCCATGATTAAGGATGGATTATCTCTGTCTCTCAAGGGGCAAATAGCTTTCTGAAGGACAACCAGCTGGTGCTATGTGTCAATGAGTTGTGGTCAGCAGTAGCATATCAGCACACAGAAAGATAAGGAAAGCAAACAATACAGCTTGTATAGTTGAGCAACACCACTTTACGATATGAAAATTGGGTTGTTTTGATACTGTTAGGCTAATTACTGCGAATGAGCAACACCAGACAATTATTGTGTTATTGGGGCCATCAAGAAAAAAAGAAGTCATATTCCTTAATATCTGGAAGTATCTCCCTTTTTTGGATTTAGGCAGTGGAGTAGCAGAGAAATGCTCTTGTTTGAATGTGGGAAAAATGAAGAATCATAGAGATACTGGGAGGTTTTTGAGCTTGAGTTTAGCTGTGCCAGAAGCAGCATGGAAGGAACTACAGGGGCCCACTCTATACATTGCTCTGTGGAAACCTGAGGATTAGTGATTGTGTTTCCCATTTTAAGGGTCAGCTTGTTTCCACTAAGCTCTGCTTGAATAAGATCATCAGTTTCCAATTCTCTCTTGTGCAAAGGAAACAAAAACCTGTGGTGCTGCTTCTGGAATCTCCTACCACTTGAGAAAGGAAAAGTGTTTAACAGGAAATGTTACTACTTTTATAGCTCAAAAGAAATACAAGCATGTGTATAATGGCAGTTTTTTTTTTATTTTAAAGACTGAATGTACTAGGGGAGGGAACATCTTATCCCTACAGTCCAGACACAGAAGGAACATCTGGTTGATGTGGCTTCCCTGCTTGTCCTAATGGGTTGATGGCAGAATAGTCTGTATGGGCTGATTCCTGCAGAGGGGTGATACTGATCCATAGGAAATATACCTGCAGCTCCCAAGGACATTCCTTCAGGAGTATTGACCACTGCTGTACAGATGTACCCTAAACACAGCCTATGGATGGAAGTCAGTGTTGGCCTTACCATGAGATGAAGTGAAGCTACTGTCTCAGATCATGGATTGAAAAACTGAGGGCAGCAAAAATGGGCCACTCCTTAAATTGCAAAAAGTATACATGAAGCACACCAATCTGACCATTCATAGGATGAAAATAGGTCTAGAGCAGAGGTGTTCTGGAACAGGGTGGCTAACTGATGTACCTTCAGATTGTTGTTGAATTCTGACTCCCATCATCCCTGCCAGCATGGCCAGTGGTCAGGAACAATGGGAGTTGCAGTACAACAAACACCTAAAGGTTCACAGGTGAGCCATCCCTGTTCTAGAATATATATGATATTAGCAGGTGGTGAGTGGCTAGAAAAATAAGTCTGGACCACAAATTTTGAAATTTGCCCTGGTAGGTTAGGTGGACTGCATGTGTTTATTATAGTTGACCTGGAAGAAGAGTCCTCTGACTCCTGTACTTTAAGAAAAGTGTCATCCATCCAGTTTGTTCAATGGCAAAGAGCATTCTGATATGTAGCGGCAACTTTTTGCCTGTGCACATGGAAGCTTGGCTCTGTTCATGGGTTTCCCTTATAATATCAGAGCATATGAATACAGAAATTTATGAATGTAGACTGAGTAACATACACATTCATTTTAGAATGTGCAGGCTTTCTTGCTGGGTCAAATTTGACTTTCACACACACACACACACACACACACACACACACACACACACAAGTCACAAGGATCAGTTGGATATTTTTGGTTGTAAAAAGATAAAAGCTGTCATAGTCTCTTGTGGTTATAATGGTGTATCCCCTGATAGCAGGAATGAACTTCACCAGCTGTTGCTTTTCATCTTCTCTTTTGCATGATTTTGCTTACTCTTCTGCTTCTTGGGAGGGTAGTAGTACCCTTTTGGTCAGTTAATGCATCAAATATTTCTGATTTTGTTGTGTTGCAGTGCGAAATAGATTGAGGGAGATAGTGGGAGCATCTACCAATTGGAGGTATGACACATGCAAAGCTTTCTTTGATTTTTTGATAGTTGCATTTCAAAATAAAGCAGAGCTGATTGGAATGTCCTCTTTCAGAGATTTAACCATCTGTCTTCAAACTCTGAGGGTCTTTGCCCCTACAGGAATGATGGTGATGATTATGATAATACTTCTCATAAATGTTAATAGTTTATATGCATTATCTTAGTAATCCTTTAAAAAAAATCCTTCAGAGAAAGTCAATTATTATTATCCCTAAATTACAAAAATGATTTGGATCTGATAGTGCTTGCCTTAGGCTGTAACCAGGTTCAAGGTGGGCCCAAGATTTGAACTGGTGATTTTCCAGCTCAAAGATCTTGATCTTAACCATTATGCTATGTAACTCTATTCTAGTAAACGTGTATTACATTTTTCAACCTGTGTCCATCTGGAATCATCTGATTTGTTTTCCTCCAGAGACCATGTGCAAGCAATGAATGAAAGAAAAGCTTTACATACCCTCCTTGCAAAAAACCAAGCTGACCTGCCCCCTAGGAAAATGAGAGACAGCTATATAGAAGTTATTCTGCCTTTGGGAAGTCAACCTGAAATAAGAGAAAAATATCTGAACGTGCACAACTCTGTCAGGTAAAATCAGTTGCCTTTTTAATAGAATGAATATCTTCCTACTTGGTGCCTTACCATTTGCACTGTTATCCATTTTGACTTAAAAATCCCCCCCCCCCCCACCTGGCTCTCCTAATTATTATATGTGAATTTTCAAAAGGATCAAACTATTGAGATGTTTAATGATAAATTTTTAAACTTCAGATTGTACTTTTTTTTTAAACACCGTCATAGAACTATGTTGGATTCGTCCCAGTATCTTGCAAAGTAATCTTACCATGTACCATTTTAACCTTGGTAGGTTTGGCCGAATTCTTGAAGATCTTGATAGCTTAGGAGGTATGTAACAGCCATGCAGTTTCATTGATCTGATAGTCAGATTAATTTGGGTAATTAGAATTCTGGGGTCAGATATTACACAGAACTGGGATGCGAGAGAAAGGCGTGTGAGTTACTCGGGCTTCCACTTTTTTGCAGTTCCTGTGTAAATGCTCAAATATTGAAGAGTGACATATGTGACCTAAATGAGTTGTGCTCATGAATGCCCTCAACCTGCAGGAGCTAGATGGGAAATCTTTCCTTGCTATGGCGAGGGTGGTGAATAGAGAGAATGGTTCCTTGATTTTCTGAGATCCTTAGAGAAGGCAGCCAGTCTGTGATGCAAAGCACGACTATCCAGAAAGAAACAAGGGCTGCCAAAATCTCAGAAACCTTTTCCCAAGCCAGGATTTGTGTTTTGGTGGTGCAGTGCATCCACGGGAGCTCTTCACATGACTGATTGAATGAACCCATTTTAATTATATTTGTGAACGAGACATTTTCATGCATGTTCCTTGTTTGTTTGAGCTTGTCAAGTGTTATGACACAAATACCACATTGTAAAAATTTTACTGCACCCCTTTCATAAAAAAATTAAATACAGAGAATAAATCATGCAGTCTCTTTCATCCTTTCTCTACAGTTCTGATTTGTTATACACACACAAAGCATGAAGCTGGTCAGATGTCTCCTTTGTCGATTGTTACAGCGCTGGTGGATAAAATTGGTACGGTGTTGTTGGATCTATTAAAAAACTTAATGCTTGAACTAGGAGTGCTCGCTGTGTTGGGTAAAAAGAGCTAGGCTTCATTTTGACATAAATGTTGGGGGGAAGGGCAGGAGCTAACTGCTCCACCTCTTTTGGATAAGACTTTCTTCAGGCTGCCAGATGTTACAGTAAATGTACATTTGCTTCCAAAACAACACCTGTGTTTCCATGCCCCTACTTTCATTTTAACAACTTGTTAGGTCCATTATGTCATGAGTTCCGCCCCCTCTGCTTCTCCCCTACACTAAATCAGTGATGTGGAGCAGGGCAGTGCTGAAATCACACATTTCTCCAATTAGATACTGCCCCAAGAGGAAAGGCAGCAAAATGTGTTGTAGCCATTTTCTGTGGCAAATGTGCACTTCCTGTTGCATCTTGCTTGACCTGAAGAAGGTGCCTGGCAAACCTTTCTAGGCAGCATTCTACAGCTGGAGTCTGAGAAGGCTCCTCTCCCTAGTAGCCACCCAGCTCACTTCTCTTGCTGGTGGCACCCAGAGTAGGCCTTTAAAAAGGATCTTAAGGGGTGTGGGGCAAAGGCAGTCTTTTAGGTATCCTTGTCCCAAGTCATTAAGGGCTTTAAAGGTTAAAATGGGCACTTTTTCTGACTTGTAATAGATTACCAGAGGTAAGTTAGCTTCCTTGAGCTAGAGAAATTAAGTTACTTATCTTTAGTGTCTATGCTCTGACTCCTGTTTGTTTGCTTTTAGGATTATGGAAGCAGGATATTCGTCCAGACTGTGATATCAAGTTCGTTGGGAATGTTTCATGGGTAGGAAGGACATCAATGGAAGTAAAGATGCACATGCTTCAGGTTGTAATTTTTCCATATAAAAAGTAATACACTTTATGAGTGCCTGAGAGTTCTAAAACAAGGGCCTGGTTCACATATGGCATTAAACCACAGTTAAAAACAAACTGGTTTAATGTGAACGTGCACATTAGTTCTCTCTGCTCTGCTTTTGCACTTGTCGCATCACCAGGAAATCTGACATGTTGTGAGGTCCCACCCCGGGCTTTTGGTTTGTTTCTCTCCAAACAAACCCTAGCTGGCAATTAAGGTTTGTTCTTGGGTTATTGCTTGCATGTATTTTGGGAGAAAGAAACCATGAGCCTGACTTGTTTTCTGATGGTGCAGCTGGAGAGAGAGAGAGAGAGAAACGCAGTGTGCCCCAGTTTCCAATAAACCATACCTTGTATTTAGCTATAGTTGAATGTGGTGTGTAAACCAAGCCACTATGAAGGCAGAACATAAGGGTCTTCTTTGCGTTATCAGCAGGAACAAGACTAGTTTGCTAAAGATGATTTCCCTTCCATTGTTTTCTTTTAGTTTCATGATGGTGCCTATCATCCTGTATTAGATGCAACTTTTGTCATGGTGGCCCGTGATCCAGAAAACAAAAGGTAAGGCTTTCAGTAGACCATTGGGAATAATTGTACAGTGACAAGTGGTAAAGTCTTTTGCTGAAGGGAGGACAAAAGAGGAGAGAGCTGCTTGCCCAGTGGGGGCCGAGCTGCAACACTAGCTTCCTGACACGACTGCTGCTTACTGAAAAGTGGGGAGAGATCAGGGTTATGCCGGTGTACTGGTGGAAGTGCTGCATTGGCTCTGCTGGTGGGCTGCATAGCCTCCTCACCCCTCTCCCTCTTGGTAAGTGACAATGATGCCTCTGCCAGGACGCTAACACTATAGCTCTGTCCCGCCTGGAGAGCTGGTTCTGGTGATAGTCAAACGCTGCTGCATTCAAACACTCAGGCAGGCATATACACACCTCATTTATTTCCTCCCCTTTATTCACAGGCCAGCATTTGTGAACCCACTGATTCTTGAAAGTCCAGAAGAGGAAAAAATCTTTAAGGAAGGCGAAGGTATGTAATGCATTCCTCGGGGTTGTGAAGAATTTCTGGTTGTGGTCCATTCTCCCATTTCATAAAGGGCATTTAAAGATGGATTTTCAGGGTTCTCCCTCCAGCTCTGCTCTTATAAGTATTGAATATGTGGAAGATCAACATGATTAATAGATAATAGGGGAAGGAATTTAATTGTCCCAATTGGCTTGTAACAAGCCTGTCCACTCCATTTCACTTCCTTAAATATCCTTTTAAAGCCATGGAAGCCAGTGGCCATCATTATGCTATGCTGGCCACTTCCGCAGGTGAATTATGCCTTGGGTGAAGAAATACTTTCTTTTGCCTGCCCCAAACTTACCACTGATCAATTTCCTTTGCTGACCCAATGTGTCATTATTAGTTTTGAAACAGGAGGGGATTGGATACAGTTATTGGAAACTTATTTCCACCAAGTAATTTTCTGCTCATTTTCATTTACTCGGTTAGCAAACAAGACCAGAAGAGTTGATTCCAGTAGGGCTTCCTTGCTAAAAATGGCTCCTACTGCAGAAGAAAGAAACATTGTACATGACATATTTCTTAATACACTGGACCCAAGGTAGGTGGCGGGGCAATGAATGCTTTTACAAACTTTACTTCTGTTCGGGTCTGAATTTTCTTAAAGGTGGCAACTTGTTATTCTATCATTTCTCAGCATGTACCTATTTCAGGCATTGAAAAAAGGGCTGCTCAGATGTTGTTTCCCCTTCTTTTGCCTTGTGCAGAAGTGAATGCCCAGGCCAGGAGATCCTGCATTTATTTATTTGCGTTTTATATCACTCTTACTCCAGTTGGGAACCAAGAGAGGTATACCATATAATTAAAATACTGGTACAAAAATAATATTTACAGCCCTACTAAAAAACAAAATCTAAAAAACCAAAGTGACTAACTCTGACCTTAGGTTCTCTTCTAACCCTGGATACTGAAACTGCTAGAGGAGGCAATGTCAGTATCAACAGTCAGGAGACATTTGTGAATGTTATTTTTATTACCCTTGTGTTTCTCTGGGCAGCATATGCAAGATTGTCCAAAATTATTCTTACTAGTCCTTCTCAAATAAGTTAGATCAGTGGTTCTCAAAGGGTGTGGCAGGAGAGGATTGCAAGTGTGGCAGGAAGATTCAACAACAGTCAGTATTATATGTTTGAGAACCGCTGAGTTAGTCTGAGAAGTTAACCCTGTGCAGTATGTTAGGCTGAGAGATACGGCTGACCTGAGGCTGCCAGTGAGTTTCATGGCTACGTGGGGATTTGAACCTGGTTCTCCCTGATCTTAGGCTGGCATTCTAACTATTGCACCACTTTGGCTCTAAGAGGTATCCCCCTGGCTCCCCACCAAGGTGACAAAGCTGGCCTGAGGTAACTCACACAGAAGCTATTCAAGGGAAAATGACACACTGATTCCCTCCCCCCCCAAAAAACCCTGGGATTGATGGGAAGCCATAAAATTATCTGAACCTTTAAAGATGAAGTGCTTTATTTTAAAGTCCCGAAAAGCTTTAAACAGCTTTGTCCAGCAACTGGATTTTTTTATTGCAAAAAACTGACCACAAAATGGGTCTTAAAAAACACAGGAGTGGATACATAGGCCATGTTGCAATGAGTAGATGGCGATTCCCCCCAGAAACAAAGGCCAGTGTACTCTTTGGCTGAGTGGATATTTGAATCCAGACCTCTTCATTCCAAGTGTAGCACATTTAACTACATCTATTACACGCATCCTGGTTGGGGCATTCACTATGCGTGTCACAGTGCAATGACGATGATGTGTGTGAGCCTAAGGCCTGCTTGTTGTCGCACTATGTGGGAGACATGGGGGGAGTAACATTCAGACAACCCCAGGTGGAGGTTAAGCAGGGGCTTTGCTTCGTAACGTTGAGCTGAGACAGCATCTAAACTCTCCTCCTCTCATAGGACAGTGAGTTTTCGGAGTCGGCTGCTGCCACCCACCGCAGTGTGGATGGAAGATGCAAAACTGAAAGGTCTGGAAATCTGCCATCCTCAGGTATTTGCAGAGAGCTATAGCATGATTGTGTTAGGGGTGGGTTTTGTTTTGCTCTTGGTAAACAGATGTTTGACTTCTTATCCGAGCTGTGATATTTGATGGTGCTTCGGTTATATGATAGAAATTACAATCTTTTTCATTCTGAAGTTATCTATCCATGTAAGAAAGTAGTCTTGATAGATTTTTGTAGTCACACAATTTTTTGTGAGTCACCTTCAAGAGTCAGCTTAATTTTTAATTGTAGCATTACAAGAAGGCTTCCTAGCTGTATTATTCTGAAGCTCTTTCCCACTGCGGAGGAGGTCCCACTAAGCATATCATGTGAACATTATTGGTTCATGGCTGCTGGCAGTGTATTTGCCAGAGATGCTGAGCAGCTTTCCAGTAAATGTTAGCACATCCGTTGACATACTTAGGAAATCCATATTTCATCCCTGCCCTCCTCCAGGCACTCCACCTCCGTGTCATTGTGTATTGTTGTTGTTGTTTAGTCGTTTAGTCGTGTCCGACTCTTCGTGACCCCATGGACCAGAGCACGCCAGGCACTCCTGTCTTCCACTGCCTCCCGCAGTTTGGTCAGACTCATGTTTGTTGCTTCGAGAACACCATCCAACCATCTCGTCCTCTATCGTCCCCTTCTCCTTCTGCCCTCAATCTTTCCCAACAACAGGGTCTTTTCCAGAGAGTCTTCTTTTCTCATGAGGTGGCCAAAGTATTGGAGCCTCAGCTTCAGGATCTGTCCTTCCAGTGAGCACTCAGGGCTGATTTCCTTCAGAATGGATGCGTTTGATCTTCTTGCAGTCCATGGGACTCTCAAGAGTCTCCTCCAGCACCATAATTCAAAAGCATCAATTCTTCGGCGATCAGCCTTCTTTATGGTCCAGCTCTCACTTCCATACATCACTACTGGGAAAACCATGGCTTTAACTATACGGACCTTTGTTGGCAAGGTGATGTCTCTGCTTTTTAATATGTTGTCTAGGTTTGCCATCGCCTTTCTCCCAAGGAGCAGGTGTCTTTTAATTTCGTGACTGCTGTCACCATCTGCAGTGATCATGGAGCCCAAGAAAGTAAAATCTCTCACTGCCTCCATTTCTTCCCCTTCTATTTGCCAAGAGGTGATGGGCCCAGTGGCCATGATCTTCGTTTTTTTGATGTTGAGCTTCAGACCATATTTTGCACTCTCCTCTTTCACCCTCATTAAAAGGTTCTTTAATTCCTCTTCACTTTCTGCCATCATCATTGTGTATTACAGCCATGAAAGAGCATGCAACAACCTACGGACTAGGTTCAGGTCTTTGCCAATGTGTTTTTAGCAAAAGGTACCAGCTGCTCAGTATATATTGCAGTCTTGTGCCCGTTCCTCTTCCTGTCCCCACTAATTGGTTGCAATCACAAAGTAAAGCTTGATAATAATTGCTGAGGAATATGTAAAATACCTCTTGCATATTGACATGTGATTAGAGCGTATTGATAGCTAGATTGATGATATAATTCCATTGCTCTCTTTTCTTCCTCACCGTTTTAATCATTGATTTGCATTTCTCACTTGATCCAAAATGCTTGTATCACCAAAGCTACATATGTACTTTACATTTAAAGTACAAAGAATCATAGGAGCTGCATTTTACCCCTCACAGAGTTACAATTATCAGTCCTCAGCATCCTTTGGGGGTGAGGAATGTTGTTTGCATTTGCTTTAAACGTATACTGTGTTGGCAGCCCAAATTTCCCTGCTGTCACTGGACAAAATTTCCTCTATCACCAGCATAATTTGACTGGCACAAAAAGTTGGTAGTTCTCACTATCCTTCATTGCAGTTGGTTGGACTGCAATGACTATTGGGAGTCCCTTCCACCTCTACAAATGGTATGATTCAGTGATACACAGTATATTGTATTCTATCCACAGATTATGCATTTTGTGCTTTTTGTTATGTTGCCAATAGCACAAATTCCTAATTACTTGTTTTATGGCTACCTTGATGGAGAACCAGAAATAAATATACGTTTTAAGTCAACATTTTCTGTAAGGGTGCATCATTCACCACTGAATATTTTTGACGGTAGGAACGCAACATTTTCAATAGAATCTTTGGGGGATTTCTCATGAGGAAGGCATATGAACTTGGATGGGCTTGTGCCTACAGCTATGGGTAAGTCGCAGGATGGTAATATTTATGGGACTTAAAGCCCGGCGAGTCTTTTGGGAGGGTGGGGGGAGGGGAAGAGGGCAGGAGTTCACTTGGTTCTCCCTCCAGACTTCCTCCTTCCCGGCTATGAGTGGGAAGAGCACCTTTCTCCTCTTGCACTCTCAAATCAGTACCATGTGAGCAGGGAAGAGGCCACGTAACCTTGTAAAGTGATTTGTTTTACAGATTCAGTACAGCAGCCTTCCCCAACTTGGTGCATTCCAGATGTTGCCCGACTACAGCTGCCATTTCCCCTCACTATTGGGAGTGATGGCAGGAGCTAGCTGGGAGTTCAACAACATCTGGGGGAGATCAGTTTGTGGAATGCAGCTGTAAAGTGATGCACCCAAAGACATTTGGGCTAATTTTGTAGGAGTTAGTGAAATCTCATACAACAAATGAGTATCACTAAGTTGGACAGTGAAAAACGTCTTAGGAACTGCCAGCTGGTCTTACCCCTTTCTTTCATAAAACAAAATTATTTAAAGCCTTTTCCTAATTGCAGGTGATATCTATACACAAAAATCAGCTTTTATGTCGTTTCTGATTTCTCATGTTTTTTCATGTTACTTACAACGCAGTGTTCCCTATGTTTCCCTTTTAAAAATGTATTATTTTCCTCCGCTCCAGAAACTCCCGGCCTTATGTGGTAGCTGTAGATGATATCATGTTTCAAAAACCAGTTGAAATTGGATCTTTGTTACTACTTTCTGCCCAGGTAATGGATTTATTCTACTGAAACCATTTTGATAGATCATACTGGTATAAATCATTTGGCTGTCCCTGAAAGTGAGCAATAACAAGTCAGAGAAACACTGGCTTTCCTTTTCAAATATTAAAATGTTGTGTCTTCCTTGTTCATTTCTGAATTTGGAGGCCCATAGTAGCTCTTTTTTGTTTTAAAGGTATGCTATACTGAAAAAAATAATGCCCAGGTTCGAGTACACAGTGAGGTGTATGATCCAGCTACCAGAGTGCACCATACAACCAATGTCTTCCACTTCACATTTATGTTAGAAAATGAGATACCAAGTATTGTTCCCAGAACATATGGCGGTGAGTACCTATTTTGGAAGCTTCACACAGTGCATGATATTGCATGCTGCAGTGCAAAAGTAATGGTATTATAGGATCATGGGCCCAGGATGGATTCCTTCCTGTTCTGGTTGTCCCCCACCCCAGTACCCCTTTTCCTCTCTTATCACCTCTCTTTCTGGGTTCATTTAGGTAGCCCAGAGAAGAATTGTATAGTACCATATTGGCTGTATATCTGTTTCAGCAGCAATATCATAAAAGGCAATTTGTGTAAGGTCATGAATTTAAGCTGTACTTTTAACATTTCATGGTCGGAATTTGGAAAAGTGTGTGACTTATATTCAGGCCAACATGGTAATTTGTGCATTCTGTTTTTTGTACTAACGTAGTTCAAACTGTGTGAATCTAGGTCCACAGTTCCTATCCATTTGTTTTGTTTTGTTATTTTAAGGTATTAATCTGCCCACTTCTTCAGTCTGTGCTGTGTGAACTAACCTAAATGAAAGGAGGAACGATGAAAGTGTTCTCAATGAAGACAGAGTAAAACTTTTATTCCAATTTTGGAAACAGGCAGGCTTAAAAGCGAGAACCCAGTGTGTGTAAGGAAAAAGTGTGAAAAATTGACTCGAGTATGTCTTACTAATTGACCACATAATCTTAGGAAGTTTGAGAAGTATCCATATAAATGACTTACGGTAGTTGCTTTTTCTTGTCTTTCAGAATCCATGCTGTATTTGGATGGGAAGCGGCACTTTGATTCCGCCATGAAAGAAAACATAGCACCCTAGCAGTGTGCCACCTTTGGAAGGAGATCGCCTTGGAAGCTTTAAGCATATTGCTTCTCCACAGGAGGTGGCAAAGCATTTCTGCCATTAAAAACAGTATGATCATGAATGCAGAAATGCTCTAAAGCACTTACTTTTATATCCATTTATTGTTTATTTCTATTTATACATAGTTTTTAGATTGATTTTTGTATTTCATATTGGCGTTTCATGTATTTTATGTATTTTTAACGCCAAAAGACGAACAAACTATATATCATGACCATCACAGTGGTCATTTGCTTTGCAAAGTGAACAAAGGTAGCTCTGAAAGGTGGAGGGTGAAGAAAATGCAGTCTGGAATCTGCCACTGAACATCTTTTGCATTGTTACTCAGAGGTGGTGATCAGTATACCATTTAAATTCATATGCTTTTCCTTAAATGTTTTCTACCACTGACTTCAGACTGATAAAAGCAGCTAAAGCTCCTGCACACTAATTGAAAAGGATTAAGCAGTTGCATGGTGTGTCAAGGCCACATCAGGTCCATGAAGACCATTACCCTGCCTATCACAGTGGAACTTCCTGAATTAAGCAAGAACGTCTCTTGATTTCAGCCTTTGATAAACTCCTACCAGATATGGAAATGTTTTACTGAATAATGTATTATATCCTATAATTTAAAAAATCATACGCTTGATTGAAATAATCTTATTACAAGCTACAAAAATATATTCCAGGTCGCTTCATATCATGTATGGTAGATCTACCCTCACATTGGAAATGATTTGGCAAAGATGCTGTGCCAATTTGTGTTTCTAAACTGCGCATCAGTGAAGCCAGAGATTCCTTTCTTTTCATAGATATTTCTCTATGCCAGTTGCATTTTGAAGTTTTGGGCTATTCAAAACTGAGAATGCAACTCCCCCTTGTGGATGTTTGAAGCATAACCATGCTTCTACTATGAATAGATTGAGATACTAATCACATTACTGGATGTCCTCCTCCATCTGAGAATAAAGATGCTTGACACTGTATTTTAGTGTTTAAATTATGCATTTAATTTGTAGAAATGTGTTTGGATTGTGCAGTTTCTGTAACTCATCTAACTTAAAAATACATCCCCAAAGTTTAAGTAACTGTGGTAGCTTTTTCCAGTGCTTTTTTTCTGGGGAGACGCAGGAGGATGCATACTCCTAAACAATTTGTGAATCTTAAGTTTGGCCTCATTGAGGGGCAGTATTTCAATATGAGTAGAAAAATGAGAGTACCCATAAACATTTTTTTTTAAAGAAAAAAAGCACTGGCTTTTTCACATTTGCTGTATACTGTCTCTCAAAAACATTGTGTGCATAGATTGTGATTCAATAATTGAAGTTTAGACTTAATTTGGAAACGAGTTCCATCTAGTCCTGTACCCTTTGCAAGAATATATGGTAAGCAGATGGCAGCACAAATGAACAATTTTTACCTTCTCATGCCCATCTTGCACTCATTTGTTTTGACTCTGCGTTTTCAAAATAGAAATCATAGAATATGGGAAGTCTGAATTATGTAATCAATATATTGGAGTGGGCAACCTCCAGTCTGTGGGCTTCCTGCTTGCCCTGCAAGGCTGTTTTCCACAAACCATACCCACCTACCTTCCTGTGATGTCAGGCAGAAATGCAGCTGTTTTCCCTGTAGAAAGCAGGGTTGATCAATCAGCTGATGAGTGTGTGTGTGTGTGTGTGTGTGTGTGTGTGTCCTTGGTTCGGTGTGTGAGATTAATTTGCACACTTACTAAATTCTATGGAACACAATGCTTACTTCAGAGTAAACATGCATATAGTTGGGTTAGAAATAGTTATTAGTGTGACTAGCAGCATGAGGCTTCCAACAGTGAAAGTAATTTTACATGGTAATATTTTAGCACTGCTTCACTGCTATTATTCTACTTTAGTAGAACAAGAAGCCTTATACACACTGAACCAAACACTGGTACAATTCCACCAAGAAGCAACACACAAGCAATTATCAAAATTAGTGGAACTTTTATTGGCAGATTTTTAGCTGTGAATTGTAGAAGAAAGCAGTCAGTTCACTTTACCAAAATACTTCAGTTTTCCTGCAGGATCTGGAATTATCTGGATAAGGAGAAAAAAGTTGCAATCAAAATCAAAATAGTCTAATGTTTGTTATATATCTGCTGTATAAAGTGAACTAAGTCCTGTGCTGATGATTGGATGTATATTAGACCCATCCATCCTCCAATGAGTTCCCCAAGATAACACAGGTACTCAAATACCCAACAGTACTTACAAATCTTCTCTTGGCCACCACATTCTCATAGCATCTTCAGGTTTGATCTAAACACATGCAGAAGGCATGGCTACAGCTATTAGTGTATTCCTGTTTTCATGTCACAATAGTTTGATGATACAGAGTACCCTACAGACGCATGTGCCCTACCTCTCCTGCTGCTGCTCAACACACACATTTCCTGGTAAGAACTACAGTTACACCAATTCAGATATGGTATACCAAGGGTGGGTAGCCTTGGCCCTCCATGCATCGCATCTTTCCCTCTCCCCTCACTGGCCCTGCTCTCTAACAAGTGCTTTTGCTTGTCTGGAATGTGTCTGTGATCTTTGATAATGCTTCTTGCTTGTATGGATTTTGTATTTTCTATTTTCTGACTGTGTTCTTGCCCTCACACACTGGATATGGTGACACATACACCCCAATCATAATGTGAGCATAGGATTGCACTGATAAGCACCATGGATTTTTCTGGTACCAAGGTGCACCTAATGCTCTTCGGATTGTACCCAAAATCATAAGGGGGAAGACTGAAATCATCGGTGTCCTTCAGTAACATGTCTGGATAAAACAAACTACTGTAGGGATGTGGAACTGTCTTGAGAACGCATGCAGTGTTCTTTTGTGACCTGTCTACAGTCGCACTTGTGATAAACCACATGTTATTCCATTGCTGCACTTGTCAAGTCACTGGCCAAAAAACTCAGATTAATATCCTCAACTTTGATGTTTCTTTATTCTGAAAGTCTATAATGTAGAAATAAATGGCAAATACTTCTACAAAATGTTTATAAAGACTGCAGCCCTGTGCATACCTACTCAAAATTAACTCCTTGAATTTAATGGGACTTATTCCAAGTTAAATGTGCATAAGACTGTAGCCTAAGTGGATGTATTCAGAGACTGTGAAATCTATTGACCAATGAAGATACTGTTATATGTTAAGAGTGCAAAATTACTAGTACTTGTGATTTTTTGTATCCTACTTAAATGCTATAGAGTTCTGGAGCAGGTTTTTGCACAACAATAATGCTATTCATGTAGCAGTTATCTAACATGCAAGCACCTTAAGGAAATACTTAGTCTTGATTTTTCCTTCACTGTGTAAAATCTTAGCAAGAAAAGCATGCTGGAAAAGCTGATAGAGATAAGATGAAGAAGTAAAAGGCAAGGTTTCAAATGGCATTCAAATTGCCCATGCATTGCTTTTGGCCTGCTGATAACATTCCCCACATGACATAAGATAAAAAATTTCAAATGGAGCATTCAAGGAAAAACTATGTTCCAATTATATTTATAAACACCCACTTACTGTTTCACTGCCTGGTCTCCAACCAGCAGGGCAAACTAAGAAGACAAGGAAAGGAGACATTAAGCTCATGGTTAAAAATAACCCTGCCTTCCTATTCCTTTTGTTTTGTGGAACATGAAAGAAATAATTCATTTTCTGCAAGTACAAATCTATATATGATGAGGTAGCTGAATGAAGTAGGATTTAATCATAGAATGAGAACTTTTCAATTAGTTTTACAACTAATACCCGGAACCAGGTATTATAGTATTGAAGATTGCTAGAAATGTTAAGACCAACAGTAATTTGTCAAAATATCTAACAGTCTCAGCTTTCTTACTTGCTATCTAGAAGAAATCTTTCTTTTCTGTGTAGGCAACTGAATGTTTAACCCTGCAGGAAATACCTTCTCCATGTTCGTCAGTATACTGGAATGCTTGTACTAGACGAAGAGTCTCATCTACAGATCTGCCAACAGGAAGATCATTCATTGTGATTTGTCGAAGATTTTTCTTGCCATCAATAATGAACAGGCCTCTGTGGAAACATAAATATAAGAGAAATTGGCAAGACAAATATCAATAACCTCATTCTGTGCATATATCACCTGTCTGTGAAACACCTGTATCAACTCTTCACCGAAAGCAATACATTTTATTTCACTATGGGATCTAACGATGCACGTCATAGATCCACTGAAATAACTAATTGCTAACCCAGCTTTTAAGAACTGTGCTCTTGTTCTAGTCAAGTTTTTCTCTCCAATAGACTGCTGTTGTAAAATCAGCAATTCTGATCTTGCAACTTTTTTAAACACAGATTTTTGTTGAATGTAACAGAATTTTGATACAGCTTCATACAGGAAAAATATGACAATAATCTATAACTATTTGAGTAGCAGACAGAGAAGGTAATGGAATAGTTAACATTATACCTAAGAGCATGTCCTTGATCCTCTAGATAAACTCCATAATCTTTTGAGATCTGGTGCGTCAAATCTGAAAGAAGTGGTATCTTTATTGGTCCCAGTCCTCCTTGCTTCCGAGCTGTATTAATCCTATAGCAATGAAGATCACCAAATACTTCTGTGAGAACTATTCCATACCTGCACTATCAACTTAGTATCATTCACAGTATCTACATGATAGGTGGTGAATTTAATGGACCTGATCTAGTCTTTGCATCTCCCTCACCCTCTCCTGTGTGCACTTCTCCAGAAATGGAAGTTTCCTGACAACACATTCCTCCTGCCATTGACAGGCCTCCTGTAACCAGGCAGCTATACTCATGGGATGGCTGCAGTTACTTAACAGTCCCAAGTTTCCAATCAAGATTTCTGCTTTGTACAGAAAATGTAATGGCTACCAATAAGTTGTGTAAATGAAAGGGAAAAAGGACTTACCATGCTAAATGAGTGAACTGCGAGTCTACTGAGCAAGCAACCACTTCAGCACCTATTGCTCTGAATTCTTCAATTCTGTCACTAAAGGCAATGATCTCCGTTGGACATACAAATGTGCTAAATTTAAAGAGAGACCAAAATGTAAATTTCTAAAAAGAACAGATCCCTATTTATAACCAATCACTAAAACAGAAATGAACTGCTTTCTGCAGAGCACTCAATTTTCCAGCTATTTATTTATTATTTTCTTTTATTTATGCCTGCCCATTTATAGCCTTCATTGGTCACTGATTCAAGGATGCATGTAGGAAAACAAGTTTTATTCCATTACAACTTCTAAAACTCTAGCATCCTATTCTAAACATTTTTGGCAGTGTATTCTGTTCAACCATTTTGCAGTGCCAGAATAACTACATACTCTGTGAAGTGTTTGCATAGCTGTTGATATGTGACATCCTAAATACTTATATGGTGCCACAGCAAATATTTTGAGTGAACTACTAGACAGAAAATTCTATTTCCAGTCTGAAAGCAGCAGTCATGTTCAACATTATTATGTTTAATAGAAAACTATCTTATTTGTCCTTCACTTCAAAAAATCAATCAACTATATGGCAGTGGGATGGATGCCAATTACCAGGAGGAGGGACGAAGTAGCAGGAAGATTGGTGTGATAGGGGCACACTGGTGCAGCCAATCAGCACTCCTACCAGTGTTCCTGTACCACATCAACCTCCCCACCATTTCACTGCTCTTGGTAAATTGCAGTGGCTCTGTGGCCAGCAAAGTGGCATTGCTGCTCCACACCACTGGGAGAGTTTGCTTTTGCTTGCTACATAGTGCTACAGGGCTCTGCTATGTATAGTGGGACATTTCTGGAGAGTAAGGGCCCTGAGCATGAGTCCTTGCTGGGCTGTTATCCCCTTTACAAACTAACAGCTTGCATAGAGACTTCTACCATATCTCTGGGGGCCCTGTCCTGTTGTCCTACTCAAAAAAAAAATCAGACCACACAAGTTCAGAATTACAAGGATTGATGATCATTGCATGTGAGTAGCCAGGATTTATTTGGGGTGGGGGAGGAGGAGGCAGGAATTATGTGGGGGTGGGGGGTGGGGCAGAACCGAGTTATCTGCGATGCAATTGGCCACTTAGTTAGGCAATTTTATTTATTTACTTGATGGGGGGCAGCTGCCCCCACCCATGGATCATTGTGAATTTCACACATATTACCCCAATAAATCGAGAAAACACTTAGGATTATAATTTGTGGGATTTCCATAGCCACTTTCATAATTTTATATTTTCCAATTCTTTATTCCTGTTAAATAAGCAATTTTCTTGGCCTAAAAATGAAAAGACTGCTATGATCAGCAAGCATTATATTGTGAAAATATACATATATTTCATGTGTTTTGCTTACAAGTCAAGTGGATAAAAGAAGAAAACAAGGTATTTTCCTTCGAAATCCGTTAATTTCAGTTCTTTAAACTCTCCATTGATGACTGCTGTTCCTTCCCAATAGGGTGCTGGTTCGGAAACTAAAAATGAAGGATACATTGTACTTTAATTCATTTTGCCTGATTGTGCTGGGATATAAGTGCAATATTTCTCTTTGAATAGATTAAATTAAATAGATAATGTTCATTTTAAAGAAGCAATGCTGGAAGAACTTAAATATTGGAAAAATTATTTCAGTTGCGGTTCTTATGACTTACAGTAAGTTATTGAGAACTGGTGTACCAACAAACATACACTAATGCCATAGCACACATTTTTATTTATTTATTTATTTATTTATTTGCCGGTGGTGTGTGCAACACAAATGTTTGGAACTATCTCAGCACAAATTTGGAAATTCATAGGATGGGTGAATGGAATATGTTGGTACTAAGGTGTGCACTAAGAAATGGCAGCTAAAGGGATAGGTGCAGTGCTGAAGATTGGGATTTGAGATTCTACAAAACTTTTGTTAACACATACTTCACAAGGTTAGAGTATGATATCCTCAGAAGAAACCAGCTGGATTCATGTCAAAGGATGCTACTTCAGCATCCTATTCTAGTGGTAGCCAGACACACACATATGGGAAGTCTGCAAATGGGACCTGAGTGACTAAGCACCCTCTCTGGTCTGATTCCCAGCAGCTGATATTTAAAATATATTGCATCCGACAGTATCTTCAATGGCACTGTGAAAGGTAGCAGTCTAAATCACAGTAATCAGTGCTTGGTGACACTGAAGATACTACTTGATGAAAAACATAATTGAGATATATAAAAAATGGACCCAGCTGCAGCCCAAGTATGAAAACTAAAGAATCACTGTCCATTGATTAACAAAACTCTCTCTGTATCTACTCAGACATAAACCCTACTGAATTAAATGTAAGTACAGTATGTATATGAATTAGGATTGCAACTTAAAGACATATACTCAAAGCACCTGCTTACTGGATCAGTTTATGAGGACTATTTACAAAAATAGACAAGCCACTCTTGGAACTAAGTCACTATTGGATACAAAGCTTGTCTTCTTTGCAAATTGTCTAAAAAACAAACAAGAAATCTGCCAGATTATTCAATCTTGCAGTTTTCTTACCAGGAGGTACTTAGTTGAAACTTTTTTGAAAAACAGCATATTAAGTTGATTGTACTGTAGTACAGAATGCCACTCTATCGTTTCAGAATGCTGTAAAACACATGGCTTACTCATTGAAGTACTGTATTCAATGGGGCTAACTCCTAGGTAAGTAGGTGTAGGATTGCAGCCTTAAACTTCTTCTTTTAAAAACCTCTCTGCACTTTCAAAGCAATAGCCTTTGTCTGACGTGTCCTTACTAAAAAAACAACCGCTAATCAACCATGCACCGACAAGGAAAGTAAATATTTGCAACAAGAGGGAGGTGCTTCTTTTAAATTTAACCCATTCTCACGCTACCATTTGCGCTGGGTGGGGAGAAGCCTTCAAAACTCTACCCAATTTGCAGGCAGAGAGCACTTTTTTTGGCTTTAACCTGCTGTTCCTTTTTGGAAGGGGAGCTTAAGAAGAAACACGGATGAGGCCTGTGGCCACTTGATTCTGTTTTGCTTATTGCGGAATAAGCTTTCGTGATGTGCTGCGAAACAAATTATTCCACCATAAATCACTTTTCTTCTCTGAAGGCCTCCCTCTCTCCCTCTTCTCTGCTGCAAGAGATCAACAACGACAAGAAGCCACGTTGCGGCAGCGACATCATTTCCCGTCCCCCCCAATTTCCCAGCAGCGTCTCTAGACAACACGGCACGTCCTGCGCGTCTCAGCAGCACTCGCGTTTTCCCCACCCCCGTAAATTCTCTTCCCCGCAAGGGAACAAAACTGGAGCGGGGGCTGTGGGTGTGTGTGGGGTTTTGCTTTGCTTTGCACAATGCCAACGTCGAGATGAACAATAACGAATAGTAAAAAAAGCAGAGGGAGCAGGGAGGGGGAAAGGCTGGGCTGAGGGGCTCCTCCCGGCCGCCGCCCCGGCTTCTCCCTCGGCGCCAAGGATGAGGCGACGAGGCAGCCGCCTCTTGTCTCTCTCCCTCCCGCCTTCCCGCTCGCTCCTTCCCTCCCTCGCCTCGCCGGGCCTCTCCGGCACCTACTCTTGGCCTTGCTGAGGTGCAGCGAGTGGTCTCGGACGGGCACCCGCGACGCCTCGCCCGGGTACACCTGGCCCCCCGCGTAGTAGTGGCACTTCTCGTCTCCCGAGCCCTGCGCAGCCTCGGCGGTGGCCGCCTCCTCGGTCATGACCGCCGCCAGCACCAGCAGCACGCCAACGGCCAGCGGCCGCGTCGCCAACCGTCGCCGGCGCCTCGCGCTCCCCGCCGCCCCCTGGCATTCTGCGGGTGTCCCGGCGCGCGGCGGCTCCATGGCACGTCTCGCTGGCCCCCGGCTAAGGGAGGAAAGAGAAGGGCAGCGCCGAGGCCCGGCGGGAGGAAGAGGCAGGCGCGGGAGGCCGGGCTGCTTCTGGGGGCGGGACCCGATGGCCGACACTGACACGCCCGCGCTCTTCCCCTCGCGGCTGTTCCCCGCTTGTCCTCCGCCGAGGCGCAGTTGCGCATGTCCCGCTGACTGCGCCCTAGTCTGTGAGGGGAAATGCGGCCTCGTCACGGGAGGAAGCTTGGTCGCCCTCCAGGATGCGCCTCTGACCGTTGGGCATGCTGGCCCGGGCTGAGGGGATCACAGCAGCGCCTGGAGGGCCACCGGTTCTCATTCCCTGCTTTAGGTGACCCGAGTGTCAGTGCAACACCGGATGTGGCATAGCCAGAGCATCGCATTCCGATCAGCAGCTGAATTGTTATACTTTGTGTGGCATTTCCCCCCAGAGTGATCTTAAAAGCTGCATTGCCAAAACTTTCTCTGGGAAAGGACACAGATGTCTGAAGAACATCTGATTCACAGCTGCTTGCTCCTTTTTGGAACTGAATCGCCGGCCATGAAGGAAGCATAGAAACTTGTTACCATAACAAGGACAACAGCAGCAGCTCCTATTTGCATTCTCGTAAAGGGAAAGCAATGAAAGACCCAGCTTCTCATTAACAAAGTGTCTAATTCACTTGACCAGAAACAGGTGCTAAATCAAAAGTGATTTATTATCAATAAATGAAATCCAGGACATGGTATCGCTATGCCGAATTATCGAGGACATGTTTTCACTTTTTTTTTTTTGGCAATTGTTTGCTATCAATTATTTATTATCAATATATGAAATCCAGGACATGGTAACCCTGTGCTGATTTATCAAGGACACGTTTTCACTTTTTTGCAATTGTTTACTGGAAAATATGGGCAGAGGGGAATTCAGTGAAAAGCAGCAGCAGCCGCCAACTCCTGTGTGCACTTTGACTGCTGCCAATCCTGTTCTGCCATGCCCAATGCAGCTCAGTGTCTGCACACAGAGTTTTCCTCTATGTACAATTTTGCTGACAGGAAGCCCTTTTGAAGCTGTCACCTCACTTAATGGCATCAGCTGATTGCTATGTGGGCCCTGTGCATCTGCCAAAATTGCCTGAGGGGTGGTGGTGGGAGAGGTCAGAATCTGGAAAAGGTGACCCACCCCTGTTGTAGAGGTGCTGTTTTTTCCTTATGTTGTGTGAAAGACAGAAAAGCAATTTTAAATGTACTTGTACAGTATTTGATTTTTAAAGTGATTAGTGACTGTGCAGGAAGGCATTTATAGCCACATTTCATTCTTCTTGCATTTTTGTGCCACTTGCAAACATGTTATGTATCTGAATCTCAATTTATAGTCCACCCACCATTTTTCTTGTATTGAACTACAGTGTATGTATTTGGGAATGTTTTCCTCTCTATGGAAGTGAGTTTTATAGAGGCAGATTTCCCTTTACCATGTCCCTTCTTCCCTCTCTTGTGAAACTAACAATGTTGAGGGGGAAACCTTAGCACTTTCATGGAGGCTATGAGAGCATCACATGTCCATCTTACTTCTCTGCTGTTGTTACTACTCAGCCGAGCAGGCGGTTTTTTTCCTACTTCAAAAATTATGTATGCACAGCACACCAGTCTAGTTGCACACAGGAATACTTTAATCAACCAAGAAACTAGAGGCACAGGTGAATCTGATATGGTTTCCCCCTGACTTTGTCAATTTGACAGGAGAATAGGGGAGTAGGAGGAAACCATGAAGGAACTAGCAGTATTGCAGGCACATACAGGGCAGTCTGGCTGGTATTTAGGATAGGAATGTGGAGAGATGCCTTCTGAAGGCATGTGACATTTCAGGCAGGAAAATAATGGTGATATGTTCATTAACTGAAAGGGAAGGTTGCCATATCAAAATTAAAACAGATTAAAATGCACGTGCAATTTTGACCCTAGAAAGGATGAAATAAAATTATCCATTAGATGCTAAACATGTTGACATAGAAGCAAGTCTCAATGCTTCAGTGCAACTTGCTTTCAAGTATGTGCTAAACTATTCTTACGGGGTCTCTGTCCTCTGTCTTTTACCTTCCTTTCCATCTGTTATTTTTATACTCAGGGCTTCTGTCGAGGCTCAAAAGGAACAAATATTAATTCATTGCAAAATCAGTTTCATGCAATGTTGGGCTCAAGGAAACCTATGAGGGCTCATTCTATCCTTTGCTTCCTATCATTGCCTTTTCTGTGGTTGTTTGTTGACAGCAAGAGCTATCTTTAAGAGCCAGAGTGTCTGATCGCCAAGGATTTGTGAGGAATGGTGAAGCCCCCAGTGTCCTAACACAAAGACAGCTTACTGATTTACTGCTACCCTCTGAAGAAGAGCTTCTCCACTTTTCCCATCTTGGAACAGTCAAGGCATTAATTTTCACTTCAGTTGCTCTCTGTTCTGAACTGCAGGCCCAAAGCAGGGCTCGGGGGAGGGGTTGGGTACAAGGATACCAAAGAAGGATGTCAAAAACATCAGAATGGCCAATTCTACTGCTTTATTAAAGAAGATGTAGACTTAGCAGCAAAGCAGCCTGCTAGGCCTCCCAGCCTTTATAGACGCAGGATGGACACCAAAGCAAGGTGATTGCTTGTCCACGCCCAAACAAATGTGCCTATGTTCTTTATACGCAAAGCAGCGTATGTCACTTTGTCTAGGACATCCCATCACTTCTCCTGACCAGATGAGGGCATAGGCAGCAACTACCCAAGTCTTACAGATGGTTCCCCTTTCTGGTCTCAGAACCCAGCACCCCAAGCCCACAGATAGGAGTATTTGCATTGAACTTCCCTCTTTAACCTAATACAGCTCTGTGCATGCCAGTCTGATGGTAATTGCCTTCTCCTCTCTGTAACTGGCATTAGGGTCTTCTTAGCGCTATCCAAAGGTCAAATTTAAATACTGCCAGTTTCTTTGACAAACTGCATAGCAATCAATCTTTCGTTTTTGTAATATACCCTCCTTGACACTGTGATTGCTAATTCCCTCTGGTACAAGTATAATATATATGTAATCTGCCTTGTACACAGTGACTGAACTAATGATCTGACCACTCTTCCTCCTGCATATGTGCATCTCCCTAATGTGTGTAGACAAAGGATTCAGTTATACAGCTGCAAATACAACATTTTAAGTGTGTTTTAAGTGCAATATACAACAAAACATTTCAAATATCTCCCCCCCCCCCAGTATGGAAAATATTATGCCAAATGTAATATCCGGACTGCAACATGGCATTCATTGCCACTTTTTGGAGGCACTCACTGATATTTAACAATATTCTGCTGAAATTGCTAGCTAGCTCCTTTTATCTTCTCAAACTGAAAAGGGCATTTCAACAAATATATGGCACTGGCTGTCATATATGAGAGAAAATCTATAAAGCAGAGGGAGAGGGGATTTTCTACCAGGGAATAAAAAGAAATGTGGTTCCAAAGTGGTGTTATGCTCAGTAGAATGAACATGATGAAAATTACTAATTGGAAAAGTGAAATGTTCTGGCTCTCACTAGGACAGACTGATGGGTAGAGTCATGTGCAGGGACTGCAAAGTGCCTGTAGAAAGGAATTCTGCACACATAAAGATTCAGCTTCCTGAGCAGCTTTTGTTTTTACAGTCCTGCCTGGAAGCAACTTCTGGCAATATCAATTAGCTAAACCAATGCAAACATGGGCTGATTGAACAATGGTGACAGGTTATTATCATCTGCTTAGACATTCTTGTTCTGGTGACTGCTTTCCATCTTTTGGGTGATGAAAGTAAGTGTACTTTTCTATACAGTATAAGTCTGGTTATGATTCAGCTGAATATGATTCACAAAGGTGTTTAGTTTATTAGACTTATGATGTACCTGTTCAATACACCTTGGGGGAAAATGAGCTTTAAGTAGTTATTTTAAAACCACAGTTCCATCTATCCATAATACAGTGGTACCTCGGGTTACAGATGCTTCAGGTTACAGACGCTTCAGGTTACAGACTCTGCTAACCCAGAAATATTACCTTGGGTTAAGAACTTTGCTTCAGGATGAGAACAGAAATCGTGCAGTGGCGGTGCAGTGGCAGCAGTGGGAGACCCCATTAGCTAAAGTGGTGCTTCAGGTTAAGAACAGTTTCAGGTTAAGAACAGACCTACAGAATGAATTAAGTTCTTAACCCGAGGTACCACTGTATATCTCTTTAGCCCTGCTGAGGTATTGCTTCCTGCAATCAGTTGGAGATGGCACTTAAGTAGTGGTTCCACACATATCAAGCGATCCTTCTCCATGGCTAAGATCCTTCTATAATGCTTACTCAGAAGTCTGTCCTCTTCAGGTAAGGTTCTTTTCAATGTTAATTAAAAGCTCCCTATCCCTTTTATTGCTTCCTGTTCCATGTGGCTTTTAGGTTACTGATGAACAGCCTGTTAATTACATCTGGAACAGTCACCTTCATTGCCTATTAATATCAGTTACTGTTTCCATGGAGTGCACATTAAATACAGAATTTTTCTTTCTTTCTGAATTTATAAAGCAAAAGAGTACTATTTCACTATATAAAAATGAAAAGTAAAAATTGATGAGAAGAAATTGGTAAAAATATAATCATAATTAAAAAAATTATTTAAATAGAACACCAGTTCAAAGTAAAACAATGCAGTATCAGATTCAGAAGGGAAGGTCCCCACAAATCACGTTTGGTGGGGGAAATAGAAACTTCAGAGTACAAACATCTGGGAGTAATAGTATCTGGTTTCTCTATAAAAGGGGGAGTGGAAAAAAGGCAATTCCTTGCTAAACTGCCAGTGTGGCATTTGTCTGTGTGTATCCATAAAGAAGGCTGATCACCGAAGAATTGATGCTTTTGAATTATGATGCTGGAGGAGACTTTTGAGAGTCCCATGGACTGCAAGAAGACCAAACCTATCCATTCTGAAGGAAATCAGCCCTGAGTGCTCACTGGGAGGACAGATCCTGAAGCTGAGGCTCCAGTACTTTGGCCACCTCATGAGAACAGAAGACTCCCTGGAAAAGATCCTGATGTTGGGAAAGATGGAGGGAACAAGGAGAAGGGGATGACAGAGGACAAGATGGTTGGATGGTGTTCTCGAAGCTACGAACATATGTTTGACCAAACTGTGGGAGGCAGTGGAAGACAGGAGTGCCTGGTGTGCTCTGGTCCATGGGGTCACAAAGAGTCGGACACGACTAAACGACTAAACAACAACAAAATCTATCTATAGCTATAGTTTTTGCAGAGTGGATTTAACAGACCTCCCAATATTTGACTGCCACTTCACAATGCTTGTCAAATTAATCTGTCAAAATCAGCTCTGAGTCTTATAATTCTGAACTGAATTCATAGCACATGCAGGTGTATGCATGTGTCTGAAATTATCTCTTTCATTTCAGAAATGCCCACCTGTGGGCTTGTGTGTGCATTGGACATGCTCTTGACTCCACTTGGAAATCTCAGATAATAGCATTTGCACAATGCTTTTGAGTTTCTAAGCAGGCACTCCACATATATTATCCTGTTTCTAAACCTTGCAACAAACCAAAGAGCTAGGTCAATATTATTATTCCTGTCTTGCATATGAAGAGGGCCAGGGCATAAGCAAAGAGAGCACACCTTGCCTAAAGACACTAAGTGAGTTCCTGGTAGCGGTGGGATTTTACAACAGGGACTTATTGAATCTTAGACACCTGCTTTACACCTAGGAACATGCAACGATTGGTTAGAACGTCAAATAACATATGTTACACAAGCAAGGATCAGTGCAACTATTTGAAAGTCCCTTGGGCTTAGGAGTGGGTTGGAGTTGTTTTTGGAAAGATGTAGATACCTCAATAACCAGATCGCTATCAATTTTTTCAATAGGTGGCAGTGTTCTCCTACTTTCATACCTCGATGGCAGATTTCACAGCAGAAAAAACCCCCATGAAGATAATGGCCTGGATCCAAACTACCACATAACAAATGTGTTGTTCTGTTACAATATGCTCTAGGTGGAGCTGCCTTTGAAGATCTGAAAACTATAGCTGGTTCAGAATGCCGCTGCCAGACTGTTGATATGTGGTGCGTATGAGCATTTGACTCCATTGCTATTTAATCTGCTTTGCATCCTGGTGCGTTTCTCAGCCCAAATCAAAGTGCTACTGGTTATCTTTAAAGTTTAAAGACAACAAGTGGTACTTTGAATTCCGCTCAGAAACACAGAAGGAGCCACTGCAAAGCTAAATGATTTGCGTCTGGAATACCTAAAAGTCTGGTTGCTCCTACATGGCTCTGTCTATCTATTAAGCTCTTATGAGGAGACTCTGGACCACACCTCAATGCTGTCTGAGGTGTGCTTGTTGGTTATGGGGGACAAGTCTTCTCAGTGGTGGATCCTGAGGTCTGGAATCTTCCTCAAAAGGTTTGTTCAGCCCTTCCCTCCTAACCTTCAGGGAAACAGCCTTGTTTAGAAATGCCTTTTATATAGTTTTGTTTTTAAACAAATTACTTGTGGTTTTAAATTGATGCTATTGTTTTGTTCTGTTTACAACCTGTTTTGGGGACTCCATTTGGAGTAAAAAGAAGGATATGGCTATATGAATAAATGAAATAAATGAACGACTTCTGCACTCTTAAGGGTGTGTGTGTGTGTGTTTCTCATATAGCAGGTGGTGTGAACTTTTGGTCCTTTTGGCCATGCTTGCTGAAGCTGATAGGAGTTGTAGTTTAGCAACATCTGGAGGGCCAAAGGTTCCCCACACCTTTCATACAGTATATGAGGGAATGGTTGTAACTCAGGGGTAGAGCTTTGGCCTGGCATGCAGAAGGCCCAAGTTCATTCCCAGGCATCTTCAAGTAGAGGTGGGAAAGAGTCCTGCTTGAAACTCTGGACAGCGAGCCATTGCCAGTCATGGTTATAAAAACATGTACAAATGGTCTTAAGTTCAGTTTTCCACTTTGTCAAATCAATTTTCAATTTTTTAAAAGTTCTCATGAAAATTTATCCACATTTTAGTTCAAATTTCTTCTGATACTCATTTTTTGTATGAAAAATAGCTTTAAAGTGGTACCTCGGGTTATAGCCGCTTCAGGTTACAGACTCCACTAACCCAGAAATAGTACATCGGGTTAAGAACTTTGCTTCAGGATGAGAACAGAAATCGTGCTCTGGTGGCGCGGCGGCAGCAGGAGGCCCCATTAGCTAAAGTGGTGCTTCAGGTTAAGAACAGTTTCAGGTTAAGAACAAATTAAGTTCTTAACCCGAGGTACCACTGTATATACAAGCAAGCAATTTCCTCTTATTTATTGCTTTTTGTATGCTATTTTCACTAATCTAACATTTTTATGTACACTTTACCTTAGTATATACATCTATGTACACAGCACTTGACTGGAGAATGATATTACAAAATTCAAAGATGTGTAACTTTAGAAGGATGCCTTTGTTTTGGTTTGCAAATTGTTTTGGTAAGTGTGGATTAAGTAGGCTTGCCTTGAAATGCAAACTGAACTAAATTTCTCTCCCATCCCTGCCCCTGCCGAATGCAACATAGCAAACTTCTTTTGCAACATGAGACAGTTGCAAATGCAGCAGAATGAGGAGGCGGAAGGATGAGGTGATAAAATCAACCACACCACTTCAGGCACCATTTTTATAATGCTTTCCAAGATATGATGGGAGTGGGGAACCTTTTGCCCTCCAGCATCCATCAGTTCCAGCCAGTAGAGCCAATAGCCATGGATGATGGGAGTGGGACTCCAACAACATCTGGAGAGGCACAGTTTTCCCACCCCTGAGATAAAAACTCCCTGCAAATAAAATAAAATAAAAACATTGCACACCAGGAAGAATGGCTCTAGCAAAACACTTTCTCTGCTGAGATTTTTTTTCTTCTTTTACTAACAGAGTTGTTTTTACATTGGAAACATTGAAAAATGTGATTATAATTCATTCTACCGCCTTCAAACTCTTCCATCACATTCCAGTCTTCTTTTACAGCATGTCTACATCCAGCCTAAGGAGACTTTCTAAAGTGATGTGGCACAGGGTGGCAGAAAATATCCGAAGGCCAAAGAAAAGTAGTTGAAAAATTGCATTGGGCATGCCCCAACCCCAGGGCAAGCTAAAGCAGTACTTTGATCTGTGTTATGTGATTATCCCATGATTATTTCAGAAGAGTGGGCCTAGATTAAGGGTATGTGGAATCTGAAGAAGGAAAAAGAGTTAAAATTGCGTATTTCCTAGAACAGACAGAGGGAGCAAAGGTGGCCAGAAAAGAAAGAAAGGGAACCAATGGAGACAAACCAAAAGCCACCATCTGGGGCGTTTTAAATGTTAAGTGCTTGGCGTGGGATGCATTTTAATTGGTCAGGAGAGGATATATTAATTGCAATTTATCCCTCTAGGTGCCCATGTGTGTTGGTTAAACAGAGTTACAAAATCCCATTCTTGGCAGCAAAATGAAAAGAACAAGAATTAGGCAGTAAAGTCTTGTTTTGAGCAAGTCCAGCTATGAAGTAAGCTGGCTCCCCTTTCTTACCCCGCTTAATAAAGATTCAGACAACAACCTGGGAAGTAAGTATAAAAATATAATCTACTTATTATTTACTTATAATCTTGCATTGGTTCACATCAAAGGCAGCAATAAAAACTACGCAGGCAAAATACTTACATTTACAGTATAACCAGCTTCAGAGCACATCTGCCCCTATGGCAGGTCACAGGAAGAGAGAGAGAGAGGAACAGGAAGTACTATATGCTCCTTCCTCTCCAGAAGAGGAGGGGAAATGACATCACACAGAACCCTCTCTACCAATTGTCTTTCTATGGCCTATCAGCTCTGTGGACTTAGACCCTTCTCATGTTAACTAACAAGAATATGCATTTGTTAGGTTTGGCTGCTAATCTCCCACACTTGGAGCATCTAGGGAAGGGAGCAACCCCAAAACTGTGAGAACACATGTAAAGTGGCTGGGGTTTTGTGTGTGTGTAAGTTTCCATACATTCTCCTGGTGACTGGGATTGTGGAGGTAATGGATAAGTGAACACACATGGCCCTTTTGCTGTGAAGGACTAATGGCAACTTTCCCCTACATGTGAGAATGCTGGCAAGTGACAACAGTGGCAAGTGAACATGATTATTCATGCATCTGACAATCATTTATATTCTTTAGCTGTATAGCCAGTCTGTTAGCAGACTTCAATGTGTGAATAATGTATCCTGAACCATGACAAATGAGCAAAGCCTTTGCATCAAACTGAAATGTTTATGACTGTAGTATAAATTTGGCATTAAAATAGTGCGGTGGACTACCTTCTGTTATTACCTTTGCCAGAGTTTTTAGTCAACTGCATTGAGTAGGTAAGGCGCCACTGTTTCAAACCAAATTAATTTGCCTGAAAAAGCGGAAACCTCTGTTTGTATTTCCAGAAGGGAAATGAAATGTAGGTTTTACCCAAAGCTTTACAAGATAGAGAGAGCTACCCATTACTTACTCTTATCTTGTCTCAGCAGACAGTAACACTCAGACTTTGCCTTGCTACAGAAATTATCCTGGACTTTTAGAATGGATTTTTTAAAAAGCCTGAAGGAAACCAAGTCTACACATACAGTGAGGAACACTGATCTCCAGCAATACTTCCACTTTCTGAAAACATCAGGAAAAAACAAAAAATCTGGTCAAAAGTACATGAGACTGAAAAGAACAAGATACATAAGAAAAAGATGAATCTAGACTTAAGCCTAACTACCCACAAATATAACGCATACTCTAAAAAATGTGATCCTGCATATGTAAGATGTAAATCCTACTAATTTACTCAGATGTAAATCCCATTGATTTTATTCAGGGTAACCCCCAAATAAATATTCATAGAACTACAGTCTATGCCTTGTTTTGACTGTATGGAACATACAAGCCAGTCAAACACTAGACAGCTTTATTTTAAATGATTTTGTTATGTATGCTGTATCCCTATTATACACTACTTAGAAACCATAATATTAAGCAGTTTCTAAATTATAAAATAAATAAACAGAATGGTTGGGATTCAAAAGAAAGTCTACTCTGACACTGAATTTCTTACCCTCCCTCGAAGAAAGTCTTAGTAGCTACTAGAGCTATTATTATACATTCAATTCATAGTGTGTGGCACTCATGTCACGTGACCTGCCTCTACACAGGGCCAAGCTAGGAAGGCGTCATATTTATTGCATTTCTTCATTTGTCCCCTCCATGGGAGGTATGGAGGCTGGTAACACGAGAACGGGCCTTTTCACTGGTGGTTCCCCACTAGTGGATACTCTTCCCAGGGAGGCTCACCAGGCACCATTGTTACATATCTTCAGGCACAAGGCAAAAATCTTCCTTTTCCATCAGGCCTTTGGCTTTTAATTATGTATCTATGGGCTTTTTAATGAGTGTGGTGCTTTTACCTAGTTTTTTAAAAATACAGTAATAGAATTGTCTTTTAGAGGGTTTTTTTAAGTAAAAATACTGGTTTAACTGTATGTATACATTTGTTTTTTGCTTAAGATACTGAAAGTTGCTTTGAGCTGCAATGGCAAAAAAAGCAACCATTACATTTAATAAATAATGATAATAATTCCTCCACCCATTTTGCCTCCAGCCCCACCCACTTTTTGCTTCTGGCACCACCACAGGCAGGCAGCCTTCAGATGGTCACCTGTGAGGGAAAGTGGCCTTCAGGCACTTAAAGTTCCTCACCCCTCAGTGTACATGGTAGAGGAGAACAGGAAAATAGCCACATCAAGCAAAATCCAGTGCCTTCCAACAAAATGAAGGATCCTCCTTGGTGAACTGGTGCAATGCTGCAAGTCAAAGTGCAAGTATTTACTCAAAACAATGATCGCAGGTGCCAATGTTCATAGTCTAAGAAAGCCAAAAGATTCCTGATTATTTTATATTTGTGTAATTATGTTACTGTAACGTGACAGGAAAATTAATTCACAGCTTCTTTTTCTGGACAAAGTCAATGTGTTCTTCCATCCATTCTAAATACTACTTTTTGGCCAAATAATGTGCCCTCTTGCTATCACCAAATTATTGGAAAAGTGCTGATTCTGAAAAGTGGTGAAAACATTTGCAGTACTAACATGCCTGTACTTGTATTACTACATTACAAAAGCATACAATTTGATCTAGTTCTAAGTGCCCTTAATAGTCCTGTTTGAGCAGCGTTCTAATATGCAGAATGGTATTCATTGATTTGGAATGATGTGTTTTGGGAAGTGAAATCCTGGGTAGTAATATTTCTTGATTCAATCTCCTTAAAGGAGGTAAAGACGTAAAGATTTGAATTTCTAATGGGAAAGCAGTTCAACTGAATGAGCATATTAAACTTTGCTTATGCAAGCTTAACTAAGCATTAGTTGTATAACTGAATAGTGATAATAAATCTGGAAATAGCTTTTCTTTATTAGTGTCACATACTGCAGTTAAAAGAATGATAGAAAAAAGGATGTGCGCTGCCTCATAAAAAAATGAAGGTCCAGGATGATCTTGTTTTCCATATTATTTATGACAGTCCCATGGCTCTGTTCCTAATTTTTGTATGTCCCGTTGCTTCCTGCTGAAACCCTGTAATTTGTTTGTTGTTGTTGCTTGTCCTGCTTTTGTTGCTTGGGAGTGCAAGAATGCCCCTCCAGATAGTAATATTATGCATCCACTGGGTAAGCATCGCAGAACAACTAACAAAGTAGAATGGCACGTGGATGGTTCAGTCTAAACCCACCACCAGCACACAATTATTGCAGCCACAACATGTTGCAGAATGTACCAGTAAAACAGCGACAACATGCCAGTCTACCTTAGACAGAAATATGTAGCTCAGTTCATTTTTCTTCATCGAACAGTCAGTAACAAAGGTATGCATTTTTGCTTATAAATTGTCCTCTCCCTAAGGGTTTAGGTCCTTGGTATTCAATGTGATGTGCAAGACGGGAAGGTTGCAGCCGCCTCAGCGGCACCACCCAAACTTCAGGTGACGGACTGTTCTGCTGTTTTCCTGAGGTACGAATCAGAGGTACAGACTGAATGTCCTTCCAGAAAGGTTGTGTGGAGAGCAGTCTGACTCCTAAGCAGAAAAAAAGAGAACTACAATAAAATAAAAGCATGTCTCTCTCGTCACACTGAGACACATGAGCCATTTTTAGTGAACTGACCCTTCTAAGTAATCAACCTTGATCCATCATTTGTTACGCTTTTGTCACTTTTAAAAGAAACCATCTCAGCCTATTCATATCTCATCCCAGTTAATAATGGAAATAATCCTTAAGAACCACTTACAAAGGTACTTGCAGCGCAGTAGTTCAGTTTCCTCCCCCCACCCTTTGAGTCAGTTAGAAATAGGGGATGAGAAAAGGTAGATGAATTAAGCTCAATGGATTGATCTGATTTGTAAAAACCAAGTTCTATAAGATGGATAAGAAGGTGCTCCTGAAAATATGTTTCAAGAGGGAAAAATAGTTATGTGCTGAAACACCCCCCCACCCCCAAAGAACTTTCCAGAGTACAAACTGAATGGTACCTCTCTTTGTGGACAACATTACAGAAGATGGTTCCATCTCTATCACTAGGGATCTATTTAATACCATGTAAATGTTTTGTTTGCCGCTCAGCTTTTAAGATGCTTTTATTACGAGGAGAATTAAAATTAATTCGCCACGTTATACAGTGTCTGCGCAAAAAGTAAAGAAAATGATCAGAGTCCTTAGACAATAGAGAATGAGTCATGACTAGAAAAAAAAGAAGACGACACGGCGGATTGTTTAATGTACCTAGCATAAGGGGAAAGTCTGCCGAGTGGAAGATTTACTGAACTACATAACATCAGCTTGAGTTACTATTATCAAAGCAGCACAGATGGCCAGACAAAGGAGCATATAATGAAATAAATAAGAGAGAAACACTCAGTGATTTTAGAACAGATGTTAGCAAGCTCCTTAAATATTTCTAGAATAAATCTGTTGAATGGCCTGCTGTCATAATCAAAGCAATGTCATGGAGGATCTCAGGCTTACATTAGTCAAAGAACGGTGAGGTTAGATACTTGAAGTTTGGAGTACCTGCTATCACAGGTATGTGAGGTGTTTCTAATTCATTTAGCTACACAATGAGCTGGTTTGCACGGTATGGTAAGCCAAACTATGGCTAAGCAAAACCACACAATTATGGTGGGCTCTGCAGTGGAGCTCACAGCCCCTTTTGGTGGTCCTGCCAGTGGATATTGCAGGGTGTGTGTGGATAGCTAGGACCCCAGGCATAAACTTCTCTGTTGTGGCGCCATGTTTGTGGAACTCCGTACCTTTCAAGGTGTGCCAGGTGCCTTTGGTATTCACCTTTTTTGGGGGATCAGCTTTAGATGTATTTATTCACTCTGGCTTTTGGAGACCTTTTAATGTCAGGTGCTGAGCCATTTGCTTCTGTGTTGTGATTATGTCTTGTAATATGGAAATTTAATTTATGTTCTTATTTAAATATGGTATCAATATAATTGTATCTTATGGCTTTATCTGCAGCGTAAACCACTCTGTGATCTTTAAGGGCCTACAAATGTAAATTAAATTCAATTTAAAAGTAATTTAAATGAAGCAAAATAGTTTAAGATTCAGGATTCAGAATAAGTCCCCCCCCCATAGCACATCATTGTGGAATTTGCTGTCACAATATATGGTGATAACCAATATCTTAAATGGCTTTAAGTGGGATTAAACAAATAAAGTATCAATAACTATTAATGACGGCTGTACACTATTTTCCAATATCAGGCATGCCTCTGAATACCAACTGATGGGAGCAACAGCAAGATATTTACAGTTAAACCCAAAATGGCCTAGAACCCTTGTACTTATGAGACTGCCTCTCCTGGTATGCCCCACAGAGGACCTTACGGTCCACAAACAATAACATCTTGGAAGTTCCAGGCCTCAAGGAGATTAGACTGGTCTCAACCAGGGCCAAGGCCTTTTCGGCTGTGGCCCCAGCCTGGTGGACCGCTCTGTCGCAAGAGACCAGCGCCTTGCGGGATTTGACATCTTTCCGCAGGGACTGCAAGACAGAGCTGTTCCAACAGGCCTTTGGTCGGGGCCCAGTCTGACCCCCCCTCTTCTTTTTTGTTATAAGACCCAGTGTGTAAGTGGCCTCCCTAACCCTTTCCACCAGCTCATATAAGACCAGCACAAACAGTTGGGCCTGGTGAGCACTCAATGTTCCCCATCCCCTATAGTTATAATCTGTGGGTTGCCATCTGATTTTATTGATTTTAAGATGTATTTTAATCGATTGATTGATTTATGTTTTTAATGTATCATACTTTGATGTTAGCCACCCTGACCCCGGTCCTGGCTGGGGAGGGCGGGGTATAAATAAATATAATTATTATTTTATTTTATTATTATTATTTAACTTTGTAGATGAACAAAGGCATAAAATAAAGAGTGTGACTGCAGTTTAGAGAGCCCCCATAGGTGTAAACCAAGTTTTCTGCATTGCACAGAGGGGTGTACAACTTCTGTTCTGTCACTTATCACCCCCCCCCCCCAAGCAATAGCTACATTGCATCACAAATCACTTTCAAAACTTCCTGGAGTTTCAAAAGTAGCTGATCAAGTAGTGTGCACAGCTGCTCTTAGGAAAACAGAGTCCCACTACCCAGCTGGAACCTGCCACATGGTTTTGGGGATCATATGTAAAATCATTTCTTAGCAGCTGAAAATGGTTTGACTCACATGGTGCTAATATTTCTTAATGACATTAACAGCACAGAAGGAACCATCTAAATGGGTAAGAGGTTGCTATTTAATTGAGAAAGAGAAACACATGCATGCAGAGAGCTTTACATTTTAGCATTTTAACAAGACAAGCAACATTTGTTAAGGCCTATGAATTATCTTGAACATGAGGCTATTTAGTGTTTTATATTATACCAAGGAGTTTAGGAAAGATATTTAAAGTGTGGGTTTACAGTTCTGCTCACTTTAAGCATTGCCCCAGAATGCTTTAAATGGGCTCCTTAACTAATTTGTGATATTTGAGATAAATATGTAAACAGAATAGGAAGTACTGAAGGACACAATACTGTATGCTTGAAATACCAATGAGAGAGAGAGAGAGAGAGGATGTATGCATGGGATCACGTGTTCAGATGTTAAGTCCTGAGCATATAAAGTAGGATCTCTATGAGGAAGAATCTGGTTCTTCTGTGATTAAACATTATGGCTTGTGGCAAGTTAAGAGATCCTGCTCTTGAAGGCAGAATAACTTTTATATCATATCTAGAAAGATCAACAATGGACGTCCATGTCAAGAGAACTAGGTCAGAATGTAAAGATCAAGGGGGAGACAGAGCAGAAACCATTTACAGTGGTACCTCAGGTTACAGACGCTTCAGGTTACAGACTCCGCTAACCCAGAAATAGTACCTTGGGTTAAGAACTTTGCTTCAGGATGAGAACAGAAATTGCGCAGTGGCAGTGCGGTGGCAGCGGGAGGCCCCATTAGCTAAAGTGGTGCTTCAGGTTAAGAACAGTTTCAGGTTAAGAACGGACCTCCAGAATGAATTAAGTTCTTAACCCAAGGTACCACTGTATTGGACAAGTAAAATGACTAGAGTCTCAGTTTAGGAAAAAATCGGGGTGATGCAAAACAATTTTTTGATGGACAGGTTGGCATCTATGAAAGTAAACATCCTTTCTGTGATTGATTCTAAAGTAAGTGGATATGTAGATACTCTTATGCAAAAACACAGACTAAGGCTTAGCCGTATGTCCTATCAGCTTGAAAGCGGAGGCGGAAAGAGCTGTGTAAACCAACCTTCAAAATTGCTGAGCTTGCTTAATATAGTATTTGCAATTAGCATCCCTTTCATCATTACTAGCAACCTTATGAAACAAAAACATTTTCGCAGATAAAAGAAAAGCACTGGGAATATTTTCCACGTAACATCACTGCAGCCGGGTCATAGAGGACATAGTCTTTGAAAAATTGAACATAGCTGTCTAAAAGTAAGTGAGAGAAACATTACACATGAAGCAAGCTAAGACAAGAAGACACAACACTTCTATCTAATGACACCTTCACTCAAGGAAAAGAATCAAGTCTTGGAGAAAATGTAGTTAAAAGTCAATATAGATCAAAAACAAAGATGAGACTTATGGGACGAGAGATGATCCCCTTCAGTCCTTTCTTTCATGTATTCAGAGAATGTGTGAAGCAGGAGAAGGGGGTCCACAAGTTTGGGAAAAGGAAACCCTATGCACCCATAGATTATTCCATGTGATCAGGAAACTGAACTGCAGCTGCATTCTTGCTGTCTTGCTGTGCACTGTGGTCTTCAGAAATAAAAGATACCCAGTCTTGAAGCCTGAAGCAGTCAGCAAATGCTGGACATTTCTCATCTCTGAATACTATATAGGTCCACAGCCTTTTCTCTCTGAAGTACTCTCTAGCTTACTACTTTGGCTGAATACCTGGTATGGATTGGTCTGCAGTCAATCTCCTTGAACCATCCTAGGAACAAATCCATCATGAACACTACATCCATGCTGAGAATTATTCCTTTGCTTATCAAATTTTGAAAGCAATGCTCTTTGTAACGCACATTAGAATGACCAGAATTTTGTGGTGCACGCACTTTGGATTTGCAATCTATTTGCTTCCCACTGTAAACCATAAATCTCTCTCCACAGTGCTGAACCTTCACTGAAAGAGGGATTGGTATGATTTTCTATATTGCTATTAAGAATTGTGCCATGCAATCCTTTGATTGTTGGTATGGAACTGGAAGTTCACTGCAAATAAGTGTGCATAGGGTTGCTGTTACATTTTATCTTCTATAGGTCATTGAAAGGTCGTCTGCCCATCATGAGCAACTAGGTATATTGCAAGTAGGGAAGAACTTCCGAAGATCAAGGCTTAGATCTGCCACTTTTAAAATGGGAGTTACTGTAGGTTAACATAATGTACAACAGAAGGAGGATACACTGGCCCCATTTGATACAGTGAAGTACTTTAAAACCCTGTTTCAGTGTGAGAAATGTTATCCAGGTTTGTAACTCAATAAGAGAAAAATGTTTATTTTGAATGGATTGTGTTTTCTGTATAATAGTGCCAGGTCTATCTTAAATCTAAAAATGTACTGTCAGACTAGATGTGATGACACATGCAGCTTGGCTCCTCCTGAATGCATTTAAAATGGGACAGGGGTGATTGAAAGCATAGGAAGCAGGGAACTGAATCTCTTCTCCTGCTCACGCTGCTTGCCCTAGAACTGTTGTCCCTAGCATCCCCCAGTAGAGATTATTTCCATAATGACTCAGTCTGTATGTAACACTAAGCCAAACCACTGTTTAGTGTGAATGAGCAAATGTGTAGCTTCCCAGAATGCAGAGCTCCACCCCAGTTCTGCTGCTGTTGTGCTACCAGGGACAAAGCCATGGTTTTTGTTTAGCATTGCATCTGAACCTGGGCTCATGAGTGGTAAACCAGGAACAAACCTGGGCTTGTCTGGAGTGAGTCAATGCACAGTTAAATGGGAGTAAGATTATTGAATTTAATTTAGAAGAAAGATGCATAGGATAGGCCTAGTCTTGATTGTGTATTCTGGATTGTGGCTTGTCCATGCTCTGAATGTTTAAAGAAGCTATTCTTTCGAAGTGATCAGTACATAAGATGGTGCTTTGTGCTCACATCAACAAAAAGAAGAAGAATATTCCGCATGTAACACTCATGATCTGACCTTAGTAAAAGCCAATGGCATAAAAGTGTCATGCAAATATAGTAAGATGATGATTAACAATAGATAATTAAGCATGTGGAATTCTTTGAAAACCAACAATGGCACAAAGCTTTCTTGAGAGCCAACTGTTTAACCTGAACCAGTGTTTGCTTATAGAACTGATTTGGCTGCCTGCTTCATTTACACAATAGTAACGGGGCAACAGGAGTTTTTACTGGAAACGCCATAGTGATGAAACTATTTTCAGCTCTGTTTCCTCCATCCTTAACAATCTAACAAAACAGAAGAGCAAAGGAGTGTGATCATGTTGCTATTCTTAGCCCCATGCCTAGACCTTGTAAAATATATACAAAGCAACCAGATAAAGATTAACAATGGCAAAAAACAAGCCTTCACTTATTTTGAAACAATGATGGGAATGGAAAGCTCTCTCACTGTATTTGTGCAAGGAAGTAAATGGGCACATTCTGTTCTATTGCGTGGGTGTGTATGCTCTGTATACTGAAGGTGTTTTAATCCTCTGATTCTCTCATTTTGCTGTTTTTGTACCTTTTTTTTGATCGGAAGATTTGAATTCTTACTTATTTGCTGTTTGTGTTGTAGTTTTGGGTTAAGCCATTTCAAAACGTATTTTATAAGGATCATTTTTCATGTTTGTCACTGTAATGTATTAGGATTTATATTGCTTTATCCTCCAGCAAACTTCCCTGTGGCCATTTCTAGTGAAGGGCAGTACAGAAATCTCAAAACAAATTAGACAAGTAAAATGCTGTTATTACTTTGGGGGGCCCCAGGCTGAAAACCCCAGGATGATGATGATGTTTCTGATGACATTGACAACAACCACCTTTTATAGGAGACTTACCAAATGAGACATATGGCAGAGTTCTAAGCATGTTCCCTTGGAGTTCCCACTCAATTAAATGGGTTTTACTCATAGCAAGTGTGTTTAGCAGTGAAGCTGAGTTTCTTCTTCCTGCTAGCAGTTTGATTGCTCATGCCCCCCCACAGAACCCAGTCTCTCACTTGAGGTCTATAGAACTAAAAGGAAAAAACTCAGGTGTGTTTACTCAGAGATAAACTCCACTGAATGGAATGGGGCATCCTCCCTTGGAATAGTGTTTAAGAGTGTACAGTGGTACCTCGGGTTACATACGCTTCAGGTTACATACACTTCAGGTTACAGACTCCACTAACCCAGAAATAGTACCTCGGGTTAAGAACTTTGCTTCAGGATGAAAACAGAAATCGTGCTCCGGCAGCACAGCTGCAACAGGAGGCCCCATTAGCTAAAGTGGTGCTTCAGGTTAAGAACAGTTTCAGGTTAAGTACGGACCTCCGGAACGAATTAAGTACTTAACCCAAGGTACCACTGTAAGCTAATACTCTGATCTCAGGCATATTTATTTAGAAATAAGTGAGCCACTTTGTGTTACCGTTGGCCATGCTGGCTGGGACCAGTGGCAGGTGGAGTCCACCATCATCTTGAGGGCCCCCCTGCTGACTACCTCTGGCTTTGGGTGTTTCTAGACAATTTACCATTTCCGAAACACTATGCAGACTGACACACAGGCATCCGTCAACATTTTCACTTCTCTGTATTTTGCAGTGCACTTCTCCAGCCAAGTACTGGTAATGTGTACAAAAATGCACACCCTCAGAGGAAGTGTGCATAAAAAAATGCATGTATTAGTGAAAGTAGCAAACAAAAATGCATTCCATTAGGGAAATTATAACTATCAGGGAACAATGTGCTTTGCAAAAAGGTGCGTATTAGGCAAAATCGCTTCCCAAACTGTGCACGTTTGGAGAAATTTGCACTAAAGTGGATTTTTATGAGGATTTATGAAAAAAGAAGAAGAAAGGCAAACAGATGTGGAAATGTGGAAGACTAGACTGAAAAGGTTAGAAACTGAGAGAAACCAAAATTGACAGACTTGCCTATCCGTACCCCTGATCTAGGTAATCAGTATATTGCCCAGAAACAGACACTGACAATTTTGAATGAGCAGTGTGGTGTCAATTGGGGGTCCAGTGACATCTTGTCCTTCCAAATTGAAGCGGCCGTGTGAAGCACACTTTTCAAAAAGCAAGATGACCATAACCTATAGATTAGCCCTAAAACCAGTATTACAAAGACCCACATAAGTCATCAGTGGTCTCTCACTGGAAGAAATCTAAAGCCTGTTTGTTATGATGTTGGAATTTGTAAAGCCTGTTAACAAAATCGTGTCATTGTTCTTTTGAAGCCTTTATGTGATGTGTGGTCGTGCATTTTTAAAATCAATGCTGGTATACATATAGTTAACATGTGAGGCACTTTTTTTCTACTCACTGCAGGAATCCTTTAATATTTTTTAAGAGATTGTTTCTCAGCAATTCCTTTCAAATTAGTAAAGGATTCCTGGAGTGAGTAAAGGAAAAGCATCTCACATTTGAACTACATATTTACCAGTGTTGATCCCAGGAGGATGAGGATTATAGAAAGCTGTCTTGTACAAAGTCAGATTTGTTTATTTATGCAGCCTAGTGTCATGTACTCTGACTGACAGCAGCTCTCTATGCTCAGAAACACAGCGACTGCTGATTCATCTTTTTCTAAAGTGCAGATTGCAAATACAAGACCTGGCTGTGCTGTGAGATCCTCAAGCAGCTGGCCTTTTAAGCCTCACTGCCTGGTGGGGCAGACCAGTAGCCAATGCCTGGCCAGCCAGCAAGGCACTGCCCTCAAAGTGAGGCCTATGATTGGCCTATTTATTGTTGCCCTCTTTGGTGAGAAGTGAGACCTCCCCTCAAATACCGGCTGAGGGGAATTCCCCAGCAACAGCCGGGCAAGCGAGCATGCTTTGGCTGCTGGGGAAGAAGGTGGAGTGTGAGGGACTACAACCATCGCCCCCGCCCATGGAAGTGGTGAGCTTATGTATGGGTCCATTATACCATGTTAAAGGCACAGCCCTTTTCTCCCTGCTTATTTGAGCTTGCCAAAGAAATGGATATGGCAGTACATTCAGGCTCCTTTGAAGATGATAAAATAGGAAGCATGTATATAAGGGCAAAGATCTCACCAACTGCTGGAACAGTAGAAGAGGTAGATGGAAAGAACCAGCCAAACTAGATCAAGTAGGTAGGCAGGTAAGTTAAGGGAGATCCTGGCAGCAAGAAACAAGAGTTGATCGCAGAGTTAACCTGTGGCTAAGGCAATAACTAGACCCAATAGCAGAAGATAGCATGGTGAGCTCAAATGGTTGAAAACGAAGAACCTATGACATCTAAGGTCAGGCTCTGATGCAGAAGTGACAGCAAGAAGCATCATATATCTAAGGCCTGCCATCCCAACAGGCCTGGCCTCAGCACCTGGCGTATTTGGGCAGTTGCCAGGGCCTTTGCACAGGACTAGCCAGTGACACATTTTTAATTTCACCACCCCCTTTTATCCCAAGTCTGAGCAGTATCTGGAACCTCAATCTAGTTGCCATTTTAATTTCCTAACATAGTTTCTCTTTGGGGCACTGCAAGGAATGAAAATGTTGCTGCTTGGAGTTCTACTGCCACCAAGCAAGTCAGTCCGGGGGCCCAAGAGCAAAGAAGAGAGAGAGCCAAGCAGAAGGCACTAAAACCTGCATTTGAAGACACATTATTCTTTTGCCCAAAACTGACATGCCAATATTGGCTTCTCCCATTAGCTGCTCAGAACAGTTCAAACGTTACAGTTCAGAATATTTTTATTTCTTTATTTATTTCTAAGCTCTTTTGCTCCCCTGTTGACATTTTGACTGTCCTTGAGTCTCATTCAGATGAGGTCGCAAACCTGTTCTGTTCTGAAAGAAAAGGTCACGCAATGTGTTTCGCCAATGTTCTGTATCAGTCTAATCTCTTGCATGCTTTCATTGGTACACTGGTGTTATATCTCGGTGATCTGGAAAGAATGAGAAAAGAAAAGAAAGAAAAGGTGACATACTTTTCAAGGTTATACAAGCCAGAAAATACATAATGTAATTTGTTTTCTTTTTAAGGTGCATCCTAGTAACAGAGATTGATATAATAGCAAAAGGGGGAATGGAGGAAAAACATAGCCCTTGCTTATCAAATTACCATTTCTTGTATCAGACTTGCACTTAAAAATCTTTCCAGAGAATTCTCTGTAGCAATATAGCTACCTGCTAGCATTTCCACATCAAGTTCATTTACCCTTTTTTTCATTCAATAACCTTTCCTATGACTGGAAATATTTAATGTGTTATGTGACCAGCCGTTTTAAAGACAGAGCTGCAAATAACTTTATCCTTTGCTCTTTTGTCTATTCCTCCCCCACCCCCACCAGCCACCTAAGATGACGCTTGCAAAATTCCTGTTTTACTTGAATACCCTGCATCTTCCTTTAGCATCCAAATAACAATTACTTTCTCTTTGAAACAAAGCCCACTAGAAAAAAATGTGACTGGAATGGCATCATCCCTGGGAGACAGTGCTGAATTGAAATTCTGTTCGCATAGGAACTTCTACAGAGGTTGCTATAGTGCTGCTGTTTGTCGTTCTGTAGTCAAAAGTCTATTTCTACACACAGATCTCCTTGTTCAGGAGGCTTTTTGCTTGACTAGTGTTGAGTATTAGTGCAGGCTTAGCAGTGATCTCTTAAAACAGATAGTGTTCTTTTTAAATGCTGGGAGAAGACATTGAGTTTGTTCATGCCAGGAATGAAGAACCTGTCCCCCTGCAGTTGTTGTTGGACTACAACTCCCCCTATTTCCGATCATTGGCAGGGCTGCTTGGGGCTGATGGGAGTTGTAGTCCAGTGTCATCTGGAGGGGAGAAAGCTCCCCATCCCTGGTTTGGACAATCAAACTAAGACCTAACTCATACATTGTGAATGTTCACCATGAATAAGCATTATGAATTAAGATGTGAGTTCTTGTGATTGCCACCCAAGGATCCAAACAGTTTGAGCACCTCTCAGTGTGATGCTTAACTAGACATCTGCTTGGGTCTAGTGGCACCAACAAGAGTTGGGTTGGGTTTAACTACTTCACAATCTTTGTGTTGGGTTGGCTTCATGCATATGGTTAGACACTACTCCTATTTGTGGCATAGTGGTTAGGGTGTTGGATTAAGACCTGGGAGACCAGGCTTCAAATCCCCACTCAGCCAGGATACTGTCTCTCAGCCTGACCTATCTGACAGGATTGTAGTGAGGATAAAATGGGGAAATGGGTGAACCATGCATTCTACTTTGAGGACCTTGGAGGAAAGGCAGGATATAAATGTAATTAATTAATAATAATATAGCCTGCTGGAATGGCTGCTGGTGAGTGTTGAGGGAGCAGCCTGGTGGGAGCTAGTCTTTTAGCAGAGAATATGGAGAAGCTCTGGAGTCCCATGTCTTTTTTTCCTCAACAGTCACACACTTTAAATTTCATTTGCTTTATATATCACAGACTCTTTATTTCATTTGCACACAGTGAGTAATTTACATTCCATTATGGTTTGGGCCTGCACAAATTGTGACCCACCACTGAACGCAACCCATCTGCCTTCAGTTGTGGCTTGCTGGCTGCTTCATAACCCTGATCCTTTTAGCAGGCTGCAAAAACACAGGGGTCATTGAGCCACTGGTAAACTGCCATACGTGGCTTGTGGCTTATATTTGTGGGTTGTAAATGATATTTATACTGATTCGGGCTTCATCCCTGAATGTGAAAAAATTGCATCAGTACTCCAAAAAATGTCAGGGTATTGAGAAATAGTTTTGCTAGAAAAGCAGATGGTGGGGTGGGTGGATGTTCAGCATCCTCCTTATGCTGCTGATTGAGTTCTGTGCACATGATTTGTACATATAAGAATCTTTGGCATTACCGCTAAGAAAATCTTCTGCTTTATATTATGGGTTTTCAGGGTAGACAGATCTAGGCACCTTCAAATTAATGATGGATGGGGTAAAGAAAGTTTGTACATTAAAAAAAGTAATTAGATTTGTTTTAATTTAAGGTGTTTTAAACTTACCATGAGCACTGGAAACTTGTTTTAAAATGTATATAATATGTGAGGCATGATGTGAACAGGAAGCTGCACTTTGTCAAAACATAGGCATTATTTCTTTACCAAATATATTGGCAGCAAAACTGATGCCCTTGCCTACCCAAGGGAAGAATTAATACTAACCATTCAAAAGCAGTCCCAAAACTGCATACTGATTTTGAATGATAATTATAAAGATATATTCAGTGTAATAGGGTGTATGTGGAGGGGTAGTACATCTGGTGGGGGGCACGTTGTGCTCCTTCTGGGGTAGTCTGTCCAACTTCGGTCCCAACCCTGCACTCAGCTCTCACCCGTGGCTCCTAGAAGTTGTCTGTATGCGACAGCAGCCACACCCTGGGAACAACTTGAACTGGCTGGCTAAACCTAGTGAGGCTATCCAAAAAGTTTCCAACCCTCAGTGAGTTACGGGTTTCCCTTGCATGTGAAGACAGGCTCTGGCAGACTGAGCTGACAGGATCAATGGTGGGTCCAATGGTCAAGAAGGTGGTTTCTGCATGTGTTGTAGAGGGAAGTGAGGGGCAGATGGGGTTAACCAGGGGAGGTAACCCATCTAGGAGAAGGAAAACTCTGATTCTAAACCTCTGCTGCCTTGTGGGATATCTTCAAGGGAAGAAATAGCTAAGGAATAAATCTTACACAAATCTGGACTGAAGTTTGTAAGATGGCACATTGTATACCTACTTCTGGCAACTCCTGCAGCCAAGCTTGTGCCAAATGTATTGCTCTGCTTTCCTTTGGACCACATCAGCAAAGCCGAGAGGGGACATCTTGCCGCTTGGGTATCTCAGAACCTCCATACACACTGCCCAAGCTTGCGCCCTGGAGGGGTCACTTTGGTGCTGCTGACGCAGCAGTTTAATTTGACCCTCGGAGGCACACTCCATTGTCTCTTCAATGTTAATAACCATATATTCTGGTACTGGTAATTCTGATACTGGTACTCCTGAATTCAGAAAAGGTTAACAGTATATTGGAATGCAGAAAGCAAACAACTGATACTTTACTGCAGACCCAGCAGCAAAGGGTATAGTTATTCTCTTCTGTTAACTTTCAAGTACAGCTGACTGAGAAGAAAACATTTTCGTGAAATATCCGAAAGTGTACCTATTGAGTTCTTATTTTAAATTATTTAACATTTTATAGCTTAAAACATTAATTTTAAATAAATCTATAAAATTACAGCATGATTTTATACTTCTCTATCATGTCTTCTCCTTACTTGTCTTTTTTCTAAACTAAAAACTCCATTGTTTTTCAGTCATTGGTTCTTTGTTCATCTTCCTTCCCTCCTACCAGCCACAGTTGTTAGTGACTTGTCATGGTAGGGAGGGCACTACAGAAACAACATTGTAAGGGAAAGACAGGTGCCAGTGACACAGAGCTTGGGGAGAAAAAACAATTTCCCATTGCCTTCTCTCTACCAGATGTGTTACTGCTGTGGAGGAAACTGTTCCTGGGGAATTTTTTGGAGTTAATGGAGCCATCAGTCTGTAGCAACAGAAAAGGTCCACCAGGATGAATGATATAAATGAAATACCATCACTCTTTACAAATTCAGTTGACATTTATCTTATTCCTGCTCCCCCCTCCATAGAAGGAAAAGTAGAAAGGGTCACAGATTTTTGTTTCCAAAATTAAAGAAAAAAAGATTGATAAGGAAGGCTTTATTTTTAGACTGAACAGTCAAAGGCCACATCTGATATTTATTTCTTTACATATGTAATATCTATGCCCAGCTTTTTCCTTAATCAGCTCCTGTACGTAGAGGGTTACTCAATTTTATTCCCATGAGGTTAGTTAAACCGAAATAGAAGTTCTCAGCATCTCTGAACAGTGCTATGCAAAATAACTGTATTGAAATAATTTGTATTACATATAACTTTTTGTATCATATGTAAAAGCCAGTGAAGCCTTGTCACTAGAAGTTTGGGCTTTGGATCTTGGACTTCTGGGGGCAAATTCCTGCTCATCTTGGAGTTTTCTTAGGAAGCTTAGGACAACATCACTGGATTTCTTCAACTTACTGAAAACCATCTGCTTTAAATGGTGGATCTCAGATTGTAAAGCATTTTGTACACTTGAGATGTTACATCTGTTTCCAAAAAACCTGGAACAATCATGCAATAAATCATCCAGACAAAACAGATTTCTGAGGCAGACAGATCTCAGGCTGTGAAGAGACTTGGGGTACATTAAGATACGGGGAATATGACATTAGTTTTCCAGATTATAATGCTAGCACTTCTGTCTCATGTTCTAATGTTCCTTTCACACTGCAATACCTGTTGTGTGAAGCAATGCGTGCGGTGCTATGGATATCAAATCCAAACTCTTCTTCTTCTTCTTCTAAACCACTGAGCCTCGTGGCTTGCTCTGTCCCAGCTCCTGCCAACCTAGCAGTTCAAAGCACACCAGTGCAAGTAGATAAATAGGTACTGCTGCAGTGGGAAGGTAAACGGTGTTTCTGTGCGCTCTGTTTTCTGTCATGGTGTCCCGTTGCACCAGAAGCGGTTTAGTCATGCTGGCCACATGACCCCGAAAGCTGTCTGTGGACAAACACCACCTCCCTCAGCCTGAAAGTGAGATGAGTGCCGCAACCTCATAGTTGCCTTTGACTGGACTTAACCATCCAGGGGTCTTTTACCTTTTACCTACCTGTGTGATGGAAGTGTGGCTTTTTGATTAACATTCCAGCATGTCTTGCTGAGTTTTATTCACACATATACACTCTTGGTTTTAAAGAATATTGCTCTTTTTTTGTATCTCTGTAAGTTGCTTTGAGTGTGGTGTTTTATGGAAAGGTCGCTAATATATTTATTAATCATGATGATAATGGCTATTAATAAATATCACAAAACATTTCTTTGAAGTTAAAAGTATGTCACTAAGAGAAAAGCTATCATCATCATCGTTGTTATTATGAGGTGATATGCAGTGTTTGACTTACGTGTACTGTATGAATTAGTTGGATATCATTCATCATCATTATTTTAATGAGTGGCTTTGAATTATAATGATATGCCCAATACAGGAAGTTTGAATGAATTGAAACCCATGGGAAAGTGAAGTCTGCATTTCAGGCACCAGTGTTTGAAACTCCCATTGTTCTAGGCCCATTTTGCGCCAGGGAATTTATTAGCGTGAGCAGTTTCTGAGCTCTGAGTGCAGTACTGCACCGAAGATTTCAGATTAAAACTGCAGAGTGGAAGGAAAAGAGGACCCTTTTATGCCTCCCCACTTCCAGCTACTCTCTGAAGACTGGAGAAGGGACCCTCTTAAGAATATTAGGGGGGTGGGCAGGAAAGGACTAGACCAAGTGAAAAATGAACATAATATTTTGGCAGCAGTTCATTCATTTTCAGCTTTGTATTCTTGTTATAAAAAAGTGCACCTAGACATTCCGATGTTGCACCCATAACCTGGGTTTAAGGTGCCTTTTAGCTCCTAGCTTTCATATCTCAGTTTCTAACACTGTCAGGCATTGATTCAATGTGCAAATATAGAGTATGTGGCTTCAGCCACTAAAATCAGAAGCTGTTCTTTGGCATGAGGCCCTCATGGTGCCCGTCTTCTTGCCACTGCAAACTTTGCTGCCGAAGCATTTTTCACACAGGAGGGAACTCTTCCCATTTTGATCTCTTTTCACTTGTTTCTCCCTTGTGTGCAGGAAATTGATTATCTCATTTTGAGGATAATTGACAGTGATTATTCTTAATCTAGCATCCGCCACAGTCCAATTCCCACTCCTTTTAATACTGTGTCTGGCTTTCTTTGTCACAGCTGCTTTCCAGAGAAGTAATCCACAACCTTGGGCAAAAGACCACAGTCTCTATAAACAAAAGTCAATACATATGTGTTGTCATTGAAAAACTGAGCAACCGCTGTTTGAACTGTAGGTCGAGAATGGAGAAAGACACTTGTTCCAGTGTAGCTGACTTGGCATGTTACACTGCACTATGTTTGCAGAAAATGGGACTCAGGGGTTCCATTCATGAGCAAGAAAGGAAGCCAAGATGAGGACACTAAGTTAACTCATTTTCTTTGACACCATCCTCTCAGTTATCACTCAACATTGACACATACATGGGCTGTTGTCATTGAGAGGCAGGTGTGGTAAGTAGTAAGGTGATCAAGAGGAAGACATTTAATGACCCTACTACTGTTTTCTTTCTGCAACCTGTTCGCTGGATATCCAACACCCCCACTTCCTACCCTTCTTAAGAGATGTGCCCCTCACTCTTATTTATAGGGATAGGCAAATAGGTCAATTTTGGTTTCTCTCAGTTTCTCACATTTCCAACCTTAAGTTGAGTTCTCCACATTTCCATATATCAGTCTGTGATTTTTTTTTTTTTGGTTATAAAAAGTTTTAATGCAAATTCATCAGCATTTTTGTTTGCAGTTTTGCCAAATATTTACATTTTTTTCAGAGCATTGCCCCCTAATACAATGCAATTTTTTTCTATGTGGTGTTTGCCATGCATGCCTACATTACTCTAGTATATGCATTTTTGTACCAATTTCTGACTTGGGGACTGCACTGCAAAATTCAGAGAAGTGTGAATTTCAAAGGATGGCTGCATTCCAGTTCTTGTCGTTTTAGAAAGTGAGAAGTTCACCTGTAAATGAGAATGGAATAGAATTTTTCCTCCATCCCTAGCGATTTATGCTGCTCCTGGTAGATATAGGTTATGCATATTGGACTTGGGCCTATGCAGGCCCTTCTATAAACAACCCTGCAGGGTCTACTCTACTGTGATTGGTATGCTCTTCAATATCTCAGGCTGAGGGCTTTTTTGTACAGTGGTACCTCAGGTTACATACGCTTCAGGTTACAGACTCCGCTAACCCAGAAATATTATCTCGGGTTAAGTACTTTGCTTCAGGATGAGAACAGAAATCGTGCTCCAGCGGCGCGGCAGCAGCAGGAGGCCCCATTAGCTAAAGTGGTACCTCAGGTTAAGAACAGTTTCAGGTTAAGTATGGACCTCTGCAGCGAATTAAGTACTTAAACTGAGGTACCACTGTACTGCTCAAAATTCTTTAACTAAATAAAACACAGATTCTTGTGCCTAGAATGCATTTCATTTACCCTAGTAACAGCATCCCTGCCTATAGCTTCTCTTTTTCATTATTTAGTTGTTCCATTTATATTTTGTATTTCCTCCAAGGAGCTCAAGGGGGCATAAATGGTTTTCCTACCTTCCTTGCATTGGGACAACAAGCTTGTGAGGCAGGTTAGGCTGAGAAACAGTGACTGGCCCAAGGTCACCCATTGAGCTTCATGGCTGAATGGAGATTTGAATTTGGGTCTCCCCGGTCTCAGTCTAACATGGTAACAGCTGCACCACACTGGCTTTGAGATTCATTTTGATACCCCAGACAGAAAGGGAAACTGTGATTGCCCCAAGATTGCCATGGCAACCTGCTGGATTAGTCACATTCCAGGAAACAGCTAATGTGCCCCATGGAAGCTCTCTCACATCAATTATCTCTTCAAATGCAGTGCACACTGGGCCTCTTGCCTGCCTGACAAGTGCTCAGCTATGAGGGAGGGAGGGATAGAACAGTCTGGAGCAATTTCACAGGTGGGGACCTTTTTTAAACAGTATATACACTCAAATACTTTTATGAGATGGTCAGAGGACTGCCTTTCAAGCTTTAAAGTTTTTTTCCATCATAGATAACAGTCACTCCAAGCTGGTCCAACTTGGAATATAACCAATGACACTCCTGCAGATGATCTCAGTATCTGGGCCTAAGTTGTTCAGGGGTCATGAGCCATCTTCCCCCCACCTCCAACGGGAGAGTATCCCATTACATGTAAAACATCTCCAGCCAGTTAGTTGTGGAGTCAGTAAATTGCTACTGGGGTAGGGGTTTTTTGTTTGTTTTTTGGCATCACAATTTTATGTCATCAGCCTTAGGATATGGAAAATTAAAAATGAGCATTGGGATAAATAGGCTTTTAATGTAGTCACTATCAGATGGTAATGTATTGGTGATGAAGTAACAAACACATGGAAAAGCCAGTCATTTGTGCCAACTGCCTACAGTTTCTACATGTGATCAGAAATCTAAATCTAAATAAGCAGCTGCAATTCTCCTACACGTGTGAGTGGATGCTGGCTTCCCATGTAGCTGCCTGCTCGGTACTATGTCAGTCAGTCTCTGGTAAATGGTTGTCTGAAGTTGCCCTAAGAATCTACAGGGCTTTCTGCCTGGTTCTCAGAACATGCTGCTATTTTACATATTAATATTGCAGTGTTTTATGTGACTGGATACATGTGGACTGACCCATTTTTGGAAACGAAACATTGTCAAGGCCCATAAGTTTAATTACAACTTTACTTGCAGAACTTTCTTCAAAACAAATAAAAAAATTGAGATTTGAGATTTTTTGGGGGTGGGGGAGTACTGCGACCCAGTTGCCATAATGCACAAATCATCAGTGTGTGTGTGCTTTTATACCTGTTTTGTGCTTTTTATACCTGTTTTTTTTTTTATACCTGTTTTGTGCTTTTTACACCTGTGTGTGCTTTTTATACACTTTTAAAAAATCATGTACCTTCTGTGTGGACCAACACATTTTTTTCAGGCTATGTACCAATTCTATTTGGCTTATACACGTAAATGCTGAATAACTGCCCTCAAGACCCAGATAAACTCTCTGTAAACTTGCCCTTTACGTTCACACATGGTGGTTTCCAACAGTTATGTCACCCCTCTGTGCCTTCAAGAATTCATACCCTCTCATAAATTAGTTACCTGTTAAGCAGCTAACACACAGTAACACTGAGGAGGGAAAAAAGGCCACTTTCATTTTCTAAATGCCCTGTACATGGTATGAAATTTAATCCCTCTGTGAATCATAATCTGCGATGCTCAGAATAGATCGACTATATATATCTAATGTTATTTTCAGGGATGTGAACAGGAAGGCTCCAGAGCTTGTACAGCCTGTGTTCAAGCATCTCTGTTGCGCCAAACAATTTAGGGCAATGTAGTCTGGAAATAATTCTCCCCCTCCCCACTCCTCTCTAGCAGTTTACTGGGTGGATGTGTGGGCGTCTGTTGTGGAGGCGTCTTGGGCTTGCTAATGAAGCTAAGGACATGAATAATATTTGACTGCTGCTGCGTGATGCCTCTGAGAGCCGTATTCATTTGTCTCTGTAGCTATTTGAGAGCAAGCAGCCGGCGTGTGCAGGCGATCCAGTCCCTATCCTCGGCTTTCTCTTTCGTCGCTTCTTAATCTTAATTTATAGCACTATCTTAAAAGAAAATATGGAGCATATCTTTTGCTAAAAATAATTATATTGCGATTAGCTTTACTTAAAGGAAAATGGGATTTAAAAATAACACGATCGCTTTGACAGGATGGGTTTAATGTGTGATCCACATAAGAATTAGTAAGGTCATTTGCTTGATAGCCACCAGACCTTTCAGATGAAACCATAACTGCAGCTGCCAGCCAGAGACGGACTTTTAATTACTTTTTTTGTAGGGCAGGGCAGGACAGGGAAGGGAGGGAAACCTAAACAATTATGTCTTAGGACTTATTGTTTTGTATTCTCTCTCTGTGTGCTAGAAATTTAAAAAACTGGCACCTTCAGAAGAGATTACAAAGAAAGAGCAGAGTAGAGAATGAAACGAGCTTATGTCTAATAAAGAACAAATCGCTTAAACCAGAGGGACTAATTTGACTGAAAAAAGTTGTTGTTTTAAAAGCATATACAGAAGCTGGTTTAATTATTTGCAATGATCCTGTTTCCTGTAGCTAAGACATATTAAACATGTCCAGAGATGTAATAAGGACACAAAGTCAAGATGGTGACGCTTTCTAGTTACGAGGAACAATTTTTCACATTTGATTTTTGTGAAGGTTTTCTCTGTCTGCCCAAAGCTCAATGTAAGGAAGAGGAGGTGGATTAACAATGCAGAGGCACATTGTTCTTCTACCAGCCTGTTTATATGCTGCTACAAATTAAGGGTTTAGTGTCATGGAAACAGCTCCTTTATTTGGAAAGCGACTGCACCACTATGAGAAGCAAACAGAGCATGCAAGAGTGAGAGAGAGTTGGATGGAGGGAGGCAATGTGTTGTCTACTCAGCCTAACATTATCTAACATGTTTTCCGATACTTTTGGGAAAGGGCAGAGGTTCTGAAATACTTGCTGCATTACTTTACAACCTATTATAAGTGGTTTCTGCATTGGCAGGTGTCCCCTACACATGTGAGACATTTAGGGCAACTGTGCTCTCTGTGTTGGCATGTGTAGAAAATATGATTATAGAAATACTGTATGGTTTTCTTTTTCTTTTTCAAGAGCTGACAGGGTTAAGCCACGTTATGTATTCCTGAAGTCTGTCAGGAAGGAAACGCTTATGAAATAAGAATTTAGAAACTAAGGCTACTAGGGCCAACATTGTAGGCTTAACACAAGCTTGCGCTGTTTTTCTAGGTGCAATTTAATTAACGTGGTAATATATATATTTTAAAATAATACTAATCCTGTTCCTTGTACAGTTTGTTTTCTGCTGTTTTAAGCTGCTGAGTTTTAAGTTACTGTAAGGTCATGTTTTGTAACTCAAGCCTTCTTGAGTTCACTTAATGAAAAAAGCAGGACAGGAGTATTTTTAAAAATTAATAAATAAAACCATTAGAATAGCAGAAATTGGAGGACATTACATTGGCATTCATATTAATGTCACATGTATGTGGTATTAAACTACTCCATCATCTACCAATATTTTTAACAAAATACCATGGGCTGCAGTTAATTTAAAATTGATAACACTTTTTTCTGTTACTAGCTAGCTTATATTATTATTTATTTAAAAGGTAGATTATTCAGTCAATTGTCTTCTTGGACTAGTACCTAGGAAGACCAGAATTCAAATGCTAACTGAGCTATTAAGTTCACTGGATGACTTTGGGCCACTCACGGTCTCTCAGCCTAACTTACCTCTCAGGGCTGTTGTGAGAAAATGTAGATAGGGAGAACCATCTAAGCCACCTTGAACTTCTTGAAGGAATGGTGGGATATAAATGTCATCATAATAAACTTTTTGAAAATGTGAAGTTATAAATATCACGGATTCTGTTTTTATGTCATTTATAGCATTTTCCTCAATAAGAAGTTATATACCTTTGTTCCCACAAGTTCTGTGATGGTGAACTACAGAAAGCACCATTTTGAATGCAATGGATTACATCTGTCTCTATGGAGATTTTATGTAATTTCGTATCAGCCTTGGAAATGCAGGTATTTTATTGTAGATGTATTTGGTTTTTGATCTGGGGTGAGATCCAGCTTACAGTGATCTCAAGGTAGAGGAAGCCTTGAGGCCCCACCATTTATTAATCTCCCTGAAACTCAGTCTGAGGGAAAACAATGTATGGATTTTCTTGAGATAAGAGAACATGTAGCTGGATCTCATAATTTGATCCCATAATTTCAGAGCCTTCTAGTGGTCATTCTGAACTTCTTCTTACCTCACCAAAGACCAGTGAAGGAGACAGCTCAAGGCCACTCAGTGGCTTGACAGCACAAGGCTCTAAGAGAGAGCATTTCCTTTTTAAAGCTCCCTTCTCCCATCAGCTTGTGAACTGTGATTTGAGAATTTAAGGCTGTACTTGTAGTCTGTTAGCACAACATCTCTTTACATCAGATCTGTCCCTGCACCTGTGGATCCTGTGCCCTGCAATTTAGTAGCCCGATCCAGCTATTCAGTGCATGTTACCCACAATTTTGGAACCAAATTGCTCCAGGATGATGCTCTTGGGCTAGTGTTCTCCACCCTCTGCACATACTGCTGACCTGGAACAGGATTGAAACTCAGTTGACCAATGGCCCGACTGCTTTCTTTGGTTCTGAATAAAAACAGCGCTCTCCTTTCCACCCCCAAATGTGAGTGTATTTCATCTTTGGACTGAAACAATGTATTCAAATAGCAAATTACCGAGTTCTATAAGGTTAATTCTTCCTGTCTCGTCTTTATAGAAGTCCATTTGCTTTTATATTACATTTTTTTAAAATGCAATGCTTTATTTATCCTAATTTAGCATTTATGTGATTTGGCTGCATTAATAGGAAAACAGCATTTCTAGGTGAAAGCCCAGCAACCTTAGCAGATTGGGGTCAGAGGTGCCATCTTCTCAAGATGATTGAGGGGGCCTGACATGATGCCCTGACGTCAGGCACGCATGATATCGGGAGGAGCCAGGGACTGGAGCTGAATGCCCTGTGAACATTGAGGAGGCCCACCCCCCCTGAAAAAACATGGGGGAGGGAGACAGTGCCTCGGCCCCTAGGATCTGGAGCCTATGATTGGGCCTCATACCAATTACAGTACACCAAGCTAGACTTTAGCTGTTAAACAATGCGTCTGAAGGACACATACCTATGTGTGTATTTGAGAGGAAGTTAAAAAGAAACACATTGAACTAGCAGCAGACGACATGGTAGGATGTTGCCATTCACTTGACCCTCGGATCAGTTATGTCTCTGCGGCTTACTGAGAGGTAAAGAGAGGGGAGGTAGCAGTGTGGTTGGCATGGTGCAACTGCACCAGATTGGCTTCTCCAGTGTGTTTGCACCATGCTGACCTTGCTGCTGCTCACACTATCCTTCTCTAGCTCCTGGTAAGTAGCAGTGATGCAATTGACTAGAGGTCAGGGGAGTGGTGGTGCTCAAACATGCTGTCCGCTACTGCTTTGAGCTTAATCTTTTCCCACATAAAGGTACAGGGCCTGTAAGCAAAGGCATCCCTACCGGACTCAACAGTTCTCATCTTTCCCTCTACAGTGGTACCTCGGGTTAAGAACTTAATTCATTCCAGAGGTCTGTTCTTAAGCTGAAACTGTTCTTAACCTGAGGTACCATTTTAGCTATCGGGGCCTCCCGCTGCTGCTGCGCGATTTCTGTTCTCATCCTGAAGCAAAGTTCTGAACCTGAGGTACTATTTCTGGGTTAGCGGAGTCTGTAACCTGAAGCGTCTGTAACCCGAGGTACCTCTGTACTACAGCAAGCAAGCTGCACACCATGCCATTATGGGGAATGAGAGGGCTTTGCATGTCTTTCACCAGGTTCTTGAATGGCTTGAACACCACTAAGTGGAGGTCTTAATAAAGTAGAGGGGGCTGTGTATAGACCTAGCCAGTCTCCTAGTACATTCCTTTCACATGCACCTGCCATATTGGTGGTGGAGAAATATTGAGACCTATGGGGATACTTCCATGTTGTGCCACTAATACTTGCATAGGGGAATAATAATAATAATAATAATAATAATAATAATAATAATAATGAATTTATTATTTATACCCCGCCCATCTGGCTGGGTTTCCCTAGCCACTCTGGGCGGCTTCCAACAAAAGATTAAAAATACATTAAAAGTGATGCCCATTTCATACTGTGATTTTACTGTGTACTACAGCTTTTATGCTTACACACATGTAAACATTTCTGTGATCTGCTATAGCTTACAGGTATATGAGCCCAACACCCTGCTCTCTATGGGAAGCCTTCAGGAAGGACTTGAGTACAACAGAGCTCTTGTTTTGTTTGTGTTCTGTCTCTGTATTTATATGTGACAGATGACTTGTTGCTTACCTTTATTGATCTCTCCTTAGATCTGAAAACCCAAGAAAGGGTTAAGAAATACTGTCAAAGAATAGAAAGTGTTTGTTCTGAAATTGAATCACTGTGATGGAAAGCTTTCATTTGCCCCTTGTGAAAGCACAATAAATGCGATAGCTGTGACTTTTCTTGCCCAGAAAAGAGGAAAATGCCTTTTATTACAACTCCCTGTTCAGGAACTGAGATGGTGTGAATTGAAGGCTAGGCGCAATTGTCTGCTGCAATAACTCTGGCTTGGGAAAAGGTTTTAACTGTGTCTAGCTCCTTGGCTGCCTCTTCCCAATTTCCCTGTGCCATCCTAGGGGAAGAACTGGTTGAGTGTGTGCTTTGCATGCAGAAAGTCTCAGGTTCAATCTAGGGATGGGGAGAAATTCAATTTTGCTTGCATTTTAATGAGGAACTAACTAATTCACACTCCTTGAACCAATACGTGAACCGAAACACAATGATCCTTCAAAAGTTGCATAATACTACAGAAATTGCTTGCAGAAATGTTTAGAGAGAGTCAGTGTGGTGTAGTGGTTAGTGTGTTGAATTAGGACCTGGGAGACGAGGGTTCAAACCCCCCCACAGCCATGAAGGCTAGGAAAGGCTCATCTCTCAGAACTGGAGAGCTGCTGTCAGTCAGTGTTAACAGTACTGAGCCAGATGAACTAATGGTCTGAGTTGCTATAAGGCAGCTTCATCTGTTATTATGATTGGTGCAAGAGTAAAGTAGGTGCAGATGGTACTTGGAAGTGTCTTGTTTTTATTCCACCTCAGATACCCTCAAAATAGGAAATGCTAAATCAGGCATAGGCAAACTTGGCCCTCCAGATGTTTTTGGCCTACAACTCCCATGATCCCTGACCATTGGTCCTGTTAGCTAGGGATCATGGGAGTTGTAGGCCAAAAACATCTGGAGGGCCGAGTTTGCCTATGCCTGTAAAATGAATTTAATTAAATGTTTGAATAGTGACTTAGTATGGCACTCACTGACCACTGAAGCAGATGGGAGAGCCCCACCAGCTCTACTGGGATTACAGCAGTGTAAGTTAAAAAGTGAAATGATGCCCAAGAACCAAGTTAATTCTATGCGCTCTTGTTCTTTTATTTAACTCTGAAATAAGCACACACATTTTGACATTCAAGGACATCCTTTTAATTTGTAGTCCTCTCTGAGAGATTTGTGTTCATGAAGAGATGAATAGGTTTTACTTATTTATATTCACAGTTTCAGTCATGCATTATTTTGGCTCTGGAATATTGTTCTGTCTTTAATCATTCATAGCTGGAGATGAATAAATGGCAGGGATAATTGATACAACTGTTGATTGTCAGACTGAACAAGGGTTCTGACTAGTTCCTGTTATAAAATGACTGCCTTGTTTGCCCAATGTTGAATTAGAATGGTGTAAGAAAACCACAAAGGAACTGTGTGTCAGTTGTTAGGACAGAGACATAGCTGGGACAGAGTTCCCAACTGAGCTTTTTGTCTTGTGAGCAGGAATTGAACCCAAGCCACTCAGGTTTCTCACTCCTTTCTTTTTCCAGTTGGACAGCACCATTCCATTGTTTACCTTATTTATCCTCACACCATGTGGATGGATTAGCTCGCCATAGCAGCAGAATGATAGGGATGGAACAAAACACCCACAGCCTCCTCTTCAGGAGCCTACTCATTTCTTCTAAGTCATGGTTTGGCATAGCATTTTGTGTGGCAAACTGTGCCAATATGTTTGTGGCTAAAAAGTGGCTTTGAAATCTAGACTTGTTTTGTGTTCATAATCTTACAAAAGTTCAACCGGGTATGGAATTGGAGCAGGGCCTAATTACAATATTATGTCATTGGCACAAAAGAAGAGAAAAAAGAAAGGAAGTTTCACTCTTTAGTGTACGTGTGGTAACTTTTTCAGTTGCGAGTTCATATTATTTTTGAAATTATAGGGTTTATGGAAGAAAATATCATAGGTTTGCGACTTCTGGACAGTCTCAGGAAGCTGGGCTTCTGGGCCTCCTTAGTCACTTGAGATACGAGGAAGCGCATTTCATTTGTGTCCGACAAGGCATTTCTTTTCCTGGCACAGAGACTGCAGATCGTACTTTAGGATGCAGGATTGCTGTCATCATTCATACTTTTTATCACCTTACCATTTGACTTCTGCAATATGTTCTGCATGGAAATATACCTTAAATCAAACCCAGCAATGATATGGAGATGGCTGGCTGTCTAGTAAAGAGTGTGACTCACTGGATGCCCATGAAATGTCCATGAAACCAATCTGATAGCAATGAAAGATTAGTAGCACAGTAAGATTTCTCATAAAAATCCAATTTCAGCAAAATATTTCTAATGTAAACAACTGCAGCGACAGAAGGAAATTGGAAGGAGGGGGGACTAACTTTGGTGTGATGTTAAACATCTAGCTTATCTGATGTAACTTGGCACATCACAGTTTCATTGATCTGCAGAATTCCGAAATCAGGGCATAGCAGGCAGCGTGAACAAGAAGTGAGACTTAACCTTAAGTACTTCATCAGTATGCAGAATCAATATTGTATAGTCAGGGGCGGCACATTACAGTTCACAGCTTGAGGCAAAACGGGGAGTGTTGCTTGGTCCTTCTGCTGCCATTCCTGTTGCCCCCACCTACCTGCTCCTGCCCCTACCTGCTCTGCTGCATTCGGCGCTGCCATTGGTGTCAATTTTGGGTTGCATCCTCGCTCTGCCTACTAGCTGGGACAGCTCTGTTTATAGTATACCAAGATGCCAAAAATCTAGCTGGCAGTTCTACACAATTTTTTTACCTATGTGGTCATCATACTATGATTTGTGAAGCTTGGGCATCTGTTGTGAGAATGTCTGCTATGATAAACCACCATGAAAATCCCGTGTATGTGTGATGGCCCTACTTTTCAGTAGCAGATACTGGGAGATGGGGAACAGCAGAAGTGAGGTGCTGGATAACTTGATGTGCCATGCAACCTGCTCTATAGAGAGCCACACTCACAGTTACAATTCTCTGCAGCACTTAACAAACGTCAGTGACCAGAGATCTTTGAGGGGTGAAATGTGCTTTGAAAGTATAGTGTGTTCACAGCCACATTTGAAATAAGTTTGCCAGTTAGCCTGTTCAACTTCTGCTCATAGTATGTGTGCATGTGGGTTTGTTGCATTGTCCTTCACCTCAGACCAGGAATAGGCAAACTTGGCCCTCCAGATGTTTTTGGCCTACAACTTCCATCATCCCTAGCTAACAGGACCAGTGGTCAGGGATGATGGGAGTTGTAGTCCCAAAACATCTGGAGGGCGGAATTTGCCTATGCCTGCCTCAGACAGCAAAATGCCTTGGGCTAGCTCTGTTCTAGACTATGACAAAAACACATTAGTGCCATTACAATTTCTCAAACCTGTGCATCAAAAGAGCACACTAATTAAAGAGCCATCAGAGATCATCCTTAAGACTGTGAAGAAGTGAAAGCTGAGCGTCTTTGTACTCACAACAAGGGCTGCTTGCAATGAATAAAAAATAAGTTTGCTTACTGAAACCCCCCCAACCCTCTCAATAATAGTGATTTGATTTTATAAACAACATGAAAAATGGCATTATGAGGTACTAAACATCACATGGAAAGACTACTAAATTAAAAAAACCATTTTTGTTTTCTTAAATGCAAAGTCTAATTATAAACAAGTTGGCCACGGTGATTGCTTAGGTACCGTTATGTTGTTATGTACTGAATTCTGTCTCCCGGTGTAATTTCTGACCTTTCGCGTTAAGTGCTCTTTTCATTTTATGTCTGGAGAACTTATTACATAAATAAGTTTGAAAAAAGAAAAAGAAAACCCCCACTAAAATAAACAAACATCAGGATTTCTGACTTTGAAAGAATGAGTGATAAGATTCTGGAGGCTCTGTTAAATGACAGAAAGTGCTTTTCGGTAGCACAACAATTCATCTAGAATTCATGAATAAATATCTCAGACCTGAATATGCAAAGCCTTCTCTTGAAAACCAGTCAGTTGTCTGTCTCCTGATAAATTATTACTTTTTACTTTTCTTTTTGCTACAGCTAAATATTCTGTGCTCTGTGTGACCATTGTGATCTCTAAAATAAGCCCCTAGCGCCTTATTAATTTTAATGAAGGTGACAAGAGGGTGTCGTTGAGAATACCATTGCTTGCTCCTAAGAAATGTTGCTGTTTGAGGTGGAGCCACACATGGTGTTCCCCTTCCTCAAGCCAAGGTGCATGGTATTTAAGTGTGCCTGGCTATGATGGCACCTCGGACAGAAAATCTTTCTCTGGGAGTAAAAGACGAAAATGGCAAATTAAATAACTAATAATTTGCTGCCCTTTCATGACACCCTAAAACAGCTGCTAGAGATGGCCATCTCACTCTGCCTAATGATGGGGCCAGCCTGTTCTGAACAAGTGATGAGGAGAGGAAGTGTGAGTTGTACTTCGTCTTACTCTGGGGTCTCATCTACACCATACATTTATAAAGCACCCTTTTACCACTTTAAGAGTCATGGCTTCCCCCAGTGAATCCTGGGAAATGTAGTTTGTTAAGGGTGCTGAGAACCCAGGGATCTCTGTAGGCGTAGTGGATCTGCTGCCTGGCAGGAGTATGCATGTGCTGCTTGTCACCACATGATCTACTTGGGAGAGGAGCTGCAGTTCAGCCTTTCTCAACCTGGTGGCTTTCAGATATTATTGGACTCCAATCCTATCATCACTTACCCTTTGCATTACCAGCTTGGGCTAATGGGAGCTGGAGTTCAGCAGTGTCTGAGGGCAATAGGCTGGAAAATGCTATTGCAGTCCATCATTTGAAAAGGCACAGGTTACCCAACTCTGCTGTTGGTGATCAAGGTTGTAATATTTTAAATGACTATTCAGAATGACCTGGTTTGAGCGCTGCTTTTCTAGCAGTTTAGAAAAACACAAGCATTGTAGAATGTGTCAGCTTCTCTTCATACATTTTCCTTCCTGGTTTTACAAGAGACTAAAGCAAGTCCTTAAATGAGAAATGAAGGGCAAAATGACTAAGCAAATATAAAACCATGTAATGCCTCTTTAGGTGCAGAGCCATCCCAAATTACTCATCAGTCTTATTCAGGGTAAGGTGATTTTGTTAAAACTGCATAGCAATGAACATATTGGCTGCTAACAACAGCATCATCCCTGTTACTTCTAAATGCTTTTATTCCACGGTTGAATGGATCAGACAGACCTGAGCCCTCAGTGAAATCCATGTTACCTATGAATTAACTCTCAAACATTAAATTTTTATTGATGTGTGTGTGGCAGGGGCGGTGGTGAGAGAACCCTACTCTGTCTCAGTTGCATTTAGGTTTGAATATAATTAACTCGCAGCACACCTACAGAAGCATGTCAGGAATTTTAATTGTACCGAGAAAAGACAATAGTCACATTCCAGCTGGTGGTTACTGCTGAGGTGGCCTGCCAGAGCGTTCTCTGTGGTGATCAAGAGGGAGGGTAATTTCTTTACATATTGGGAGGTAGCCCTAGAGGCAAGAGGCACAGCATACTGCTGCCTACTTGCTGACTGGATAGTTGTCCCTGTGGATGTTAACAGCCTGTGCCTGAGCCAGGGGAGCTATCCAGTCAGCACCCTTGTACTTGTATGAAGGAGTGAGTTGGTGTTCCTTTCTGTCCTTGGTTGCTTCATAGTAAAGATAAAGGTAAAGGGACCCCTGACTGTTAGGTCCAGTCACGGACGACTCTGGGGTTGCGGCGCTCATCTCACTTTATTGGCCGAGGGAGCCAGCGTTGATCCCCAGACAGCATGACTAAGCCATTTCTGGCGAACCAGAGCAGCACACAGAAACGCCGTTTACCTTCCCACCAGAGTGGTACCTATTTATCTACTGGCACTTTGACGTGCTTTCGAACTGCTGTGTTGGCAGGAGCAGGGAGCGAGCAATGGGAGCTCACCCCGTCATGAGGATTTGAACCGCCAACCTTCTGATCGGCAAGCCCAAGGGACTTAGTGGTTTAGACCACAGCACCACCCTTCACAGTAGCGACTGGCAATTTTGCTAGTGAACCACTTCGCTGGTCACTGCTGAACTCAACACATAGTAGAGATTAATTAAACCCATTGGATTGTGCCCAACAGTTCTACTCACAGTAGACCCACCCACATTACAGGACCTAAGCTAGTCACATCTTTAAATTTCAGTGGTTCTTCTTTGTGTATGACTAATGTTGGATACAAGCCATTGTTTTTAATGAGGCCAGCATGGCTTACCGCAGTAGCAGTAGAATCATAGCTCAGCTGCAGGCAGTCATCAATTTTACCCTAGGGCAGCCCTCAAGCTTGACCTCAGACCATGCCTTTCCCCTTGCACACAGCGGCTGTTGCTCCCTTGAGGTTTGTGCTGCCCTGAGACAAATGTAAACAAGGCAGCAAGGTGGTACCTGTGAGACTGGCAGCACTGGCTCTTCCATGCACAAGGCCAATTGAACTGTTCTAGGCAATGGGATCTCGCCACCTTTCAAGGGTGATGTTTTCCTGGGATGGCTACATTTCCCACAAGAAAACATTCCATAGAAAGCACTCTGACAAGTTCAAGGAATTAGTGTTCAAACTGATGTTACAGCAAGACTATTTAAAGCCTTAGCAATGCAGGGTAGGAATTTTGCGGCAAAATATCACCAGTCACCACTGGCGAGTGCTCCCTAGCCAAGGAGCTTCAAGGCTCCCTGGGTTGAGTTCAATTGGTGTAGCCAGGTTACTACAAGTAAAACCTCTCGATTTTGTCAACTAGGCCTAAATTAGTGACCTTTTTGACGCCAAAGGACCATAAACCTCTGGGAAGGTGTCCCACACAGGCCTAACTGAAGTGAAAGGAAAATATGCAAGCACTTTTTCCTCAGCTTTGCTTGTATTATTTTCAGTGGGGTGGCTTGCATGAGAATATGACAGTAGATTGTGCTTCCTGAGTCAGATGGCTAATCCACACCTCTGCTTGCCCTGCCTTTCCCCCCGGAAAACCCGTCTTTTTTCTGGATTGACATTTACTTCGACTTAGTGCTAAAGAGCAAGTTTCTTCAGGGGAAAACTGTGGGGCAAAGGCAAAACCACTTGGAAGTGTGCCTAGAAAGCCACTCAGACCCATGCTTTCCACAGACGGGACAAGTGGAAGTGTAGACAAGCCCAGAGTTGGTGTCTATGTTTGATGGTGCTGCCCTAAATGATACTCATAGTCTGCCAGCTCTGAATGCTGCTTCATCTTGCCTTATGTTAGCTGGAGTTGCCTCTGGCAGTAGCATTTTATTTTTTTTAAAAATAATAAATAGGTTTCCCTTGGGTTGCCTGCCATGTCTTGGATTGCTGCTTCAGCCACAGCACTGCGGGTGGGGAAAAACACCCTCTGTTTGTGCCACTGCAGCTGAAACAGACCCATAGGATCTGACGGTTCTTTTTTTCTTTTAATCTTCCATATCACAATTCTTAGCCCAGGATGATCAACTATTCTGTGTAAATAGCTATTTCCAAAAGGACCTAAATCAAACTAGTTTTTATTGTCCTCTTGGGGGGAAATACGCTGTGCATTTTAAAAAGCTCATAAAATTGCTTCATATTTTATTCAGGTTTAGCACTTTTCATCTAAGATTTCGAAGCACTTCTCAAACATTAATTATAATTCCTATTTACAATTCCCTGTGAACTAGGCCTTATTTTACAGTGGAAAACCAAAGCACACTACAATGGCCAAGACACGTGACTAAAACTGCTTCCTGAGAGCGTGTCAGCCACAAAAGGCTTTGTAATGGCCTTTGGTTAATTCAGTATCGTTATGCCAAACTTTGTCTAAATTTTGTTTGTATGCTCAGTGAATTGTCCTGAGAAGGGCTGAATTAGCCATGATGTGAAGCCATATGGGCACTGATTCTGCAATTTTTGTATTTGAAGGGTCCTGCTTCCTTTTAAAAAACCCATCCTGTTCAGGAGAAGTTGTCTGCTTAGGAGGCCATGTGTCCTACTGTACAGAGGACTGTAAAAGCTGTATAAGCACCTTTCAGTGGTGGCTTTGAAACTTTGGGACAATTGCTCTACATAGGTGCATCTCACTTCAGCATTACAATCCTTTAGGAATAGCGGGAAGATATAGCTATTCTGCCCGAAAGTGGGGAGGGATAGTATGTGGAGCTCAGTTTGTATTGCACCTGTTGCTGTCTTAAGCTATTATTTTATTTTATGCTGTGCTTACTTTGTACTGATGTTTTAACTGGATTTAGGGGCAGGGGAAGTATTGGTGTGTTTTAATATGTTGGACACATCCTCCCTGTGACCATATGGTGAAGGGCTGTATAGAAATATCCAAATAAATAAAATTGCAAGGCTGCCAGAGGATTGTCATCATATATATTTACATGAAATGTGTATTTTTGTTATTTTATGAAGGACGCATATACAAATCAAACCATGTGCAACGAATACAACCGAAAAAACTGCAGTAAAGCGGCAGGTCATAGAACATGAAACAATAAAAGCATTTGAGAGGAAACTTACAGTGGCAGTTGTGTTGAGTGTTCCTTGCACACCCGCAGACTGTCTGCTGTTAACTCTCCTGTGCCAATGAGAGACGTGAGTTAATGGAGGAGCAAGATCATGTAAATTTCTGTTTACAAAAATTTAAAAGGGGAACCATGCTCTGTTAGGAACATAGGTAAGCTCCTATGTACAGGTAAGTTTCTGTATACAAATGTCAAAAATGGAAAACTATTCCCCATTTGGAACACCATGTTGGCTGAGGGTTACCTGTGTTACCTGTATGTTTGGTGGGAATGCTTTGCACGTGGAGAACTGCTAAGGCTGTATTTGGGAATGGTTATAAGGGGGAAGAGAAAGTGTGGCTGCAGCTTCTATTTCAGTTAATTTGATTAGCTGCTAACGATGTTGTGGAGTTTTATTGTATTTTTGCATATGAGTTATATCGATTGTGCTTTTTACGTTTAAGAGACTATTTTGTTTTCTTTTTAATTATGCTGCTTTGCATGTGTATTTTGTACTGTATCTGACTTTCATCTGCAATCTACTATTTTCATACTTTGCAATGCCCTATTTGATATTTTAAGTTGTAAACCACTTTGAGAGAAATAGGTGTTTTCAATATAAAAGGGGCATAAAATTATTTGAAATATAAATACATACATGCATAAATAAATAAATAAATAAATAAGAACCCTATTATGGCCTACTGAAATATTTTAAAAGGAAAATGAATAACCATCTTCACTTAATCCCTGCCAATTTTGTTTTGTTTTGTTAGTACCAATAGTACTGGTATTCAGATGCCAGGTACAAATCTGGCTTTTTGTTCAGGTCTTTGGATATTTGTACCACTGATACTGATATGTTGTTTTTATTGTATTTTTTCTAGGGAAAAAATTGGTGGAATATGATACATTTTTTTTAGTGATTTTATTGTGAATTGCCCAGAGATCCTAGGTTGCAAGGTGGGATACAAACAGCTTCATCAATCAATCAATGAAATTTCATGGTTTCTATGGGTTTCTATGAACCCATGTAGGCATGAATGGTCTGGTGTGTGCCAATTTCTAATTTAATTTTAGGCCATTTCTGTATTAACCTATTTTTTAAAATAAAAAGTCCACATGAAAATTATGTGTATTATTTAAGTATGAATTTTATCTCAATATATGTATTTCCAAACACATTTTGACCCAACTGCCCACATTTTTAATGCATTTTAGTATGTTCTTTGAGCCGAGAACTCATTACGAATCTGAAGAAGTGCAAAACCTAAAGGATTTTTGATCCTTTTATTCTAATCAATGTATTTGTCCTAAAGATGTGAATTAGGTTGGTTCACGTAAAAATATGGATCGAACAAAACTCTCCTCCATCTCTTGTGTAAATTGGGAGTTGATGCATTTGACCTGCAAGGAGATGAATTGCTAGACAGGTGATTTATCTCACCACAGGGGAGATTTGTGCATTTCCCCTTGGCAGGGGTGAGTCTGGGTCAAGATCAAAGAAGTACAGGTGATTATGGATCAAGATCCAAGAGCAGTTCTTTGAGTCATAGCTGGGATGTGTTTACGACTGGGATATTCTCAGTCTTGGCTGGAAGTTCTCAACAATAGTAAATTAAAATTTCCAAATAGTTGGTTGATTTCTCTCCCCACCCAACAATGATTTAAATAGCTGCTGAACTTGGTAGCCCAAATTCATATGCTTGCCAAAGTTTGACTCAAATCCTTTGCACTGTAATGGATGTTTATACAAAATGAATACAAAAATCTTGCAAAGAATAATTACAATTAAATTGTAATATGTTTTCTGGAATCAGAAAAAGATGACTAATTTGGAGCAATAAATAAAATTGGGGGAAACAGATCTGCTTGTAGATATTTTACAAAGGAAAAAAGGATAAACTCATCAGATGAATTATTCAGAATGAATTATTTGTTCGGCTCTGATGGAATTTATTATAAACTCACAGATTTGCTTGCATGGAAGACATGAGAGAAACTATTGCTAATGCACATCCATCCAGTGAACAATTCTTCTTCTTATTTGAATTATATTTTTCTAAATATTATATTATGCCACCATCCAGGCAATCTGCACAGAGTTCGGTCTGCTTTAGCATGTTGGTTTCAATGGGATTAGATGTGCATTGGATTTTGGCTCTAGTTATTTTCTAATGGAAACAGTTAGTCTCAAACTAGAAGTCACCTGTCAGTGGGAAACTGATGCTGACTGCCAAATTGACAAAGTGCACATTCAGTCTGCATAGCTGGGTGGAACTCATTAACCTGCTTAGTTATATAGATAACAACAGAATTATGGTTGTAATCATTGTTGTTGTACCCCAACTATCAATGATACATGAAATATGAAGGTGCAAAGATCAGATTATGAACTGGCTAAACGTGGAGAAATTCTTTTGGGTGTGCATGTGTATTCTGTTGTTTATTAAAGTTAGGCTTTTGCTATAAAATGGGACGCGGGTGGCGCTGTGGGTTAAACCACAGAGCCTAGGACCTGCCGATCGAAAGGTCGGCGGTTCGAATCCCCGTGGTGGGGTGAGCTCCCGTCGTTCGGTCCCAGCTCCTACCTACCTAGCAGTTCGAAAGCACCCCTAAGTGCAAGTAGATAAATAGGTACTGCTTTATAGCGGGAAGGTAAACGGCGTTTCCGTGTGCTGCTCTGGTGCTGGCTCGCCAGATGCAGCTTCGTCACGCTGGCCACGTGACCCAGAAGTGTCTTCGGACAGCGCCGGCTCCCGGCCTCTTTAGTGAGATGAGCGCGCAACCCTAGAGTCAGTCACGACTGGCCCTGATGGGCAGGGGTACCTTTACCTTTAATTTGCTATAAAGCCCCCCAAAATATGAAAGTTTGTGCCAAGAACAATGGCCTCAGCTCTTTAGGAGCTTCTCCTTCCAGACCAGCCTATCCACTCCATAAGATCCATTTAGGGAAGCTCTTCTCCATTTATTAATGGCAGGCCGTGGCCAAGGCAATACTAGCTGGGATGCATGTGAGAGTCTTCACACAGGTTGCATTGAAAAAATGTTTGTACCTATGCTTTTGGGTTTTATTATTATATCTTTGTTACTCAGGCAGACATCTTACCTGACAAAGTTTTTTAAGAAATGTATGTGACTCTTGTATTTATTTTTTTACTGTTTTATTATTAATGGGTGATATGCAACCTTAATCATACTCGGAGTAGATTAACTGAACTTAAGTAAGTTAAGTCCATTGGTTTCAATGGGTGATATCCAGCTAAGTGCTTCTGCTGGTGCAAGGATTTCTGCTTGTGCAACAGAACTTTGCCTCCCTCTCCTCTCCCTCTGTGTCCCTGTGCACCCTGTTCTGGGCTTTCCTCAAGAATGTGAGTGTAAAGGTACAGAATTGTATTAAAAAGAAATAAAAGAGGACTTTATTTACATGTTATCTGTTAAGCATCCCTGAAGGAGGAAAATAGATGCTTTCATTCTTGTTGTTTGTCAGAAGGGAAGCTCCAATGTGCTTGATGATTTGCAGCCATCACAAATGGGTGCTTATCAAGCACCCACTGGGTGAGAGTAAATGGCTGGCGTATCATATGCACACGACAAGCCTGCAGTAGAGGATAAGCACTGCTTATTAAAATACACTGCAGAACTCCGCATTGACAGAAACTGAGAGAATGCTACCATCACAAAAGGCTTGCAAAATGCAGCACTCTTCCAATCTCATATACTCCTGACACTGACCTCCAGTCTCTTCCCATTCTGACAGTCGCCCGAAAAATACAGATGGGCTGTTGCTGGATTCTGCTACTAATATTGCAGCAGCAGAAAGCGGCAACATGGAGGGAATTTTATAAGACAGGAAAAAAATGTGTATTCGGTTTGCTGCTCAGTTTGTATTTAGAGCCCTTAAATCCCTTTGGTAATGTCATAAAAATTACTTGTTGATGAATGACTGGCAATATCAAGGGTCTCCATTTCACAGATATTTGTGTCGTCTTTCAGTTCATTCATTCATTTCATTTGTATGCCGCTGTTCCACAAAATGCATCATGCTCAAAGCAGCTTACAACAAAGAAACACCAGAAGAACAATTTCATAATAACATAACAAAATAGTAACATAGTAAAAAATTCATAATAACACAGAAAAATATAACAACATACAAAAAGTCACATTTCAATACTATAAATATACCAAGATTATTTAAACAGCATACAGCACCCAATAGCAAAAATAACAAGGGGGCATCACAGTTTTACCTTAGCCCTAGAAGCACCCACCCATGATGTTGCTCATCGTCTCTCTCCTGCAGCAGCTTCTTATAAGGCTCCCAAAAGCAAAGGGTGAGGTAGCTGGAAACACCTCTCCCATTATGTTGCTCTTTCAATGCTATCCTCCTTTTAAAAGACAAATGCCTGTCAGAATAACAGGTTGTTATGATTTGTGTCAGTGACATGGTCATTGTTGACACTGACTGGTAATTCTTAAGATATAACTTATGCATGTTGCACTTTCTGAAAAGAAGTCTCTGTTGCCTCTGAGAAATGCAAATTCTAATGCCATAGGGATGCTTCAGCAGAAAACTGGGCAAGGGGAGACATTGCTACCTTCCTCCTGTAAGTGAGCTTGGAACTGTTCCCCACATGTCCAAGACAGGAATGGAGAGCCTGTGGTCCTCCAGAGGTTGCTGGACTCCCATCCTCCCTAGCCAGCATGCCAATGGTCAGGGAGGGTGAGAAGTATAGTCCAACATCTTGGGATGTGGCACTGCCTGATAGGTTTTTCTGCTATGCATGTTTGCATTAAGAGCACTCACATACCCATCTTTTCTGAGAGCATTGTGATAGACCAAAACATAGTTATCACTTAATTTTTGATAGCATAGAAGGCATAGGTAGGAGGTTTAATAGCCTAGAAATGCATTAACCTCATGCAGATTTTGTCCTACAAATCAGCAAGGGCTGGTAGAGACCGTGCTGCTACAGCAGCTGTTTCTTAGGTCCATCCACACAAATCCTAAAATTCTCCCTCAAACCATTTTGTGCCCGCAGAGAGGACTTTCATAAGCCCATAAGAAAGACGTGTGCTGAATTAACTTTTAAGAACCAAATAAATCACCCAGATCTCCTGTTTTTTTGCTTTCTATCTTGGTGTGCCAGAACAATAGTTCCATATTAAAAATAGGTTGTTGGGTTTGGAACTTAACTGGTTAAGTTGTTCCCATGATGCCTCAACATTCTGACGTCAGCTTTCGAAGCTGGGAGGAGCTGGGAGGAGTTACGTTCTGTTCCCCTCTGGTCTTTGAGAGAGAAGGTCGCAGGTTTGTCATGGCTGCGGTGAGCCCAGGAGATCCCTGGGGAATGTCGGAAGAATAAAGGACTGTAAATAGACAAACCGGGCTCTGTGTGTTTGTCGGAAGCTAAGTGGAAGCTACGTGACAGCTTTGACGCTGTGCTAACTCTGCTGAGGCGTGACTGGAGCTACTGGAGACGGAGCAGAGTCTTCGCAGGGAAGTGTGCCGGACCGGCCATAAAGAGCTAATTGGGGACCGTAAATCAATTAGCGGGGTCACGCCAATAAATCAATTCCACAGGTTATGGACCCTTAATCACCGATCGTAAAAACTGTCACAGGAACGCTTTGAAGTTGCGGTTCAGAGCAACGGAAGTGCCGGAATGCGTTTGAAGTTGCGGCAGGAGGTGGTGAGATTTTTGCCTGTTGCTAGGAGGCAAAGGAGTAGCTGCGGAGCTAAGAGAGCAGCTGGAAAATCGTTTCTCCACGGAGAAGGGTAGAGCCGGAGAAGCTGAAACTGATTGTAAGTAAGCTTGGGCCCCTTGGGAGAACGGAAGACAATGGCAGGCAGCCAGGTCTTGGAGGACATTGCGTTTCAACAGCTCACTCTAAGAAGTTGAGCAAGGGCTGTCTGGGGATGTGCTGTGTTTGCTGTGAAGCTTCAGCAGGAGACCAGAGCCCTGGAGAAAGTATTGAGAAAAGCCTAGAGATGGCTGGTGCCCCTGTTCCTGATGTTTTAGCCTCAAGGAGTGCTAGTGAGCAGATCGGGGGGGCGAAGGATTCCAAAGGCAAGTGTAAAGGCTTGTCCACTGTGCGTGCTGGAGTGGAATGTCAACAAAGCAGGTTCCCAGAAAGCCGCAGTGGGAGCCAGGCCAGAGGGGGCGGAGCTGGCAAGGAGTGCTTTTCCGGAAGAAGGAGGGCCAGGCCAGCTGGGAGGAGCCCCGGGCAGTGTTTTTCCACTGGAGTTCGTGGTTGCTACGTGTGTAATGCAACGGGACACTTGCGTCGCTGCTGCCCATGGAGAGCGGAGACAGCTGGGCAGGAAGGTCCCAAGGTCAACCAGCTGAGTTCCCATGGGAATCAGTCTCGGAGAGGAGGCCAGCGTGGGAACGCAAGGGAAAGACGTGGTTCAGACACTGGGGAGGGTTGTTTTCTTATCACTGCTTCTATGGCAACTGTGAAGAACAACTCCAGCCAGGACACGGTGACACGCTGGGTGTTGGATACTACTATTGGTCGTCACCTGATAAGAAAGCCTGCTGGCAAAATGCGGAACTGCAGGGCTGTTTCATCTGGATTAACTGTGATGTTAGCAGACGGAATGAGAAAGTCGGTTTCTGCTGTGGCTAACATGTCTTTTTCTCCTTTACAGGAGGAGCTAGAGGTCTACGTTGTGCCGGGACTGAATTGTTGTTTGTTATCTGTATCAGCTCTAATGAAGCAGGGATACAAAATTTGCTTTGAAAATGACACCTGTTCCATTTTCAGAGGGGGGAAACAAGTGGCCAACGTGAAAAGGGGGCAGAACAATCTCTTTGTTCTGGAGTCACCTCTGGAGGGTGGTGGGAATGCTGGAAAAGCACAGGCGCAGTGTGCTAAGGTTCCCAGTCATGTGCAAAAGCTGCACAGGTGCACAAAAGGGTACAAACTCCGGAAATGTGGGAGGTCCCTAGGGTGCAGGGCATGCAAGGGTGCACAGGTACATGGTTTTCCCGGGTTTGGGAGGGTAGCCAAAGAGCCCTTTGAGCTCTTTGAGGCAGGTGGTCCAAAGGTTCAGGAAATGATCTTCTGTGGGTATGATCCTGCAACCAATGGGTGGAAGTTTGCATACCCAGAGGGTGATCAAACCAAGCTGCTGGTCAGTAAGCAGGCTGAGTTCTGTGAACAGGATGGGTGTTCAAGGCTCAGGGATGGTCCTGATTTTCTCTCAGAATGTCTGTCTGTTTCTGAGGAGGAAAGGGAGCCAGAGGCTGATCCCGGTGATAGGGACCAGGTCCAGGATCAGGGTTCAGAACCCGGTGATGGGGACCAGGTCCAAGATCAGGGTTCAGGGCAGGTCTGGGCGTCTCCAAAGGTTGTGAAAGGAGTGTCCAGGTGTGAGGCTTCATCTCCGGTTAGCGTAATGGAGAAAGCTCACAAACAGGGTGTCAAGTCAGAGGGGGAAGGATCTGACGGAGAAGACACAACTGCTGGCCCAAATGGGTCAGTAGGGTATCAGGTCACAAGTGCGTGGAAAAGTGTCGCACAGTGTGATTCTGGGAGTGTTGAAGGGGTTCAACAGGTGCCTGGGAAAGATGCCGGGAAGTGGCATAAGGCAAAGGGGAAGGTGTTGAACTCAAAAAGGTCTTGTCAGAGTGGTTCGGCAAGAGGGGGTGTTGGGTTTGGAACTTAACTGGTTAAGTTGTTCCCATGATGCCTCAACATTCTGACGTCAGCTTTCGAAGCTGGGAGGAGCTGGGAGGAGTTACGTTCTGTTCCCCTCTGGTCTTTGAGAGAGAAGGTCGCAGGTTTGTCATGGCTGCGGTGAGCCCAGGAGATCCCTGGGGAATGTCGGAAGAATAAAGGACTGTAAATAGACAAACCGGGCTCTGTGTGTTTGTCGGAAGCTAAGTGGAAGCTACGTGACAGCTTTGACGCTGTGCTAACTCTGCTGAGGCGTGACTGGAGCTACTGGAGACGGAGCAGAGTCTTCGCAGGGAAGTGTGCCGGACCGGCCATAAAGAGCTAATTGGGGACCGTAAATCAATTAGCGGGGTCACGCCAATAAATCAATTCCACATAGGTATCATAATTCATCTCTTCAGGATGTCTTCCCTCCCCCCTTTAAAAAAGCATTGCCCAATTGTTCTTATCCAATTGTATAATTATGATCTGATTTAAGAAGCCAGTTCTTACCTTTGTCTTCTAATAGACTCCCTGAAAACCATGCCAGTTGGACATATCAAGGAAACATTGAATGGGTTGGCTGGAAGAAAGTTCCATGATTATAAACATTATATTCTGAGAGAGAATTCCCCAGTCCCCAAATATTAATAGATCAATTCACCCAGTAAAAACATATGGCTTTACTGCTGCACACCAAGTGAAATGTGAGTGGAGGAAAGACATATATTTTCAGCTTTGAGCTTGGATTTTCAGAGAAACCTTCCTTAGATTTGAGGGGTATCATTGCTTACAGGTCAGGATGACTCTTCCCAGACCACACCCCCCCACCCCCGGAAAAAAATATCACCAGAGAATTGTCAAGGAGAAGCAATTTCAGAAAGAAGTACTGCTGAAGAGAGGTTTCTCTGGGCCAGTAAATTTCCACATATATGCTCTTCAGAATTCTTCCCATATCTCTAGACATTCAGTGCCTCTAGAAAAAAGATTTGAGTGGCATGGGTTTTGCTTCCACTTATGATCTGAACGTAATGTTTGGAATTTATTTCTAGGTCTAGTTGATGGTAAACACACACAGACAAAGCACAATCTTACCTTGCAGCGTGTGGCTTTGGATCACATTTGTATCTGAAGCAGCTGTGTCCATCTTCTATTAGACTTCAGCTTCCATTGAAAAGGTTGCTTGGGGCAGGGCTGAATTGGATAGATGGTTTTCTCTGCACAATGGCAAAGCTTTGAACTTGATGGTCCTTTGCTTCTTTCAAAACCTACAGTTCCTTCCATCGTGTACCATAAAGCAGGTACTTGGCAGGAGCAAGAAACAACAGCATCTTAGGTACCTGTAAGGCAGGGAATATCTTGAATATTATTATTACTACGAATTGCTACGAGGGCAGAACAATTAAGTTCAGAAGTGTCTGGGCCTGTAGGATGGAATTTCAATGCTAACCTCCTTGGTGGAGGAGAGAGGAGACAATGAGGCTGATATGGCGTGGGCAACGCCAATCTGGTGTCACCACTTCTGGTGAAACCTTTGGGTGAGCTGAAATTCCAGAATTTGGCTCAGATGTTACACATCTTATAGCTGAGTCTGCTATGAACCTCTAGTGCCTATGAACATCTAGAAATTCAATCAAGCTTGGTTTATGTTAGATCAAGCAGAAATAGGAGCAGAAATCCCTTCCTGTATACAGAGAAGCTGACTGTAAAATGTTGGTTGGCTCATACTACGATAATAAAGCTTCATCGCTGGCTGTACATAGTGCTGATTGGCAATCATGAAGCCCCTTCACTCTGAAAGTGCACCCCCCAAGTATTAAAAATCCAAAATGATTGGCTTTTAAAGAAAGGTATTGAATAAATGTTCTAAATGACTAAACACCCTGAAAATCAACAGGGGACAGAGGGATGGGAAGATGAAATCTGCCCCCCTCCCAAAGTCTGAATGGAGATGCCAGCAAAAATCCATGCTAGAAAATCCATACTTGGTACATGGGCCAATAAAAGAATGAAGCTGGGGGAACGGCACAGCAGAAAAAGCTGTATGTATGTCATTCTTGGGCCTAAACCTATTTATTCCCATTGATGTGTGCTTAAATGGGTTGTCCAGTGGGACTGCAACAATTTCTTACAGTTGTACAATTCTTTGTATAAAATTGATATAAACCAATACAAATATACCCCAAAACACATTTTTTTAAATGTGTGCTTTATTTTTTTTAAACCTGTATAAATAAATACAAAATGACAAAGAGGTTTATGTTTACTAAACATTGCATTTGATTGTATGACATTACACAGTGTCTGTCACAATAGGTTGACTTAAAATTGTGTCCCTTCAGCTGTTGGTGCATAATTACATAACTTTGTAGGATACAATTAGTCCTGAAGCTGCATCCAGCCACCCTTTTCAGTGAAACCCCTGAGTGCTTACAATTGCAAAAGAGTGTTAGGGGAGCCATTAAACCATAGTGGCTGAACTCTGGGAATTTTGCAAGGAAAACAAAGAGAGAAAGAGAGAGAAAGAGAGAAGAGAGTTTTTCTTTCAAGAGATAAAATCAACGCCAGGCTTACAAACACATTTCTTTCTTAGAATACGATTTCCTCCTCAGTGGCTGAGAAACCCACAAAACTTTCAAAGCAAAATAAAATAACGATAACAACTCATTTCATTACATTGCTTAGTCACCTGAGATTCCCTTCCTCCCCTTCATGCTCATAGAAAGCTTGGCAATGTATATATTTGATGCACATACACTGCACATGTACTTGAATCACATGTTAAAACTGCATTCCTGGATCTGCCCAACATAATAGCATCCAGAGCTACTCATGGATATGAATTCAGCAAGGAGAGCACATGATAGTTGCAAGGTTCAGTCTGAGCTTTGCAAAGCAAACTTAACTATACACTATTTGGTCATTGTCACCATGTCCACAAACATGGACCAGGTGCTCTATGCTAGGGCAGCCCACATCTGAATATGCTGTCGGGTTTTAGTTTCACAGAGCATGAGGAGGAGGGATACAATCAGCCACTAAAAGGAGCCCATGATTCCCCAAACAGTTCAACATTCTTACCCATGGAAGGTCAACTGTCAAGGTTCTAAAAGTGTACTTTGGTTTAAAATAAACTGGATTCACCAAATCTGGCCATTTAATAAACTAGTTTTCTTTTCAAGTAAGAGCTCCTCGTTTCTGACCAGCTCATCTGTGGGATTTCACCTCTTCTTTTAGAAGCCTATCACTTTCAAAAGACACACACACCAAAAACACACCTATGTATCAGAATCGTATGAGTAATCAGAGTAACCTGTTGAGGATTGCAGTAAACAAAGACAACTTATTCAGGTCAATTCAGTATCAAGTTCTAGACTGGTATCATAATTAACTACAGGCAACATGTGTCAGGCAATCAATGTTTGGACTATGAATTGTGACTGGCTGGTGATGCCATGTTCCACGGTTTAAGTTTCCATGGTTTAAGTTTTTTAAAAAACTTTTTGTAACAAGGACCATGGTTCTTCTTCTATGGTGGTTTTTGAAAAGGTTCTCAATTAAAATCAGTTCGCACACTGTGTACTACAGTAGCAGATGGTGTGGTGAGGTGGCCCTGCTCCCTTGATCATTGGTCCATCACATCAGTGCTGCTTACTGGGACGCAAAGGGGAAGAGGTGAGGCAGCAAGGTCAGCATGGTACGAATGCGCTGTGGGAGCCAATTTGATGGTCCGGCCAGTACGTTTGCTCTTTGCCAACCTCACTGCCACTTTGCCCTTTACATGTTGGTAAGCAGCAATGACACAGCTGTTGACTAGGTGACCAGAGGTGCCCCACCATGCCACCCACTATTGGTATACTGTGACCAGTGAAGGCATTCACAGGGTGAAGGCAAAGGGAAAGCAATGTTGGAAGTGGGTGAACATTACCAGGACTCTGCACGCTACCTGTAGCTCATTACTGACTTATGTGATTCATCATCAATTCATAAATTACTCTAATCACAACTGATTACACATTGGAGGTAAAATTAAAAGTTCTCCCACATAGGAGGTCATGAATGCAACAACTTGCACCACGGAAGTGCCTGTGATGGAAGCTTCAGTGAAACCTTGGATCGTTAATGTATTATTTTTGTCACAGTCTCACAAACCACCTAAAAACACACAAAAGACAATCGCTGATGAATCATGTCTCTAGCTTGTTAAAAAAAAAAAATGCCTAAGGAAACCCCGAAGAGCCAAACTTGTCCAAAAGAAAGGCAGGGCTTAATTGTTATCAGGGCTCAGGTCCTCTCTGATACCTTGAAAATGAGTGCTTTCCAAGAACGACACCCCTTTGCAGAGATTCCAGAGCCCTATTCAGATATTTGTTTAACTGTATCTGTGGCAGGGCTCTGCAGGCAAACCCTGAACCTTCCACCCCGCCTCCCCATGTTGAATGGAAAGATCTGATGAGAGATTACATGGCGCTTTGTCAAAACACAGTTATAGTCCTCCCACCCCAAATCAGGGCCACATGGGAAGGTTGGAGATGGTAGGGATGGGTTTGGAGTGTGAAGCTCCATGGCCACTCTGTTGATACAATTAACAAACGCTTCTGATTTACACCCATGTCTGTTATTTGCATGGTGGACTGGAGGGCTGCATCTAAGCTTCCATTACACAAACACTATTACTTCCTGGGTAGGTGACCAGGGCTCAGTCTTCCACTGTTTTGAGTCCTCGAGGCCAGATTCAACTAAGCTGTTGTGGTAGTGGAAACTGGTGCAAAGAGGCCCACTGAAACAACAGGACTTTCTGCCTCTCCCTGCCCCATGTGTCCCCATGCCCTCCCCAAATCTGCCTGGGAGGGTCTGGAGAACCCCCATAACAGTGCACGGGGGCAGGAAAAGGGAATCGTTCCATCTGGTAAAGAGAAACACATACACTGATGGCAGAATTCCACCTTATGGAAGAATCCTGGAAGCCTTAGAGGAAAGCAAGAACATGCCTGTCTCTCATCACTGACCAAGTGCAGTCTGTCACTGCACACTTAAGACAAATGAGTAGGACTTCCATAGCTATTGGTATGGTTCCCCAGTAGACTCAATCTTGGTGCCATTCTTTTTAGATATTACAAGGCAGTGATCAGGGACGTAGGAGGAAATGAAGAGACTCTTGTACATGACTACAATGAAAATACTTTCCTACATATGTTTGACTAGAATATTCTATTATGGTTGAAGCCAAAGTTTAAAAATAGCCAGCCTTCATTTCCTTCTGAAGGGCAAAACTAGATTTATTATTGGAACATATGTTACAGTCAGTTCTTCTTTGTCAAGTTCACACTACATCGCTGTAAAAGGGCTTCATGCGTTCAACAATTACTTTATAGTGGTACCTCAGTTTAAGAACAGCCCTGTTTATGAACGATTTGGTTTACGAACTCCACAAAACCGGAAGTAGTGTCCCGGTTTGTGAACTTTACCTCGGTCTAAGAATGGAATCTGAACGGTAGAAGGGCACCGGCAGCAGGAGGCCTCATTAGGGAAAGCGTGCCTTGGTTTAAGAACGGTTTTGGTTTAAGAACAGACTTCCAGAATGGATTCAGTTCGTAAACCGAGGTACCACTGTCGTTGTCTTCCATTTCTAGTCATAGTCATGAACAACTTCATTTTATGCCAGTTCCTTCGCATGAATAAAAGGCAAAAAGAAACTGGTGGCGTTGGGACTAACTACTTTAATTCTATTCCAACAACTTTGCCTGGATTGTAGGCATCATTTCCAACCCAAATGCTTTAGTACAGTCACTAGAGATGAGATGAACTTGCAGCCAATATGGCTATTTAAAAATAATGAGAAATTAGCATGCTATGTTGACTAGCTAGAATGACTGAATGGAAGATGATGGGCAATGCTAGAGGTGGAAATGTTTCTGCTCTAAGTCCTGGAAAAACAACACCTCCCCTAAGAAAATAACATGATCACTTTCCTCCTCTCAATTTACCTGGCAGTTGTTTTCTGCTTTCATGCTCTGTGGCCTCTAAATGATACCTTTTCTTTTTGGAAACCCCATCAAAGTTTTGCTGATGTTTCCTGCTTGCTGGTTCATTACTCCTGCAGCTGAGATTCGTTTTCTTCACTGCTCAGAATTAACAATAGTTGTATGAATATAGAGGTTATGTATTCCAGTCAATAATGGAATTCGCAAGGTTAACCTTTAGTTTCTGCTTGAGGGATCAGCAATACTGCTGCAGTTTTCTCAACTGTGCTCTCATTAGTTAGTATTGCCAGGGTCTGAGCACAGCTTTTTACCTCAAAGGACAGGTTGGAGAAGTTGATTTGAGGTCCTGGAAGACACACCTTCTGGTGCTTCAAATTCCAAACCACAGCTTCGGAATCTAGAGAGTATCTTGGAGACTCTTGCTCCTTCCAAGCTGGAACATAATGGGGGATAAGTGCCTGGCTCTGTTGGTACATCTTGGGTGGGAAGAGAAGGCTCCGTGAGGGAACTCTGAAGCTCAGGACTGGCTGTTACCCCTATTTAAAAGAGGAGAGAGTGAATCTGGCAGGCGGTCAAATTCCCCAATGCTTGAGAAGACTGGGTGGGGGCTATGCATAAGGGCAGTCTCAGAAGTGGCTTGATTCCTCTGGAATTCTCTGTGCCACAGCCTCAAATAGCTTTGAAAATAGCACAAGGCATTTCTGTTTAGAAAAGCATTTTGTAGTTTTAAAATGGTTTCTATAAGATGTGTACGTCTGAAGTCACAAGGCAGTCTGCTGATGAAATGCTTTTGTGGTGTTTGTGTTCATATTCTACTGATGCATGGCTAGGAATGCTGGAAAATTCTGTCAGAAATGGAAACAGGTGTGGAAATTTGAATGCTTGTTGGTCATAATTAAGTTATTTACTGCATTGTTTTAGGTGTTTCCCTCCCATTGAAAAGCATTCAAATTAATTACATAATTAATTATGTTAGTTTCGGTCATAGCAGATGGTTAAATGAACAACGTAGGTTTTAGCAGAAGCCAAACTGCAGCAGAATGGAAACAGCACTGATGGCAAAAAAACATATAAATCACTGCCCCCCCTTAAATCCCAACACATGGCTATACCTTGTTATTTTATTATGGGTTTGTTGTCTTTTAGCTGCTGCAAGCCACTCGGAGCAATGCAGATGCATTGGAAGACTGAAATACAAAAGTTTTAAATAAAGATATGGAGAGAAGTTATTTGTGGCTTTGAGGCTATCCCTACTGTAAGTTGTATCAAGCTTATGTAGAGGATGATATGGTCATATATTCCAGCAATGAATCAACCCATCAATAAACACTATGCAGCCATACCCTAAAGTAATGCTCACCTTGCATTCTTGGCAGCCACTCCCATGTAACATAAATAATCAGTATGGCCTTCAACCTTCCACATATACCAGGAAAAAATAGTTTATTTTAGAGAGCAGTGAGTATGCTACCTCCAGGATCCCCCTCCCATAGTATTTAATTTTAATGCAGGAACATAGGAAGCTGCCTTAAACTGAGTCAGACTATTGGTCCATCTAGCTCAGCACTGTCTCGTTGGTCTCCAGGATTTCAGGCAGCGTTCTCTCCCAGTCCTATCTGGAGATGTTGAGGACTGAACCTGAGACCATGTTCAAATAGCCATGTTCAAATATATAAAAGGATGTCACATAGAGGAGGGAGAAAGGTTGTTTTCTGCTGCTCCAGAGAAGCAGACACGGAGCAATGGATCCAAACTACAAGAAAGAAGATTCCACCTAAACATTAGGAAGAACTTCCTGACAGTAAGAGCTGTTCGACAGTGGAATTTGCTGCCAAGGAGTGTGGTGGAGTCTCCTTCCTTGGAGGTCTTTAAGCAGAGGCTTGACAACCATATGTCAGGAGTGCTCTGATGGTGTTTCCTGCTTGGCAGGGGTTGGACTCGATGGCCCTTGTGGTCTCTTCCAACTCTATGATTCTATGACCTTCAGCATGCAAAGCAGATGATCTACCACTGAGCTATGATCCTCCCCCCAAATATGGTTGAACATGGTGCTTAGTTTTTGTTGTTTGAAGATGGGTTTCCTAAGTGAATTCTGACTTCTCTGAATTTCCCAGCCAAAACAAAACTAGTTTTGTCTCTGCTTTCACGATGGAAACAAGTCATTGACTGCAGCAGGGGTTATCTATTGGCAGGAGAATAAACATCAGAAGAACAGAAAATAGCACTTAGAAAACCCTACTGCTGCTGCACCAAGCACTGTCATATGAAGCCTCATAGGATGCTAAGAGACATTGGCACCTTTCCGTGTAACATCAAATCATTTAGTAGTCCTTAAGCTTTTACAGGCCTGGCCTCATTTAATAAGGTGGTTGGCATTTAGGGAAGAAAGATGTTTTTCTTTGCTGGATAGATCTTCTTCAGGTTTTTGAACTCTAGTCTTCATCTAATTTGCATTGTTTCCCATAAAATGCTGGGCGTAAGTTTTGGATATGGATCATTTGCAGTGAAATTGTTCCTATTGCTCCAGTTTTTCTTCCTTCATTTCTCCCTAGACTCAGATCACTTGTAAATTGAGAATGAATTTGCACAAAGCCACTATAGGGAATAATATCTCCAGGAATACCAGTGTGAATGAACTTGCTAGGCCAAGTAAATTAAGCTACCGGTAATTCTGCCTCCCCTGGAGTAAAATCTGCTCTGACCAATCAGTTATTAAATGGGTGTTGTAATGTTTTTAAATGAGTTTTTTGGTTAAAGGAATTATAATGGAGTAAACTTAAAAGCTTACTGTAACCGCCTTTTAAGTGATTAGCACTTAGGGTAAGTGGGTGATGTTTTGAAAATGTAATGATGTGCCATAGAAGATCTAAGATCAGTGGCCACAATCCAACACAGAGTTGCTACTTTAAAGCCTCATTAATTCCAGTGAGATTTAAATGTCCGTATCTTTGCAATGGATTTATTTCGCTGTGTATCTGGAAGGCAAATTTAGAATCCAGCTTAAAAGCAAGTATGGAAAAATAATTGAAGCAAGTGTACAGATTTTCAGATAAAAGATTTTGCTAGACCATAACCTGGGGTAGGAAGAACAAAATCACTTTCTATGCGATGGAAATAATTTAACATTTTCAGCAAAAGAAATATATTTATCTTACTGTAAATTAAATTGTGCCATAGGGCTTCAGCTTCTGTTGGGGTGAATTTGTGAACGAAGAATTTGCTTGCCTCTTTAAAGTAGTTTGTATGTTCCAAAGTGGATCCACCAGCAGCAACAGGTCACAAAGGAAAGATACCAACCCATGGCAGACCCAGATATCAGCTTTGTCTCCATGCCTACTCAGACAAGAGTATTACAGGACCTAATAATGTCATCCATAACATCAGGGGTTCATTCAACTCATCTTCAGTATAATATATGACATCATCTATCAGCCATGCCATTCTGAATTCTAAATAAGACAAACACTCTGGTCGCTATGCAAAAGAATCAAAGGATACAAATCTGACATCAGAAATGATAAGTTCAAAAGCCAGCAGGGGAACATTTCAACCTCCTAGGACTTCAGTAAGTGACTTTCAGTGTCTATTCTGGAACAAACAACCTTCAAAGGGGGACTGCAATGTGAAACCGTCGAAGTTCACTACTTCATGAGGGTCAATGCACTCACTTGTGGACTAATCCAAGACAAAGAATTTTTAGCACATACTTATAACAAAGCCACAATGTATGTAGTATTAATATCTGTTTTGTAAATTAGCATCGTACTGCTTGTACTTTTCTGCATTTCATTCCCCATTGACCTCCATGGTTTATAATTCCCTGTCCAAATTATGCAAACTCCACAAACACACACACACACACACACACACACACACACACACAGACACACACCTGCAGCTCAGGATTAAACTGCATGCCAGAGATTTTCAACCTTTTTGAGTCCACGGCTCCCTTGACCAACTACATTCTTTCTGCGGCAACCCTGTAGGACTCAGGAGTTATGTCACCCCTTTCCTGCAGAGCTGGCGGTCTCTCACACTTTTTCCAAACACCCTCCCTTGTGGAGTGTTTCCTCAGCCTCTTCTCCTTTCCCCTCTCCTTGAGAGTCCTCCGGGCAGCCACTGCTGCCACCCTTGCTCTCTGAGCTGCCCCCTCTGCCCCAAAGAGAGGTGTCTCCTCACACCTCCTCACAGGGGCCTGGGACGCACCTCCTAGCCAGCCCCTGAGGCACCATCACCTGGGGAGCGAGTAGCCAGGGCTGCTGCAACAAGCAGCTGTGCAAGCTTTTGGGAGGCAGTGACACGAGAGTGTATCAGAGGAGGGAGGGAAGGAAAGAAAGAGGGACAGAGGCCAGTGTTGCCCATGACACCCCCTGACCATCATTAAAGGCACCCCTGGGTGCTACGGCACACTGGTTGAAAACCACTGCTGTATGCAGCTGATGAATCATAGAAGGAAGGTACATTGCCGGTACATAGCAAGAAGGAAGGTACATTGCAACTTCCAGTCTCTACTGTATATCAGTCAGAGTGTTTGTGCTCACAGCAGCTTGCCAAACCTGGGCATTATGGTACTTTGTGTGCCTGTGTGTGATTTCCATTTTAGGAAGGAAAAAGGTTTGGCAGGGATGCAAATGTCTCCTGCTTGAGCACCTCTCAAGCTGGCAAGAATGACAAAATACTTTACACTGAAACAAAACATCTTAACTTGCGCATACATACAGATACTCAACAGCTGAACAGCAACAAAAGAAGCTCCTCCATCAAAGCGGAGCAGCAAGAATGGCTTGGATGGATATCTGGAAATGAACAAAAGAGACTTCACCAAATCACTAGTTTGTTTCAGCAAATGCTTCGTGTGCTTATCCTCCAAGTTTGTCCAAACTGCAGGCAATCGGAAACATCTGTGATTGAGGAGAGACCACTTTTGTTAGCTAGACCTATGGGAGATAATTTGTGCACTCTTTTAAGTCCTTGACAGATTCCATGGGGGAAATCGGAATGCTTATATACTGTATATAAAATCTCAAGATAGAAGCTCATTCTAACTTTTCCCTCTAACAAAAATATTCTTTATTATTGAAAGATTATTTGTGGAAGCCAGACCATTGGTTCACTTTCTTGGCTGTGGCATTAATAGCCCAATCCATTCTCTACACTAGCTCATAGGAACTGGCCTAAATGACCCAGTGCCAACAGAAGAGGGCAAATACACTCCTTGCCCTGATCTTGAGGTCAAAACTCATTCTCGGTGTTGGATCTGCAGCAGTCACAGCTTTTGCACAGCTCCAATGACCAAAAGGTTTTTTTTTCCAGGGCAGGTGCAGGGCTAAGAAACAGATCTATAAGAAAATCATAGGGTAAGACTGGAAGGTTGGCTGCCCAGTGCTGCCTGCCCAATGCCAGTGCAATAATGTTGATGACTGGGATGGGTGGGGGTGGCTTGCAGGTTACTATCCACAGGATATTTTCCCATGCCATGGAAGCTAAAGCAGCATCATAAGATTTGGTTTCTAACACTTTCATTAAAGCTTGTAAGGGGCAGTATCATTGCTTTAGCTAAGATTGGGAAAGAGACACGAATATCTTAAAAACTCCTCTGGCATAGATCACTGCAATAATGTTAATAATTTATCTGTTAAATTGGTTTCCACCTGTCTCTAGTTTTCTGTATCAAACATTTATTTCTTTATTTATTAAGGGCAGGGGTGGCGTCCATTGTTTTCCATTATTATCAGGACATCTGCTCTTAACATAAACTTGATGCAACACTGAGAGTTCAAAAGCCACTTCTTTGAAAGTAGCCCCACTAATTTCCGTGACTCATGGTCTACACATGAGATTACTGAAATGGAAATTACTGACAGAGGGTCGTAGCCCACATTACACGTTACGTAAAGCTGCTCATTGAACCTCATCATGTGTATTACTAGTGAATGGCCTGGAGTGAAGGCTCTTATTTGAAAAAGAGCCCTAACATTCACATTTGCTTGATGAAATTTAGGCATCGGAGGCTTATTTCATGGATTTTGGTGGTGAAGTTCTTAATATATCCCTTCTCTATTCTGCCACTAGACCCCCCCCTAGCATATTTAAGAGAGTGCTACAAAATCTAGCATCAGTAAACCAGGTCTCCGAAATGAGACAAACACATTCAGAAAGCGGAGCTGGATCAGAGAACAAGAATTGTCTCTGTGTTGTATACATATCATTATTTCCCTGTTTTCTTTAAAAAGAAAAAAAAAGAAATGCTACAAAATCATGTCATATTAAAAAATATACTGGGGGTTGATTACATTTTAAAACATCTCTTGATTCAGAAAAGAAGGCAACTGCAACATGACCCTACACTGACAGTGATTGCTGTGTTTTACCCTTGCGTATGTATTTTTAAAAAAATCTTCTTGGCCTTTTGTGGTTGTTGTTGTTTAACAAACTTGCATATGCATTTCCATTCAGAAAAGGCGGCGGAGGGAGGGGGGGGAGGAAGCAACAAAAAGGGAAGTTAGATGTGATGGCTAAGATCCATAATAGCTGACTCACTGACTTGAGTTATTGCTGTATTGAAAGTTTCCTATAGCCTTGATGTCCAAAACGTACACTTAACGGCTCCTTCAGCCTTGACAGTTGACCTTTCAATGTGCTGGGATTTTGCCACAAGGGCAGGAACATCTGCAGGACAAACACAAGCAGTTTGCTATTTAGTCACCAACCCAACTCTTCTACTCTCTTATCTCAGGCAGCAACCCAAACTGACACTCTCTTTGTATTGGGTGAATGTAAATTTCACTGTACTTTTTATGTGAAGGCCAATCAATGTATAGCTATTCCCCCCCCCCTTCACACACTGCTTTGGATGCTCCTGGTTTTAATTTGAAAACAGAGATCCAAACACCATTGTTTATATAATCAATATGATTTTCTTCTCTTGGTAAGATCTAGGGTGGCTTTTTTTTTGTTTTTTTGTTTTGTTTTTAAAAAGAAAAACAAACCAACTAAGTCAGACTGTTGTAATTTGGTCAACCACTCGGGTGCTATCCATATCCACCATTTCAACACATTCTATTTCCTCCCGGTTCTCAGGAGTTTTCTTCTCTTTCCTCTTTTTCTTGGATGGTGGCAGAAAAGTCAGTATCACAGGTAAAATGGCAAAGCAATGAAAGAAGGTGACTAATGCTATCAAAAACAAGCACCTGAACAGTGTACGGGTCAGATTTGAAGGCACAGCTGCGAGAGGAATCAGACCAACAATGTAGCAGAGGTAGCTCTGTAAAATAGCTACCCCGTGCACCTCCAGGGCATTCTTCACCCATTTAGTTCTTGTGAAATCTTTGCCCAGGACAAACGTTGACAAGAGAGGTGCACAGTTGTCAACAGTATAATTAATCCCATAAATTAAGCACAGCACAGAAATGCAGTCCAGCTCTACTTTCCACAAGGTCATAAAACCTATAACTCCAAATTCGACTGAGGCAACAGTGAGCGTGAGCCACACATTGATGAGAGAGTCTGCCACCAGGAACGCAGAGAAGAAGAGGAGGAATAAAGCACTGATACAGGAGTTCTGCAAGGGGGCCCCCACATACGAGGCATAACGATCCATGTAGACAAACGAAGGGTTGAAGACAATGAACTTGACCTTGGATTTGAGGGAGAGCTTTCTTAAGGTTTCCAAGAGATGGTAAAGCTCTTCCCGTTTGGTGTCCATGGTCTTGGCCACCAAGAACATTCGAGAGGCCACAATGTCGACTTCGTTGTTGTACTTCTTGGAGAAAATTATATCCTCTGAAAAATGGGCAAACGGGGGCGCTTTCAGAAAGGAGTTCCTCAGCATATCTGTGAAATTCTTTTTGGGTAAACCCGTCGATATGTTGAGTTTTCTAAGGTAATTTAAGTAGCTCTCAAACCACGATATCCTCACAAACCCCTTGGTGTACTCTAGCATGTCATCTTGGACGGTCATGTTCCAGTATTCGATGGATTCATAGATATAAAACCCAATGACTGGACTGTAATTACTGAAGTATTTCTGCTGAGCAGCAGTATACTCCATGGTTCGTGTCGCAGTTGCTACAATGTTACTAATGTCTGACTCTTCGTTGACCTGCAGGTAGCCCATTAAGGCAAAGGAAATATAAATAAGGTAAAAGAGAACTACAAAAGGCTTGACATACGTGTTCGTTATCCAGTCACAGTAATAACGCTTGAGGAAACACACCAAGAGGTGGCTTTCGTAGCTGTTTGTCTCCTCTGACTCTGCCGTGTCCTCACTGAATTTGGCTGTCAGAAGAAACCTATACCAGGCAGGCTTCTCTTGCAAGACGTCTGGCTTTGGTACCTTTCTGCAGAAGATACTATGCTGGTAGTTGTTTTCTATGTAGCCAGTAAACACGAGGCTGGAACCATAAAAGGAGAGTACATAGAGGTAGTTGAAGAAAATTGCAATACAGGAATTGCAGCAGAAGAGCCTGGCTGCTTCAATGTTAGTGAAGGGGCTGGCACCTATCCCAAAAGTGACCAGGTACATGGCAGTGGTGAGAGAAAAGGAGAGCATGGAGTCTGCAAACACGGCGGCAGTTCTCTCTTTCACGTGTTGGTCTTCCCTCGTTTTCCTCCAGGAGGACAACATTTCAAAAGTTCCATATAATCCATGCCCTGGAATAAAGGAGAAAGCGACAGTTCAAATGCCATCATAAAGTCAGGAAGGGAGGACAAATCAGTAAAGGAGAATGTGTCCCAAGGTGCATTCATTTATATGTGCATATGGGTGTGGTTTTCATCAAGGGTTTTTAGAAATAATAATAAAACACACACACACACACAAACACAATGGAACCATAGCAATCAGGGCTGGTAATGCGCTGTGCTAGGAGGAAGCCACAGTTGTCGCTAGGAAGAATTATGCTAGTGAGGACAGTTATTCAATTCAAAACTGTCATGTCTTCACTTCATGAGTTATCAAAGTTAAGAGAACTTTAACTGAAATGGAAGTAAAACACTGAGCTTACCTATGAAGTCTATTTTATAAAAGACTGAAATATACTCGGAGTCGAGTGTGGATTTCATGCTCTTTATTCAGCTCATAGTAGTGAGGAATGAATGTTCCCCCAAATATCTGCTTTATATACATTATTTACACAATGGGCCGCACGTGATTGGCTAATTCTGGGATTTTCCCCTGGGCCAATCAGGTTGCGGATTCACTTCCACCTGGAGCTGGACTGGGTGGCTCCTGTGGACCAATCAGACTGCTTCATTGTTCTAGGACCAATCAGACTGCTGCATTCTGAATCCTATTGTTCTAGGACCAATCAGACTGCTGCATTTTGGATCCTATTGTTCTAGGACCAATCAGACTGCTGCCTTTTGGATCCTATTCAACTCAGTACATAACAAAGACACAACACAGGGGGGTGTAATGGCACAGAAGATGATTTTCTTTCCTCCCCCATTGTTTGTTTGTGGCAGGGAAACTCCAATATTGTGGTCAGACTAAATTATGCAAATCAATACAAGCCCTGCAAATCTGCTTAATTTTAAGTATTATCAGAGAAAGCTCTGTGTGTGCAGTTGGAATGCAGATGGTTCTTTCCCTGCTTTTGTAGTGAATAGCAAAGTCCATGTAGTCTCGCAAATTTAAGCTACCTGTGGGTGTCTTTAAAGCAAGTTCCTAACCCTTATCATATTTCCCATGAATAACACTATGGGAGTACGACAGTCACACACACACACACACACACACACACACATTTTGAGGGGCAGGGGATTTTTTAAAAAATTGCTTGACATTCTCATTTCTCATTTTGTAACTTGAGATACTGCTAAACTGATGGATCATTTGTAAAATGGCAGACAGCATGGATGGCTATGTTTGACAATTTATTGTTCAGTCTTAAATCCTTATTAAATCTTTTATTTGCCAGCTATTGCAGAAATTTTCTACAGCAAACTTAAATAATAAACAGGGAAGAAGACCCGTCTAAAAGCCTATTATTGATCAAAATTCTGGCAGCTAGTGACTTATATATCATTCTTATCTACATATGAAAATGAAAAGATTTGGAAGCTTCTTATTCAACTCTATCAAATGCTTTTTCATATCAATAAAATTAAATGTTTCTTTTCTTTCTTCCTTCCTGTATATGTGCCACCTTTCAGGGCAAACCCCTTTCACAACAGCTCACACAAGCAATTTAAACATAAAAAGCATCTAAGTACAATACAGTTAAAAATAATATAAGACAAAACAGAGGAAATCCAAAAACAGCAGTAATAAAACACAGCTCAGCACTTTAGGTAAAATAATACTGGAATAATGGAGTGGGCGGTGGAGGAAAGAAAACAAAAGCCCTGCTCAAGATCCTGCTCATGGAAATATATCTGGGGAAAGCTGTGTTTTATTTTGTAGACTGAGCTACTAATTGTACTTTTCCCTGAAAGGAGACTTTCTAATGCCACATTTCCGTGTTTTTAAATGTTTTTTTATTATATTGCCTTTTAATACTGTATTTTACTTTTTTGTTCTCTAATCTCTAATGGATCATTTGTTGATGGGCAGCTATATCTAATAATAAATATTTTCCAAAATTAGAATGAATTAGGAAGACCATATTTAGGTGGCAGCTTAATATGCACATGAAAAACCATCAGGCTTTTCATTGAATCATTGAAAACCCTGCAGATTTTCAATCTGATAATACCAGAGTTCAAATTCAGATCTTTAGGTACTCTTAAACTAAAGTAAAACCCCTACTGAGATTATGTAGAAGGTAATTTCACCTTTTGAAATGTTCACTCTTGTCTTGGAGAGCACAGAGGTGGCTGGGATCTGAAGGTACTCCCTGCAAGTTTCCCAATATTTACAAGCGTAAGGTCTGTGATCCTGTCCATTTTGGATGCAACAGGATCATCATCATTTGTTTTTCTGTCGTAAGAAACATGAATAGACATATAAAATGATATTTGGGTCCTATCTGCAGCGAGACTTCTGCTATTCATCTTCATTTTCCAAACTGCTTTATAGTTGTTTCCGCCAGGCAGGTCAAGACTGTCAATTTGTTAACTAGCACAGTGGCCCCATTAAGCTAATTGGGAGCGCTGAAACTCCCCAGACATAAAATCCTACAAAAAAGTGACTGACATCCTATTGTTAATTATGTTTTAAATAGTTATGTTCTATTCTCAGTAGGGAAAACTATTAAGTCTACTTCCACTGTCTTTATAAAGGCATATTGACCTCTCTCCTTTTAAAACCCACAACAGCTTGCTTAGTAAAAGAGGCATGGAGAGGTTTGTTCTCATAAGTGCTGTGGGCATGTCTGTCTGAGAATTCTATGTATTATCCACATGAATCTGGCTCCTATTAAACAAAACATTTTGCAACCAAATCTCTGCATATTTTACATTTCTGGTGCCATGTTGCAGTCTGCTATAATTATGTACAAAGGCTTTGCCTAGTAACAAGGTATCACATTAAATCTTTCAATTAATTGCAGAGATTAAAAAGAATAATAATTGTGAAATCACAAGTGGTTTCCCAAAGTGTGCAGGTTTATTTTCCCCTTCTTGTTTCAACAATGAAAAATGTCTTCCGTTTCTAACCCTGCATACACAAACTCTTGCACCTTTGCCTCATATTGATGAGCCATTTGTCTTTATTAGGATTTATTGGTCTTTTTAACGGATGTTCTTGATTGTTCCTTTTTCAGCTCCATGGAACATATTTCCTCCACGTTTCAGAATACTTCAGCACTGCTTCAGCTACAAATAATCCATTATCTGGGAAAAGAGGGAGAAATCTGACCTGCTGGGGGGGGAAACGGTTTGGTAGCACAAGATGGACAAAAAGATTATGGTTAAAAAGAATGGCTAATCTGAGAGGAGTTTTTGCCGTCTGGAATGCTCAAGTATAGGAGAGCACTAGAAGAAGAAGAGAAGCCCAGAGGAAGATTTAAAAAAATAACAATCTAAGATATCTGACACATCTCCTCCTCTTCCTAGGACTGAGCATCAGTGTGTTTCCCACTCTCATGAATAAATTCAGCTCCAACTAAACAGACATTAAACACCAAGTAGTAACTTCATGGATACTTTTAGGTATCATTTAAGGAATACGTTTTGCAGTCCGAGTGAACTGTTTCATTTTGAACCAGATATGGTTTCTTATGCTGAAAGGGTATCTTTTTCTGATTTGAGACCATGTTCTTGCCCTGGGGCTGTAGAAGAGCAAAACACGATGCAGGTACAGGAGGCCAGCCAAATCTTTGAGTTATTCACAGATGCAGAGACCACAGAGTATATCGCCAGCTGTGCAGAACTGGCTGTAGGATAAGCACAACCAGCTTCCTTGAACTGATCCACGAATGAGGAAGCCTCAGAGAAGGGAGAAAGGGGTCCACACTGGACATCCTTTACTATTATCTTCAGAGAACATTGATGTGGAAGCCCATCCACTTCACCAGAGGGTTCCCCACAGAACAAAGGGAACTGCCATATGCAAAGCTGCAGTGTTCAGGAGGAGGAGTGCAGCCTGGCCTAAAATCCTTACTACAACAACAACAAAAATCGTCTTTCCTTGATGGGCTACAAAGAAAAGACGATTTTTGTTGTTGTTGTAGTAAGGATTTTAATTTCCCCCAGATTTTAAATTGAAATGCAACGAAGTAGGAAAAGCTAGCAACAGCACCAGCAGATTTCTTTCCCCTCAATGAAATGCAAATTACTGTGCACTGGGGGGTGGGGCAGACATGCATTTAAACAAAATTGGTATTTTCCACCTTGATCCCATGACTGTTTATAGAGTTACAGGTGCACAGGACTGTGGCCTTATGAGGAATTTTCAGTGAGTTACCTGAATAGAACGAAACAGTTTTGAGCATGATTATATAAGCACTCTTCGAGCATTCTGATTGAGAGCTAACTTAGGAGTCTCAGAATGCACAGGAAGTACCTCAAGTACAGGATGTGCCCTCCATCATGGGAATGAAGCTAATATGCTTGGCCTGTGGCCCTTTCTTGTATGTTAAATTAACCTCATCAGAACATCTGAAACGGCCTATGGAGCAGTGTAATTCGTATTTTTATTAGCATGGATCTGTTGCCTTGGATAGTTTTTATCATGTACCTCACTTTTCTTCTGAAGTGAAGGAATGGGGATTTGCAAGAAGAGTCAATATACAAACGTAGATATTTTTAAATAACCTCTTTTTGCAATTAAATTATATATACTGTAGTAGTAATCTGTTAGAGAAGTAGCATGATAATTTAAACAAACTTTCAGTGTCTCATTTTCAAAAATGTATTAAACTATTTTGTGAATTCATCCTTTACTGATGAAGTTTGGGAAGACTCCATTGCGCATCAGTAATCCATTTTACAATGCATTGCTTATTTTACATTTATATATTTCCTTTTTTCTATCATGGAACTCTGGTTGGCAAACATGGGGTTCAAGTATATGTCTCTTCATTCTGGCCTTTGACACAACCTATCTTTTCTGGTTGCATTTATTATTATTTTTTGCAATTGTAAGTTTTTAAACTGTATTTAATTGTTGCAAGCTAACCAGGGACCTTATGGCGAAGGGCAGGTAATAAATTAAAATGACAGCAGCAGCAACAATGTTACTTTTTTACACTCTAAAAAATCAATAACCCTGAAGTTCAGGGAGATACTTCCAAGTCACACTGTTACCTTCTTTTATGGTAGCAAAATCAGATTGTCCCTTTTATTTTAAAAGACTGCTGCCCTTAGACAAAAGACTAATGCTTAACATTTTTGATGCAAACCTGAGGTAATGATGCTAATTATTTTGGACTACAATTCCTATCACCCTAGCTAGCGTGAGCTGGTTGAGGCTAATGGAAGTTTTAGTCTAGAACATCTGAAGGGTACCAGGTGGGCAAAGGCAGATCTAGTCTATCAGCTGAGGATAAAACACCATCTCACTGAACCATATCTAAATGTTTGCACATGTGGCTTCTTTAGCTGGAGCACTGCGAATATGATTATTTACTTTTTATATGCTTTTCCAAACTAAACCATTCCCGTGCCACTATAATTTGCTATGTCAGCTCTGGCACAGTTGAGGGACCCAAAGATTGGGCCCTTCAGGGCATCCACAGGGCTTAGGATGGAATAGACCTCTAGGCTTTTGGTGCTCTGCCCTCACCATAAATGCCTCACTTCATGGACTTTCCACTGAAGGACCACTGGTGGTAGCTTACTATCTGCATCACCACAGACAGGACATCCACTGCATCAGAGTTCACCTGCCAGCAGCGCTGTTCTCCAGCATGCATGTGAGAGTGTGTTAGGACTGAAGCCTAAAAAACTTTAGTTACTACTACTACTACTACTACTACTAATTTATTTCTTATACTCCACCTATCTGACTGGGTTGCCCAACCACTCTGGGTGGCTTCCAACAAAAATACAGGAAACAACCACCACCACCATTAAAAGCTTCCCAAAACAGGGCTGCCTTCAGATGGCTATGAAAAATGATAGAGTTGTTTATCTCTTTGATAAACAGGGCGGTTGCAACTACCAAAACTACCAAAAAGGCCTTCTGTCTGGTTCTCTGTAGTTTCACCAGCAGTTGCAGTGATGGAACTGCCAGAGGGCCCTTGGAACTGGACCTCAGCATCCGGGTTGAAGAGTGGGGATGAAGATGCTCCTTCAGGTATACTTCAGGTGGTGTCATCATGCAAATACATATTTGTTTTGTTTTCCGGAACATAGGGCTCATCCATACTTCTGCTTATCTTGCTGCCTTCCCTCCCAGGAAAACCCGCTGTTTACTGGTGAATCGGAACAAATGCCAATTGGTTTTTCTGTGGATTGATGTTTGTACCGATTCAGTGGTAAACAAGTTTTCCTAGGGAAAGCAGCAGGGCAAATGAAAAAAACTGCTTGGACCTATGCCTAAAAAGCACGGGGCGATCTGAAGTGTGGGTGAGCCTATAGCATATGAAATTGTTAATTTTTTAAACAAATGAGTAGATAGTAACGAGAGGAGGTAGGATCCAAATCTCCTCTCTCCTTGTACAGAAGACACAACATCAGAATGTGTGAAAAATGATGTGCAGGTCATTCCCTCCCCCTGCCTCCACTCAACCCCAACATTCCTCACTCCAGAGAGCTCAGTTGTATCACTCCCCTCTGCTACTGGTCCAGAAGTCTGACCTCAGAGAGGGACAATGATGCCATTTCCTACACTGGCCACTCCCTTCCTCTCACCAGCTTCCTTTTGCAGCTCCAATCTTATAGTCATCCCTGCCTTAACATAAATGTGGCATAAGGCCCCAGACATGTACATGGAGAGATGTACAGGTTGCTGTATTAATGAGGATGTAGAAGAGTTTGGATTTGATATCTCGCTTTATCACTACCCTAGCGAGTCTCAAAGCGGCTAACATTCTCCTTTCCCTTCCTCCCCCACAACAAACACTCTGTGAGGTGAGTGGGGCTGAGAGACTTCAGAGAAGTGTGACTAGCCCAAGGTCACCCAGCAGCTGCATGTGGAGGAGTGGAGACGCGAATCCGGTTCACCAGATTACGAGACTACCGCTCTTAACCACTACACCACACTGTAGAAAGATGGCAGGGATAGATTACTGAAGCAGAGGCGTATGAGTCCATGCATGTAGCTCATAAAATGCCTAATGTACAGATACATGAGTTAAAGAATGAAAAATGGGATAGTAACATGGAATGTGGAAAATAATAGTGTGTTGCTAGGCAACATGAGTGGTACTTGGGAAGGAAGACACATTTCATAATCCTGCCAGAAGGTTTGATTTTGCCCTTGCCCTTAGAAGTCTCCCCCTATTATTAGTATTATTATTGTTGTTGTTGTTGTTGCTGTTGCTGTTGTTGTTAAAATTGGTATACTGCCCTTCATCTGAAGATTGCAGGGGGTGGTTGCTTACAAGAAAACCACAGCTAACCCTCTCAGTTTTGGAAGTATTAATGCCCTCAGAGGGGATTCTGTCCAAAAACAAAAAAGTTACAAGTGTAACTTTTTAACCCCCCCTTTTTTTAACATAGTGTGCCCAACTCAAAATCTCCTGGAGCCATTTGCTTATGATTTGTCAGGCTTTAGCCATCCTGAAGGGGCTAGTATGTCTGGAAATTTCATTCATTCCTCTCAAAAGGAAAAGAAACTACAGTACAGTGGTACCTCGGGTTAAGTACTTAATTCGTCCCGGAGGTCCGTTCTTAACCTGAAACTGTTCTTAACCTGAAGCACCACTTTAGCTAATGGGGCCTCCTGCTGCTGCCGTGCCGCCGGAGCACAATTTCTTTTCTCATCCTGAAGCAAAGTTCTTAACCCCAGGTAATATTTATGGGTTAGCGGAGTCTGTAACCTAAAGCATATGTAACCTGAAGCGTATGTAACCCGAGGTACCACTGTATAGCCATTTTAAAATTTCCCAATACCGAATAGGGAGCAAATGAAGCACACTTGGATGAATCCTGAGCTGAATTGTACAGGCTACAAAATGCCTCAGACTGAAGATGACTGTTTTTCAAAATGCTGAATCATAATCTAAACCAAATATTGTGAATGGTGCCCCCCTCCCCTACAATATCTATGTGTTTGTTATCCCGCCTAACCAACTAATGGGAGATGTATAAAGACAGTACATCTTCCACCTTGAGCTGTAAAGTCATGGTTTTCTTAATGGGTTATAACAGGTCCCCAATAATGCACTTGAGTGTAGACAACCCAGAACTTGTGAATACAAATACATACATAAATAATGACTACCCAAGAGACAGCTGAAGCTATCAGGCAACCAGTGTGACAAATCTATTATCTAGTTTTCCAGTATATTTGAATTCTGATCCAAATTCCAACAAGTATTCAAGATATTTGTAATTACTTTTGTTGGATCCAAGACCACTGAATCTGCCAGTATAAGTGTGTGTGTGTGTGTGTGTGTAATATCCTATGCTAAACACTAAATCTGTGCTTGCTGAAGTGCTTTTGAATTGCAGCTCTGATCTCCTGCTAAGAAGCAGCTCCAGCTGCCTTAAAGGCAGCAAATCCATTCACAGCTTGCCACATATAACTTCGCTTAAGCTTGTGTGAATGAGTGCCATTCTTACACGCTTTTAGGGAGTAGCCTTGGATAGTCCAAGATGAACATGGTGACGCTTTAGTTCAGGGGTGACCATCAGCCCCAGCCGGCATGTTCAATGGTCAGGAGTGATGGGATTTGTAGTCTACAAAATCTGGAGGGCATCAGATCGACCACCCTTGCTCTTCTTGCCTGTTTTATGTTGCTTTCATTGTCTTTTGTTGTGTGCTGTACTTCTGAATATTTTTAGATAGTTACTATGTGCCCCGAGCCATGGGAAGAAGGAAGATTAGAAATATAAATAAATTTTAGTCAGCAAACACACACATCCCACATACAATTCCCAACAGTCCTACTCATATTAAATTAGTTTACAGCAGAAATAAGATTTTAATTGACTGAGGGCTTATCCAAACTTTAGTCCAAAGGGATTTTTTTGGTGTGAGTGTGTATGTGTGTGTATATATATATGTGTGTGTGTGTGTGTGTGTACACACACACGCACACACCACAATCTCTCTGTAATCCCTTCCTAGTGTTATATCCCATTTCCAAGCAACAGAGATGAAGAGATTGTCTTATTCACAAAATTCCAAGATGTGAAATTGACATGACAGCTGATTTAAGCCTTAGTATATCTGAAGGCAGTGATAGAGAGGGGGGAGCAAGCCTACCAAAAATATGGAGCCACAGGATCAGCAAAGCATCTTCATTTTTCTGTGTTTTACTATTAGAAAACCTGTAAATACTTTCATCATGTATGCAAGACAATTAGTCGTATCCATATGAGATTTGGTTCTGAGAATTTATTTGGCAAGAGGTACAATCTGGCCAAAGAATTGAGAAATCTAAATGAAGAATGGCCACATTAATATAGTTTATATATTTTGTTTTTATTAACAAGGGTGCCTTTTGTGAGACATGACCACCCCCCTACCCTTTATAGGTTTTCTTTTGGAAATTTACCTTGCAGTATTTACCTTGAAATTTACCTTGCAGGAGCTTCCAGACTGTCACTATTTTGGGGTGGGTTCCAGTAACATAGCAGCAAATTCAGGTTACATGGTTGTAAGATAAAGGTAAAGGTTTAGGGTTTCTGTGAAGCTGAGAGGTGACACAGGCAATTATTACGTAAAGGTAAAGGCAAAGGGACCCCTGACCATTAAGTCCAGTCGCGGACGACTCTGGGGTTGCGGCGCTCATCTTGCTTTATTGGCCAAGGGAGCTGGCATACAGCTTCCAGGTTATGTGGCCGCATGACTAAGCTGCTTCTGGTGAAACCAGAGCAGCACACGGAAATAGGTACCTTCCCGCCAGAGCGGTACCTATTTATCTACTTGCACTTTGATGTGCTTTCGAACTGCTAGGTTGGCAGGAGCAGGGATCAAGCAATGGGAGCTCACCCCGTCGAGGGGATTTGAACTGCCCACCTTCTGATCAGCCAGCCCTAGGCTCTGTGGTTTAGACCACAGCGCCACATGGTTCTAGGCAGTGCTATTTTTCTAGAAAAAGAGGTGCCAGAACTCACCATGAATGCTTCCCCAGTTCTCTGAGAATAGCAGTGGCACCCACCTGAGAGGTGCTGGAACTGAGTTCCTGTGCGTTCCAGCTGAACAAAAACCCTGGTTATAAGTTGCTTGGAAGGTTTTGTGCAACAAACCTTCTTCCCTCAAATTTAAGACTTTCTATAATAAGGAAAGTGATGGGGAAATGCACCCAAAAGTGCAGGAGAACACTTGCATTGATGCAACGTCACCTAACCTCCCTACAATCAAAGAATGAATGCTCAATAAACAGGTCATCTGGAAACATTTCCATTTTGAAGATTTAAACAATGCTCCTCCCTAGAAGGCCAGAGACTATTGTTAGATGGAGCAGGCAGCATCTCTTGTGCGTATGTGTGTCTATGAATGAGAGAGACATGCTACTGCATGCCTGTTTTGTGTAGTTGTGTATTAATGTGTTGCCTTTGACTGGACTTAACCAGAGATGCTGCTGCTCATACACTGTACATGTGTAAGGTGCTTGCACATGCGTGAAAGGTGGGGCGATATGAGTGCTATGTGAGAGAGAAGCAGGAGAGAACTAGTGCCGGACTTCCGGGTCAGCGCCATCGGTGAATGGCGGAGTTCCTCCGTTCGGAGGAACGGGCTCCATGGAAACTGGGTCTTCCCGCCGCGGCGAAGGTGGGGACCCGCTAGAAATCCCAGGCGGAGGAAGCCTGGGAATGTGGGGTTCGGCAGGGCACCAGGAGCGCCCCACTCGCAGGGAATCCCATTTAGGGGCTCTGGAGCGAAGTGGGGTGAGAAGCGCGGTGCTGCGAACTGACTGCTACTATCACGGAGTGAAGCTGCACAGCCATTGCCGGAGAGCGCTGACTTTTTCCTGTGGACAATTGGATTTAAAACAAGTACCCATGAGTAGAAACGGAAAATTGGATCAAGAAATTTCTTAATTCGGTAACGAAGCGGGAAGGTTCAAAACAGGAAGTCTGCCTTCCGCTTTTTGTATATAGACTAAAGCAAAAACTTTGTAAACTAAAGCCTGGAAAGCTGTCAAAAAAGTCTAAATTTCCTTCATTTAGAATTACTGAAACCCCCTTGGAAGCAGGAGAAAAGGGGGGGAACTTTGTTCAACCCTAGCAGGAGAGGGAGTGAAGAAGGATAAGTTTCCACCGTCTCTAACCTGGGAACGGGGTGTCAGAGACAGAAATTGTTGGAGAGGTTCATTGACTGTTAATGGACTATTTTGACAGATAGCTAAAGAAGAGAAACCAGCTGATTCCAATGTTGCCTTTTGCATTTTAAAGAAACAAAATATCTGAAAAATATCTGAAAAACGAAAGTAATTTTCCTTTGTTGGACTTGCCTTAAAAAATGGATACAAATAGAAATTGCCTCCTCTAGAGGGAGCTTGTCAAATTGTTGCTGCAGTACATTTGAGGGCTCAACAGATGTGAGATTAAGACCGTGGGAACAGGCTTTTCTGACCTTGACTAAAGATGAGTTGGAAAGAAGAATGGGTGCTTGCCTTATGCAAGACAAGTGCCCTGCTGGAACAGATGCATGAGAAGATGGACTTGATGAATGAGAAAATGGATTTGACTGTTGCAGTTAATAACTGTGGGCAAACAGGGAATATTGATACAGAAATTATCCAGGGACCAACTCATGAATCTGTACTGACTGGGCAAGTGCAGAGGATAATGGAGGAGGATGCGGTTGCACCCCAAATAATACAAATGGAGAGTCCCGAGGCCCTACAGGAGTATGAGCTACTGTCATTGAAGATTGAAGTTGGAGTGGGCCAGGGGGCGTCTGGAGTTGAGGAGGTTCCCAACGTTGGAGAGACCTTGGAATATGCTTTTAAATACTTTTTGGACTATATTGAGGATTGTGGGGAGTGGGACTGTGGGGAATGGGCGGGTTTGATGAAGGGAGATAGAGACAATTTTGGCTTGGCATACCCCAGAGGCCTACCCCTCAATGAGAAAGGAAAGAAACTAAGAAAGAGACCAACAAAAGACAAGGAAAAGGGCAAGTATAAACAAGAAGAAGAAGAATTGCAGAAGGGACATGGAAGAGAGGGCCTCGGACATAAGGCTTCCAGGTTGATGGACTAGATGAAACGGACAGTAAGAACTGACATGATCCGAGACCAGGAAGAAGGGACGTTGGATGAAGATTGGAAGAAAATTTATAAAGAAAATTTTCTATTTGGGGAATTGGCTAAAAATTAATGAATATTAGGGAAAATGTTGGAATGAAACTATATGACTTTAGCAGAAATGATATCAGGAGTAATGTATATTTGATAACTAAGATTCAAGCTTTAAGGTGTTTTAGGGTAAGATAAGGTTACATTAATTAAGGTAATGTGAATAATAGAATATGGGGAAAGATGGAAAGGATTGGTTGAGTTAATTATTAGATTAAATTAGGTTAGGATAAATTTTTTAACAAAAATTGAGAAAGATGGAAAGAATTTGCTGAAATAACTAATTAAACTAGAATACAAAAAGGGAGGTGTGAGGAAGTCAATGAAACAAGCAAACAGAAGTTTTAGATATGTAATCCGGGATTTGTGTTGTTTTCTTTTTTCTTTTTATTTTTTTGTTGTATTGTATTGGTTTTTGTGTTTTTTCTTTTTTTTTGTCTATTATAGTGTTGTTTTTTAATGTTTTTTCTTCTTATAATTCTGAAAACTACTAATAAATATTTTTTTTTTTTTAAAAGGAGAGAACTATTGCCTCTGTGGGTGTGTGAGAGGAGCAGATCTATAAAAATCCTACTTATTCTGAAGCAACTGGAGGAGGGGGAAAGGCGTTCTTACTCCCCTTTCTTTTCAGGCCTTAACGTTTGTAGTGAGCAGATGTGTGCATGGGTACGAGACAGGGAGAGAAAGAAGAATCTGTCTCGGTTGTTATTATTGCATTTATATCCCACCCTTTTCTCTAAGGACCTCAAGATGGCACACATGAGTCTCCCCCTACTCCAGTAGTCCATGGTTCCCTTGACCAGCTACATTCTTTCTGTGGCAACCCTGCGGGGCTCAGGAACCCAGTTATGTCACCCCTTGTCTGCGGAGCTGGCAGTCTCTCACCCTTTTTCAAGCACCCTCCCTTGTGGAGTGTTCCCTCAGCCTCCTCTCTTCTCTCCCTTCTCCTTGGGAGTCTCTGGGCAGCTGCTGCTGGTCTCTGAGCTGCCCACCCCCACCCCAAAGAGGCACCATTCACCTGCAGAGATTACAGCCAGGGCTGCTGCAGTAAAGAGCTGTACCAGCCGTTTGGAGGCAGAGACACGAGAGGACATCAGAGGAGGGTGGGAAGGAAAGAGGGACAGATGCAAATGTTGCCCATGGCACCCCTGATCATCATTCCAGGCACCCTAGGTGCCAAGGCACACTGGTTGAAAACCACTGCTCTACTCATTTGATCTCCCAAAGAACCCTGTGAAGTACATTAGGCAAAGAGACTGTGACTGGCCCAAGGTCAGCCAGTGAGCTTCATGGCTGAGTGGGGATTTGAACTCTGATCTTCCAGGCCCTAGTCCAACACTCTGACCAATGTACCACATGTGTATTAGAAAAGGTCCTGCATGTACATGTGCTTATGTGAGGGAGGCTGCCAGTTTGTGTGCATGAAATGGTAAATGTAAAGGTAAAGGACCTCTGGATGGTTAAGTCCAGTCAAAGGTGACTATGGGGTTGTGGTGCTCATCTCGCTTCAGGCTGAGGGAGCAGGCATTTGTCCACAGATAGCTTTCCGAGTCATGCAGCCAGCATGACTAAACCGCTTCTGGCACAACAGAACACCGTGACGGAAGCCAGAGTGCACAGAAACACCGTTTACCTTCCCACCACAGTGGTACCTATTTATCTACTTGCACTGGTATGCTTTTGAACTGCTAGGTTGGCAGGAGCTGGGACAGAGCAATGGGAGCTCACCCCTTTGGGTGGATTCGAACCGCCAACCTTCTGATCGGCAAGCCCAATAGGCTCAGTGGTTTAGACCACAGCGCCACCCGCGTCCCCTGCATGAAATGGAGGGAGGGATGATGATGATGCAGAGGAAAACGATTGAGGCTGAGAGACCATGGCTGCATGAAAGCTATACTGTGATATACAACACTGTGTCACATACCTGCTTAGGTGACATGGAGGTTAAAGTGGGCACCTTAACTTCCAAATGCAATTGATTCTGGTGCGCTCAAATCAATGTTTCGGTTTCAGAATAACCGAAAGGAGCTAGAGGAGAACCTTGCCCATTGAGAAAGCATGGGAGTTTTCAAACTTTGAACATAAGAAAGAAACAGGTGGTGGTTCCAGATGTTTTAAGGTACAGTGGTGATCCCTGCCACACCCCCCACTGCAAACAATAGTCTGGAGGGCAGAGCAACTTGAAGCGAGGGAAGGAATCGTGCAGCATTTTCCATCTCTCTCTGAATAATTTTATGCCACTCACTTTGGGCCTTGTCAGGTTAAAAGGTAAGCATGCTTATCTCCCCAGGAGTGGTCTGTGACATTAACAAGAAAGCTGACAGGAGAAGAGCACTGATTGTGAACAATGACAGGGCAAGCTCAGGAGGCAGAAAAGGCAGGATGGGGAAAGAGGCTAGGCTACACCTCATGAGCAAATGGATTCTGGTAAAGAGGCTGGGAAGATAGAAAATAACCTTAGCAATAGATGGGAATTCTATTCACTTAACACATTTAAGTCAGGATCCATAGAATAATTTTATTTTGTTAATGTCAGCTGATGGTTTTTTCTTTCTTTCCCACCCTGCTATATTTACAAAAGAAAAGAAAAGAAAAGAAAAAAGAATGAATGGCATGCGTAAGATAAGAGAAGCTAAAGAAGCAGATAATGAATGCTGTATTGATGCTCAAAAAGGGGCAATATGGCAGAAGATAGAGTGAAGAGAGCCATGACTCCTCAAGTAGAATAAAAGTGTTTGAAAGGTGTGCTGCGGATGTGGCCTGTATTCTTGTTGGTGCCAGTTTAAAACATTTTTATTTGCCTAGGCATTTTAGATTATTAGATTTTCCACCATTCAATTGACTTTATTCCTCTTAAACTTGATTTTATTGCCAGTCTGTCTTGCAATGCTTCTACAGTTTCATAGTATACCACACTGAAATCCATTTTTGGAGGAATATTGATTTATAATGTTTAATAAATAAATATGAGAAGGGTACAGAAGGAAAAAGTGGGGTTGAGGGAGCCATATCTTTAGGAAAGGAGGCCTTTGAGGATGAGGAGGCATTTGAGGAAAGAACATGCAAAGTAAAGCATAGATTTTGAAAAATGGCCACGGAAACAAATATGAAAGAATAAAGAAAGGAAATAATTGACAGGGGAGTGGTTAAGAGAAACATATCTTTTAAAAAAATATTAAAGGAAATTAGATATAGCTCACAGACTGGGGTGCGGAAGACAATCTCAAACTTCAAACTTGAAAATTCAAAACATTTGTGGCAAAATATTTTAAATGATCCAGTTTAATTTGTACCACACTTCCAAATAAGTGGCTAAATATAAGTTTATGTGAAGGCTGACTGTGCCTTTGACTGTGGAAAACCATAAAGCCAAGGAATGGGTTAACAACCATTGGTTTTAATGAAAATCTACTGTGATTGATAAAAGTGAACAGGAAGAGCACTTACGTTATAGTATGCTCAGTTGCCATGCCAAATATTCTCACAAGCCTGTAGTTCAAGTTGCCCATCAGGTGACCTTTCCATTGTGCATTCACAATGATTTACATTCGTGATGCTCTTGAAGTGGGCATACATTGATATGGTAGAGTCTGAGACTCATAATCTCAGAGCCGTGGGTTTGAGCCCCACATTGGGCAAAAGATTCCTGCATTGCAGGAGGTTGGACTAGATGATCCTCGTGGTCCTCTCCAACTCTACGTTTCAATGATCCTATGAATATAGCAGGAAGTACTTGGGCCCACACGGGCAGTGGAGGCGTAAACAGCACCTCTGAATGCAGTGCTCAGACTGTTTGAGCACACTTGGCACTTCAGGTTGCATGCCAACGGCAGGAGAGAAGGGGTAAAGAACTAATATATATCTATGAAAAAACACCCAGGTGTCTCCTGTATCCATTTCAGAAGTGATCAAGCAGCTAGAATACCCACCTCCCCACCATGGTCTTATTATATCTACTTCCTAGGATCTCAAATAGCACCATGTAATAATTGCCTGGGACGTGGGTGGCGCTGTGGTCTAAACCACAGAGCCTAGGGCTTGCCGATCAGAAGGTCGGCAGTTCGAATCCTCACGACGGGGTGAGCTCCTGTTGTTTGGTCCCAGCTACTGCCAACCTAGCAGTTCGAAAGCACGTCAAAGTGCAAGTAGATAAATAGGTACCGCTCTGGCAGGAAGGTAAATGGCGTTTCCATGCACTGCTCTGGTTCGCCAGAAGCGCCTTAGTCAAGCTGGCCACATGACCCGGAAGCTGTCTGCGGACAAACGCCAGCTCCCTCGGCCAGTAAAGCGAGATGAGCGCCGCAACCCCAGAGTCGTCCGTGACTGGACTTAATGGTCAGGTGTACCTTTGCCTTTATGTAATAATTGCCTGTGTCACTTCTCAGCTTCACAGAAACAGCAAATGGAGGGAAATGGCTACCACTGAGTTATATTGGTTTATAACAGGGCTGTCCAACAGGTCACAGGTCTACTGGTCAATGCCCCTGGTGGATCCTGGTTGATTGCAGGATCCTCCCCCCTCCCCCAAAAGCTCCCCAACTTTGGCTTTCCCCCCCAAAAAAGCTCAACAACTATGACTTCCCAAAGTGGTTGTAGATCGCAGTCTCTTGGAAGTTGGAAAACCCTGGTTTATAAAACAGGCTAATAATGGGATGCTGCCTGCAAGTTCCTCCTTTGCTCCCCACTGCCTTGGCCACCCCACATTCCCTTCTTCCCCAGCTGCACTGGTTGCTCAGCTCTTCTCCCCCTGCCCCCCATCACTGCTGTTGTCCTACTTCTTTTTTAACCCTTTGATTGCAGGTGGTCTTCCTGACTGGACTGTAGAACCCATGCCACTCATTTTAATGTTTCAGACTTGAGATGAGTGTTTGCATTGTTGGTTTATTGTTGTATGTTATATGCAAATAAAAGTGTGTGTGTGTGTGTGTGTGTATGACTAGAGTGAATTAGAAGGCAGGAATTAGGAAACCAGAGCTAGAGAACTGAAAGTGTAGGAAGGCAAGTAGAAAACTAAGGAAAAAACCACACAAGGGCTGTTTGACATAAGGGTATGAAGGGTGAGGAGGGTTGTGTTTTTCGTATTGATTTAAAATAAAACACCCTGCTTTTTTCGTCCTAGTAAATATGTAATTTCTTGATACTAGTACTGAACGTTATATTTTGCCCAAGATAAAGCAGTCTCCCTGGCTGAACTAATTCTCATTCAAGATTCTTTAGACCCTGCTCTGCATTGGTCCTTCACTCTGCTGTCTAGCTTTTGTCAGTTTTTATTAAGCCATGCAAAGCAGTGGAAGGATTCAAATGAACTGGGCAATTTTGCTCTGACAATTATTTAGAGTTAAATTGCTTGCTTGAAATGCATTCCTGGAGGGAACACAAATGTGGTTGTATCTGCTGTCGAACAATGAAAAGCTGAAAATGGCAAGACTTGCCATAGTTCATTTCAATCCATTAAAAAAGTGAGGATCCCAGTATATTCACTGCCTGTCAGTTAAGAATATGAAAATTTGTCCTCGGGCGACTGGTGTCTTGATCTCTCAATCCAGATGCCATTACAAAAATTACTTTATGCTGCATATTCTATGGATGGAGTTGATTTCATTCCTGCAGTGAATATTTCTATTTTCCCTAATGTAGATTATTGGGAGCGGGGTAGGATATATGTTTTGCACAATCCACTTTGTTTTGATCAAGGTATTGTCACACCACATAGAGTCCAATTTATGGAAGTGAAGGAAATCATGATTAGTCTTCCGACTATGATTGCTGCCTTTAGACTGTATGATATTTATCTTTCATTTTGAATACAATCTGAAAATGGAATAAAGCAATTGTTGCCTCCAATTTGGACTTTCTTGTTGTTCACTAAGCATCTTGTGTCCACATATGACTGCTGTGAAGGATGGAGCTGTAATACCTTTTCAGTTAAAAATGTAAGAGGGGATCAAGCATAGTATGTGCACGCTTAATATTCAGTCTGAATATATTAAAACAAACAAACCAGGAAACACACCTGAAAGGTGTATAACACAACTACAAGATGTGATGAAGCAATATGAGATCACTTATACTAAAACACAAATAAGCATTATAAATTAAATTTCATCTGGGAAGCCTCTATCAAATCAGTGTGTTGAGCATTCCATGAGTAAGTAATGTTGTCAATAGGGTCGTCTTTACCTGGGAGTGCAAGGGGTGCGGTGCACCCGGGCGCCAAATTCTGGGGGGCGCCAAATGTATACCTACTACATACCGGTCCCTCTCGATCAGTGGCAGTGAAAAGCAATGGAGTGGAAGTCCCCGCCCCCGCTCCATCACTCTGTTACTCCTCCGAGTCAGGAAACAAAAGCAGTTTTTCCCCGCTGCGTAGTTGTTACAGGTGGGCAATTTCCCCTCCCAATAAAAACTCAACAACTTTGAGTTTGCCCCCCCCAACGGCTAAACTAAATTTGGGGGCGCTGGGCGGATCTTTGCATCCCGGTAGTGCATATGCTAAAGATGGCCCTGGTTGTCAACAAGGAAGTATCTATGGTCTGCAGTGATCTTTGGTTCTTTTAAAAATATGAACTTCAGCAAGTCATCTAATCCAACTCTCCTCTCTGCCTTGAGCCAGGAAATCCTCTACCTAAAGCATCTTTTTACAGACTCTGTCTTTCAAAACACTTCTTAGTTGCTTCTTTTGGTCCCCTGAAAGGAATAGCCATTGTCGACCTTCCTAGTAGGGTGGAATGAGGAGTGGAGATGTAATTTGCATGTGTTAATTTGTAAACATATATATTTAAATTGTTTGCTGTCAAACACTGAGCCTACACCAATAAAAGAGTTCTAGCACTCTCATGGTGGATGGCAGAATTAGATCAGGCATCCCCAAACCCGGTCCTCCAGATGTTTTGGGACTACAATTGCCATCATCCCTGAACACTGGTCAGGTTAGCTAGGGATAATGGGAGTTGTAGTCCCAAAACATCTGGAGGGCTGAGTTTGGGCGTGCCTGCTTTAGATTAATGCTGGTTAGTGAACTTTTGTTCCTAGTGATCCTGAGAAAACCAAGCCTACAGAATCTTTTCATTAATGAGGATATTTTACTCTGACTTTGTTCCTGATAATTAAGAGGGTTATCCTGTTCAGCTGCTGATTGCGTTGTTTTTAACTGACAGATTTTTAAAATAATGGTCTTAGTAATTTTCTGTTTTTTATTTGTAGTATCCTACAGTGGCGCTGTGGTCTAAACCACAGAGCTTAGGCTTGCCATTCAGAAGGTCAGCAGTTCGAATCCCCGCAACAGGGGTGAGCTCCCGTTGTTTGGTCCCAGCTCCTGCCCACCTAGCACGTGAAGTGCAAGTAGATAAATAGGTACCGCTCCGGCAGGAAGGTAAACGGCATGTCCGTGCACTGCTCTGGTTTGCCAGAAGCGGCTTAGTCATGCTGGCCACATGACCCAGAAGCTGTCTGTGGACAAACTCTGGCTCCCTCGGCCTATAGAGCGAGATGAGCGTGCAACCCCAGAGTCGTCCGCAACTGGATCTAATGGTCAGGGGTACCTTTACCTTTTACAATGTCTTAGAGATGGTTAAATGTTAAGTGGTATGTAAATTATCTAAATAATTTTTCTAACGCTTCCCTTATGCATGAAATGTGAGCTTCAGACAGAAACTTGTACTACGCATTGCTATAGAAATCAGCTACACAAGTTATTGCTTATAGCAGGGCAGCCAATGTGATATCTCCAGATTTTGTTTTGACTACAACTCCAGTCATCGCTGGCCATTGGCTATGCTGGCTGGGGATGCTGGAAACTAAAGTCCAACTACCTCTGGAGGGCATGACATTGGCTACCACTGGCTAATGCCATTCATCATCCACCAGATGTGCTTGCAGAACGTATCTGACACAAGAGGAATATACCTTTGAACCATGCCTAACAGATTCCCAGTATGTCAAAGTGCTCTCCATTGTCCAAATCAGAAAAGAATGGCAATTCCTGCCATCGCAGCAAAATCTCCAAGGAGGCATAAAACTATCAGTTCCAGGATCAGAGCTGAATTAGTTTGCAAAGCCTGAAGCATAAGGAATGCAAGCAGTTTCATCTTTTCTTTGCTTGAAAGCAAACACCTCTAGTTCAGCAGAGCATCCTTCAGTTATGTGATGTGCAAGATAAATCCATGATCTCAAACTGAAAATCAAACCATGATTATCATTGTTCCCTAGGCACATCCTGATAAAAATAAAAGCTAGTGGTAATAATCAATGTATACTTAGTAAAAACTATAATAATAGTATAATGTATATGCTATGTAAATAAGGTGGGGGGGGGTCCACATTGCTGCTCTTATTCACCAAGGCAACTGATATTTTATTTCAGTAAGAGGAGCTGTGCAAGTTTTTATTATATAGCTAAGTACCAAAGCCAACCAGATTTTCTACAGAGAAGTATGCATTTGATTTTTCTTTATCTTGCATAACCCCCTGTGATGATGCATGTGTTTTCCACAGCAGCAGACAAAAACTGTGTTACGGAAGAGCTTAGGCTCCATTCCATGTAAAGTATAAAAGAAAAAGATTTTAAGTATTACAAGTGTATCACATGGACTGATGTTCAGAATGCAGTAGGATATTAAGTAGAAATGGCTGAGTAAGAGCCACACTTAGGAGTTAATTGGCTTCAAAGCAAGCATAAGTCAACTGCCACAAATCTGAATTATTACTGATTAGATAAACTGTGGTCCATCCAAATGGCTTAGGCCAGCCTTCACTAACCTGGTGCTGCTTTGAACTACAACTCCCATCAGCCTCAGCCAGCTGGGCTAGGCCTTCACATTGCCCTCTCTCCTTTACTTCAAACTGAGCAATACTTCGGACAAACTAATACATTCAGGCATACCCACAGCAATAATAGGATATGAGAGAGTTACCTAACACAATGAAGGGAATCCCCAGGAAGGTAGAATTGTATTTCCCACCAGTCAGGTTAATGATTCCAGCTGCAGTGAGAGTGGCCAAACTCACAGTTAACAACCCAAGGAGGCCAAGCCAGGGCTTGCTGCGGACACAGTCTTGCATGGAACAGCAGAGCATAGCCAAGGTTACGACGAGGACCAGGCTTGTCATCAGGTAGCGTTCCGACACCCTACTTGTCTCTTGGAAGTCTTCTTGAAGCGATGATGAAGTTAGGGGATACATCGTGACGTTCTGGTTGGATTTCTGGAACAGTTTGACCGTGTCGCAAAAGTTGGATTCCCATTTCTCCGCCACCATGTCATTCAGGGAGTTGATTGCCTGCAAATAGTAGGTGAGCTGTACAGCTTCGGCAGACTTCACCCGGTCCTTGCTGTGCACAGTGATGCCCCCAAGTTGGTGCCCATTGTACACTTCCCTGCCATCCTTTAAGTGTGTGATCGGATACGTGATAGCAAAATTAGTTTGATTAGACGAGCGAGCCGCCTTCAGTTCCTTCAGGACGTGCACAATGTCATCCACGATGCAAGACTTGTCATTATTTAGGATGCAGATATGGGCAAATGTATAATTGAAACCAGGTCTTTGTACTTGGATCCTGGTCACAGCAGAGTGCAACTACAAGGGAGAGAAAAATCAACACACATTATTTATCAGCTGATAATCTCTGCATTACAGCAACAGCAGCTTCATCAACGGTCTGTCTCCTCTTATCTAACCAAGCCAGCAGGTTTTAATAACTGCAGCATTCGTAAGGACCTGCTGAAAATGGAAAACATGCACTGAAGTATTATTCTCATCCCCCAAAACCATTTCCCATAACTCAATCAGGGGCTGGCATATAGAAACACTGCATGCCTCATTTGGCTGCTCTCTTTCGTTCACACACTCAGATATGAACCTACCTGGGCCCTGAGATCATCTGCTGAGGCCCTTCTTTGTGTGCCTCCTCCTCGAGTAGTCCTGAGGGTAGCAACACGAGGACGGGCCTTTTCTGCAGTGGCTCTCAATCTGTGGAATGCTCTTCCCAAGGAAGTTCACTTGGCGCCTTCATTATACACCTTTAGGCGCCAGGCAAAAACATTTGTTTTTAATCAGGCCTTTGGTTGATTTGATTGACATCCAATGCCCTTTTAAAATGTGTTTTTTTTCCGGGGGGGGGGGGGAGGGTGTTATTGGGTTGTTTTTATTTTGATTATATATTTTGTGGTTTTTATATTTTGATTTTATTCTGTGAACTGCCCTGAGATCTCCAGGAATAGGGCAGTATATAAATTCAAATAATAATAATAATATTCTCATCAAAACCCTGATAAGATACCATGTTTCAAATTGCAAGTTGTTTGTCTACTATAAGTAAAAGGGATGTAATATATTAAATGTATAAAAAGTATACAAGGGACGCGGGTGGCGCTGTGGGTAAAACCTCAGCGCCTAGGACTTGCCGATCGCATGGTTGGCGGTTCAAATCCCCGCGGCGGGGTGAGCTCCCGTCGTTTGGTCCCAGCTCCTGCCCACCTAGCAGTTCGAAAGCACCCTTAAGTGCAAGTAGATAAATAGGTACCGCTTTATAGCGGAAAGGTAAACGGCGTTTCCGTGTGCTGCTCTGGTGCAGGTTCGCCAGAGCAGCTTCGTCATGCTGGCCACGTGACCCGGAAGTGTCTGCCGTCAGCGCTGGCTCCTGGCCTCTAGAGTGAGATGAGCGCACAACCCTAGAGTCTGTCAAGACTGGCCCGTACGGGCAGGGGTACCTTTACCTTTACCTTTATAACAAGTATACTGATCACTATATGTGTATACGCATGTATGTGTGTGTGTGTGTGTGTGCAAACATTTCCATCCCTGTTAAATAGAACACATTACTGGGAGCTATGTGTTAGATAGTGATGTAAGGAATTTTTAAAATAAGTTATTAGAGACGGCCAATTCTAATATTTGGATTAGAAACATACTACTCCCTGGGTAAATATATTGCTTCTGATTGGTCTCCAATGACTCTGCTGGGCTACCACCCTAAATTTGTTGCAAGTGACTGCTTTACATAATTTTACATCCTCAGAAAGAGCAATGTGCATATTGATTGGTTGGGAATGCATTTTGATACTTGCACTTCACACACAAAGTTGCATATGCTAATCTACATGCAAATTTAGAAATAATTACCATAATTAGAAGTAAAATACTTTTCACTATAGTGGAGAAGGCTGTGACTAGGTGACCTGTATGCCTTCTGCTATCCAAGGCCAAATGTTGACAAGTAACTTCAAGGTCCCTGTGCTTCCTTCTTAGGTTTTCTTTAATCATTTAATGGGACTTCAAATAGAAGATGGTCCTCTGACAGCCTTCAAACAGAGGACTGTTTTCTGTAACATAGGATGTACGGCCACTGTAATAAGTGTACTGATCCACATTTGAAGGGTGTTCTGAACATCCCCTAAATACTCATCTTGTTCCCGACAGATGCACTTCCTTCTTTTTTGGCTAGCTAAAGATTGGGGAAATTATCAGAACAGGCATTTGGAGAAGGAATAACGAGATGATATTCTGCCTTTTAATTGCAGGTATTGTTGCATTACTAGGGCTGGTCCTACCATTAGGCAGATGACGCAGCTGCCTCAGGCAGATGATGGGGTATAGGAAGTCCTGGGTTGTTGTGTGTGCCATGCAGCCTGCTCTGTGTCTCATAAACTAGCCTGAAGCCCTCAGTTGGAATTGAGGATGCTGCAAAATCACCAATTTTGAACTAAGATTCAGCTGTCAGTTTCTGTACATGTAAGGAAGCATGATGGGGGTTGGGGATGATGAGAAAGGTACCTTGTCGTTTGCCTCAAGCAGCAAAATGTCTGAGGCCAGTCCTGTGTACTGTGCTAGATAGGGTATAACAAATCTCTAACCCCAGAAGTTGGAGGGATGACAGGCAAGTTGGAACATACTATTTCTTATACTGGGAACATGATGTAATTCATTGTTTTGGAATAAAGTTGACAATATATGTACTAAGGTCATGAGCCATCATATTGATCTTGAACCTGCCTTGTGTTGCTAAATTGCTTTGATAGTTTGACTGCATTGAGAAAGCTCTCAGCTGCTTTGTATAAGGTGTCTGTCATTCCTGCAGCCAGTCTGTGCAAAGATTCTTAACAGCAGCCATTTTCAAATGTTAAGGAAGTTCCGCTAATGCAAAAGTGGACTTTGGTAAATGGTCTATTGTGAAAATTAACTTTATGGAAGTATGGCATTTTTAAAGTATTTATTTAAAGATCTTGACACTCTTTGATCTCATTTAAAGCTGTGTTTGCCTAAATGTGTTTATTGATATAAATTGTAAGTCTATGAAGTATACATTGTGTTTATTATGAAGTATCTGACCCCCCCCCCCATTTTGTGCTGCCATTCTCATTTCAGCATATTTTAAAATCTTCAGTGTGTGGGGCATTCCACATGTGTCTTTGTTTTCTATCCCATTTTTCTCCATTGTTTTTATGATGCTGAATCCCCGAGTCCCATTAAGATGGCAACATTTCTGAATTTTGCTACACTTTTTCTTTCAGACTTTGAAATGGGCTACTTGCGGAGATAAGAAACTGATTTTTAAATTTCCAAAAGAAAAGAGAGAGCTAGCTTACAGTGGCTGTGTTCTCTTAATATGATTTAAATTCATGTTTAAATGAATTCTACTGCATGATAATACATTTACAACACAATCTTCTGAACATTTATTCACGATTATGTTCCACTAAGCTTAATTTGACATTTTCTATGTGTGCACATAATTGCCATCTTCAGCTGCAATCCTAACAACAATTACTGGGAAGTAAGATCTGTTTAACATTATGTTACCTATTTCCAAGTATTAAGGTGGCGTTTGAAGTATTAATGGTTTTAATGTTTTTATTGCAACAGTCATTTTACCTATATATACTATACACCTGTGGCTCCCAGAAGCTGTCAGCATGCGACAGCAGCCACATCCCGAGAACAGTTTTGACTGGCCAGCTAAAGCAGGTGAGGTTAGCCAATGGGTGTCAAACCCTCAGTGAATTACAGACTTCCCCTTGCATGTGAAGATAGGCTCTGGTGGATTGAGCAAATGAGACCAATAGTGGGCCCAATGCTCAAGAAATGAGAGAAATGAGGGGCAGATGGGACTCATCAACCTGGGAAGGTAGCCCATCTAGGAGAAGGAAAAATCTGGTGCTAAACCTCCACTGCCTTGTGGGATATCTTCAGGAGAAGAAAAGACTCAGGAGTAAACCCTACACCAGGCACGTCCAACTTCCAAGAGACTGGAAAAAACTTGTTGAGCTTTTTTGGGGGAGGAGAAGCCAAAGTTGTTGAGCTATTTTCCGGGGCATCAGGATCCCACGATTGACCAGGATAGACCAGGGAAATCCCAAGATCAACCAGTAGATCATGATCAACCAGTTGGACAGACCTGCCCTACCCAAATCTGGAGCAGAGTTTGCTTCTGGCAACTCTTGCAGTCAAACTGGTGCCAAACATATTGCTGTGCTTTCCCTTGGACCACATCAGTGAGGCCGAGATGGGGGTCTTGTCATCTGGGCAGCCCAAGACCGCCATACACACTGCCCAGGCTTGCGCCCTAGGAGGTCACTTCGGTGTTGCTAACGCAGCGGTTTGACTTCAACCTCAGAAGTGCACTCTGTTGTCTCTCAAGACACAGATTCCAACAACCTATACTTTTGTATACCACCCTTGGATCCTTACTAATGAAGGGTGGTTAACAAATTGAACTACTAAGTAAACAATAAGTTAGCAAGTAACATTGCCCTGGGATTGCTCCGGGGCATCCTATGCACATTTACCTGGGAGTAAGTCCAACAGAACACACTGGGACGATTGTAAACTGCTTAACTGCTGCTGTATTTTGAGCCATTTTAGATGTGTGCTATTCTATTGTACTGCTTTTAGTAAAAGTTCCCTCAAATTGATAGCAAAGCCAGAATTTCATCTGAAGCCTTTGTTTTATTTGCTGCACCTGTTTCTGCTTTGATTATATTACATAGCCTCTGTTTTTTTATATTGTATTTTTAGAACATTATTGTATTTTACTGTTGATTTTAATTGTTAGCTGCCCTGAGTGGTAAAGAAGCAACAGAATGGTGGGATGGAATTTTCTTATTTTATATATACACACGCACACAGACAAATATAAATGTATGTATAAAATAAATGTGCATACTGATTCTCAGAATGCAATACTGCATAGATGGGGATGAAGAGTGATTAGCTGGCAGAAGTCTGATCCTTGTGTGTTGATCTTAGAGCCTGTGTGGTAGAGTAGTTTGTAAAGGTAGCATTCCCATTACAGAACATCTCCTTTCCACTGACAATCTACAAACTACAGACATCCCACCTATTAGCCTTTAGAGGAAATGGGGCTTGAGAGGGTTCATAGAATCATACAATTGTAGAGTTGGAAGGGACCCCAAGGCCCATATAGTTCAACCCCCCCAGCAATGCAGGAATATCAGATAGAACATCCATGACAGATTACCACCCAACCTCTGTTTAGAAACCTCCAAGGAAGGAAAGTCCACCACCTCCTGAGGGAGACCATTCCACTGTCGAACAGCTCTTACTTCAGAAAGTTTTTCCTGATGCTTAGTCGGAATCTCCTTTCGTAACTTGAAGCCATTGGTTCAAGGACCATTGGCCCTGGGCTTCAAGCTCAAAGGGAGCCTAAAATTTAAAACACTTGCTGTTTTTTTTTTGGCATTTGCTATGTTTCACAAATTTTTTAAAAGCCCATCCAGCCAAACTGACACTCCCGTAGCTTAGAACTGCTAATTTAAGCAAATAAGAGATGTGGTTTGGTGAAAGACCTTTTTTAAAAAATTGAGATAAATTTTGTTATATTAATAGAGTTAAAAATGTTAATGACTTGGTATAAGTCTTATCCGCTTCCACTTTCACTGGCTATGAAGTAAACCTGTCCCCTGCTCTTTGCCAGGAACTCTGTGGGGGAGCAATTTGTGGATGGAAATCATAGTTTGGAGTCCAGAGGCAGTCCTATCTGCCACTTCCTTTTTTTCTTTTAAAAAAAGGATGTTTGGGACAAAAACCAGTGAAGGGGCAGAGGTCACCATAATATACACATTGTTGAAAACAATTTCCCTTAATTTTTGCATATTATTTTCGCAAATGTATTTTCTAATACACATTTTCCCCAATGCATAAAATTATGTGATGTGTGAATTCTGAAGGAAAACTGGGTTTTCATTTGTGTATTGAATCGAGAAGTTCAAATTGGGTAGTTTCCCATCAAAATGCAAACACAACTGAATTTCTCCCTTATCCCTAAGGTCAACCCACAACAAGGTCTGGGTGGAGAAGGAAAAACACTGCCCTAACCCTATTTGCTCTGTTCTCAACCCATTCCCGGATTTTGAGCAGCTGGAACAAGACTGGACACAGAGCTTGAATTCCCAAACTGTCTGGGTGAAAAATAGTTATTTAGCAATACTAGGTGTACCAGTAATTGCTGCCCTTCTCTCTGAAAGTGTTTGCAGCTGTATGACACAGCCTATTATGGCAAAATAGTAAAACTCCTATTGCTAGCATTTGCCAACACCTGCTGACTCATTATGATTAGGAAAACCCAGTAGATTTCAGACCTGGGGAGCTACTTCTCCCCCCCCCCCAAGTCCTCCCCATTGCGAACAGCTGCAAAGCTCCATTCAATTTTCACTCATTATTTCAGTTTCAATAATTCATTTTCCAAGGAATTCATTTCAATGCCCCTTTTCTTTGTCTGATATTAAACATGAAAGGTGCTATAAAATGAATTACTACATTACATGCTAATTCATTTGGACACAGTATATTAAAAGAATTCCCCAGGAAACTTTTTGGTTTAATGACAGTGGAAGATGCTTAATTGGGGCGGCATTAGTGTACACTTAATCAACACAGAATTGTTAAATGTGAATGCGGGGTTTGAAAATGGTGCCACGGAGCAGCTTGGACTTATCAAGATTATTATTTTTTTAATTCCATATAATTGTTGTCAACAAAAAAGTATTGTTTTTTTTTTAAAAAAGAAGACTGGAAAGCACAGATTCAATGAATGATAAAATAACATCCATGAGGAACTTGTAACTGAGCTAAAAAAAACAACACCCCAAACGGCTGGCATTGCTTAGTCATTGCTCATAATTTAGGAGCTCACTCAGTATAAATAACTTTAGACACAAGAACACTGCAATCTCAATAATACACTGCAGCACTGAGGGTTGTACAACATTGCCTGGTGTCAGGATGTCACACAGTTTTCTTCCTGCCCCCGAGCAATTTCCCCCTTTCCCCCCAATTATATATTAGATTTTGTTTTTGTTTAAAAAATGTTAAGGGATCAAAATAAAGAAAATAATAGTTATCCTTGAAGAAATTCTGTCCCTATGTGAGGCAATGGTTTCTGCTGCTACGCAAAACCTCTTCTATATTTTGTGAGAGAGCTCTTTTGCCCATTTCTCCCTCTCATTCACCTCAACAAATCCAAGGCTTATTAAGCTTAACAGAGTATGAGTGCAAGCGGTTGCAAGTTTGTAATTTGTGTATTTGCTACATTTATATGACACCCCATAGCAGTGTGAACATTATCGTTCCTTCCTTCCACTTGTTACAAATCTTTTAACATTCTGCTTCTTAGGATGGCCCTGAGTTCTAGTATTAGGAGAGGAGGAAAAAACTGTCCAATTCATTTTCTCCACATCATGCTTAATTTTACATGTCTCTATTGTGTCCCACGACACAGCAGCCACGAAATTAAAAGACGCCTGCTTCTTGGGAGAAAAGCAATGACAAACCTAGATAGCATCTTAAAAAGCAGAGACATCACCTTGCCAACAAAGGTCTGTATAGTAAAATGTATGGTTTTCCCAGTAGTGATGTATGGAAGTGAAAGCTGGACCATAAAGAAGGCTGATCACCGAAGAATTGATGCTTTTGAATTATGGTGCTGGAGGAGACTCTTGAGAGTCCCATGGACTGCAAGAAGATCAAACCTCTCCATTCTTAAGGAAATCAGCCCTGAGTGCTCACTGGAAGGACAGATCCTGAAGCTGAGGCTCCAATACTTTGGCCACCTCATGAGAAGAGAAGACTCCCTGGAAAAGACCCTGATATTGGGAAAGATGGAAGGCACAAGGAGAAGGGGACGACAGAGGACGAGATGGTTGGATAGTGTTCTCGAGGCTACTAGCATGAGTTTGACCAAACTGCGGGAGGCAGTGGAAGACAGAAGTGCCTGGTGTGCTCTGGTCCATGGAGTCACGAAGAGTCGGACACGATTAAACGACTAAACAACAACAACATTGTGTCCCAACTTGCTTGCTCTCCACCCCCCACTCTTGAACTCACCTGGAAATACAGCTCAAATGATACGAAAGAAGGTTAGATTAATCACTGTCTGAAATAATTCACAGAAGGTGGATCCATTCCAATGTCATAATTTTAGTGGACAGAGGCAGAATGAGTGATTCCAGCTCCACTCCTTGAAGGAAAAGACCAAATGCATTTCAGAGGAGGGCAATCTACATATAGATGTCCCAGGAGTACTAGAATTTCGATGAGTAATAAAGCGTATGCATTAATGCACGATTGCAACTCTGTAAACTATTTTTAATTTTTCTAAAAATGGGATTTTGACATGGATGGAATAGACCTAGTTATCTCCCTCTCTCTGCTAAAGTTGAATGGGATTCTGTCCTACTATAATCACACCTGTGCCTCTATTGTAAGTGTCGTCTGCTGAGGCAGAGATGATCTGAGAACTCGTCCATTCTGCTACTATCATGTGGCTCCTTTAAAAGTATTCTCTCCAAGTAGTTGCTACTTAATTGATACAATACAAGGGAGAAAATACAGAGACGTCTAGCAATGACAGCATGCAGGAACAGAATGATGTTTGTACTGCAGAGGATTTTAAGGGTAAAGCAGGGTGAGGTAGATGGAAATAATGAAAGCTTTGTGAAGGTGTCTAATGAGGAGGGGTCTGCTTCAGTGTATGGAAAAAAACACACCAATCCTCATGGTTTAAGACTTGCAAACATGTGGAGTATCAAAATATGGTTTGGTGTATCCTGGTTACAGACCAACCCTGTTACAGATGAGAGTAATAATCATAATAATTATGATCATCATCATCATCATCATCATCATCCAAGCTTAGTTACAGACTGAAGGCCACCAGAACTCACCCTAGGCCAGATAATTTGCACCAAACATTTGAATCTATTAAATATATATCATTCATTTCTTCTCATTTATCTTTCATCCACAGGAGTGGTGACACTGATAGGTGTTAGTGATTGAAAGTGCACTCCAGGATAATTAACTGGCACAGATTAACATAGATTTGGGAGGGGAAAATGCATCACTTTGTATAAGCCTTTACTGTGCAGCCTTGCTCAGAATCTGAAAATGATCCCAGTCCTCACAGAAAAACCTTTTCAGCCCAGAGTTCCTAGTTGGATATAAAGAGGGGAGGAACAGCGTTGCTTTCCAAGCCTGACACTTCCGCCTGCTCCCAACTTGGACAAACTGCCCTAGAGTAGGGCCTCTGCCCCTGTCTCCTCAATATACACTACTGTCAAAGTAACTGTTGGAAAACACCCTGGGGGTGCCCCTGCAGCCCCATACTCTGAGCGTCCTCTGGTATGCGCAGCTCTGGAAAAGGCACTTCCCTTCTTCTCCAGTGCGCTTCAGCGACATATATCAAATGATACATGCACACTAATCTTCTAGCATAACACAGCAAGAAGCGTGAGACATCATACAGCTAATCTACGTATTTATTTACACACTAAGTACAGTGGTACCTCGGGTTACAGAAGCTTCAGGTTACAGATGCTTCAGGTTACAGACTCCGCTAACCCAGAAATAGTACCTCAGGTTAAGAACTTTGCTTCAGGATGAGAACAGAAATTGCGCGGTGGCAGCAGGAGGCCCCATTAGCTAAAGTGGTACCTCAGGTTAAGAACAGTTTCAGGTTAAGAACGGATCTCCAGAACGAATTAAGTTCTTAACCCAAAGTACCACTGTACAGACAAAGGAATTATGGCGTCCTCTCTCTCCAGCTCCGAGAGGGAAAGCAAACACAAGTAAAAGCAAAAGTACGGTACAATAGTATATACAGCGGAAGAGATAAGACTGTCTACCGTTCTCACATTCTTTTCCCAGACAGGCATGTGATTTACTCATCTGCAGCATCGGAGGCATGAAATACTAACAGTAACTACATCAGGGATACCCAATGTGGCCCCCTCCAGATGTTTTGGACTCCAACTTCCATCAGCCTCAGCCAGCATGACCAATAGCCAGCATTTGTGGGAGTTGCAGTCCAGCATCATGGGGGGGGGGGGCACCGCATTGGCTACTTCTGCACTAAATTAATCCAGGGCAGTGAGAGAAAGACCTGCTGTCGGACTTCCGGGTTGGCGCCACCGGCAATGGCGGAATTCCTCTGATCGGGAGGAATTTGCCTCGTGGAAATTCGGGTCTGGCCGCCACGGCGAAGGCGGAGACCCACTAAAAATCACAGGTGGTTGAAGCCTGTGAACGTGGGATCCGGCGGGCACCTTTTGCGCCTCCCCTACTCGCGGGGAAACCCGATTTCAGGGATCCGGAGCGATGTGGGGTGAGCGGCGTGGTGCTTCGGATCGACTGCTTTTTCCACGAAGCGAAGCCGCATAGCTGTTGCCAGAGAGGGCTGACTTTTTCCTGTGGACAATTTGATCTTAAAGCAACTACCTGTGAGTAGAGTGAAGAATTGGATTTTTAAACGTTTTAATTTGGCACCGAAACGGGGGAGGTTCAAAACAGGAAGTCCACCTCCCCTTTTTGAAATTAGACTGAGGCAAAGAGGCTGCAAGCTAAAGTCTTGGAAAGCCCATTGTAAAGGACTAAATGCTCATCAGTAAAAAATATTAAACCCCCCTTGGAAGCAGGAGAAGAGGGGGGAGGCTTTGGATTGTATATTCCTGCAGGAGTGAGTGAGGAAGTTAAAATACCACCGTTCCGAACCTGGAAACGGGCTGCCAGTAAAATCGACGTGCCTTGGAAGGTTCATTGACAGCGAATAGAACGTTCGGTGACAGCTAGCATAAGAGAGATACATTATTTCCATTGTCTTCGTCTGCACTTAAAAAGGAGTAAAGTAACAAAAAATTGAAACAATCTTACTGAACTTTATTAAAAAAGGAGGAAAGTAAGTGAAAATTGAAACTAATTTTGGATTATTGAAACTGTGTTTAAAAGAGGACATACTGACCGATACAAATACAACTCGCTTTCCCCTAGTGGAAGCTTTTGAAATTTACTTGATAGGAGCTGGGCTAGGGGATTTTCCAGCTGCAAGATAAGAAAGTGTGAGACTTTGGAATTGACCTTGAATCTTTTAAGTGTTATGGCAAACGGAAAGGAAAAAACAGACGGGATGTCGACAGAGGAGGCCTTAGTGGCTGCATTATTGAAAATAAACGATTCGCTGGAACAACTCCACAAGAAAATAGATGCGAGAAATGTGAAATTGGATGTTGCAAGTATTGAAATTGATTCAACTGTAGAAAGCTTAAACAACTTGGGACAAAAGGTGAATACTAATTCAGAAACCACTCAGAAACTGACACAGGAATCTACTTTGATATGGCAAACTGCAGATGAAGTTAGGGGAAAAACCCTTGCTGCTGAATCTAAAATAATACAACTGGAGAGGAGAGTCCCATCCATACAAAGACAACCTGACGAACATAAGGTGACATTCGTTATGATTGAATTTAAAGAAGAACGGATGAATTTGAGGACCAGAGCCCTATCTGAATTGGAAAAGGAAAGCTTGTCAGAGTTTCAGGAGGCGATACTAACGTTGGTTGAGAAAGAGAGGTATTTGGGGGTTGATATGACTGCCAAAAATGTGAATCTGCTTAAGGATAACTGTGAAGGATGTTGGATTGAAGAGAAGGGGGATTTGGAAATATGGACAAATCAGAAGTTGTCACTGTTGGGCCGAGTTACTGTGGTGGGGATGAGGGCTGCTGTGTTGTTGGGGATGTTGCTTTTGTCTCAAACACTGCAAGCTTTGGATGGGATGGAGGGTTTCAGGAGGTGGCAGAGGGATGCTCCTAGAGTTGTTTGGCAGGGCAGGAAGCCTCGAGTAAAACTTAAGATATGGATGGATGCCAAAGAAGGAGGAGGACCTGCCCTGCTAGACCTTTACATTTTGCTGTGAACCATCTGCTTTTTGCTGGTTGAGAGAATGGTTGCTTTTTGAAAACATTGAAGCGTTGGACAATGGCAGATGAAATTGATGGACTATATGGAATTGGCGGAAATGACTGGCAAGATCCGAGACCAGGGTGAAGAGTCGGTGGAAGAAGATTGGAAAAAAGTTTAAAGACTATTTATAGAGATATTGCAAAATTAAGGAATGTTAGAAAAATGTTGGAATGAAATTATATGGCTTTAGTAGAAATGTTATAAGGAATTAGGTATAAATAGATTAATAGAAAATTAAAGGAAAAGTATGGCAAGAATGTGTTAAGATAATTATAGAACAGAAAACAGAGTAAGATGGAAAGGAATTGCTGAAACAAATAATAGAAGTGGAATACAAAAAGGGAGGTGGGAGGAGGTCGCTGGAAATAAGTGAATGAAATATAAGATATTGAAAATGTTTGAGGTGATTTTAAAATGTTTTTGCTTGTTTTTATTTGCTTTTTTAGTTCATGTAGCGTTTTTGTATTGTATTTGCATTGTTTTTTCTTTTTCTCTTTTTTCCTTTTTTTTTGTTTGTGTTGGAAATGTTAAAAAAGTAATAAATATCATTTAAAAAAAAAAGAGAGAGAAAGACCTGCTGTCCAGTCTTGCAAGCAGACCAGGCCACTTCCAGGTTTGAGAGGGCCTTGGGCAAAGTGTCCTCTGGGCCTCTTCCTGCCACTGGGCATTGGTGGGCTTCTCTGGCTGCAGTGGCAGTGCACTAAGCAGCAATGGGCAGCTGGCTCTAGCCACTTCTTAAATGTTCCACAGCGCCCCAAACCTTAGGGACTTTTAACAGTGGGGGTTCCCAATGAGCTAAGTACTGTTTTTCAAAAGCCAAGCTGTGAACCCCCTACTTTTTAAACTTTTGGTATATCTATGGTAGTTTGTTTTTTTTATGTGAATGGTGTCATGGACTCCCTGAGTGGGTTACAAGAACCCTTTGGGGACCAGATATTCTTCAAAGGGTGTCCCAAGGCAGACATCAATAGTAGGCTCTCACATATGCCCACAAATGACAGGTGCTAATGTTGCCCCTGGCACTAGGAAAGTTTACCTAAGGAGCATCTTTCTTTAAAATGACAGCTGCGAGCCTCGAGAGTCTGGCAAATACATTAGTCAACTCACACCGACATTTGCATAACTGGTTGTTTTTTTAAAAATAAAAAAAACCCTCACATTGCCTTAGCAAAATGATGCTTAAAGCTGTTATCTAATTCATGCTAAATTATCTCTAAAATGTGCATTTGTAAAATATACATCGGCAAAAGAAGTGGGGATTGATTCACAGAAACTGAGATCAGACTGGAGCATGTGATTATATGTGGTGCTTCTCCATGGCAAGATCCCACAGGCTGGATGCAGGAACTATGGGAGTGAAACATGTTCTTTTCTTCTGATTATTTCCTGGCCCCATCTGTGTAGCACCTGTATTCAGATATTTACCGCAGCAGTGCAGGGTCTTGCTACAGGAATGAGTCATCTGCTACTAGCAGTAGGCATGAACCGGGCATGAGCCAAAGGATAAGTAAGGGCATTAGTAATCTTACAAAATCTCATCTCTCCACCAACTTTATTTACTCCACATATTTCTTAGGCTAGATGAGGTTTGCTTTTGTGGGAATCTCATCATTCTTTCCCTAAGATTGTTTTTCATTCCAGTGTAAAGAAAAATAAGGTCTACATGGTGCTATCCCTTTGTTTCAAACAAGGACAATACACGTCTCAGTTGTAAGGATAATCTGCCACTTCTGTGCTGAATGGGAAGAGGAGGGCAATATTTTATCTTCTAAGTGCTCAGCTTGGAGTTGAGTGTCCAAGGGAGACAGAAAATTGAGAATGCAATCAGACTATAACATCGCACAAAGTATTGTGACATCACCCATTTTATTTACTACATTTTATATCCCACCTTTCCTTCAAGGAGCTGAGGGAGAAATCATGGTTCCACCCCTTCTCTTTTTTATCCTCACAACAACCATATGAGATAGGATAGGCAGAATGGCCAAAGATTACCTAGTAAGGTTCATGGCTGAGTAGAGATTTGAGCCTGCATCTACCAATATTAGACCACAGCACAGTGACTCAGTTTATAGGGTTGTAACCTGATTAATTGGTTAAAATGTCTTTAATCATATGGATTTAAATCAATCATTGGTTTCGTAAGCTTGCGTATGGATAATAACAATGCTTCTGAAGCAATAATTATATGTTCCTTTGCCTTACATAATGTAGTCATGTTCTCTTTCAGTCAGTCAATCAATCAATCAATCAATCAATCAATCAATCAGTATCTCTTTTAAAATGGCATTTGCCTCCTGCAGTACCTGTAAGAATTGGTATTAAAAACCATGTATTTAAAAACCTGTCATTAATAGGGGCTCCCATTTTAGTGAATTAATAATTTTAACTGATGAATCAAATTGGTGAATTGATTAAACATTGCTTCCCTAACAATTTCACAAAATATATTTTGCAAAGGCCATTCCCCCCCCCCCCAAATAAAATTCCCTTTCCTTTTGTGTTGTGACTTTTAGATTGTAAGCCTGAGGGCAAGGACTATCTTGTTACTGTTCACGTTAAGCTACTCTGGGAGTCTTTTTCAGTTGAATGGGATAAAAATCCTTCGTATAAATGAATGAAGACTACAAATGTGTATTTTTATCAGAAGTTGGTAACCCCATAAATATGTTTCTGTAGCAAACAGAAGCAGAATTTATATATGCACTTACGGTTGCTAGTTACTTAAAACTGATGAGTTCAAGATATTGTTTGCCTCCCTGATATTGCTTTAAAATGCTTCCTTTGGTGGCTGAAGGCGAGTCCTAGGCTGACTGATTGACTGCTAAATTTGAATTGTTGTTGAATTATTGTTTATTTTTCAAAAATATATAAATATAAATAAAAAATCTATATGGGATACCTTGTTAACAGTCCTGTAGGGTTCCTTTATGTACAATATACTGTGCAGTTATTGTGGTATGAATCCACACTAGAAATTATGGCAACAGAGACCCCTTCGGACCCAAGAGAGACACTTACCGGTAGGTGCTAATATAACTGCAATGTTTAAGTGTCCGCTGTTTCTTTGCAAAGCAGGAGGGCAGGGAGAGAACCAGAACAGGTCAAAAAGAACACAACCATTATCCCAGTGGAGAAACATTTGTGACAGCAGGGACCCCTTGGGAAACAAACTAAGATATTTATTTCAGTTTAGTTAGAGGCTAACTATTTGTAAAACAGTGATGCTTAAGTGTCCATAGCAGAGGGTGGTGGGAACCAGAACTTTGCCACACCCCTATGCCCTCTCATTGGCCATGCTCATGTGCCCTCTTAGTAATCCCACCAGGTCTACTGAACTCCAGCCACCATCCCTACAATCACCTGTGTCTCTGCACACTATGCAGCTGTGTTGCAGCTACTGAGTTCCTGGCCCGTAAAAAGGTACCTACCCTATCCCTGTTTCCTCCTGCTGGCCAGCACTTCCTGAAAAATTCATGCAGATGACTCCATTTCTGACATAATGCTTTTTCATATATATGCCCCTATAGCAATAACAATTCCAAGGGTATGCTTATGTACGTTTTGTTTTAGCTTAACTATCTATTTTGTGCTTTTATCCTGTACTACTGTGTTGTGAACCACCTTGAGATCTTTGGATGATGAGTAGTACATAAATTTAATTAATAAACGACCTCGGTGCAGTATACCTGAAGGAGCGTCTCCACCCCCATCGTTCTGCCCGGACACTGAGGTCCAGCGTAGAGGGCCTTCTGGTGGTTCCCTCGCTGAAAGAAGCGAAGTTACAGGGAAGCAGGCAGAGGGCCTTCTCGGTAGTGGCGCCCTCCCTGTGGAATGCCCTCTCATCAGATGTCAAAGAAATAAAGAAATACAGTGGTGCCTCGCAAGACGAAATTAATCCGTTCCGCGAGTCTCTTCGTCTTGCGGTTTTTTCATCTTGCGAAGCACGGCTATTAGTGGCTTAGCGGCTATTAACGGCTTAGCGGCTATTAACGGCTTAGCGGCTTTAAGAAAAAGGAAACGAACTCGCAAGAACTCGCAAGACGTTTTGTCTTGCGAAGCAAGCCCATAGGGAAATTCGTCTTGCGGAACGACTCAAAAAACGGAAAACTCTTTCGTCTAGCGAGTTTTTCGTCTTGCGAGGCATTCGTCTTGCGGGGCACCACTGTATCTGATTTTTAGAAGACATATGAAGGCAGCCCTGTTTAGGGAAGTTTTTAATGACTAATGTTGGACTGTATTTTTAATCTTTTGTTGGAAGCCGTCCAGAGTTGCTGGGAAAATCCAGCCAGATGGGCGGGATATAATTATTATTAATATTAACAACAACAACAATGATAATAACTGTTTGTTTATGAAAAGGCCTTCAAAATGTCCATAACACCAGATGAATTCATGCCAGTTCACGTGATAGACCAGATAAAGTTGATCAGCTTGTAACAATTGTGCTCCTACCAACAGGTTTTGATACATCTCCCCACCTCCCACTTCCACCTCTACTTCTCTAACTCCATCACAATGCATTTGACAGCTGTCCTGGCTAGCAAATCAAACAGTGTTTCAGTAGTCTACTTTGCCCCACCCCACTGCGCTCCAGGACAGCCTTTCTCAACATGGGGTCCTTCAGATATTGTGGGACTGTAGCATTCATCATCCTTAAACATTGGTAAAGCCAGATGGGACTGATGGGAGTTGTAGTCTAAAGCATCCGCAGGTCACCAGGTTGGAGAAGGATGCCCCAGGAGCATGATCCACCTTTTTAAAAAGTGTCACATGCACATACATTGAATATAGTTGTATACTCTTCTCCCCCCCCCCTTTAAAGCACATTATTTTTAACAAACATGAAAAGTTGCTTTGGGGAGTAAGGAAAAGATGGTTTGGTGTAAATAGCACTGTAAATAGACAACTGGACCAGTTTCTCTCGGTCTCTGCTTGGAAGAGAAGACTCTATCCCTAGTTGTTTTTATTATACTGCTGATGGCTCGGTCCTTCTCAAGGCTCTGCTATAGGGTGCTTATTTGAAAGAACACAGCAAACCTAAAGACAAATAGGGAACAGTGGGGAGTCTGCAGATAAAAAGGGGGGAAGAACATCATTTTGATTCTCCCCAGTCCCATTAACAAGTTCCTTCAAAACATAAAAGGGAAACGATCTGATTGCATTCACAAATGTCAAAGCACAATACACAAAGGTACAATATGCTTTTAAAAAAAATTATCCAAACAAAACACAAAGAGTATTGAAGTCTATGCTGTTCCTTTTAAGTAAACAAATTGCATGCATTTGCTCCGATAGGAGGTCAGGAGCATCCCTTTGCACAGTTACATAATCCCTGAAATCCTGTAAACCTGGTTGTACAATGTGGTGCTAAAATCAAATCTATGGCCGAAAAATAAAAGAAATAAAATTAACCCACCATGTAAAACAACAGCAACACCCCCAAACCCTGATGAGACTAAGCTGCCTAACACAAAAAGAGCTTTCTGTAGCTGAAGCTGAAAGTTCATCAGCAAAACCTGAGCCCAAAGCAGATTTCAACTAATCCACTCCTGACTCAGAACAACAGAAAACACTCCCACTGATTTTAATGGGAGCTGGGTGCTCACTACCTCAGTCACTCTTCTCTGTATCCTGAAACCATTTTTTTTCACCTGTTGGCTCAAAGGAAACACAAGCATTTAAAAAATAAAGATGCACACCTATAGTGAGGAGATGATCTACGGCCAGGGGATAGCACTCTAAACATGCTTCATAGAACTGCTTCACATACAACCAGAGGACTGGCGTCAGGGGCTGGCACTGCCGGGCACTTGCTGAGGCCCACACTTGTGCTGACCCCCGGAGCCCCTTGCCCCTGCTTTTGCTCTGCTTTTGCCAACCACACACCCTGCTTTGATCCTCTGGCCCAGGAGGAGAGCATCAGCAAGAAACAGGAATGAGCAACAGGAACAAAAGCTGCCACAGCCAGCTGATGTGTCTGCCTTTTTCCTCCACAAGCAGAGAAAAAGCAACCAGATAATTGCAATGCAGAGGGGAGGGGGCGAAGGAACCCCCCCCCCCACAAAACCCCAACAACAACCTGGAGCCAACACATCACCACAGGAATTGAGTTTGCAATTGATAATAAGTGGCATAGCTATATCTTAGTAGGCATTCCAAAATTAGCCTTCATCTGGAATTAAGGACATTGGGATTACTTGGTTTATATAAAACTAATCCCAAACGGGGCAGTAGTGAAATAGATATTTTCTGCATTTCATACAACAGCCTGCCCATCCTCAACCCTGCAGTGTGTGTCTGTCCTCGACCGCTTCAAAAACATTTCAATTTGATTTCTCTCTCTCTTTTGCTTCTCTTTTCAGAACATTGTACGTGGTGTTTTGTTTGGAAATATGGTACATTGTTACTCTAAATTATGCTGTGTCACTAGACATGTGGCAATAAATAGCTCGCCATATAAAATTAGCGTGATGGATATATTTTGTTCCAGCAGAGTGAGTAATCTGACAAAAATAGAGAAATGTTGCCGATATGACAGCCTGACACTTGTGACACTACCGCGGAACTATAAATTCTGTCCTCTGTTGTTTACAGATTGACTTTGAGGCCAAGGACAAAGAGCAACCTGTGGTTAGAAGAACGAGGGAGGGTGCTGCACGTAGGTAGGGTTAAAAACTCTTTTGGCAAGGAGGCATTTTTCTTTACGAAGCCACACACCCCTGGAGCCATGTCATTATACAAGAGTTGTTGCAGGAGAACCTCAGGGTCTCTCATTAAAGAGAAAAATTATCTCCTCGGAGCTTTGATGGGGGAGAAATGTTGCAAATGTCAGTGGCAGGCATCCCAGAAGACAAATCTTAAGAGGCTGTTTCAAAAACAAAATCTATTTTGGGGATTCTGCCCTAGTGAGTTCGTCAGCACCTGAGTTCAAGGAGGTCACTTAGGCTAGTGACTTCCTCCTGGCTTTCAGGAGCCTCATTGGTGGCTGGCAAAGTACGGAGAACGTATTGAAGGGGGGTTGTTTAGCTTCCTTCTGTGAGGGAGCTGGAACAGTGGAGCCCAAGGGAGGGGGAAAAACACTGATGATGCTAATAGTGACTTAGCACAAATCTTATTACGTACAACAGGGACCAGCATATCCCCACCCTTTGGAATTCAGGTCTCTGCAAATTGTGCTTGTAGTTTGTTTAGGTTTGGATGTGTTTCCAGTTCCAGGAGGAGGGGGAAGAAAAAAAGGACCCTTTATTCCATCCTACCTCTCTGAGGCAATCCCCTGCTGTGCTATATCATGCTAGAGGACTCAGATTTGGGGCAGTCTGCCAGCCTGGGAATCTCAGCATTTATAGCTGTATAGAGAAATGGTAATTTTGAGACTGGGAAAGGGAAAAAGGCTTTCTTTATTCTTCTTGAAACATCTCTGCTTGCTACAGAGAAAGGATGGTGGTTTTTTTATACATATAAAAAAGTCACAGCTTGCATCTCTTATTATCAGCGGTTAGGGGGTTAAGCAGGGCAATTCCCTGTTCTCTCCCCCCCCCCCATCCAGTTTCTCCACTCCCAAATCTGTTACCTCAACATTCCTTAGAGGGTCACAGGGCCTTGTCAGGCTTTTTTTTTTATTTTTAAGGGGCATCTTTTCTTTTTAATTGCAAATTCAATTACCGTCACACTTAGAGAGTCCCCAGTACTTTGTTTTGGTTGGGGCTGTTTCACTTCCAACTTAATAGGCACTCAGCCACTCTTATGTGTGTGTTGATATTTATCATATTTTGGACATTCCTTCAAGCATATATACAATTGCCTGGCATGGTGAGCTTATTAAATTTCTATCCCACCCTTCCTCCTAAAGGAGCCCAGGGTAGCAAACACCAAAGTGCTAAAACAATACAGTTTTAAAAAATTCTAAACATAGGCATGCAGGACTGGGTAGATCCATTTACTCTGATGGATCAACCTCCACTTTAAATTTCTATGTTTATGTATGGTTGCTAGCTTTAACATTTATGTATGTTTTAAAGTTAGTTGTAAGTAGCCTAGAGCTCGCCCTGCAATTTGCTAACAAATTGAATATGTAATGATAACAGAATCCCTGCCATCTCCAAAAAAGGATGGTGAATACTGCCAGCTAGAAGACAATACTGAGCTAGACAGAATAATACTCCAAATCTGCATGTTCTACAGAGGAGCCAACTTCTAATGAAGATAGTGGGGCCCAGACGTGATGTCCTGACATCATGTGTGTGGTGTTGTGAGAAGCCAGGGGACGGAGTTGAACACCCTCTGAACACTGAGCGGGCCCAGCCCCCTCAAAAAATACATTGGGGAGAAGTGAAAGTGCTTTGGCCCCTAGGAGCTGGAGCCTATGATGTTCTACATACTATCGGTTTCCCCTGCTTGATTCATAGCATATAGGCCAATCACTACATGATGCTCATATGCAGTGCAATGCAATTTATTTATGTCAATTGAGTGTGAAAGAAGCATCACTATCCTAAACACATTTATAGGACTGCAAGGGTGGGTTGACACAGCCGTCTGGGTGAGTCAGAAACTTATCTCTTTGTTAATGGTGCTCCACCATCTGATGATTGTCTCACCATATCTATCCTATGGTTTCTGAGGCTAAAATATTTATACATTACTAAAAAGGCAGGAAAACACTTGCCACTAGTTGCCATCCAATTCAGTATCACTCAGATTTTATATTTACAGGGTGATCCATTTGCACCATAACTGGGCTTTCTTTGTGATTTACCATTTCCACATCTGGATAGGATGAGGGGCATTTTGTGCCCCAGCAGTTCTATTTTACAGCAAAGAGAAAAAAGGAAACCTTCTACTTCAAGGACAGGCTATATCTTTTCAGCTGTCCATCTAGTACTTAAATATGGACTACAGTTATCCAAAAATGTTGACCATACTTCCATGGTGAAAATGCCATGAGATAAGGTCTCATTTCTCACCAAAAGCTGTTTTAATGAAACCAGTGGCCCATATATAATTCTTTCTTACAAAAAAGATGCTTTGCAGTTCTGAGATGTTTATGGCTCATTCCACAATGATATTACACTTAATGCCTTAGCTTGGGGAATCAGATTTTTCATTGAAACAAAAAAATAATTTTCTAGCATTCTTGATTTCAAGACAAAGCATGACAAGAGCAGAAACATTATGTTTCACACCTGATCCTTCAGGAAGGTGTTTAACTCCATTCAGAACAAAGTATTCACTGACTCCCAATATAAATTAGGGCTCCCACCCTCAATATCTCTGTCTCATCTCAATTGATCTTCAGTGAACCCAGTCCGCTGTAGTCCATTGCCTGATCTGTCAGTGGCATCAGGCACCTATTTAGGGCCTTACCACCTGACTTGGTTCTGCTGAAAAGAAGAAAAAGAGCTTGGTCATCATTATATTGATGATACCCTTTCCCAAATCTCAGTGCAACCTGTTCAATCTCATGATTTTCTACACTTGATCTTAGGCAATAGGCCAAGAAGATATTCCACTCTCATGATTTCTAACTCTAGCGTGATTTCTAGGGAATGATACATGATTTCAGAATGTCAAGAGTTGATAAAATCTACACTGGGAGTTGCAAAGCCAGCTCATGAGACAGGATACTGAAAGGATTCCATCAACATTGATTTTATTTTAGCATGGTATAAGGTATGGATAATATTTCCTTTTGCATTTATAGGGTATTTTACATATGTATATAGCAGGGGTTGTCTTCTGGAAAAAAATACCATAGCTTATTTACATATTTTTTCACTTAAGCAGGTAATCATAGCTAATTGCCTAGGTTCAGTGCCAGGCCAAGAAATTTTGCTGTCTGAAGCAAAGGGCAAGATGGTACCATCCCCCATTCCACATATAGAAGCTGAGTGGACTGGCAGCTGAAATAGAGTTCAATTCTGCTATAATGGGACAGCATCCTCCACAATACTCAAGGGCAGTAGCAGGTTAGCTTAGGAGTGCATAACAGTCTGTGTGGTGCGCACACAGACTGCTTTATCCTCCAGAAGGGGAGGTGGGTGGAGGAAAGCTCCAGAGGGCTGCCTCACTTTGCCTCATGGTGGTGCCAGCTCAGCCTAGGATAGCACTTTGAGCGGGGAAGCACAGCTCCTGCATCAGATGCAAGAGATTTTCCCAGTTATGTCATGGTGCACATATTCCTGCTGCCCATTAGGACCTGGGCAGAATTTATGGAAAGTCATAAAGGTAGGTGTGTAAACCAGGGTGAGCCCATGGGTGTTATGTGTATGCGAAGCATTGAACGATTTCTGTCAGCATGGTAGCTGTTCAGTTGCAAACCGGTTTTCCAGCTGGGACATCACTGCAGTTACTAAACCATAACGAAGCTTCCTGAAACATAGGAATATAGCAGGCTATATTATACTGCTGGCCAGTGATGGCACCAGAAAAAAGGTTTTTTTGGAGGGAGGGCGGCACAGATGGGGCAAAGTATATTTCATGATGGGCAAGTTATGTCACACATGTTAGCATCTCTGAAAGAAAAATAACAGTAGATGCTAATCAGAGTCCAGCAATGGGGGGCAAAAGGTTTTTTCTTGTGGGGGCGTGTGCCTCACTGCCCCCGCCTGGTACCACCCATACTGCTGGTCTATCTAGTTCGAGTCTATGCTAATTGGCAACAGCTCACTTGGGTTTCAGAGAGGTAACATTCCTGGAGATGCCAAAGATTGAACCTGAGACATTCTGAATGCAAAGCAGATGCTTTGCCATTGATCTGCAGCCCTTCCCTTTATTTGGCTTCATGTCTGAATTGACAACCATTATTTATATACGTGTAGGGAGGCTGTTGCACCAGGAGATGAGAGCACTGAGCAAAACAGAACATTAAAGCAGATAAGCCATTCTGGTTTGGTGTGATGCCTAAATAGGAGAGCAGGTGCAGAGGTCATCTGGTCACAGGCCTCCCCTACTATGGTGGGATGTATTGTATTTCTGTTTAGCAGATTTCCAATTTTGCATTGGTACATACAAATTGTCATATGGAGATCTGTGTCCTCTTTTTGGCAATGTATATGTGACTACCCTAAAGTACATCTAAGGTACTGGGGGAAAGTTTGCTGAATGGAGATGAATGGTATGTGTGCAAGTTTGTTTGTTGTTTTTTTTTTAAATTGTCATCAAATTATATATTTTAATGTCATGTAATATAACCCCAGATCAACCCCAGTCCTCCCTCTCTCTCCTTTTTACATTACAACTTTCTGTATGTACTGTAGGCATTTCTTTCTGGTATGTTTAGCCATCTTAGATTAAGATTAGGATTAAGATTGGTAGCACAATTATATGAACTAGAACTGGAATGGAACTCGCTAGGTCAGTTTGCCATATCACCCTGTACTGAACTGAAGTGGAACCAAATAATAAAAAAAAGGACTTCGTAATGGGTCCTGAACCAAAAATGTATAATGGTTTGCCTCCCAATTCTGACAGGACAGGTGAATGCGTTTTTCATGAAAAGCTGGAATATAGTGCCATTATATCCAATTGAGCTCAAAACCAGTTTTGTAGCATCCTGTTGAAATGTATGCATTTAGAAACTATTTTAAAGTTTTAATCTGTTACTTACTGTTTAAAATATTTTAGCTGATTTATGGATTAGTTGGTTTAAAAGGAGATAATTTAAATGTGTGAAAACCTCAACAAAGGTGCTTTTTAAAATAAAGAAGTCAAAGGAAATGTGTGGTACTAGTGGAAGTAAGGGAAGCTTTTAATTGTCAGAAGAAAAGGCCACATTTAATAGTTTGTTCTTCACAACCTTTCAATATCAGCCCTAGCTCTTTGAGGTAGATATATAGGCCCTGTGATTTGCCTTCCAAGCTAGATTGTAGGAGAGATGCCTCTATAAGATCTGGCAAGCCAATGGACCATATTCATGTAGGGATTTTGTGCAAGCATAATTCCCCTGCTTTTTGTGTGCTTCAGGCTATTTTCAAATGTCAAATACCAAATGTTTCTTACTCTTATTGGGAGAAACTCATGTAGTGTGCAAGTGTGACTTCACCATCTTTTACATTATAAACCTACATGAAAGAAATTATCTTCCCATATGTAGACTTCAATCTTGGCTCCTTGCCCTTCATGAATTGTACTAGCCTCCAGTCAAGCAAGAAATCACCCTAATCCTAAACAGATACTCCCACTAGACTCTCAGAAGACTAAATGATGCAATAGTCACCTGTCCCAGCAGAAAATGACTGGTTAATAAGTGTCTTGTTGATCTGCATCAAAGATGGGGGCCCAGCAAATGCAGCAGCCCCAGCCAGCATGACCAATATTCAGTGATGATGCAAATTGCAGTTCAACAACATCTGGAGGGTCCTGGGCTCCCTAGCCCTGCTCTAGATACACTACGGCAGCTTTGCTAAGCATTTTCAGGATTGTCAATGAGGACTGTCAATGAGAAACACAGGTATACAGCTAAGGTTTAATGTGCCTCTTTTGGTCCCCTTAGATAACTTCACTGTTTTTTGTCATTATCCAGAATATCTCTTTAGGCTAAGATAAAGGCACTAATTTTCTAGGCGCCCTGAAATAAAACAAACATTTTAGGCTGCAATTCTATACATACTTATCTAGGAATAAGTTTCACTGAACTCAATGGGACTCGTGAATGAGTAGAAACATACAGGTCTCGCTTTCCTGTTTTCATTTTATCAGCTTTCAGTGCCACTAAATATTTGACAAAAGTCCAGTGCCAATGGGAAATTACTATACCCAAGTCCAGGGAGTTTCTTTTTTTTATGTTAAGACAGTATCAGCTTAAGCTGCAATCCTAAACAAACTTACTAAGGAGTAAACTCCAATGAACATGGTGGGACATACACAGGATTGTGTTTTCTCATTTAAAATCCCCTCTCAGTTAGTAGATGACTTCTGTCAGGAACGAGGGAACTTGCTAGATTTGGGAAAGAACACTGGTGTCTTTCCTCATCATTTTGCCTGTCAAAAAATAGAAACCAGTTGCAAAGCAGTAGCTGTTAACAGCAGCCCAAATATACTTGCAAGTGGAAGTCTGGAGCTTGGCTCTATGGTTATATTGAAATTTTAAAACAGACATGGTTAACCAAAGTGGGGAAAAATAAATACACTGCAATCCTATTTTATTTTATCTTTTAGCAGCGAATGAGGAGTTTGTTTAGAAATCCTGGTTAAAAAGAAAGGCAGAAATCAGCAGTGTCCAAACTGGGTCTGAGATATAAAGAGCATCTTCATTTCAGAGTTGCTAATATGAGCAAGCAATTCAGAGAGTGTGGCATGCTAAAATTTACTTGTCAGTGGAGAATGAGCTGCAGATGTGAGGTCCATCTTAAGCTAGGAGAGCCTTCAGTTGCTGATAAGAACATGGGAAGAGCCTGCTGGATCAGGCCAATAGCCCATCTAGTCCAGCATCCTGTTCTCACAGTGGCTGACCAGATGCCTGTGGGAAGCCAGCAAGCAGGATTTGAGCACAAAAACCCTCTCCCCCTCCTGTGGCTTCCAGAAACTGGTATTCAGAAGCATTGCTGCCTTCAAGTGTATTGGCAGAGCAGAGCTGTCATGGCTGGTAGCCTTTGATAGCCCTCTCTTCCATGATATAATCTCGCTGATCTTGGTTTGATCTCCATGGATTTTTTTCCCCTTTCTCTTCTAAGGGTGACTCATTATTGTAAAAATAGCCCTGCCCTTATGTCCCAAGACCATTAGCCACCCACAGGAAACAGTGCTCAAATCAAACAATCAACAGCCTCTCAACTCCTGGATACTCATATTGATAGACACAACTGCTTTGTATCAAAACATTATTAATTCTCCATCTAGTCCTTAGGAGCAAACATAAGAAGCTGCCTTATACTAAGTTAGATCTCAGGTCCATGTAGATCAGTATTGACTGGCAGTGGTTCTCCAGAATGTCCTTCTTAGCCCTACCTGGAATCTTCTGCATGAGAAGCAGTTGTTCCACCCTGACCCTTCCTCATATTGCTTATAGAAGTGGGGATGACTTTTCCAAACATGAGATCTTCCTAAGATGGCGAGATAATAATTTTGATTGATGGGTTGCACCAGTAGTGCCATGGCCATCTTTCAGAGAAAAAAGGAGAAAGGAAAATAGGGGGACAGAACGTTTCTAGACAGACAGAAGACATAGATTGAAGAAAGACAAAACAATACGTTCAATAATCTTATAGCCATTAGCTCCCGGTCATACTTTTGCCTATTAGGTAGTCAATGAAACATCTAATAAAACTGCCAAAACATTTGCAAAGCTAAGCAGGGTCCAGCATGGTTTAAAACTGGATGGGAGACTGCGTGTTGAGATTCCTGCATTGCAGGGGGCTGGACTAGATGAACCTCGGAGTCCCTTCCAATTCTACAGTTCTTAATTTAGCTACAAGGTGGAACATTTATGGGAACCAGATGACGTGCAGTGAGACCCAATGTACGTTTGCTTTAAAGCAAATCCCACTGTAGCCAATGGGGCTTACTCCCTAGAAAGTAGGTTTAGGATTACAGCTTAAGTTCCTATAATCCTCTACCTGTTACCTCCTTTTGCTGCTCAATAATTCAACGCCACATGACCACAACATGTCAAGAATTTCGTGTCCTGTCTCTCATTGCTTAAACCCAACTTCCCAGGATCCTTCAAGGGCTCAACCACACATTCACCTGAACATGGCACCAGTCCCAAAGAGAAGCGGTTAAAACAGAGGTCATTGCACAATGTATAGATGGCAACTATTCAATAACAGAGAACATTTGGCATGCCTAATGATTTCTAGCTAACTGCAAAAGTCCATGGTGTCAAAAGTGACTGTGGTGTGTGGTTTACCACCATCTCATTAATGAACAATAAACATTCAGTGGCCAAAGTCTGATTATAAATTAGATTGAACCGAACACTGATATAATTATCAATCTTTCTGACATAACTATCAGTTCTAAGTTGCACTGGTAGATAATGTTGTGCATAAAAGGGTTTTGGAAAAGATTCAGAGTCATTTGTGTCTCTTTTCTAGAGCTAGCAAACCAGGAGAACATCTATGCTAATCCTATGCCTACTTATAACAGAATGTATCTCAGGGAGAATAAAGGAATAGGGATTGACATCCCTATGGTTTCCTTATTTGCCAGGAAATTTTCTATGGGAAGACACAAACTACATCACCTTTTTGATATTTCTGGGCCAGTATATCAATATTCAAATACAAATAATTAAATGTGAGATAAATGCTGGTATTACTGATTCTATTCTATCATGGAATGCTTAGCATATGGTTTGGTGGAACTTGCAAGACTATCTCTATGAATATGCATTTTCTCAGTTGAGGAGAGAGACTCTAAAGGTCAAAACATTTAAGATTACTTTGCAGTGTCTTCTGAAGACCTGTCAACATTTTTTTTGTTTCCAGAAAATCACTGTCTGGCAATTCCCAAAAGAGGCAAGGGAAACATGCAGTGCAGTTGTTTAATGCTGAAAAGCGTGTACGGGGCTAGTCATAGCCACACCTCTAAAACAATTCTCCATGTTTCAGAAATTTGTTTTCCTCCCCTTCATCATATTGTTCTTCTTTCCACTCACCTGCAGCTCTTTCTCACGTTTTTATTCTAAGCCTGTACTCAAAATGATTGGAGTATATATTGTAATACAGACACGGAAATTATTCCTGACAAATTACGACAGACTACTGAAATAGGTGGGACCGCTTATACCCAGGAAGGTAAAACCTAATGAAATAACATGCATTATACTACATAGCAAACATCTATAGAGTGACGCCATTTAAACAACATGCCCTTTCCTTTGATTTTGAAACTGTGTGTGAAAATAGCATGTGAAATGCCATAAAAGAAATAGATTTCAAACAAAACAACACCTGGCTTTGACAAACTTGCAAGAGCTGTTACAATACTAAGGTTGTGGTTTTTTTTTTAAATTTGTTCTATAGGAATTAAGTCCAGAGCAGCCCACAACCGGTCGACTTTTACAAATCCCCTTAAATCAATTTTGAAGTTTAGGTTCAACTGCAGATCAGCAAAACTAACTGCCATTGCCTCAACTTGCACAATAGAAACAAGAGAGGGGGGAAAGAGGTGGTGGTGGGGACAATCCGTGTATAATACAGGCAGAATGTTTTTAAAGTGTCATTCCTTCATTCACAAAATCTTCCACACACACCCCACCACCTCCTCTGCTCCTCACCACCTCCCAAGATGAGAGGAAATCTCTACTCTGTTCTGCAACCAGGAGTCAACCCAACTGTTGCAGGGCTGTGACTTGGCAGCTGCATTCTCAGGGCAAGGAACAGTTACCCAGAGAGACACAGCCGCGTAGATAAATATATGATGCAGACACATCTGTTCACATTTAGAAGCAAATCTACCACGATTCAAGGAGTGGGGATGCAGGAGAGAGGGGCGATTCATCTCTGCCTCTCTCCCCTCCACTACACACACACACACACACACACACACACGCTCGGGCATTACCTTTAAGATCAGCTCGGTGTGGTGTTGGTCCAGCATGTTCGCCTTCACGAAGGAGGTGATGATGACCCTTCCGTACCTGCCCGGAGTATGCAGGTCGGAGTAGAGCCGGTGCTTGGACCGATTGACGGGGAAGAGGCTGTTGACCAGGTTCCTCTCGATCTTGGCCAGGCTGTGCTTGGGCGCCTGCAGGTGCTCGACACTCTCTTCGATCTGGTACCTGCTGAAGCTGGCGCCCAGCAAGATGGAGATGAGGACGGGCGCGGAGGCGAAGAAGACCGGGTGGCTGGCGATGAAGTGGCCGAGTCTGGCGAAAGACGTTCTCAGCCCCCTGTGCAAGACCTGCCGCAACATCCTAGTGCAGAAGCAGCGCAGGAGGGCGAGGCGCGCGCGACGGGATCGGAGGCTCTGCCAGAGCCCAGACAAAACCATCGGGGAGCCCAGGCAGGCAGGCGGCGGCGGCAGCAGCTGCCCCTCCGGGCGGAAAGGGGCAGGCAACTCTGCCTCTCGCTCCCCGCCAGCCTCTCCGCGCACGGCGGGCGCTAGAGCTGCTCGCCTCCGTCCAGGAGGCTGCCGAGGGGAGTTTCCCGGCGCCTCATTGTCTGACTTTAAACAGCAACAAAGACTCTCCAGGGAAAAGGGCAACGGCGCCGAGGAAGCAACACCCAGAAGGGGGTGGGGGGGAAAGGAAGGAGACCCAAATCGGATGGGTGGCAACACCTCTTTGTTTCTCTGGAGGGTGGTTGCGCTTTCTGCCCAGCCAAGTGGGTGGGTGCCTCTTTTTTTGGAGGGGGTGTTTTTGTTTGTTGGTCCAGGAGAGGGGTGTGTGTGTGTGTGTGTGTGTGTAGATTGAAGTGGGGGTTTGACACACTTGCTGACTAATCTCAGTGGAGCTCCCGCTCCCCGGCTTGAAGAGAGAATGGTGGGGGGCAGGGATGGGGGAGGGAGATATATATATATTAAAAATAATAATAAAAATTTCGCACGCAGAAGCCCTCGACACCTGATCCTTTGGGAGGTGTTGGGATTTGTTGCTGCTGCTGCTGCTCCTGCTCGGTTGTAGATCCACAGGAGATCGTGGGGCTCCGGCTGATTACACACCTGCAGAACTGAATGAATGGGTTTCCTCCCCCACCCGCGTCTCTAAACGATGACAGGAAAGAGACTCGCCTCTTCCTCAGTCCAAAAGCCCCAGGGGGAGAAACTCGCCGTTTCAAAGCACACGCTGCTGCTGCTGGTGGTGCCGCCACTTGCGAGCGAGTTGAGGGGCAGTTTCCTCCGCGGCTTTTTCATGACAGTTGTTGAGCTTGAACAAATGACTAGCCAATGCCCAGGTGGCTCGGAGCAGGCGGCTAGGCGAAGCAGCGCTTCCTCGCCCCCATCTTCGCTGGCTCTCTCACCCGACTCAAGGATCCGAGGGTTGCATGAAACACAAGCCAGATGGGAGGGTTTTCTTTAAATAATAATACTAATTTAAAAGAACCTTTATAGGTAACTTAGCTGGAAGTCTCGATCGCCGACTGCGAATCACCAGGGACGAATCCTCATCTTAACACACAGGGAGGTGGGTGGCTCCCTGCCTTCTTCGTGCCCGCCTCGGGGTTTTCTGTTCCGAGGACCGGATCCCCCACTTGGTTTTTGTTTTGCTTTGTTGGCGACCCGAGGCTACTTCAGGTCAGATCCATGTCGGCGCCGCCGGCTTGTGCCGCCCGAGCGAAAGAGCTGCCCAGCCGCCTCAGGGAACGAGGGGAGCCGGGCGCGGAGCTGGGAGCGACGTGGCGCATGGCAAAGTTTCCCGGCTCACCTCTGGAGGAGTCCCCGAAGAAGCGCGCTCGGGAGAGGGCTGCTCCCCGCCGGGGCGAACGGCTCCCTCATGGCTTCGCGACCCGGATCAGCGCAGAGATACAGTTTTGTGTATTTCATTGGTGTCAAGCTGCCGCCTCTTCTCTCTTTGTCAGCGCATAGCGAAGGGATTCGCCGCTTCCCGGTGCCAGGAGCCACAGACGTCTGGGCAATTCCTCCAGCTCCCTCTTCGCTGGCGTCCCCGCTCCCCTCTCTCTGGCTCCTTTTCCCTCTCGCCGACTCTGCCTGCCTCTCTCTCTCCGCGCGTTGCTGCTTCGACGCTCTTCTCTGTGCGAGAGCAGAAACTGCCCAGTCTCCAGCCTAAATGGGCATGTGCGAGTGCTGCGCACATGCCCATTAAGAACGTGAAGCCGCCGCGAAGCCGGTGCCCTTAACCCTTTGCCCGGAGCTTGTCTCAGACTCCCCCTCTCCTTCGAAGGGGGCGCGACGAGGCGGGCCAGTTCGCGGGGTCGAGGAGCGCCTGCGCGGGCGCGCGCGCCTGGGTAGGTGGGCGGAAGGAGCAACTCGGCCCTCTGGAGTCCAGCCAGGGAGAAGGAACCGTGGGGTCACTGGGATGAGTAGAAATGCCCCCAAACAAGGGGCGGGGCGAGAAGCGGTGGCGAAAGGGCAGCTCTGCCAGGAAAGGATGTGGGGGAAAGGCCATCGAGTTTCACTGAAAGCCAGTTCTCCCCACAGGAGCATAGGGAGTTGCCTTATAGACCAAGCAAGGCCATTGGTCCATCTCACTTAGTGCTGTCTGCACTGACTGGCAGCAGCGCTCCAGGGATTCAGATTCATATTCCCATTCCCAGTCCAATCTAGATGCATCTGGGATTGAAATGGGGAACTGGGCTTAACCCCAGATATTGAATCTTGTGCTCAATTTCAGGTTAAAGGGAACCCTTAGCAATATGCCTTTGGTGGGCTTTGGGTTGGCCCAGTCCTCCCCACAAGGGAAAGAAGGCAGCCAAAGAAGTGGCTCTTGTATATTTCTAAAACATTTCCACCCTACCTCCCTGTGGCACTTTGCTCAGAAGTGTTAATTTGCTGTCATCCAGCTGTGCCCATTTTCTTTTCTCTGGGTGGTGCAGCAGTTAGGATTGGGCCCAAATCCTAGGATTGGGAGAAGTCGGATGCGCAAGTGGACAGATGCAGCTGTTCATTCAAGGTCCTCCCTCTGGGCAGTAGGGTTTGAGCCTAGCATGTCTAGGAGTGGTCATCACTGCTTCTGTCCACTCTACCTGCTCACTCGCTGGGCTCAGGTCTCCATGGCAAAGAGTGAATGAGCAAGCAGATTCTCCTCAGAAAGAGGGGAGGGCGTGGTATATGTCAGAAGCCATGACAGCCGCTCCTTGTAATGACTGCTCCTTTAGGTCTTCCAGCCTTTTTCTACATTGAGAGAAAGAGACAGTGAAACTGGGGGTGATCTGAGCAGCAGGCCTGCTCAGCTGTGGCCCTTTCCCAAATTCTTACCGTGGCACCTTCTGGAGGGGGGCACACAAGTGAGAAGAATAAGAGGTGGCACCTTCTGGCACAAGCAGCCAACTCTCCCTGCTTGGATTCCTGCACTCCTCCCCTCTGTGTCCTGGGCATACCCAACCTGTTGCACCTCTGAGAGTCAGAGATCAAGTGAGCGACCAGAAACAATGGCAAGTGTTCCTTGCAACCAACCACTTTTGTGGACACCTGAGCACCCACTACCTTGCAACACTTTGCCATCCGACTGAGAGACGGAGGTGTGGCTGTTGCTGTGCATGGCACAGAGGTGGGAAGGAACAAACAGCAGGCTTTCCCTACACAATCTCCTGAGTGATTGGGGCCTTCACAACTGCCTGATACTTCTAAGCTTTGATGCATCAGCTAAACCCCACTAGCATCAGTGATTCCTCTCAGTATGTAGTTCTGCCCTTTAGTACCGGTACCTGGTTCTTGTTGTTGAACTTCTGGGTTCTACTAAAAGAAATAGAGTATATCCTGCAAGCCTAAAGTCTGCTCATACTTGACATATAACTTAGGAAAGGAGGCCAGATAACATACAATATTTCTGGATTAGCTTCACTTCTTTCATGTTTTCCATCATGGCAATTTCTACATGGCAATACTGGGATTTAGTTGCCTCTTTGTTTGCTGTTATTGTTGTTGTCGTTCAGTCTTGTCCGACTCTTCATGACCCCATTGCTGTTATTAGTGAACAACTAAAAAAAATAAAGTCTTTGTTCAAGCTGTCTTGTTGATCTAGTGGAGCATGACCAAACGTGCAGGCACATTTTGTCATAATATTTTATCAATTTCAGCAAATACTAAATTCCACAATTGTCTTATAGGGAACAGGATCACCACATGTGTAGAAGTGTTCCAGTCTTGGGGTATGTCATCCAATATTTATTGGACTATATCTGTATTTGTGTGTGTGTGTGTGTGTGTGGGTGTGTACACACTTTCTGTGGGCTAATATGTCAAATAAGGTTTAATCTTAAAATTAAGCTCTTGTATCTTAGGTACAATCTTAAATATACTTAATAGGGAATAAATCCCACAGAATTCAATTATTGTACTCTGAGAACATAATGGATTTCATTAGTAAATAATTTTTAAATAGGCTCCATGGCTTTATAGGATTGCTATTTTTTTTACTTAAGGAAATATAAAGACTTTTGTATGGAAGATCTTTCAAAGTAATTAAATATTTTAGAGATTTCTGTTAATTTCAGATATATCTCCAGATTGCTTGCTTGCAAATGATGGATGTAGCTGGTAGCTCTAGTTATCAGTCAGAAAGCTCAAAGAGCATGATATAAGAATTGAAGATGAATTTGAAAAAGTTAACTAGCAGAATTATCAGTATTCAAATAACTGACGAGAAATAGATTAATTTAGATTTGATAAATATAAGATAAGGCTAAAGTAAGAAAATTAACTTGAAACTCAGAAGTATGAAAACTGCACAGAAAATAGCAATGGAGATTTCAGTTTAATATACATACAAATAAAATAGGAATATACTAATATACGATAATTATAATATTTGTAAGATGCTTTCATTGAAGACAGCCTATGTGACACTAGAGTGCCACTGTCTCATTTGTGGAATCTAACTTGTAGCACACATTTAAAAAATAATAAATAAAAAAAATAAGATTAGCTATCTTTCTCTATTTCTTCCACTAGCCTAGTCTTCACCAACCTGGTGCCCTCTAGATGTTTTGGACTACAATTCCTATGACACACAGCCAGCAAAGTGCTGACTGGGGCTGATGGGTATTGTAGTTCATAATATCCGGAAGGCATCTGGTTGGCAAAGGTGGCATTAGGCCTTTCTTTTCTTAGGATGCATAATCTTTTTTTTTTTTTTACTGTGGCACCAGACTTTAGAACAGTCCCATGAGAGGTGTACCAGCCCCCTTTCTTCTTACTTTTTGACAGGCAGCAAAATTTTTTTTTTATTCCAGTAGACCCTGCAAGTATGTTGCTCTTAATGAAAATTTGACTGCATTTCTACATTTGCAGGTTTTTGGGTTTTTTAAACATTTGATATCATTTTATTCTTGTTTTATTGTTAATTTGTACCTTTCTGAATTGTAAGCCCCCTTATTCTTAATAAAAGTGGAAGTATCAGTATCAAAAGTATCAGTATCATAAATGAATACATTTCATGAAAACAGTCTTAAGTGCCTGTTACTTTTACATTCTTCCCTTTCCCCAGGTTAATCCGTTTTGCTTGTCTCAGGGAAACATTTTGTGTACCAATGATACTATATAAGTAAACTTTGACAGTTTCAGTTACAAATTTCACACTCCTTAGTTTGTCTAATAATAATTTGGATCCAAAGGTTTCATTCTTCTGACAGATGCAAGTCTTTTTGTTGGAAGAATGAAACCTTTGGACCTGACAAGCGATGGAGAATGAAGAGAAATTCAGTTCGGTTCACATTGTAACATGAACCTACTTTATTTACAATTTGAGAAACAATACATGCCCCCTAAGACAGCTGTCCTTGAAAATTCGCAGTTCTCCAAATTTTGTAATGCAGTTCTCCAACCTAAACAAGTTACAAAAATGTGTATATTAAGAGAAAATTGTGCATATTAGTGGAGACAGAGCACAGTGAATGCTGTGTGTGTGTGTGTGTGTGTGTGTGTTGGTACATTCTAACTTCACACATTGATACTGGCAAGCCCTACTCTCTGCAGATATGTCTGATGGCCAAGTAAAGAGGCCATACACATGTACTCACATATGGTTGCGGAGCGCATGACCAGCAGAATATGTATTTCAGGGAACATGTGGAATGAACTTGCCCATTATCCAATCTGTTCGTGCATAAACTAAGATGAGATCAGCACACCATCAAAAACCCAATGTTTAAGTTATAAGTATTGACTCTTATAAACAAACACAGCATCATTACGAATCATAGAGAAGGAATTTGGTACATTTTAGAGGGCTGACCCATGTGTTCTGTGAAATGATTTGAATAAAAAATACAAAAGTCCAAAGAAGCATGATTGATAACGCTGACCGAATCCAGTTTCTGTATGGTTTCCTGAACCATCACATGACCACCTCTGTGTGTGCTGAATGACAACCTGGGTGTGCTGAAATGGTTGTGTGAATGTATCATTAGCATGATTGGGCTCCAACCCCTTTATTGTACTTCACTTTTATCATCTCTGGGAAAGGCAAAGTGTGCTAATGTAATCACATCTTAAGAGTCGCATGCTTCAGAGACTCACTCCACAGAATATTATATCAGCAAAGCACTAGAACGTATGAAGCACGTATAGCTAACCGTGGTTGTTCAAAATGTGTTGGGAGACACGGCAGAAAGCATTTGTTCTCCTGCATGTTTACTTGGAAATAAGTCCCATTGAGTTCAATGGGTGATGCGCCTTAGAAAGCATATAGAGATTTGAATTCCGCGGGGCCTATAATAAGGAAAGATTACTTCACTAAGGATATATGACAAGAAGGAGAATAGGATGTGGGGGGTGAGGAGACAGGAGAGGGAATAATAGAAAATAAAGAAAACAAAGCTTTTATGGAGACAGGTAAGGGAGGAAAAATGGAGAGACGGCAGCAGGTCTGTTCCATAATTGTTCCTATGGACATGGTGGATCCATCTGTCATTCCTTCCCCAGGGTTCTTCCAACAATACGACACTGAGAGCCACTGTTGTAAACAAATGAAACCATTATTATTACCAAGTACGCTAACATAGATTTGTCTCAGCAAATTAAAGCGCAACATATTGCATGTCAGATCCAGTGCCCATTAAAGCCATTCACAAAATATCCAGTGATTTGAGTGGCACAGCTTTTGCTCCGGTATGGAAAAAAAAATTGTTTCCTCATTAGACGATTCTTTGCACCTATTGAACAGAGGTCTAATAGCCAATCAGTTTCTCAATTGCCAGGTTCTGATGTTCAGCGTTAGATAACCTCAGTGTATCAATTTTCATAATTAATTCATAGTTAATTCTCATTACCACTGTATCAATATGCTAATTCCTCTCAATAAATTTCCAATTAACATTCACAGGCTTGGATACTAATGAGCAAGATGTGGAAAGATGCAGTCACAGGAGTCAAGGGTATATGTCTTTGTTTTCCTTTTCAGAAATGCAAGTGGCAGGATCATTGTCTTAGAATGCATTTAGCATTTGTCACTCTATACAGTTTATGGGTTAAATTAATATTGTGCTTAAATAAAAATGACATGTTGCTGAATATGCAGCTGTTAATTAACATAGCGCATATGACTAGGTTTGAGGGTAATTGCTATGTTTTTAGGAACAAAAGCAATTGCTCCAGTTGTCGTTCCAATGAATTCAATAAACTAAAGGTTTTGGCTAGCAGTTAACGTGAAGGTCAGACTAGTAGTCCATCTAGCCCAGGAGTCAACAACCTTTTTCAGCCATGGGCCAGTCCACCATCCCTCAGACCATGTGGTGCGACAGACTATATTTTTTTTGGGGGGGGGGATGAAAGAATTCCTATGCCCCACAAATAACCCAGAGATGCATTTTAAATAAAAGCACACATTCTACTCATGTAAAAACATGCTGATTCCCGGACCGTTTGGGCCGGATTGAGAAGGCGATTGGGCCGCATCCGGCCCCCGGACCTTAGGTTGCCTACCCCTGATCTAGCCCCAGTTTCCCAAACTTGGGTCTTCAGCTGTTTTTGGACTACAACTCCCATCATCCCTTGCTAGCAGGACCAGTAGTCCCAAAACAGCTAGAGACCCAAGTTTGGGAAACTCTGATCTAGCCCAATATTGTCTGCTCTGCTGGCAGCAGCTCTCTGGGTTCTGAAGCAAAGGTCTTTACCATCATCTGCTGTTTGTGCCAGACAGACAGTAGGACTTGAACCTGAGACCTCTGTCACGATCTGTCCTCCTAACACATTCCTATGTACAAACAGGGTTCAGAATCATCCAACTAGCATAAGGCTGTCATAGAGGATAAGGCTATCAATGATGGTCATGATGGCTATCTTCTACCTCTGCTGTAGAAGGGAGTATCCCTCTGTATACCAACTGCTGCAAATCACAAGGCACGGACTTTGGTACAGTGGTACCTCGGGTTAAGAACTTAATTTGTTCTGGAGGTCCGTTCTTAACCTGAAACTGTTCTTAACCTGAGGTACAACTTAGGCTAATGGGGCCTCCTGCTGCCACCGCATCACCCATGCGCAATTTTTGTTCTCATCCTGGGGCAACGTTCTTAACCCGAGGTACTATTTCTGGGTAAGCGGAGTCTGTAACCTGAAGCATCTGTAACCCGAGGTACCACTGTGATCTATTGTTATATGGCAGCCTGTGCAAGACCAAAAGTTGGTGCCCCCAAATCTATCTTCTCAATTATGGATCTTCTCAATTTTGCAACTCCTCGGCTCAGCACACTGTGTGGGAAATCCACAAGCACCATCCTAAATCCAGTACTGCTTCAGTGTGAACCCTTGTATTAAGATGAGGATAGCATGTATACAAAAAGAATCATAGAAAGAGACTTGTTTGTCTTCATTGTGCTTAGCATGTTGCCCGCGAGGAAGCAAAACTCCTGTGTGGATAATTCTACAGGATTCCTTCTTTGCCCATGTCTAGGTATGCACATAGCAGGTCAATGGATCTGCCCTTCTTTTTCTGCATGTGGTGGGATCTTGTAGGAGGCTTACAGGTGTTTGATGCATGGCACTTGCCAACTGCACAGGCAAGAGACTCAGTGCCTGAGGGAGAAAAATCTAGTTCCTTCCTTTGTGAACTAGTCTTATGAGGTGGGCTAGGGAAAGAAAATATATGAGGGAAAATCTACTTTACATTTTGCAACAAAATAGCTAGCCTGTTCATGGTTTATCTGTGGGGTCTTGAGTCCTATAAGTAACCCGGGGACGTAATGGCAGTAACAGGAAACAGAAAGTATCATTAATATGAACTTCCTCAAACTTGGTTCCATTGTGTCAATGTTACTTCTTGTTACCTGTCAAATCTTGTCCCTGCCAGGTCCTTCATATAACAAGTAGCAGATACCAAGAAAGGTACTCAGATTTGGAGAATATATTTAAATTTAACTGATTTAATAAATTACTTAAAAGCAAGGTGGTTAATAAACAGAAAGTCTTTAAATGGCAATGGAGTTTTTAACTTCCAGAAAGAAAGAAAAAGATTCCTATTACTTATTCATTGTATTGCTTAGCAGATGCACACAATGTTTTACAAAACACATAATGACATCTCCTGTTCCTAGAGACCTTACAAACCTAATTAAGAACATGCAGAGATGGCAGTGCAGTGAGATGAGGGGAATGGGAAGAAGAAGTCTGACAATATGAAACGTGGTAAAGGATGGAAAGCAAGCAGTAAATAATGCAAAATAAGGGAAGCTGAAATGATTTCACCACAAGTGAAGCATCACCAGATGTTATTTAATTTATATTATTTCATTTCTAGACTGTTCTTCAACCAAGTCTTCTGGGTGATTTAAAATGATCAATAAGATACAGAAATGCAATCCAATCTTATTAAAACTATCACAATGCAAATAACAGAAAACCTAGAAAGCAGCATAAAAGCAGCACAAGATCAGCAGAAAAACAGACTAGCAAGATCAATATTAAAAACCAGTAAGGGAGAAAAGCAATTAGTGGTCATATCTTAATTGCACTAAAAACATATAATTAAAAGGCCTGGGAAAATAAAAAGGTCTTCCCTTGGTGTTGAAAAGACAGGAATCCAGGCATGTGAGTTGAATTGCTTATAAGGCCTTCTTATGTTACTTTTTCCCTTATGGGAATGGCTTGAGTGACATAGCTCTTGGTGTTTTTTTATATTAATTAATTAATTGATTTTATTTATTTATACACTGCCTTTCATCCAAAGATCACAGGGCAGTTTACAGTATAAAAACACAAAATACAGAACATAACAACAGCAGCAACAAAATACCCTACCCCCATAGTATTAGGAGAAGTAACACAATAAGGAAGTGTAGATAAGTAAGTGTGGTGATGCATACCTTGAAGAGAATAATGTTATGGCTGGGCTGTGCAAAAATGGCCTCTTGAAAATGCCCCTTATATGTGGGAAGAGAAACCGAGGGGACCATTTTGCTGAAGAACAATTTATCCATCAGTTTCTTGAGGGTGGGGCTTACCAGCAGCAGCATTAGTAGCACAACCTCTTTCATTTCCTCTCCTCCCCCGTCCCAAGTTTTATTTCATTTTTCTGCTACATGCAGCAGCGACAGCAGCAACTCTGTGGGCAGCTTGGCCACCATTTTGCAACGTGCCAGATTTAGCATTGTTCTAGGGCGTTATGCAGGAGAAAATGGCAGCTGCCACAAAAAGTGATGGAAAATATTTGGAGAAATTTCTGCAAAGTACCTTTATTTTTCTGGGGGCGATGAGCAAAAGAAGAACTTCACAATTTTTCTCAGGAAAAAAAAGCCACCTGAGAAATTTTAGTTCAGCTCTAGTTAAAGAAGTTGAATACTTTTGAGAACTCAGGACTGTTGAGAAGTTTTTTGGGCATTGAAATTCCCCTGTCTCTTCAACTTCCATCAGGATTGCTAAGAGATCAGAGAAAAGGTTAGACTGTACAATGCAGCAGCCTGCAGAAAATACACCACGTCTGCCTTTTTTCTGTTTCTGACTAGAAAGCATTGTCTGCTCAGACAAAACGCCTATGACTACCTTCCATTTTGTAAACTTGGCACACATTCAAGTAGGGCCAGGCACTCCAGTTTGATAAACCTTTTTGTGGATATTAGGCCAGTTGGTAGGGCCAGATTTCTACTTTATCGCAATTGAAAAACTGGTTTGAGCTTTAGGGACGATGAGGAATGGTGGGAGGCTCCTGCTGGAGGACTCCCTAGGGAAGCCTCGGAAGAGGAAGGCTTGGAACCAGGGGACTGGCGTGGGACACAGAAGACTGGTCAGAGATTGAAGGGCAAGCAGTATGGTTGGATGCCAAACAAGCAACAGGCTTGAATGAGCGGAAGAGGAAGCTGAGGAGAAGGTGTGGGGGCTGAAGCTGTAACAGATTCACAGGAGCCTGCCAGTTCTGCTGTGTTCAGCTCCCCTTTCCACTTGTTTCCAAGGGCTGAGAGATTTTTACACGTAGCAGAACAAAAAGCACAGATAGTGCAGCCCTCACCCTGCCCTGGTGGAGTTTAAGATTGCAGGGAAAACAGCCGGATGGAGAGGAAACTTAGAGGGAAGTGGAAGGCCCAGATGGTCAGTTCTGGCAACAGTTTTACAGGAGCCAGTCTCGCCGTGGTTTCTCTGCTTGTATTCTGTTTCCTTGAATAAAGAATCAACTTTACAGCTCGTCTCTGAGTCTCCATGTTGACCTGCAGCTGAACCAGCCCTGACAGTAGTGAATAGTGGATCAGTTAGGAAATAAAAAAATTCCTTCCAGTAGCACCTTAGAAACCAACTAAGTTTGCTATTGGTATGAGCTTTTGTGTGCATGCATACTTCTTCAGATACATGCACACGAAAACTCATACCAATAACAAACTTAGCTGGTCTCTAAGGTGCTACTGGAAGGAATATTTTATTTTGTTTCGACTGCGGCAGACCAACACGGCTACTTACCTGTAAGTAGTTGGGAAATATTTAGATTCTGGACTCAGTGGTCTTACTGGAGCAGTGGTGAGACTCTTTAGAGCAGGTGTGGGGAATCTTTGGCCATGATGTTCCAGATAAAATATAGCTCCTATCAGCCCAAGGAAATAACCAATAACCGGGGATGATGGGAGTTGTAGTTCATCAATATCTTGAAGGCCCAAGGTTTTCCAAGCCTACTTTATATAGTGTTGCACATATGTGTTGAGCTGTCCCTGCTGGGCTTGAGGGCCCTCCTCATTCTGCTGAGTGGGGCCTTGGACTTCCGCGCTAAAATCCTCCCCTGACAGCACCATTGTTAGCAAATTGCACCTTGTGAACTGACCCAAGTGAGGAGTGCAGTCCTTTGCCTGTGCTTGTGACACAAGGACCTTGCCCTCCCTCAAAGCAGCATCAGTGAGATTAACTTGCTCTATTCTCCACTGAGAGCCAGTGTGGTGCAGTGGTTAAGAGCGGTAGTCTCGTAATCTGGGGAACTGGGTTCGCGTCTCCACTCCTCCACATGCAGCTGCTGGGTGATCTTGGGCTACTCACACTTCTCTGAAGTCTCTCAGCCCCACTCACCTCACAGAGTGTTTGTTGTGGGGGAGGAAGGAAAAGGAGATTGTTGGCCGCTTTGAGACTCCTTCAGGTAGTGATAAAGCGAGATATCAAATCCAAACTCTTCTTCTTCTAGTTTTAGGAGGTTGATTAGGGTCACTGAGGGTCACCCAACAAGCTTCATAGCCAACAACAACAGTGATATTGTTAGCTGCTTGGGACTAGTTTTTCTTAGTGGGAAGGAAGGCAGCATATAAATCTGTTGAATATATACAAAAATAAATAAAGCAAAGCAAAAGCTGATCAAGGATCTGCATTTGATTTTCCCACACTTACATGCATATTACCATGCATATTGGCAGGTGAAGCAGAGATGGCCCTCTTGGAATATCTCTCTATTACGATGATAATATATTTATTTATACCCCATCTTTTCTTTTCTGTGAGGAAACTCAAGTCTATAATCATATAGACAAAACTTATGTGGCCATACCAGACCACCCCCCTCCAAACTTTTTTGCTCAGCTAGGCTACGTGAAGGGTTTTGTTTTGTTTGAGGTTTTTCTGAGGTAGAAGAGGTTCCAGACCAGTGTTTTTAAAAGGCAATTGAAATGCTGATAGCAGAGCAAAAGCTATAAAGTTAACACCCATGGATGATGAATGTGGAGCATTCACACCTTTTTGTCTTATTCAGCATGCAATTAACACATAAAATGGAACAAGGGCTCTCATACCTCTTTGTGAAGTGGATCATGCCTCAATAGGCAGGTTATCACTCAGTTGTTTCAGCACTCATTTGTGATCTTGTGGCACTCCTGAGGTGAGTGACTATTATAAATATGTGCAAACACCATAGATTTTCATTTTTATCTTTCTTTTATTTTTAAAAGGGCTGCATTTGATGCAGTAAATGCTGGTTTTTTTAGCATGGGATAATTATCCTGATTTTTAGTTTCTGGATTTATTTTATATATGTATTAGAATCCACCTTTAGGGTGCTTCCCCTCCTAAGGCAGCTTACAAAGCATTCAGGAAAATGACAGTGATAAGATATCAAGTCATTAAAACAATAACATAAAGCAATATTAAGTACCTTTAAAATAACGGCAATGCATAAAATTATGAAGAAAACACAGTACCGTTAAAACACCCAAAAGCAAAATGGGATTTTTAAGAAGTTTTCAATGCTGATTAAAAATACAGTGGTGTGTTTGGGTTTTATACAGGTTTCTAAGCATTGTTTGATATGTTGTTTTTTAATGAAATGGGATCCTTTGGGTGGAAGGGTTACGGTTATAGACAGATGTATGCAACCAAACCATACCATACCACTCATGCCCGGACTTCCGCTTGTACAACTTCCCCTCTGTCTCCTTACCCCCAATCTGTTCCAGGGGTTCTCCCAACACTCTACAGCAGAATTGGAGCAGGGTGGGGAGAGAAAAGGTGAAGGTGGTTTCATTGCACAAGTGGAAGTTCTTGCACGAGTACAATGTTTTTGTTGGAAATAACCCAATAAGTAAAAGTAACCAAAGACTCCTTTTCCTCTACTTCTCTATTGTTTCATGAATGGGGGGAGCACAAATCAATCTTGGGCCACCAGCAAGTGTCCTGGGCTACCCGCTGTTCAGTCAGGAAATTCCAGTTCGTACTTCGCACTCTGAAACAAAGCAATTATGTTCACATTTAGAAGTGCAGCGGTGAAGGGCAAGTACCTATGATAAGGAAAGGATTTGTCCTCAGATATAGTTCTGCAAATGCTAACTAGAAGTTTCTTGTTACTGTGGAAATTCCCATGCTCCCTTGTGGCTTCAATCACAGATGTTCTTTCTAGAATGATATTTTGGAAGGAAGACAATATGGATGTCTGAAACTTAACATTGATCTTTACTGCAAAGTTGGAAGAGTATGTCCCAAACTGAGAACATTGGCACTTTTCCATGAGTGAAATGCAGTTGGCATAAAATTTGCATGTGCCCAGTGGATTTTACTCATCCTTTCACACCTCCATTGGTTTGTTGTACTACTTTTTGACTTCTGAAGCTTGAAAACGTTACCATGTATTGTGTGGGCATTTCATTTTCCAGAAATTTGCTATTTAAGCATATCTCCATTCCTGCATGCAGATGCTGATACCTAAACAGTGAAATCAAGCCTCTGTATGGGGATGCATACCATACATAGTATGAGCATGGTGGATGAATGCAGGGAAACTGCAGCGTTTAATGTGCTGCATTCTTTTACTCCACCTATTCCAGGGTTGAATGTGTTTTCCTGACAGTCATCCAAAAGATGGTGCAGTACTGACATGTCTCGAATCAATCTTTCTGCGTGTTCAGAAGTAGGCTTCTGAGATCATGTTAGAAATTATTGGATTTAGAATCAAGATAATCAAGTTATCTTTCCATTTACCTTGTTTCTCAACCTTTCAGGCACAATGGCATCACATTTTTTAATCTTTACAGCTGATGTCACGATGGCTAGAGAAATTTTTTGGGTGGAAAGCTGAGGTTCTGAGAAGAAAGTGCTGTCTGCAAACAAATGTTCATCAAAAATGTACCCACTATACATTTATGAAGGTCCTATAAGAGAAGAATCTAGCCCCTGCTCATCACTTTAGTTTTGTATTTTCCCACCCTTGTTTTGCCATCTGCTCCTAATACAAGTTCTTTGGGATCATACACCATTCGAGACTCTAACTTAGTTGGCCTTGCTGGCTGGCTCTGATGAGAGGGCTGCATTCCTTTCCAGGACACCTTTCTAGGGACACATGCTGCTGGGGGCAAAAATGGGCGGAATAATGATGTAAATCTCATATTTGTATCGAAAGCTAGTTTCTACACACACTCACACTCTATCCTCCAGACAGACAGGCAAGAGACCGTGGGCCCTTCCAGATGTCCTTTCTGTTGCACATTCATGGTGACTTGTGCTCGTGATGCTATCAGGGTGGTCACATGCAAACCTGAGCCTGCAGAAGCTTTTGGGGCATCATTCTGTTTCATTTCCATTCAGTGTATATACCATAACTTCCAGATGAATTCCTACAATTTCTTTTTTTAACCACCCCAATCCTCTGGTTTATTTTTGTTCCAATTTTGTTGTGCTATAGCCCCTCTGGGTAGCAATAATGTGGTATCACTGGGGAAGCATCTCAGAACAAACCCAAGGAGAATGAATCCACCACTAATGCACTATTACTGGGTCAAGAACATGTTGCAAAATACATCTGCAGTAAAACACCAGTGTGGAGGGGCCCATTATCAGAGTTCAAGGGCATATTCCAGGCAGACTAAAATACTCTCTGTGTGAAGCAGGGCTACTGGGGAGAGCTCTGAGATAGAGAGATTGGGAGGGCTGCATTTGCAACCACCCTGGGAAAAAAAGGGATATCTCATTTTTTTCTCACAAGAGGACAAAAGTCAAAATGGCTGCCGCAGCCTTGCATAATTTTGGGCTGCACTTTTTCGGGCATGGCACCCAAAAACACATGTTTTTGGGGTTCTGCACAAGATTGCTGTCTCCCAAGCGATCCTTTCTGTGAACCGCCCTGAGACTTCCAGCTATAGGGCGGTATATAAACTCAATAAATAATAATAATAAAAATATTTTTGGGGGCCATGCTCTTGTGCAGGTCACATGACTCACATGGGAGTGCAGCCACAGAAGATGGTGTCCTGGTTTGGGTTCACTTCATACTGGAAGTTACGTATTTGGCCCTCCAGGCCTGAGGTTTCCTATCCCTGGCTTAATGACTGTGTTAGGCCTCACACACTTTCTATCATCATCATCATCATCATTTTATTTGTATGCCACCTTTCCATAGTTAAAACGATGCTCAAGGCGGCTTCCAACATGACAAGATTTACATAATTACAAACATAACAGAAGTCATAAACAATAAATAAAACACATCAAAAAGTACACAACCAAATGGAAAACAATTTCCACATAAATCAAAATCTAACACTAAGAATAGAGCATTAATATCACAGTTTAAAATGACATAGGTAAAAAAAAAACAACCGCAATTTTAAAACAAAACAAAAAACGGGGCCCTCTCTGCCCAGCAATAGCGGCAGCGGCAACAGTCCTTTATGGGGCCTGTTAGGCCTCGCCCCAAGCCAGGTGGAGAGAGGCAGGGCAGGGCCTTCAGGCTCCCAGCAGGTCAGTCTCTGTCAACTGGATGGACACCTGCACTGAAAAGCCCTCAGAAGGAACACACCATATTTTTAACAGACATATAGTGTATCACATTGTGTTAGGTAAGCCTCTGGCTTGGGGACCTGTATGCCTGTTCAGAATGCTATCCAGATGTAACCTGGGCCACTTCAAGGCCCCTCCTGCTCACCATTCTCATCTTTAATTATTTTAGAAGTAGACTAGGACTAGGACTGGACATCTCTTCCAATACAAGCCCCCTCACAGAGAGAGCTGTTTCCACCACATAGGACATAAGGCTACCCGAATCACAGGCTCCCTTTACACTGGTGTTAGCAGTCCTGTTTTCACAGTTTGAGTTTATCTGGGTCTTCCATGCCTCCCCTGCAACCCCAACCCAGCAACAGGCAAATTAAAAATTAGACTTGCAACCTTTTATTTGGGTGGGAGAAATGAAATACCTCCTGTCACTCTCCACCCCCGCCTCACACACTAAAATAAAGATGATCTTCTGAAAAAGGCTTTCCATCCTGCAGCTGGCCTGTAATATACAAAATCTTAGCTGACCCACTGTGGTTTCTCCCTTTTTCCATTTAAATAAGTATATAAAAAGACAGCCAGCACCTGCTTTTTTATTGGGTACCGCTGGTAGTCATTCATTGGCAGCTCTTTAATGATTCAGGGTGATTACTAAGGGAAAGTAGCTGTGACTTATCTGTTATGGAATACAGTTGTGTGGTGTGTGTTTGTTGGCAAAGAATGCCCTAGGTGGTGAGAAATGCAGTTTCACGGTCTGTCTCCGAGACAGTCCATTAGCTGCTTCTCTGACAGCAACCATGCTAAAATTGGATTGGAGATCCTTTGATTGCACCACTAACACAGGCGGATTGGAAAAGCAGACCAGAAGCAGACCATTGTAATGGGACTTCAGTGCACTGGACGCAAGTGATTACATTTGCTAACATGCCGGCATAGAAAGCACACTTGGGCTTACGTGTGGATTATTTTTTAGTGGCTTTTATGCATCTGCCACCGTGTCAATATAGAAAGAAGCTTCTGGTACCCTGATAATTACTTACAAAGTCTCAGGGTTCTCAAAATGTGAGCTGATCTTCTTATGGATCTTTGAAAAGTTAGAAAAGGATGGCATGAACACTTTCATTCCTTCTCACCCTTACACCCAATCCTAGCCGACGCAATGGCACATCTTTCCTGAATAGTGGCCAGCACCACTTCCTCTCCTCCCTCCACAGGGAGGACATTCCCAAATCTGTCCTGGAAGGTTAACAGATTTAAGGGGTGGGCAGGACTAGAAGAGGGGGAGAATGTGCCCTGGTGCAGGGAGAAATCCTTGCCCTGATGAAATGTAAATTTTACCACTATGTTGAATACAAACCCAGAATTCCCAGGCTCACTCTGCTACAGTGTTCAAGGTAGGGCAGAGAAAGACACCTTGTCTGCAAACCTAGAGAGTCACTGCCATGCCAAGTAGATGGGCCGGTGGCCTTGACTTGCAGCTTCTTATGTTCCTTGGCCCAGGAGCTACTTTGTGGACATGCCTCCCATTTGTAGGGATAGAGTGAGCTTTGCTAGCTGCTAGGCTGATCGTTGGAACACGGCGTAAGAATTCTTGCTCTGACAGTTGCCCCTGAGACCTAGTGACAAAGTAGGCTTGCAGTAAATCAGGTGTAAACACAGCAGTTAGCCTTATGCAAAACAGCCAAGGACAAAAAAAGAGAGTAAATGCATTCAGAGCTCCTTAGGCTCCAGCTTTTATCATCATATTAATATGGATTTACCCCTGAAGCTGTATTTCCCTCTTCATATTATTTCTTGTCTTTCTTGTCGGCATCTCAAACCATTTTGCATGTGAGTTGGCCATTTGCACCGAACTGCTAACAGATTCATAATGATTTGTGTCAAAAGGGCATTTTCCTGAATTTTCAACATTATGAATAGCAATAAAACAAATTAAAGAAAACTCATGGAAATAACAATAAACAAACAAGAGGCTTGTGGTATGTGCTTTTCCCTACTCCGACATGTGCCTAAATGGTCCCAATGTACTGAAAAGTAACAGCTAATCCAAAAAGACAAGTCAATTTAGAGCTTTCATGCTATATTTTGAAAGGCAGGAAAGGAGCAGACGAGATAACATAACAGGTTCGCCTCGAAGGCAGGCCCATTCTGGCTGATGTTAATTAAATAGAGTTAAATAGGAGAGAGAAAGAGAGAGAAAGCTGAAGGAAAGGGGTTTATAGAAAGTGATAACTGCAAATATTTTGTCAAGGGCATGAATTTGTATCAAACAGCTGCTCGTATATTTAGAGAGACTAATTAATCTAAAATAGAGGCGTCATGCCTTCAAGAAAAGTACAATTCTTTCTAGACTGTAGTTGAAACACATATCCAAAAATTTGCACAGTAGTGATAAACCAAATCCCACTGAGATAGTTAACAAAATAAATAACCTATTAAATCTGTGAATAATCATGAAAAGTACCCTTCCTTTTAATCTTTCATCATCTCCTCAAAATTAATGCTGATGCCAAAGGATTGTGCAAGCCATTGCATGCACCTAAGGAAGCTCTGGGTTTCCACAAACAGTACCCCCAGCTTGAGTTTCCACAAACATTACCCCTATCCTACATGGAAAAACATTTTGAGGAGGCTTCAAAAAGCTGTTATTCAATTCATATCATGACCCTTCTCCCCTGAAAGGACTGTGAAGGCTCCAGTTACCAAAATTCTAAATCAGGAGTAGTGAACTGCTAGTTCATGTGCTGAGCCCAGGCTCCCAATCATTTTATTTTCAACTCCCAGGTCATCCACCGGTTTTGCTTTTGGGAACGGCAGCTGTTGGGTGAAGTTGGGGAGTGGTTGTGGCAGCATCTGATGTTTCTGGGGGTCTTTGCTGACACTTCTGTGTTGATGAGCACTGTTGCCTTAGAATTTCCAGCTCAGATTTCAGGTGATATTGGGTGATATCATTGTTTTTACTGCTCATTTTGCTTGCCTGCTCCTTCCTACTTCCCCTCCAGACAGAAATGATTTCCCCTTATGTCCAGACTGCCTGCTGCTTGAAGAGAATGAATGAAAACGACAAACCCACGTGCCTCCTATTGGTTTTAGAGGAGCCAGGAAGACTAATCCATGTTACCAATCAAACACCTTGGCATTTATGTTCTCCCAGTTCCATTGCTGTCTACCAGATTCCCTTAGTAGTGAACAACAGCAAAGCTGGATTAAATCAGGGGTCCACAAGAAGTCCTCAGCAGCGACCAACCTTGGGGAGGGCCTAAGCAGGCAGCAGACCTCTCCCATGGTCCCTTGGTAGGCTGGGGGAGATCCGTTTAGCTCATGGGTAGGCAAACTAAGGGCCAGGGGCTGGATCCGACCCAATCGCCTTCTAAATCCAGCCTGCAGGTGGTCTGGGAATCAGCGTGTTTTTACATAAGTAGAATGTGTGCTTTTATTTAAAATTCATCTCTGGGTTATTTGTGGGGCATAGGAATTTTTTCATTTCCCCCCCAAAAAATATAGTCTGGCAGGGGAAAAGACCACGAATAAAAATGAAAATATTGGTAGACAAAAAAGAAAGAGGGGGTTTTTCTTTACCAGATTTGAGTCTATACTATGAAGCGACTTGTTTAATGTGGGTGAAAGACTGGATAAAGTTAGAGAATACTGATATCTTGGATTTAGAGGGCTTTGATAACAGGTACGGGTGGCACTCGTACCTGTGGTACGAAAAGGTGAAAGTTCATAGAGGCTTTCTAAATCATATAATCAGAGGATCATTATTTCAAGTATGGGAAAGAAATAAGAACTTGCTGGAAAAGAAAACTCCATGGTGGATCTCACCAATTGATGTCTTAACTGTTAAAAAAACTAATATGGAAGGGAAAAGAGCCACCTATGAAGAACTTATCAATAAAACTGATCAGGGCATAAAACTCAAGCCCTATGAGGAGGTAAAGAATGTACTTACGGGATGGTTGCAATACCATCAAGTGAATGATCTGTTAAAAGATGATAAAAAGAAACTGGGATTTGAAGATAAAAAATCTAAATTTAATGTAGAAATTATTGAAGGCAAAAACAAAACATTATCTAGGATGTATGACCTTTTACTGGATTGGTATACAAAAGATGAAGAGGTGAAGGAGGCTATGATAAAATGGGCTATAGACATTGGTTACAACATTGACTTTGTAAAGTGGCAGGAATTGTGGAATGTAAATATGAAATTCACGGCGTGTACGGCATTAAGGGAGAATCTCTGGAAGATGATTCATAGGTGGTATCTCACCCCAGTGAAATTGGCTAAGATTTACAAACTGAAGAATAAGAAGTGCTGGAAATGTGGAGAGGAAGATGGTGAGTTCTACCACATGTGGTGGACATGCAGGAAAGTAAAAGGCTTTTGGGAACTGATCTACAATGAGCTTAAAAGGATTTTTAAATATACTTTTCCCAAAAAGCCTGAAGCTTTCCTGCTAGGAATAGTTGGCAAGGAAATTAAAAAAGAGGATAAAAATCTGTTTCTATATGCCACAACGGCCGCTAGAAATATGTTGGCCCAAAGCTGGAAAACAGAATTAATACCTACTATAGACGACTGGGGGAACAAGATGATAAATTATGTTGAACTAGCTAGAATAACAGGAAGACTAAGAGACCAGGATGACCAGAAGTTTCATGAAAATTGGAATAAATATCTGACGTATATAAGAGATAAGTATAGAACTTTGAGGACTCTGGCAGGGTTAGAATAACTCTAACAGTGTTTGGCAAATATGTAAAGGAGATAAAACATGTAACTTTAGAAATTATCTGATACTTATCAATAAAGTGAAGGGAAGTCCAAGGCTCGGCGGAGCCTATAAATAATTGTGTACTATATATATGATTTTTGTAACAGCTATGTTATATGCAACTTATGTAATCTAGACTGTATATATGTATAATCAATGAAAATTAATAAAAATGTATAAAAAAACCCCAACAAAAAATATAGTCTGGCCCCCCACAAGGTCTGAGGGACAGTGGACCAGCCCTGCTGAAAAAGTTTGCTGACCCCTGGTTTAGCTAAAAACCATTGATAGACTCACTCTGTTTTCTGGCAATTTGGTTTCCTTAGCAATTTGTTTACTGGGCTAGTAAAACAAATGTTTTGTAGGCTCATTGGTAAGGATGGTATGATGTCCTTGTTCACCACGTGGAACCTCAGCCTTTTGACATGTCACTACAAATCCTTCTCTAAATGTGTGTGTGTGTGGCAGAGTGGAAACCAGATTTTCTGCATGGTGAGCAGCTGTGCATGAATGGCTCACACTGCAGCATCACAAAAGGAAAGGGGAAGCCCTGTATGCATACAAATATTGGGCTTTCACGACGTTGAGTGGCTTCCACGCAGCGAGATTTAAAGCAGCTACTTGGCAAAATGGCATGACGGCTTGTTCTTTCCTACCTGCACAAAGTCAACAATGTAATTTAAGTCAAAATGTTATTCTTCAAAGAAAAGAACACTTAACCTCAGACCACAACCTGCAATCAATAGTTTTGGTGGGAAACAAATAACTTGCTGTGAGGAAATTGACAAGTTTCTTCCCCTCCTTGTTTGTCCACTTCTCAGTTTGCTGCCATTTTAGTGACCATGAAAAAGAAAGAAAAAGAAAACAAATATAACTGAACTGGAATGTGGATTAAAAAAAACCAACAACAGAAAAAAGTCAGTACAGTGGTACCTTGGGTTACATATGCTTCAGGTTACATACGCTTCAGGTTACAGACTCTGCTAACCCAGAAATATTACCTTGGGTTAAGAACTTTGCTTCAGGATGAGAACAGAAATCGTGCCCCAGCAGCGCGGCGGCAGCAGCAGCGGGAGGCCCCATTAGCTAAAGTGGTGTTTCAGGTTAAGAACAGTTTCAGGTTAAGTACGGACCTCCAGAACAAATTAAGTTCTTAACCCGAGGTACCACTGTATTAATTGGTTGAATATTTAGTTGACTAGAGCTAGCGTGGTACAGTGACTAGTAGGGGATTTAGTTTGGTTATGGGAAACTTTGGTTCAAATATCGGAAGCCCACCACTGCCCTAAGCTGTGCTCCCTCCAGATTTTGTTAGATTTCAACCCCCACCAGCATGGCCAATGGTCAGACAGGCAGGAGCTTCATCTAATAACATCTGAAAGGCACTGGGTCAGGAAAGTCTCAGTTAGGGTAGAGATGGAAAACCTGTGACTCTCCAGATGTTGATTGACTCCAGATCCCATCAGCCCCAGCCAGCTTGGTTAATGATCAGAATGGAGGGCCACAGGCTACTCATTCCTGCTGGGAAAACCACAATCTTACAGTTCAGCCTATCTCACAATGTGGTTATGGCTTCTGTGGAAAGTTGAGGCACAAATGGAACAAATATAGACATTTATTTTTCAGTACCATGGATAGTTCTGCACGTAGGGTAGTAGAGTTCTTGCCGAACAAAACTTATCTGGGATGCCAGCACTGAGCCAGAAATCCACAAGGCAGATCTATTCAAGTTCATAGGGTTAGCAATTAATTTTGTAGACTGTGAGTTTGCCAGAAAAATCACAAGTTGCCCAACCATATGAAATATGACTAATTGGTTATTTTACTGGACTGCTGTTGTTCAGCTGCTAATTTATATTTTGTCTTTTAAAATTATATTATATTTTAACTATACTCCTAGCCACTCTGTTAACATAAGTTTATGCTGGAGGTGTGGGATAAACAAATGAAAAACAAATGCTGCCTCTCTTACTATTTACAGATTGTCAGTTTTGCCTGGTGGAGTGGGGAAGAAATTGGAGGTGGGGGTGGAAGAGAAAGATATTACATCCCTTACTCCCTTTGGGAATGACAAGTCTGATATCTCACTATTGTCTTACTACTGACCTCTGTAAGTCATGCAGGGAGACTCTGGTTAACAGTTAAATATCAAGTAAATAAATATCTGCAGACTTACACTGCCATATACCTAAAATGTATTTAGTTTTACTGTTCTCTGAATGTAAATAACAGATGTACAGAATTTATTTTTGGCTCAGCACCATCACACTTTAGTTCTTTCAGGCAGATGATATAATAATGTAAATTTAGTTGTTATGGAAGTTGCAAATGGCCTTGCTAAAAGTATTCTTCAGTCCTTGAAGTGCATATAGGGTATGTGTGTGTGTATTCACAGGGCCCCAAGATATATATAGTATCTATCTATCATCTATCTATCTATCTATCTATCTATCTATCTATCTATCATCTATCTATCTATCTATCTCTCTCTCTCTCTCTCTCTCTCTCTCTCTATCTATCATCTATCATCTATCATATCTAGTATATATAGGGTATATAGTGCAGTGGTAGCCAATGTGGTCCCCTCCAAAGGTTGTTGGTCCACAGCTCCCACCATCCTTGACTATTTGGCCATGCTTGCTGGGACTGATGGGAGTTGTAGTTCAGAAAAACATATGGAGGGCACCACACTGGCTATCTTTGCTGTAGTGAATCTTGTCTCCAGTGCAGGTAGCTGAGCCAAGCAGTATGAAGGCTGTCCTATATATGAGAAATGTTTCCTTTCACAATAATGTACTTGACAAAATAGGAAGTTTCCTGAAGGACGAAGCTCTAGGTTTGGCACATGTAAAAATATATCTAATAAACTGGACATATGAGTTTATCAGCCGTAAACACTTGCTCATCTAGAACTTCCGTGGGTTTTTCTGATGTGTCTCCTAAGTCTGCTCTGTCATTGCCTGTGAAGCCTTGCTGAACAGTTTGTTCCCTCTGTTCATCAGTTTGTTCTTTAAGGCATTTCTAGATGTATAAAATCTTTTGTTCCTTCGCTACCCTTTCCTCATGTCATATGTATTCAAAGCTATTTTATGGTTATCTGATTTTCTTGTATCTTTCTCAAAGCACAGATTGGACATGACCTCCCAGCACCAAACACCCAGTGGGGAGTTGCATGGGCTCCATATGTGTGTTGGGTGGAGGAGTGTGCGTGTGTCTTTGTCGGGGGGAAAGATGCATTCTTTCCCTCTGAACACAAGGTAAAATCATGAATAAAATTAGCAATAATCCAATCATGGATTAGTATCAGTACACTTCAAGTCTAAAACTAGCATTGAAAAATGGAAACAAGCGGGCCAGAGTGAACAATTAATATTATTAAACAATAACAGAATCAAAGGTGTTTCATGCAATGCTTATTTGTGCATAGGTTATGGATTGTAGATTTGTGGGGGATTTTCTGTTGCATGCTTGTTTTGCTGTAACCAAATTATAGGTGTATGTGCTCGGAGTTTTTTTTGCTGCTCTCTTGCTTGTTTTTCTTTGATGTGGAAAGTCTTGATAAACTGTTCTTAAAAACAAAAGGTTTATTTGGAAAGGTAAAGTCTTTGTATGCTGGTGGAGCACAGATAAAGGGGAAGATGATCTAACCTCTTGGCACAGGGATTTCCACCTAGGGAAAGCTATACCCCACAAAGCAACGGCCCATGGAAGAGAGCCATATTGGCCCATCTTAGAAGATGGGATTCACCTGGGAGGTGGTAGTCCTTCAAACAGATTGGTTCCAAGCAGGGCCGGATTTAGGTTTGATGAGACCCTAAGCTACTGAAGGTAATGGGGCCCTTTATATGTCCAGCTGTCCTTTGTCAACAACAAATTGTCGCTGTTTTTTTGTGTTGAATATATGCTATGTGGTAATTTATGGACCCAAAAGGTATCTAAAGCCATTTGTACATAACAAAAGAACCAGTCCATGCAGAATGTAGGCACCCTATGTATAGAAATGAGCAAACCAGTGATATTTTAGGGAGCAGGCTAGCAGGCGGGGCCCATTACTTACATCATAGGAGCCTACGCAACACAAAACACTGTTGCTGTGTGTAGGTTTTATGTTATTTGTTTTTTATCTTATATTTTAGAAATGTACATCCAGTTTTTTCCCCTTTTAAATTTTTTGGGGGGCCCCCAAGAGAGTGGGGCACTAGGCTATAGTTTGTTTAGCTTATACAGTGGTACCTTGGGTTAAGAACTTAATTCGTTCCGGAGGTCCGTTCTTAACCTGAAACTGTTCTTAACCTGAGGTACCACTTTAGCTAATGGGGCCTCCCGCTGCCGCTGCGCCGCCAGAGCACAATTTCTGTTCTTATCCCGAAGCAAAGTTCATAACCCGAGGTACTATTTCTGGGTTAGCGGAGTCTGTAACCTGAAGCGTCTGTAACCCGAGGTACCACTGTACATAAATCTGGCACTGGTCCCAAGCTGCTTGGAGCTCTAAAGGTGATTACCAGCCCTTCAAATTGCATTCAGAAATGAATAAGCAGCCACTGTATAGGAACACAGGAAGCTGCCTTCTACCCAGTCTGGTCATTGGTCCGTGTCACTTAGTATTGTCCACACCTCCTGGCAGTGGCTCTTCAGGATTTTAGATGGGGCACATTTCCTGTCCTACCTGGAGGTGCCAGGATTGGAACCTTGGACCTTCTGTAGACAAAGTGGATGCTCCACTGCTGAGCTACAGGCCCCCCCCCCTATTGATGTTATAATAAAAGGGTCACATGATCCTAACACTTGGTCCCAATAAAGATTTTAGCGGCAGCATTCTGCCTGTACCAAATGACATTTCAGGGTTTTTTCTTTCTTTCACGGACAATGAGCAAGTCCACTCAAGATGTAAATTATAAATGTTAATCCATGACCAGGCCTGAGTATATCAGCATAGATGCAGCTGTGTGAGCTTATATATGAGCTCCCTTGCCACACTTTACAATACTCAGAAGAAAGGAACGCACTCATGCTCCTAATTTTTGCTACATCTCATAAGGTGCAAAGCTGCCCAAGTTATCTTATGTAAGTCTCTTGAGACCTCTTGTTTGCTTCCTTTTGTAAACCTAGAATAATACTGTTTACTTACATGCCTTGTGGGCACGTCTGGAGTTTAATTAACAAATTATTTTACAGTGCTTCGTGTGTCACAGAATCCAAAGGAGGCAATAAATCCAAGATGATGTATTGTTTGTATACATTTCATCACGTATATATTGGTTGGCAGAGAAACTACATGAAACAGAAGCCTTATCCTTTAAGCATCAGCTGGGCTGGTAATAATGAAAAGACCATTCAATGTGTATATCTATATGAAATCAAAAGAACAATTTTCAGACAGCTGGGGCAGGAGAGAGTTAAAATTATTTTTGATCTTCATACTCAGACTGCTACTGAAAACTGTCCTATGGGCTATTTTCCTGTAAGCTTAGATTGAATATTGCAGAGAATAGTTTGGTTTTAAAGGATCAATGGCCATCACATACATGATCCTACAGAAATGGAAAAATATGGGGCGGGGAAACCATTTAATGGAATTAGCCATCAAAGAAAGGGTAACTTACAACTGTATGAGAATGGCTATTTGAATATAACAACAACAATGCAATCGTGGGACTGCTTGAAAAAGCCAAATTTCATCAGTGCCCCTCCATAGCATCTTCCTCTGTCTATGCTCTGGTACCCTCTAGGTTAGATTATTGCAATGCATAATGAAAGGGAATATTCCTAGCAGTGGCAGACTTTGGGCTCTCAAATTTTATCAGCACTTGGTGTGACACTAAAATTTGGCACCCCCTACCTCTCACGGTCCATTCTACATCAGTGTTGCAGTGCTCCCTGTGGTGCTGGTGCCCAGTGCGGCCAAACTGGTCATGCTATCCTAAAATCGCCTCTGTTGCCAGTCCTAGCCTTACCTTTCTCGCCCCGAGCTGGCCACAGTGATCCATGCGATGGTCACCTCCAGGCTTGATTACTGTAATTCGCTCTATGCTAAGGTTACCAGATTTTTTCCAGTGAATCCGGGGACACTTTTCAACTTCAGTAGGAATGGTAGAAATTTGTATGGGGACTGATTTGTAAATCTGGGGACTGTCCCTGGGAAACACGGACATCTGGTAACCTTACTCTATGCGGGGCTGCCCTTGAAGCTGACTCAGAAACTCCAGTGGGTGCAGAATACCGCGGCGAGACTTCTTACGGGGTCCTTGCCGCGGGATCCCATTCATCCAGTGCTTTACCAGCTGCACTGGCTCCTGGTGGAGTACAGGGTCAGGTTTAAGGTGCTGGCTTTGACCTTTAAAGCCCTATGCAGCCTAGGACCCTTGTACCTACAGGACCACCTCTCCTGGTATGCCCCACGGAGGACCTTAAGGTCCATAAATAACAACACTTTGGAAGTCCTGAGCCCCAAGGAGGTTAGATTGGCCTCAGCCAGGGCCAGGGCCTTTTCAGCTCTGGCTCCGGCCTGGTTGAACTCTCTGTCACAAGAGACTAGGGCCTTGCAGGATTTGACATCTTTCTGCAGGGCCTACAAGACGGAGCTGTTCCACCTGGCCTTTGGGCTGAACTTAGTCTAACCCTCCCTCTAATTTATCTCTCTCTCTTTTTGTTTTGATGGAACCCCTTATATGGGATTTAGAATCATAGAATCATAGAGTTGGAAGAGACCACAAGGGCCACCGAGTCCAACCCCCTGCCAAGCAGGAAACACCATCAGAGCACTCCTGACATATGGTTGTCAAGCCTCTGCTTAAAGACCTCCAAAGAAGGAGACTCCACCACACTCCTTGGCAGCAAATTCCACTGTCGAACAGCTCTTACTGTCAGGAAGTTCTTCCTAATGTTTAGGTGGAATCTTCTTTCTTGTAGTTTGGATCCATTGCTCCGTGTCCGCTTCTCTGGAGCAGCAGAAAACAACCTTTCTCCCTCCTCTATGTGACATCCTTTTATATATTTGAACATGGCTATCATATCACCCCTTAACCTCCTCTTCTCCAGGCTAAACATGCCCAGCTCCCTTAGCCGTTCCTCATAAGGCATCGTTTCCAGGCCTTTGACCATTTTGGTTGCCCTCCTCTGGACACGTTCCAGTTTGTCAGTGTCCTTCTTGAACTGTGGTGCCCAGAACTGGACACAGTACTCCAGGTGAGGTCTGACCAGAGCAGAATACAGTGGCACTATTACTTCGCTTGATCTAGATGCTATACTCCTATTGATGCAGCCCAGAATTGCATTGGCTTTTTTAGCTGCTGCGTCACACTGTTGGCTCATGTCAGGTTTGTGGTCAACCAAGACTCCTAGATCCTTTTCACATGTACTGCTCTCAAGCCAGGTGTCCCCCATCTTGTATTTGTGCCTCTCATTTTTTTTGCCCAAGTGCAATACTTTACATTTCTCCCTGTTAAAATTCATCTTGTTTGTTTTTGCCCAGTTCTCTAATCTGTCAAGGTCGTTTTGAAGTGTGATCCTGTCCTCTGGGGTGTTAGCCACCCCTCCCAGTTTGGTGTCATCTGCAAATTTGATCAGGATGCCCTTGAGTCCATCATCCAAGTCGTTGATAAAGATGTTGAATAAGACCGGGCCCAAGACAGAACCCTGTGGCACCCCACTAGTCACTCTTCTCCAGGATGAAGAGGAACCATTGATGAGCACCCTTTGGGTTCGGTCAGTCAGCCAGTTACAAATCCACTGAGTGGTAGCATAGTCAAGCATAGTCATATAAATTTCCTTCGGCTCTTTTTGCTGGCCCATGTAGGACCAGCATGGTTGGCCCTGGTGAATATTTGACATTTTCTCCCCTTATGGCTTTGATCTATAGACTACCACTAAAACGAAACTGCATTTTAAGCTGTATTCTAACTTATATTTTAATCAACTGTTTGGTTTTTTAAAAATGTTTTTACTGTATTTATATTCGGTGTTAGCCACTCTGAGCCTGGTCTTGGCCGGAGGGGGTGGGGTATAAATAAAAAATTATTATTATTATTATTATTATTATTATTATTATTATTATTATTACTACTACTACTAGCTGGAGATCCCAGGGATTGAACCTAGCACCTTCTGCATGCAAATCAGATGCACTGGCACTGAGCTATGAATCTCCCCCCCGTCCGCATACTTCCTTCTCTGCAGGTGAAGGGGGGGAGATCTGCTCTGCCCTACAGTCCCTGCTGGAACATCAACCCATGGACCATAGGATTGCACTTACCTAGAAACAGAGATTTCTAGGTAGGGCTCCAGAGCCTGCTAGAAGGCTTTCACCGGAGCTACAACAGTATGAAATACTGATCGTTATTTTCTCTTGAGGAGAGTTTAGGCAAAAGGAGGAGGAGAAAACCATGTCTTTTTCCCTTTCAAAAAGAAGCTGCTCAAATGAACTAACATAGTCTATAAAGTAGAAAGGCTACATGAGTTTCCCATGGGAGGAAGTGCTACAAATCTGATGTTGGTCCCGTTCAGTCAAGTCCAAATTCTAATGTATGGAGTCCCTCATCCTGCTATTTATGGAATGTCTACATAGGTGTGTATATTGTATATGGTTAGCTACTGTAGGCTGTCACCTGACATACAATTTAAAAATAAATGTGTGAATCAAACAGTGTGCCTCCTCCTTTTTTATGTCTTTCCAATATGGGGAACTTTGCGGGAAACAGCAGAAAATCAGGAGTTCTCCTTGCTATCGTTTCTGTTAGCAAAGAATGGCTGTTGCCCTAGCTGTCACTGTTGGCTTACCAGCTATTTTAATCAGGAAGAAAAAGAAGGTGAATCACAGGAATTATTTCTAAAGTGGATTAGAGCCATGTCTTTAGGTACAGTTCAGAGCCCATCTAAGCATGGCACCAAACAATGATGCCAGATGCATAAAAGGCAGGTGCCAATATTTTTACAGGAAACAGATGCAAAAACTTGCACTTCTGCCTCCTCTAATATCTCCTAATCTCTAATGTCACCTGCTGGTTTAGACTTCCCATTATGGGGGGGGGGTGTTAGATCATTTCGAATCTTTTTGGCTAGCAGCGATTATTGGAACTCTGGAAATTGTTCCTGTTCTCTTCATGAATATCTGCCTTTGCATCTTATGAAATTTGTAGCCTTACCAGCCTCTAATGACGATCAGTGCTATGGTAATTCTACAATGTGTGAGTTCTCCCTGTTCTTCTTTGTTTTGCTATTAGAGGGGAGAAAGCTAACGTAATCTACCTGCAAAATAATTTGCTATTATGTGTATTTCCAAAATGTCTCCAGCTGAGAACACCACTCTGAGCCTCTTAGATTACCAACCAAATATAGAAAGATCCTTATATATCTGCTTTTATGTAAGCTGAAAGGGATGGTAATTAGAAAGTACTGCAATGATGCCTAAACAAAGCCTCTTTTAACATTTGGGTAAAGATGGCTTCAAAAACTCCCAGGAGTTTTTTTTTACACTCCTGTTCATAGAGACACATGCTTAGAGTCAAATTGCTTTTTTCTGTTTTTAGAGGAAGGAGATAAAATTATTTATTAATAACATATTTTGGTGAATTCTTTTTTAAAAAACCCCCAGAAAAACTAAAGTTGGGGCATAGACATAATATGGAACAGTTGCCCTTATTGTAGACAAAATGGTTAAATGCCGATTTCCCTTAAAAATAGCTCAAAAATGTCTTTTTTTTGCAATTTTGCCAGAAAAGCTCAACAACTTTGGGCAAAAAAAAAAAAAAAAAAAAAAAAAAAGAAGGAAAAGAAAAGCTCAACAACTTTAGTATCTAGATTTTCACATTTTGAAATATTGCAACTCTAACCTAGATTGACCTCACGCTGAATCCATAAATGGACATTCCTAGCTATGTGAAAGTTCCTGAGTTGCATTTGCTGATTTATGATATATATTACTTAAGGCTGACTCACATGACCCTCTTTGCGTAGTCAACAGTGGAACGGTCATCATTACTTCACAATACATCCAGATTGAGACTCAATATGCCAATATAAATTTTCTAGGAGCTGAACCATGGTACACTAAATCGTGATCTAAGTGCCCAGACTCAGTCCCTACCTGTTCCTTTCCAATTAATGTGCTATGTGAATTGGGCTTGATTTGGCTTACAAGGCATAGGTTGCTTCCAGACTGTCACTATTTTGTGGGTGGGAATGTCACATGCCGGGAAATTCAGATTGAGCAATTGAAGTGAATTTTGTGCTCTTGTACACAAAGCTACTTTTTAAAATTTTTAAAATGGACTTTTGTGGTAAGGAAAGTGATGGGGAAATCCACTCAAAAGTGTGGGATAGCAGTTCATTGATGTGACATTGTCCCTCTAATCAAATCAGGATCAATGGTCAATAAACAGGTCATCGGGAAGTGACCACAGTATATCTGGATTAAGTTTCCATATAGAATACTTCATCACAAAAATGATTTGAAGGGACAAAATTGTATTTCCCACCCTTCAGTGCTGGCTTAGTGAAAAAATGAGATGCTATTGATCTAGCATAACAACTTTGGAAAGATATGCATAATTTATTTGAAAATCCATAGTAAGGCGATACCTTTATTATTCAAACCAAAATGCCACAAAACAAAGAGTTATTCAGTTCATTATTTATATGTTGAACAAAGTGGGGATGGGGGGGAGCTGGCTATAAAAATCATAATGTTTACATTCTTTATATAAAATATAAATACCACCCTCACAAGGCAACAAGACTATAAGACACATGGAATTACATTACGCAACACACACAAAACAGCAGCAGCTAAGGAATTTTCGAATGCAGTGCAATTGAGCTGAATGCAGCCTTGAAATGCAGACAGGGCCATAGCTCTGGGGCAGACTGCCCCCCATGCAGTCTGTGGCCTCTCCAGACAGAGCTGGGAGGTACACCTGTCTGAAATTCTGCAGGGTCAGTGGTTAGATGGTACAAAACTGGATGGACCAATTGTGTTAGGCAGCTTCCTACATTCCTAGGAATAAATGCATCTTCACAGTTTTGAAAACACTGACAGTGATGAGGTCATTGCATACGTCCCTGGGAAGAAGAGTTTCAAAGGTGTGGGGCCACCACTGAGAAAGCTCTATCCATAGTAGCTGTCAACCTAATGGCTGCTGCTGGCAGGCCAGAGAGCAGGGTCTTAGATGCTGCTTGGGCTGGCTCAGATGGAGGCACTGCTTCAGAGAATGTGGTCCCAAACCATTTAGAGCTCTTATGGCCAAAGACAGCACCTTGAATTATGCACCTAGGAAAAAACAGGATGTGACCTTAAGGAGAAGTATGTATAGCAAGATATCATCATCATCATCATCATTATCATCATTATACCATCCTTCATCCAAAGATCACGGGGGGGGGGGGGGGTTACATTATAAAGTTGTTGAACTTCAACTTCCAGCATCCCCAGCCAGAAGGTTCAATGGTCAAGGATAATGGGAGTTGCAGTCCAGAAATATCTGGAAAACCCAACTACTAGCCATCCTGGCCAGAGCAGATCGCAAATTTGGGATGCAGGAAGTGGTAGCACTGGTCACAGGCTTAATATGGAGTGCAGTGAGTGGTAGCAAAAGTAATAGATCAGGTCCTCATTAGGTCCTGTGATTAGATAGGGATTGTGGGGTGAAGAAACACACAATCTGGGTTCCCAATTTTTTAAAAATAAAACACTATCAGTTCCCTAGATGCATCCCCAGGCTTAAGGGAAACACACCCAGGTCCCTTGTGTCAGAATTTTTACAGCAGGCAAAGGCCTAGGCAACCCAATCTACATGCAGAGTGAAAGCTGCTGATCCAAATCCTGTGTGAAAATAATATATAAGACATTAAAAAACTCAAGAGAGCTTGAAGCTTTGGCAGAACCACCCTCCCCCCCAAACCCTGTAGCAATAGAATAGTGTGTTTGGAAGCAAGTGTCAGAGCATCCCTGGCAACAGTATAAGATGCCTGCAACTTTCCTTTCATTTATGCAGAAAACACATTGTGGAGGCAGTGTGATGGTACATTGATACAGCAGGCAAGGTCCAGTTTCCAAATATTTGCACCTGGAGGAAAAAGGCTTGTTTGGCTTGAATGTGTGTGAGAGAAGAGACAGAAAGAGGAAAGAAGGGAGACGAGAAAGAGAGAGCATTTTTTTGTGGCAGAGGCTGTGGCATTTCCAGCAAAATTTCTCTGAAGCTATTAATTGGTTTGTACATCTCTGCAGTGCAGTTAGAGTCCACCTCCCCCCACGACAACCATCCTTTTCAAAATATTTATTGTACTAGTAGTATTATGCATGGGTGGGACCAAGTATATAATATTTTCTTTGGCAACTAAGCCAGCTAACCGCCCACACAAAAATGGAACGCATTGGACCAATATTAACCTGCTGAATAAGATAAGGGCTTTAGAAATTCACTGCAACAGAGAAGAAATATGTGCCCTCAGGGCTGTCTCTCCGTACAATGAAATGAAATGTCCCTTTTAAAAGCTCAGTGTTGCACTAGACTGCCTACCCACATGTGTATCCAGGATACAGAGGACTACAATGCCCCTGGCGTAATTATTGTACACGGTCTATGCCCTGAGATGCATGGGCGATCTGGAATGTTTTTCACACAGAAATTATCATTGCTGTTGATACATTCTTTTTCCTTGCAATTTAGGATAACACGGGGACCAAATTGGAGAGAAATGTTTTTTTCTCCCTTTCTCATGATACTTCAATTTGACCCACCCAATGAAGCTGAATGTTGGAAGCTTTAGGATGGCAAAACATTCAATATTTCTTCAAGTGGCACATAATTAAACTATGCCTGGAGACACCCAATCAGGTTGTGCATAGCAGTGACCGGAGGAGAAGTGACAGCTGGGAGGAACGCGGAGAGAGGAGAAGCCATGGTGCTTCCATAGCATCACAACTGGATGCCTACATCTTCCCCAGCTGCAACAAAACATGTCTCTCCCATATCATTCTCTACAGCTACAGCAGGCACTGTAACCTTCAACAGTTTTGACTTTCTCCTCATAGGTGCATCCTCCATTATCTCCCTAGACAGACATATGCCAACCAACCAAGTAACAGTCACCAACTTGGATGGCTTTAAACACATGGAGGATAAGGCAATTAATGGCTACCAGGCTATAGATCAGCTCAGTATTAGAGGCTATATGCCAGTTGCTGGGGTTCAAAATGGGAAGAATGTCAATCTTGTGAGCTTCCCATAGGCATCTGGTTAGCTACAGGGAGATCAGAATGCTGGGCTGGATCCAGCAGGGCTCTTCTGATATTCTTAAGGCAGTGAAATTGCCAAAAGGAATTGGGGTGCAGAGATGCAAGAAACAAAGCTGCATTAAGGGTACTTGTAGCATTTTCTTCCTTAAAAAATGGTTATACTGTATTGCCCTCAAAGCTTACGAGGACAGATTCCACCCGCTCTATGAGGGGAGAACTGAACATTGCGAGAAAAACATGCTATCCTACCCTCTGCTTTTTCCTATAACGCTAATGCAGAGGAGTAGAAGACTTTTGCTACAGGGAAGAATTGGTGGGTGGGTAGGAAAGGTGTTTAACCATTTCTTGCACATTACCCAAATTTCTATTTCCCTCTACTAGCCAGACTCTGAAACCAAAAGTATTTCTGGGGATCAACAAGGGAATTTCCTCCCAATGCAAATAGCAGCTGCGGAGAAAGGATCTTCCCCAGAATCACACCCGGGGAGGAAAGTTACAGTACTTCCGTCACCTGCACCTGCTGTGACTCACATAATTATCAGCCCCCATCGCATGATGATATTTGCATTTTGCTAAAAGGCATCCCTCAGCCTCCCTTGCAAACGTCACCCTGCCCCTCATTTTCATTACCTCCAGTTTGCCTAATTCAGTGCAGTATCCCATGTTCTTGTCATGTTCTTCGATTTGGTTTATCTATATCCATTACCCAGGGATGCTGCCTGAATCATGAGTGGCTTTATACTGTGCTAAAAAAGATGAATTGCTTTGTACTAGTCAATTGTATTCAGTTGGAAATGGACTTTTTAATACTAATAAATGAGTTTCAATAACACTGAAATAAATCCATATTGTGTGTGTGTGTGTGTGTGTGTGTGAGAGAGAGAGAGAGAGAGAGAGAGAGAGAGATTTGTGACCTTTTTTGTTTGCTTGTTTGAAGTCAGTGAGCACTCACCATTCTTCAGATATCCAGACAAGAGATCTGGATTAGATGGAATATGCAGTAGGGTTTTTCTACCTTCCTACATAAGATCATTCCTTATTTTTCTTGACAGTAGCTTGCATGGAACACATTTTTTTCAGCACTAAATGGTTGGTGTTCAATAAAACGCTGTGAGAAGATTGGCTCTTCTGAGCAAAAGTGAGAAAGTGATAGAGAAAGATTCTGAACACAATGGCGATGACTTCAATGGAACGCTGGACTTCTGCTTGTGTTTTCCTCTGTTTTCATCAAAACGGAATGTAGTTTGGGATTACTGTGGCCAGTTTCTATGCAATTGCTTGCCAGGGACAACAGTCATTGTCAAGGGGTACCAAGGATGGGGGAGAAATTAGACTGGATTCACACCTAAAGAATCTATCTAATTCACACCTTCCAAAACCAAACGGAAACAGAGCATCTCTTTGATATTTGCACTTCTCTCAATTTTGCAATGCAGTTATCCAGCCACGTAATGTACACAAATGCATATGACTAGAGTAAAATGTACATAAAATTGCATATATCATGAAGATAACATACAAAAATGTGTTGGGGGAAACTACATGCAAACATGCATACACCAGGAGAAATTAACACCCAAGTTATGATGAATATTCATGAGGACTTTTTTTAAAAAATGCAAATGGATATCAACATGTAGAGAACCGAAGACTGGGAAAATGAGAGAAACTAAAATGGAAAGGTTTGCCCATCCCTAGGTGTTCCATGAGTTGCTTAAGCAAAGTCTATCTACAGATTTCTGGATTGCTGGTTTGATTCTTTTTCAGTACATAAAGAAAAAAGAAAAAGAAAAAGAAATTTGGCCAGTTGCAACAACGTTTTCAGTCTTTGTATTGGGAAAATATTTTTAATTGGTCCAAAATCTCCCACCCATTAGCCTAATGAAGTATGTAACACATGCTGCTGTTCAATTTATTTGCAGAGTATGAGAACTGCAGGACAATTTCCTAACACCATGATAATTGTGTTTTTCACAGGCCTCAAAGTGGGTCTCATATCATCAGTTCAATATAAAGGGTTCTGGGCCGTTGTGAAACCAGCAAATATCAAAATAGAAGAAATAATTATGCAAAACAACATCCATTATGGAGATGGACGGTTGAGTTTGTTCAGGGCGGCGAACGCACCATTCTGATGATTTAAGTATATCCAAGTACATCCTCTGGGAAAATGGGGTGCAAAGTATCTGCTGTTCTGTAGGAAAAGCAATAAGCCCTGGGTCACTGTGTCATGTACATCTTGCTTTAACAAATCTTCCTGAATTCTGTCCCTGTGTATTAACCGCAAAGAACAGCGAGGGGACAAAATGAAACACAATTAATTATTTCAAAGGAAAGAACCAAATGAACAACTAAGCACAGAATGCTGATGGGCAACGCAATAATCTTTTTGGCACTTTGAAATAATAGTCATTTGGAGTCCTTGGAAGGAAGGAGCGATCCAGAGATGAAAAGTCAACTACACCTTAGTGTATCCTATGAATATAAGAAATGAGAATGAACCTATACTTTATAAGGTGATTTGGAAAAGCAATTTTAAACACCATTAAAGCCCAAAGTCTATTACGTCCAGCCGTTCCTTATGCTGAGTAACCAAAAGAACATCATTTGTTGAGTAATTAAATAGGCATTCCTTCTTTTCCAAACATCTATATAGTGCTGGCAAGAAAACATCTTTATTTTAATGGTTACCCTGCTTGAATTTTAATACTATGGGAAGTCACTAATAGTTGAGATTAGAAAGACTGCTAGCCTCAGCCTGCTGAAGACACAATCTTTGGACTCAGCTTTTTTGGGTACAGTATTCCTTTTCTTGCTCTTTAACCAAAAAATACAAAAGAGTAATGCTTCCCTCCTTTTCCACTGGTCTAGAGGATGCCAAGGCTTCGCCTCAGCTGTTGTTTACATAACAAAAAGTGTGCACATTAATTGCACACATCCAATTAATGTCAGATCACGTTTCATCCTCAAATTCTGAAGAACAGGAAGGAATTTCCAGACTGGTCGACAGACCTGATAACAACATCTGTGCTCCAGTCAGGCTTGACCATTCCCAGGAGATACCTATGCCTCTTCTTCCTGTAAGAAATGGCTGATGCATACTAAGACTTGTAGGACCCTAGCCAAGGGCTGGCAAAGGGCTGGCAACAGATCCTTCCCCTTCTATCATCCAGTCCCTACAACAGCAGCAATGCATGGGTTGAACAGCACAGAGTAGAGTGTAAAGGTGAGATCAGCTGCTGTGGGATCTAGTCTTAGAGATTCTGTCATGGTTTCTTTAGCTGGGTCCTTTCCAAGGCCTTGATGTCAATGCAGATTTGAGTGAAAAGAGAAAAGTCTTGATAACACTTTAGGAAGAAAGCTGAACAAAACAGTGTGTATTTTGAGGAGAAAGGAATAGAGATGTGCTGGTCCCATGGGTTACCCGAGAGGTGAGGTCCAAGTCCGGTCCGTGGTCAAAGGTGCAACATGGAGGCAGTCCGTAGTGGCTGAAGCTGGGTGCAGGGCAGGGAGTCGGGTGAAGTCAGGAACAGGCATGCAAGCAGGGAGCCAGGGCGGGTCAGGAGCTCTGGCAGAAAAGCAGGATAGGGTTCAGGCAGGAACTAGCAATCAACAATGTTGCTCCCACAACTAGGGACTGGGGCTGGATAGCTTTTATCTGCCCTGAGGCATAGGGTGGCCCCAATCCTCTGGTGACTCGACTCGCCTCTCCTGGCCTGGAGACGAGCACTCCTCCTGTGGGAACTTAGTTCCCTCCGCCTCTCTGCCCTGAGCCTCTGCAGCTCAGGAGAGGCTGGAGGGTTACCGGACCCAGAGGCAACCTCAGATTCCTCTGCCGGGGCTGAGAGTGGAGCACCTGCAGGCAATGGGCCCTCCATCACCTCAGGAGCCAGAGCAGGCTCAGCTGATGCCTGTACCCTTCAGGCTCATGCCCCAGCCCCGGCTCAGCTGGTTCTGGAGGCGGGGAATCCTGTGCAGGCTGGGATCCCTGAGGTTCAACATCTGAGTCCGAATCCCAGGCCATCACAAGAGAAGTCTTGTCTTTCTTCTTTCTTATGCAAAGCAGAGAGACATTCTACCTAACATGCAAGGGGTGGGGGAAATCCTCTAGAACTACACAACCAATCAGATCATGAATTACCTCAGGAAAGATCATGCTTCTCTGATTGCTAAGCAACACCTCCACCCACCCCAAGCTAGACTGAATTAATCCTTATGTTACAAATGGCTGTTGAACTTCCAGCACTGCTTTGTATTTTTAATAGAATGTCAAGGTCCACATGCCAGAGCCAGGTGTAAAACAGGAGCTCGGGGGTGTGGACATACATAAGATTTAGGAACAGGGTTCTTCTCAACACATGCTCAATCCAGGAATTTGATTTTTATTTCAAGCACTGGAACCGAGGTGACGGCCTGCCCCTTCTTATTAAAAACCTCCACTACTGATTCCTTGCAGCATAATTTAGCAGCATAATTTAGAAGCAGCCAGGAGTCAGGAACCTTTGCTGATCTAAATCACCAAGAGATCTACCACTAGATCCTGATCCACTTTCTGCTCCCCCTAGTTTATAGGATGAGGCCATTTGTTTCTTGGCATTACTATGCCTACAGCTTTATTCATGTCTGGAAGCTTTTGAAAAGAACTTTCTGTAATAAAGTACCTCTTATCCTTTCTGTAACTGAAATGTCTCATTCCTTTTTTATGTATGATCATTCTGGACTTAATTTATAAGGTGTCATGTATTACTCACTTATAGTTCTTGGCTCTGATTAAAGGTTCTATATCATCTTTCACACTTCAGAATTTTTTTGGTATAAATTGCCATAAAATAATATTTAAATCGCTCACTTGATCTAGTGTATTTGACATTCAATTGCCTTTTTTCCCTTTTACATAATAATTGTACTTAGCATTAGTATTTCATGCATAAAATCATTTATTGGAAACTTGCAATTGGAAAAAATAGATTAGATGATGATATAAATTTATTGGTAGAAACGAATAAAAATAGAAAAGCACCCTATATAACCCCCCATTTCTGCCCTCCAATCACGCAAAATGTTCCTTTGGTATTGGGGATTTCAGATATTTTATTGGAAGACTGTACATGATGGTATAAGCTGTAGCCTGCACTGTGAGAGGGAGGCAAACTAGCCAGCCCAGCCCTTCCTTTTTCTTAACTTCATCACTGCCAGCATGTGCCCCCTGCCAGCATTTTCTGGATGCCTCTACTATGTGAAGTGAATGACAAGGTCTCAGACTGGTGTGGCAACAGTGGCACTGCCACCGCCAAAGAGTGCTGCCCACTCTTGACAGATTCTTCAGTTATTCCAAGGAAATCAGAAGCAGCTGGTCGGGCACCCCCCATGGAGCTGGCGTCCTGGCAGCGGCATCGCTGTGCAGCAGTGGGGCAAGCTGGCGGTGCAGTGGAGGCAATGCAGATTTGGCATTCCTGCCAGTGCTTCCGGGCTACTCCAACCTCACTGCTGTCCTGCAGCAACCCTGCGCTGTGCTGGCAAGTGGCAGTGGCAAAGTGCCCCTGCCCTGCCCCTTGGTCCTGAAGCAAGTGGGGAAAGACCTGTCCTCTCAGAATTAAAACATGATTTCTGCAGAGGCATTCTGGCTGAGGAGCAACAGCATCACTTATGTTTTCTGGTTAGAATGCAGCACTACAGATCTCTCTCTCTCCCCTCCCAGGTTTGGCTGAAAACTTTAAAGACTGCAGACAGGAGTCTGAGAGGTCTCTGGTTGCCGATTGCTGTCAGGTTTATAGATGCATTCCTGTAGAACGCCTAAGCAAGTCGTTTCTGTTCTCTGCAGGATGCCACTTCTAGCTGTAAAACCCCACTATGTTAAAGTGATGGCAGAGACCCTGCTTAAACTGACAAAGGCCTTGGAATTCTGATAAAAGTTGGAATCCTTGCTTTTTTTACTCACACCCACACTGCCTTCTCCCCATGTGCTCTCTGGAAAAAACAAAAAACAGATGCTTACATAAGGTACTGCAGCATTAACTCTCCTATACCCAAAACTATAAGAGTTTATCTTGCTGTTGCAGAGGTCAGATACAATTATGTCGAATCCTTTCCAGAGAAGTACACATTCTTTTAAAATGTCTTCATTTCCCAAGGGGTGCAAAAGAGGGAGGAACTACTTTGGAGCTCTAGGGACGTGGGAAGCCACCTTATCCCGAAAAAAGATGGGGAAGAAATTCAATTTTGTTTGCACTTAATGATAAGCTCTACCTGATTCACATTTCTCAAATGTAGGTGAGCTGTAACAAAGCTATACTTCAACATTTGCACTTCTCTAAATCTCGTGATGCAGTTCTCCAGCCAATGGGCAAGAAGATGCATATATTAGGGGGAAATGTACATAAAAATGCATATATTAATAAAAATAATGTTTGCATTAGGGAAAGTTGCTTTCAAAAATTTGCATATTAGTCAAAATTTCATATAAAAATGTGTTTTTAGGAAGGAATTTCCACTCAAATTGCTCACAGCGGAGGCCCTGCAGAGACTGTGGTGTCTTTATGATATATGGTTTATTTACATCTATCTACAACCTGAGCCTACGATGGAGAAGTTTACAGCATTAAGAGGTCTTGCCTCTCCCATAGGTGCATCATGGTTTCAAACAACTATCAGTATCAAGCTCTGCTTTGCTTCTGCTGGTCACAACTCCTACTCTAAACGTCTGCCTCACATCACTTCTTCACCCTACTTCTCTAATCTTAGGCTTTATCTTTAGCTGAAAGGGCCCCCACCCTTTGCCATCTCACACAGTTTCCTTTGATGCTTTGTGTTCTTCTTAATGGCCCATCCCCAGGCTATCACCTCACACAGGAGATCAGCCTAGCTGAATTAGCCCTTAACACATGCTGATCCCAGAGGATTAGCATTGTATAGCACACAGCTCAATATACATGGGTCTGGCCTAATGCACACGAGTCTAATATACACGGGTCTAGCTATTCCCCAGTTTTAACACACCAAGCATAGATTCAACTCTGATACGATCATAGTGGTCTAGTATCCACAGACTCATAACAATACAGTGAACCTCAATAGGCAGGGAGTTCGTAGAGTGCATGGGGCAATATAATTTATATGAAGCCCTACAGCACACCTAAATGTGAAAACTAACACTGTAGGTTTGAAGAAAAAGAAAGAAAGAAAGAAAGAAAGAAAGAAAGAAAGAAAGAAAGAAAGAAAGAAAGAAAGACGTGACAGAGATAATGTATTATTTTGTTAGATTGTCTGTCCATTGTAATGCCTTTAATGAAAACTACACATTAAAAAGAATGCATGAGGGAGTGCAGCTGAAATCTCATTTCCCATCGATGTGATTTCATATTAGGAGAATGATCTAAGTCACTGGACCTTCCAAGAAAGAGAGGAATCAACAGACAGTGACATTCTCTTTGCTAAGTGGTAACTGTCTTTTCCACTGAAAATCAGAGCCATATTTTAGAGGAGACAGAGTGAAATCCCTGCCGTGAATGTGGGAGATTAAATGGAAATAGTTTAGAGGCAAAAATGGACTTGAGGCACATTGCTATACTTGCTCTGTGTTTATCTACGCACCCCAGAGGCTCCTCAAGGCTGCAATATACTCACATTCCAGGTTTTACTGGGCGGGATTGTTGCTGCAAGTGCTTTGATTCCTTTTCATCATATCAGCTTGTCCTTTATCCTGTCCCACCAATCTCCTTTTATAAACTCACCACTAGGGCTTTTAGCCCCAAGTTCTTATTTCTGTTTCCCCAAACTGTTTGCTCTGTGAGTGGGATGGGATGTGTCTCTTGACAACTCCTCTCTGTCTCTCCTGCTTCCCTCAGCTTCCCTGTTTCTGGTTCCTTGTGGGGCTCACACCTCCCAATCGAGATTTCTGCTTTATCTCCGCATGCTGATAGGAGAGGCTGCATCCTCCTCTCACACGTATTTGAAAATCCACTTGTATTTTAGGGCTGTACTCTGTCAGGGAAAATAGTGGTAGAGATTGCATTTTAAGAAAAAGAGTATATCATCTGACTTAAAGGAAACAAAGAATGAAGGGCAATTTTGCTCCCATGGGTCCAAAGATACAGTTATTGAAACTAACATCAATGGTAAACCTGAGTGTCTGGGTCACTAAAATCTAAAAAGCCATTGTCTTGCAAAAATGTAGGGGATTCACAGGATGGAGGTCCAACCTTCTACTAAGCATACTGGGACAGCCTCTTCATCCAATTGGGAGGAGATGGAGCTTAATCTGCTTGTGCACATCCATGTGCCATGCTCCATGTGTTTCCCAATAAATGTTTTTGCTTCACTCCTGCAGAAATATTCCTGGTGGGAGCTTCTAGGATAATCAGGTTAAGGTTCCCAAACAATGCATTCATGACAAAAGATGTACTTTAAACATAAGCCAGATTTATACCTGACTTAATGGATTTGCCAATTGAACTGCATCATAAAAGTACTGGGAATCAACAGTGTATCAGTCCCACAACAAACACAACGGGACTTACTTCTGAGTAAAAAAAGGTAAAAGGTAAAGGACCCCTGGACAGTTAAGTCCAGTCAAAGGTGACTATGGGGTTACGGCACTCATCTCGCTATCAGGCCGAGGGAGCCGGTGTTTGTCCACAGACAGCTTTTCAGGTCATGTGGCCAGCATGACTAAACCGCTACTGGCACATGGAGAACTGTGACGAGTGCCAGGGTGCATGGAAATGCCATTTACCTTCCTGCCACAGTGGTACCTATTATCTACTTGCACTGGCATGCTTTCAAACTGCTAGGTTGGCAGGAGCTGGGACAGAGCAACAGGAGCTCACCCCGTTGCGGGGATTCGAACCGCAGACCTTCTGATCAGCAAGCCCAAGAGGCTCAGTGGTTTAGACCACAGTGCCACCCACTGAGTAGACTTGTGTAAAATAGGGAATTCTAGGCTGAGGTAGCCATGGAAAAATTGAAGCTGGGGGGGGGGGGAGTTGTCTTTATTCTGGATAAATTAATCCAGAACACTTTTGTCTCTGGCTCTGCCCACCACTGGCTCTGGATCCAGTCATAGCTGGCCTGCAGCCCCTGACAAATTATCTCTGAGGAAATGCAGAGTCTGACAGACAAAAGATTGCTCACACATGCTTTAGAGCAGGCTTCCTCAACCTCAGCCCTCCAGATGTTTTTGGCCTGCAACTCCCATGATTCCTAGCTAGCAGGATGGTCTGGGATGATGGAAATTGTGGACTCAAAACATTCGGAGGGCCGAGATTGAGGAAGCCTGCTTTAGAATATGGGAACAGGACAGAAATTTAGCAGAACAAAGGACACAAGTAGACTTCCTGTGGAGGGAGTCAATTGGATCAATTCATATGAAATATTTTTGTGTTGACATTATCATATTACACATGGTTACAAGGGTTTCACAGATATTATGCTATTTCCTTTGGCCTGTATATTTTCACTTCCTTCAGTGAATAAAGACAACTTCAATTATTTCACATGCAGAGCAATTACCTAAGCTTTATTTATGTGCTTATAGGTTTTGGCTTCCATGATGCACAAGGTCGTTAGACTTTGCAGTCATTTTACATCAGCTTCAACAGTCAGATTTCCATACTCCAGGATGGTATTGCCTATCAATTGATGTGAGTTCATTTCCCTTGTCCTGGTTCCTAAAAGGAGCATAAAGCCAGTCTTGATATATGACAAGATGGCCTGCCCCCTCCCTGCAACCGTTTAATGTTGTTGATTTCTTTTCCATAAGTCTCTTTCAAATAAAGCCTAAGTAGTCTTATGCTACCATTCTAGTCAAGTTGCATCTGACAGATATGGGATTCACCCTGCTGCTCCTTATTAAGCACATGTCCCACTCTGTCAACATAATTTAAGTGCAAGGAATATATTACATGGGTGAAGTAAATTAAATCCCTTGCTTCTCTCCTGGCCCTTCCTAGAACATTAACTCTGCCTTCCAGCTTCAAGCATACAGTTTTAAAAATGGTACTTGATTGATTCTTTGCTTTAAGAGACAGTAGCAAATTCTGGATTATCCCTTGGACTACAGCAAGGGTAGGAACTAGACAAATTTCTTAAATGAAGTTAAGATTGAAAAATTAGAAACGGAGAGAAACCAATACTGATGTATTTGCCCATACCAAACTACAACGTAAGAGATGAGGGAGGTGGGAATCCACGATATCTGGAGGGTACCAGTTTGCCTGTTCCTGGTGTGATGAATATGTGTCACTTTAACTTTTCGGTCTGCAAAACTACCATTTGTGCACCTAAGCTCAGGAGACAATACTTTAGGTGCAACACACCTTAGTTACTCCACCAGACACAGTGTAACTGCTGTTCCAGATTCTGCTTGAGACTAATAGCTCTCGCCAAAGATATCAACCCACAATGCAGTTGCCAAGGCATGCTTTAGATTTTCAGTGGTGCGATTACTGATAGGCTTTGTTGGTGCAGATAATATTATCTATTACACCTAGCAAGAAGAGTCAAAGCAAAATATTAGGTTTTTTATAATAATTTTATTGAGTTTTCCATATTTATCATAACCATATTCTATTACCTAATTCTATAGCCTAAAACATTGCTCACACTGAGCATCGACCTTCTTCCTCCTCCTCTTTCTGACTTTCGAACCTCTTTTGGCAAAGTTGACAGAGAAGATCCGGAATCAGTGCGACAAACTGTTTCAAAAGGACTGGAGCAAATTTATATTTTATATGAAAGAACATTGTAAACATCTGAAGACGTTTGTCGGTTTGAGTTCAAATGTTTTGTAATGCGAAAATAAGAAATTGCTTCACATAGAATGAGGTGAAATATAAAAAGATGATAGAAGGTAAAAAAGTGGTTATAGGAATGCCAAAATATTAGGTATTTAAAAGTGATATAATCTCTAGTCATGTTTTTCCCCTCAAGTGATTCCAGTCACCTGAGGGCGAGGGGAGAAAGGATGTGCTTGACACCTCTGCCTCCTCTGTTGTATTCCTGATGTTCCCACCTTCCCCTTGGCCTTCACACTTTGGGGTGGAGTATCTACTGCAAGGAGAAGGCTCTTTTTATGGAGTTTCCCAGTGTGATTTAGACTCCTATATGATTAGGGTTCTAATCATATAGGAGGCTGCAGGGACAGCCTCCATGAGTGGACCCAACTCCCCATTACATTTCTTTACACTTCACTTCTTTGCTCTTTACCGCTGTTAATCACGAGCCCCTTGAATTAATGTAGATTAAAATATTATAAAGAAAATAGTCAGCTCACAATGCAGCAGATCGGAATTTGATCGCACTTTTAAAAATGATTCCTGCCCTGCCCATACCCAGTTTTAGAATGACATCATTTGGACTGGGACACTGGCTTCATCCAGTTCCTGCAGATGAAACCTGAGAGACACTGAGGAAGAGCTTATTGTTTTGTGACAACAATAAATTATTGCACCTGACAGGAACAGAAAGTTGTAGACCACTCTGAGATACTGACAGAGGGTTGGCTTTGTTGCCAGGAAGGAAGATAACAAGGAGACAATATTTGAATCAGAGACATTTTTCAGGGAACAGGATGTTCAATCACTGTAAATGTATAGGCAAGTATGAAATATTGATAGACGTAAGATGAATTTAAGACCATTTACCAAAATATTTCAACCATAGAGTTGTATCCAACTAAGTTCTACTCAAAGTAGATCCACTGAAATTAATGGAGCTATATTAGTTGTGTTTATTAATTTCAATGGGTATACTCTGAGTAGGGCTAGCATTGGATATAACCCATAATCTCAACATCCTTTTTTGCACTTGAGGTAAAACTATATCACAAACTTTTGGAAATCTTACTCTGTCACACTTTTAATCATCATGTCTGTAATCCAAAGCTATGATTCTCCATGAAGGCATATGGCAGCAGCATAGCTGGGGGGGGGGGACACACGAGCACTGAGCACCACTTTCCCAGGGGGCAGCACTTACGCAGGGCCTGCAGCGCACTCGAGTCATGCGTCTCTCCTAGGAGTGACACAGTGGCTCTGGCTGGAGACCCTCAGCTGGAGTGCAGCTGAGGGAGAGGTAGCGGACAAACTCCATGCAGGCTTCGCCCAGAGTGCCCTGCCCGGCTTGTCCCACCCCCATGGGCAGCTCATCCCGCTGCATATGGTCTATCGCCATGGGTCACAATGTGAGGTTCTTCCTTTATATGCACATAGCTAAATTTTGCCCAGTGTTCTGTGTTTGAGGGATGTGTTTTTGAAAAATGGCGATCCATCATTTGCTTCAGAACTACAGTAGTTGTTTCGATCTTTTCTCCATTTGGGCATCTGATTACACTGAGCCACTTTAGCCTTTACAACATTGATTAAAAGCAATTCAGGCTCTATATTCTCAAAGCTGATAAGATGTATTAATGAGCATTTGTTCCTTTATTTTTATTTTTAAATATCTGAATACCATTTTTTATTTAAAACTCACAAAGCGGTGTACAGCATGATGCAACAATTATAACCCCTCCCCCAGCACCTATAGTAAATCCAGAAATTAAGAACAGATTGGCAGTAATGTCAGCACTGAGTCAGACATAGGTCAGCAAGAAAGGAAGCAAATCTCTGATGCCAGTGAAGTTAACACTTTATTCAAGGAAACAAAATAATACAACTCTGCCTAGTGGTCTCAGCAACCCTTCCCAGTATGTCTTGCCCCTATGGAGCAGTTGCCAGGACTGAAGGTCCCTGCCTTCCACCCTCTCTAAGTCTCCTCCTTTCCTGGATGTTTCCCAAGCAGTCTCAAACTGTGTCTGCTCACCTCTGATCTCTGTTCTGCTCTTCTCATTACTCTGTATGTTCTTGGAAACTGAGGGGAGAGGAGCTTGTTTCAGCAAGAGGGGGAGACTCCCTGGCTTCTTCAGCAGTCTCTTGATTCCCCCACCCTCTGCTTCAGCCTCAGAGTCTGAAGTGCTCCCTGTCACAGGTTCTTCTTGCTTACTAAACCCTGTTGCCGCTTCAGCTTCCGACACCTCCTCCCAGCCATCTTCTCCCTTTGAGCTCTCATTGGTGTCCCACCACCAATCCCCTGGCTCTGAGCCTTCCTCCTCTGGAGTTTCCCTCAGGGGTTCCCTGGCTGGTGCCTCCCACCACTCCTCTTCGTCCAGCCAATTAATTACCATCAAGGTGTGGGAGAATAAGTGAGCTTTCGGCAGGTATCAGAATGCCACCAGAGAGGAGGGGGTTCCACAGAGATGGGCCACAGCAGAAAAGGCCCTTCTCCTACCCAGATGTTGCAAGATGGACCTCTGCCAGGTCTCATTAGCTGACCTGCTGACCAGTTGGAAACACGTGCCTGACTTGTAACAGAAGGTGGTGCATCTCAGGAAGAAATGCTCTGCCTCACCTTAACTCCTTCTTACCCTCACAGTTCCAGTGGTGTCTTATGACCTTAGAAGTTCTCATAAATGCTGTCCCAGTTACTCCAATGGAGAAAGCAGAAGCATGTTGTCCTCAGTAGCTGCAACGCGCCATAGGGCCTAGTAGATATCAAACAAAGGAAGAAGAAAGGACCAGGCACTCTCCAGATTCCTGAGCCACGTAAAGTTCATTGCATGGCACAAGGAATTTGATGTACAATGTGGGAGCTGGGGCGAAAGGAACGTGCATCCAAGGTTGAACCCCACATTGGGATAAGCAACAACTTGTGCCTCGCTACCACCTTTGGGATCTGCTCTAGTCAGTGCAGCAGCTCATAGGACTGGACCCATTTTAACATAGCTTGACCTTAAACAAGACCCACTTTCTGTTTTACACTGCTAATTTAAGCCACAAATCAATAGAACTGCTTGCTGAATTTTGGTCACTTAGCTTCAATGCGAATGAGAATTAGAGAGTCATGGGCAGAAAAGGTGATTTCTCTTGGCATTTAAAGATGGGATTTTCATTTGAATTGCACATTACTTGTATATCTGTTGGAATCTTTCACCCAGAGTGTGAATGACTTATTTTTGCACAGCTATTCAAGGCAGTTTCCCCCCTTATCCCTAGCCTTAAATGTCAGTTAATTTGTCATGTTTATGGCAGATGGGGGAAATGATGTCGAACACAGCTGTCACCCTCTGTGTTTGGCCTTGGCAGTTTTTCTGCAACGAATGAATCTTCCAGCTTGTTTACCCTCCAGCCCTTAGTTAGCCGAAACTGCCTTTTACTCAGCTGCAATTAAGAGGGCATCTGAGACTTTGTGAATTCCTTAGTCCATTAGTTTGAGCTTAGCCTAATTACGCTGGGTAAAGCTTGTTTCTGTTCTTTTAATTACCTAAATTTGGTTTATTCAAAGAGGGACCTGGCTGGGTTAGTTCCAAATTTGCCACTTTACAAGTTCAGACTAAGAAAAATGATCTTTCAAAACTTTGCAAAAAGCAGTTTCATAGGAATTTCTAAGCTCCCCCCCCTCCTGCACCTTTTAAAAAAATTAAGACACAACCCACCAGGAATTTCTTTTATACAGCGCTCATTGATATGAATAGGAGCAAGGCAAGAGAATTACTAGGTCCTTCAGTGAGGTTGGCAAAGGGGACTCACTGTTGAAATGTGGCAATGTTTTTTCCCCCCCTTGGTTCACAAGGCGATGGTGGCACTTTGTTTTCTGCCAAGTGCTGTACTAACTCTGTTCATTTCAGTTTACCTTGAGTGATTTGGGATTAGCACGTTGGGAATGATCAGCCTGTGTGGGAGAGGAAAGATGAGTCAGGGGTGATATCATGGAAGTTTATAAAATAATGCATGGCATGGATAAATACTCTCCCCCCTAATAACACTAGAACTCCTGGACTTCCAATGAAGCTGACTGTTGGAAGACTGGAACTCGCTCCCATGGGAAGCAGTGATGGCCACCAGCTTGGATGGGCTAAAAAAGACTTAGACAAATTCATGGAGGAAACGGCTCCATGAGCTACTAGGCATGATGCTATGTTATGCCTTATCTCCACAGTTGGAGGCAGTTTCTGGAACCAAACGTCCCCGTTTCCTGGGGACAGTCCCCGGGTTTACAAATCAGTCTCCATGCAAAATCCATTGAAGTTGAAAAGTGTCCCCGGATTAATTGAAAAAAATCTGGTAACCTTATCCCATAGGCATCTAGCTGGCCACTGTAAGAACTAGGTGGACCACTGGCCCAATCCTGCAAGCTCTTCTTATGTTGTGTTCTTAAGCATTGGAAACATGCAGAAGCTGTGTGTTTGCCTCCTGTTTCTTCTCAAGTTATCCTTATTTTACTGTGTTTTATTTATTAGACAACTTTGCTGGGGAAACACAGGCTGTTATGTTGTCATGTTTGTGAATGAGGATCTCTGCTAGTGTAAGGACTTAGAAGCTCAACTGGATATAAAGGTAAAGGGACCCCTGACCATTAGGTCCAGTCGTGACTGACTCTGGGGTTGCAGTGCTTATCTCGCTTTATTGGCCGAGGGAGCCGGCGTACAGCTTCCGGGTCATGTGGCCAGCATGACTAAGCTGTTTCTGGTGAACCAGAGCAGCACACGGAAACGCCGTTTACCTTCCCGCCGGAGCGGTACCTATTTATCTACTTGCACTTCGTGCTTTCGAACTGTTAGGTTGGCAGGAGCAGGGACCAAGCAACAAGAGCTCACCCCGTTGCGGTGATTCAAACCACCGACCTTCTGATTGGCAAGTCCTAGGCTCTGTGGTTTAACCCACAGCGCCACCCGCATCCCAAGGTGTAGTGTACCAGGACTATATTTCTCAGCCTAGGATTGATTCTGACTCCCACTGGCTAAAATTAATTTTGTATTTTTGAGAGGAGCCACCGTGTTTGTGTGTGTTTGCGGTGGGTATGGTGATGCAGCAGAGATGTACAAATGTGCCTCAGCTTGTTCCAACATCCATTAACACTTTTCTATTCCACTGCAATTGGTTAATTTTGAACAAGTCTGTGTTTTGTTTTCTTGTCCCCTGCTGCGGAAATATACATATTTTCACATATCTCACAGCACACAACAGTCATGCATATCTCAGCCATCAACAATCAATTATCTTCCCTGTGTGCTCCCTTCCAAGTTAATGACTTTCTAGAGGGGTAGCCCTGTTAATCTTTTGTATTAAAAAACAAGAGTCTTGTGGCACCTTGAAAACAAAGTTAATGAAGTAAGCTATGTTTGAAATTCTAATGATGTCTACTTGGAAGTAAGTCTCATTGAATTCAGTGGATCTTACTCCTAGGTGGGTGGGATTAGGATTGCAGCCTTTTAACCTCTCTTTCTCACTTAGCCATATATGGTTTTTTTAATTGCAACATCTTACTTCATAAATGCAAGTTTTAGATATGCATGTGTCTGCTGAAGCCTATCATTCCTCCATTATTTATATTTTAAGTGTTTGTAATAAACATTCATTTATTTTTATTTTATTTAACAAAATTTATATATCACTTTTTTGTATATCAGATTCAGGGATTCCTGGATGAAATGGATTATCAGATTAAAGTAGCAAATTTAACCCCATTTACCTGGGAGTAAGCCATGTTGAAGTCAGTGGTACTTACATCTGAGTAGACATGGCTAGGATTGCAGCTTTAGTAGATACAGGCTGCCTCTAGCAGTGAATAACAACAATGAGCAACACAAGCACAGAGAGTGCAATGAGACTGAGTGTTTGGGGGGGGGAGGGAGGCTTGGTTAATTTCATTGTACACAGGTTGTGCATTGACAATAAAGGTATTATTATGATTATTATTGTCAACAAACAATGCTTCAGAAAAAGGAAAAGCAAAAATACAATTGTATATTACTGGATATATAAATCATATGGGTAGGACATGGGTGGCGTTGTGGTCTAAACCACTGAGCCTCTTGGGCTTGCCGATCAGAAGGTCGGCATTGGGGTGAGCTCCCGTTGCTCTCTCTGAGCCTCTGCCAACCTAGCAGTTTGAAAGCATACCAGTACAAGTAGATAAAAAGGTACTGCTGTGGTGGGAAGGTAAACGGTCTTTCTGTGCGCTCTGGCTTCCGTCACAGTGTTCCATTGCGCCAGAAGTGGTTTAGTCATGCTGGTCACATGACCCAGAAAGCTGTCTGAGGACAAATGCCAGCTTCCTCAGCCTGAAAGCGGAGATGAGATCTGCACCCCATAGTCAAATTCAACTGGTCTTAACTGTCCAGGGGTCCTTTACCTTTTTACCCTAACATTTATAAATAATATACATTGTAAATAAATGAGCATATCATTTATGCATAATGTATGCGTGTTAAAAAAACAGAACACTTTTGTTGTTGAAAACTAAGCCAAAAAGCATCCATAGCAAGACTCTGTGCCGTGATGAGTGTCAAATAGGTGGATGGAAGGAAATCTGTTTTCAAAACATTCCTAAAGTGAGAGCAGGTTGAACACTGTGAATAGGAGCTGAGTTTGACTCTGAAGCAACTCTGCACCGCCCCTACCTGGGTCCATTGGCAAGGCAGGTCCGGCCAGTGAGGGGCCCTTCTGAGTATAACCTGGCCAATTGCTGATGCCAGGTCTCCTGAAGCCCCACATTGGTCAGGAACAATGTGGGAGGGAAAATGCTCAGTTCCCCTCTCAGTTTCATAGCCTTTCAAGGCACAATAGTTGTTTTTACAACATGAGGTCTATAAATATGCCTTTTCTCTCTTTGAAAGCTATTGTCCTTTAGACTCCAAAAGCTGTAACAGCTAGCAGTTTTCCACCTGCGTGAGCGTCTTTTCAATGTACGGTGGTACCTCGGTTTTCGAACATTTCGTTTTTCAAACACTATAAACCCGGAAGTAATTGCTTCGGTTTTTGAACACGCCTTGGAAGTCATACATGCCACTCGGCTTCTGTTGAGTGCAAGATCCTGAGGCCTAGCTAGCGGCTACTGAGTTTTTGGTTTTTGAATGTTTCAGAACTCGAACAGTCTTCCGGAATGGATTACCTTTGAAAACCAAGGTACCACTGTATACCATATATATAGCCCTATACACAATTAGTACCTGTGTGGCAGCTTTTCATGGGGGATCAGACCATGTAACAGTGCAGTACAATGAGTGCATATATAATTGCTTCCTTTTTTGTGTGACCCTCATAATAACCATATAGCAATCTGCTTTTCCTGATCAATGATGAAGTCATATGGGTAAGGTGGGCTGTCTCAGTATATTGGCCTACATGTTTTCCTGCTTTGCCATACAGAATTAATCAAGAGTTTGGTTTAGTATGTTGTCTGAACCTGGGCTCCTGGTCTAACTTTCTCCAGACTAACCACAAAGCTTTGTCCTATGGTTGATGACTCACAGTTTGTCCAGTTCAGAAAAACCATGAGTCCAGGTGTGGCCAACATTGTAAGATGAACTGTGGCTTTGCTCAGTGTGGTGCAGTAGCAAAACAGCTTGGGAGGAGTGAAGTAACCAGAAGCCCACCTGTTTGTGCTTTGCTTAGAGTAATGCACATACCTGGCCATTGTATCCATTGTGTTTGCAGCCTGGGATTATGGACAAGTTTTTGAATTCTCTTGGGTCTTGATTCTCCCATAGCCACAACCTAGGATTCAAGCAGAAATCAGGCATGGCTCTGGCCCTCTGCCTTCCCAACCTGCTGCCTTGCTTCCAGCTTCCAGCTTGCATAACTCTCAACTTGGGCCTTTGTCATTCTAATGACCAGTCAGTTGAGGGAAGGGAACCCACACAGAGCTTCTCCCTTTGTTTCCTTAATGGTCCATTACCACACCGGGAAGCTAGCCTTGCTGTTTCAGGAAATGAATCTGTGTTGGATCCAGGAATCACAAGAGTATTGCCATAAAACCTACCCCCTCTGTCCCAAATGCATAACAGCATTTATATATATGTAAGCTTTCAACAAATGCAACATTCAGAGAAGTGTGAAATTTGGTGGTTCACTAAATTCCGCACATTAATTCCAAGCAGTGCAGATCAGGTCCTTTTGCATAAGAATGTGCAAAGATTCAATTCCTCATCACTACTTTCGCTCATTTTCCTTCAATGAGACTGAACTGATTTAAATCTCTTCAGTTATCACATGGTGTTGATCAGACCTGTGTTTAGCTTCCAGAGGGCTATTTCATCCTGCTAACCCTGAAATTATGGAGAATACAAGCAGAGCTGCATGCCAGCTCATGTGCTATTAAACTTATCTACTTGACTGGTCTGGGATATATGCTGTGACATCTGATACATTTGAATAATTTGAAGTTTGATAAATAGGACTTTTGCTTACATATAGTTGGTGCAGGACATTTAGTGAATTTAGATGCTGATCTTTGACTTTCCTGAGAGGTATTTACTCTGAGGCCCTGACTGTTCTGAATGTAATGCGATTTGGATCTTGATCAGCCTCAATGATGGAGCAGTACAGTTAAGGAGGAAATCTGGACAATTAACTTGACAAATTTTCCATGCCAGCTTTCTTAAAAAACGTATATGAAGTATTACCTGTCCAGTCATGAGTAATTTCCGCAGATGACAAATCAGTCCAAGACAGGCGGCTTGTGTTTAACACTTTGGTTTATGATTTTGAAGACTCTGACATGACTGATTATGCTAAGGCCTGGAGCAATTTACTGAATTAATGAATTAATTACTAATACATGAGAGTGATTAATTGAGATGCTTCTTTGGATCTTATTCAGCGTAATGAAGCTTGAGCAATGACAGGTGCAGACTTATGGGCTAGATTCTGCGGCTTTTACTCACGTGAACATCCAGTAAAGGAAATTAGTTTCCATGCAGAAAGTGGTGTTGAATCAGGCCTTGTGAGATTAAATAGAAGGAAATGCTTGGGGACATCATCTTAAACTCCCTGCAGTTGGTCAGGAATTTGCCATTAGGTTAATGAAGGCATGGTTCTGTTCTCAGGTGGATTAATAAATGCTGTTAAGACAGATTCTTATGATTGTTTTTCTCCCTTCAGAAATTCACCTTTTCGGGGTCATTTCACACATTACCTTTCCTAACAAGGAATTAATCTCTGTGCCAGTGGGGAGAAGTTGAAAGCACGCACACACCATAGTATATGAATACTAACGGAGCATTTTTCCTATGCTGGTATGCACACTCAATGGCTACCTAGTTCTGGTACTTGGGATAAAAGATTTGGGGAAGGGCCATAGCCCAGTCATATATCATGTTCCCTCACATATAGAAGGTCCCAGGTCCAAACTGCTTCAGTGGGTGGTGGACACTCTGAAGCTATTTCAGTAGAGCCTGGGCTGCCATCTGTCAGGGAGAGCAATGGGCAAATCTGACAATGAGAATTTCCTCTCAGTTTCTCATTTTTTACATTCTTAAGCTCACTTCTCCAGATTTCCTCATCAGTTTGATATCTATCTATATCTATCTATCTATCTATCGACTCATGAAAATTCACCAGTATTTTAGTGCAAATTTCTCCCAATATACACACTTTGGCAAAGCAATTTCCCACAATATGATGCATTTTTATATGTTATTTCCTATAATATGTGCATTCCTATGCACACTTTACCCGAGTATATGCAGTTTTGTACACATTACCTGGCTGGAGAACTGCACTACAAAATTCAGAGACGTGCAAATTTTGAAGGCTGAATGTGTTTCGATTCATGTATTGTTTCAGAAAATATGAATTATGTTGGGTCACCTTTGAATGCAAACTGAATCACATTTGTCCCCTATCCCTAGACAGGGATGCTGTTGTTGCAGGTTTCTGGAAGAAGCAGGGGGTTGGACTGGGCGATCTCCACAGCACCTCTCAAGTCTAATATTCTGTGCATCTAGATTTTTCTTATTATAGCTCAAGCCTTTCAACAGATTTACAATAACATCACTCTGTAAATTGCAAGTGCTCTCTCCATATTCTAGTATGTTCTTTATGACCTCACCCAGTTGCTTGCTTATCAGTTTACATTACTTTGTAACAACCTGACTTCAACACGAAGCTAAGCTTTGACTAAATTGGGTGTCCTTTTAAAGGAAACATAATTAAATAAGGAGCTGTCCTCTCCAATCTCAGTGATTGAAAAGGAAGTCTACATGCTTGCTGAATATACTGGACAAGATTATTACAGTAAACATTGGCTTTCATTTATATGTTGATTGAGCTTCACAAAGCGCTGGTTTATAAACACAATTACACATAGCTCAAGACGGTTTTTGGCACAATGACTGCAAAGTCAACTAGACTATATGTGAAATGTTAACACAAAATTTTGGCCTATAGTCATTCGAAGCTTTTGAAGCTCAGTAGAAGTAGGAAAAAAAGGTGGCAGGTTTTCAGCTATGAACCCCATCACTGGAGGCTCTGCACAAGAGCTTCTGCCTGCACAAGGAGACTTCCCCCCATATCCTTCCCTGTGTTTCCCAAAAATGGCATGAGGGGATTGGGAGAATGCCCCCAAAACCACCCATGGGGGGAGGGGAGAGGGGTCATTCTGTCTGGCAAGCTGAGATGCTTATGTATGTAGATGGAATGTTTGCAATAGCACAACACTAAATTCCACCCTATGTAAACCACTATCTTCCTATAATCCAATCTCAGTGAATTGTATGAAGTGGTGGCTTTGCGTTTGTGCAGGAGTGGAATACCTCTGCCCCCAGGGCCAAATTTGGCCTGCCACAGGTTGTTGGGGTATATTTCTGTGTGCATTCACCAGGGAAGCTTCAGTCAAGCTCACCACAGGAAACAGATGTTTAGCAGAGTTTGCTTTTACTTGGCACACACACACTATATATACAGTTGTTGCACATAGACATCTTTCTCTGATCCCAGAGAGAGTTCTTTGCTTCAAAAGTTCTTGCTGTTCCAAAGTTCACAGCAAGTCCTTTGTTCAGCTGCTTGCAGCTCTGTGCAAAGTGTTCCACTTCCTTCCACGATTCCAGTCAGTCTCTGTTGCTTAGATCTCTCATACTTTCCCAGCCAGCAGACTACTGAATACTGTAACTTCTGCTCCTTATCTACATAGGGACTATGTGCAACTTCTGCCTAGCAGCAGTGATAAGACAGTCAGAAGAGTCAGACAAATGCATTGCGGGGAATGAGTCAGCATTACCAACTCATGTGGAATTAACCCATTAAACATCTTCCTTGACACAGGTCCCAGTTGGGCCCACAAACCACGGTCACTGTGGCCCATACCTGACATCATATGTGATGTCAAGTATTGGTCAGTTAGAGTGGTGGCTGGATTGGCAGCGCAACTAAGTTCACTGTAGAGGAAAGGGGTGGAACACTATCCCGAGAGAGATGCACCTAGCAGCATCACTACCGTCTTTTAGACACCAAGGCATTTCACTCCTAATAGAGGTTCATCTTTTAGGTTTAAGACAAATCTTTTGCAGAGAGTGACAAATAAATAAATAAATAAATAAAATAAAATAAATAAAATAAATAAGAACAAGAAAAAAAATATGTATGTGTCCAGGTCAGGACCAATGATATTCCAATGATCAGGTTACAGAAGATGCAGAAGGGTTTTCTCTGTGGCTGTTTTTCTGTTAGGGAACATCTTTCCCATTGCTGTCCACCAGAGTCTGATATGCAGATAAGGTTTCGTGGCTGCTTCTCCTATGACTGAAATGTCTTCCTCACCAAAGCCTGAGCATCTTTTAGATCTCAGGGAAGCTCACACAGGAGAGTAAAAATATATTTATTCAAGAAAAAAATATAAACAGCTTAGTCAGAAAAAACTCTAAGCGGTGTACATAATAAGAAATTATTATCAATAGAAGGTAGATAAAAGCCGCAACGCTGTGCATTTCAAAGCGTAGTACAGCCTGCAATCTGTGAAACAGTTGTCCTCTTCATTTAGGTGATTTCAGAAGCTGTCTTGATTGATGTTGCCTGTTTGAGTAGCATTTTTTTAAAATGTGAGTGCAAGGCAAGTTTTCAGCTCTCTGTTATAAAATTCACTTTGACTTCAATACCCATCCTGCGGTGTGGGACAAGCGGGTTACCTTGTACAGAGCGGCAAGATGCTGTCAAGTAGTTTTTCATATTCAGAACAACAAGAACTCAGATATTCAGACTGAAAGCTGGAATTCAGACCTCATGATGTGCTGAACTCTCTTCAGCAGGAGATTTCTCACAGACTTTAAGTGTGTCTTGCTGTTGTCTGAAAGCAAAAGACACATTTCCTAATCTTATTCAGACTTCTTCTTGCTTCTTACAAATGCAATTGGCTCTATTATCAGTTGTCACATAGTACTTCACAACACAAAAAGTAAATAGAAATCGAAACAGATATTTTGATAACATTATTTATTTAGGGTTGAATCCAGATTTAGTCATACTTAGTAAAAACCCATTAAAATTAATGGGACAACCTTTGGAGCCCTTCAAAGGGGGCTCTTGGGAGACAGGTTCCCATCAGTCTTCTTCATCCAGCTGGTCTGAGCTTTCCTTGGGAGGCTCTTGGGCTGGTGGCTCCCAGCTTTCCTCTTTAGCCAACCAGGCCCTGACACAAGGAGGGCTGGGAAAGAGACGTTTGCCTGAAATCCCAGAGAGTTCCTGCCAGCCATTGCAGACAATACTGACCTAGGTAGACCAATGGTCTGACTCAGTATAAGGCACCTTCCTATGTTTGTATATCCAGGTAGTGTATCCACAGCAGTGACCAGGGGAGGAATGATAGCTGGGAGGAGCAGAGAGAAGAAACACCCGTATCAGCACAACCGGATGCCTTCATCTTCCCAACCTGCAACAAAACATGTCTCTCCCATATCAGTCTCTACAGCCACAGCAGGTGCTGTAACTCTCCAGCGCTTTGACTTTACTCCCGAAGGCGCACTCTTCCATTGTCTCCCAAGACAGATGGATGCCAACTATTTCAAAGATAAATTTCAGGGGCTGGCACAAGAACATAATAGTTAAAGAAATGCTTAAATAAGTAAAGGTATCTAATATACAACTCCTCACACTGAAGACATCATATTATGCACCATCTTAGCATCATATTGTATAGCCCAAGGGTGAGTTTGGAGGCTGTGGCGAAGGATGAGTAAAGTCAGAACGCTATAATGACACAGTGCTGTAGGTTATTTCCCCCCAGCATGAAACAACACACCTTTTAATGCAGAATTAAAAGTAAGAGAATACCTGGGACACCCCCATCTCACTGATAGGATTTCCCAGGTGGATAAATAAGTATTTGCCATGGGTGTCTGGTTTTTGGTTTGTTTTAAATGCATTGCCTGTTCTTTGTGCTTTTCTGTTGTTTTATTGTACGTCCCCTTGAGATGATTGTGTTGAAGGCAATTAAATAGCAACAACAACAATATCAAGCCTACATCTTTGATTCCCCCTTTCCCCTTGTCGTTAGGGACAAAAATATATGTCATGTCACCTAGAAACTAGAAATCTCAGATAAAACTGTGACAATAAACTGTGGAAAAGTTAATGAGTTCCTCTTGCATGTCTATTTCTGCAGAAAAGTTCTACAAAAAAAATTCACAATAGACATAGTTATTTTGGAACAACTATCATAGAGTTTAGGATAAGATACTGTATTTTCCTAGCCCGCTCTAAATGATTGCAGTTCACTAGACAACAGTTGCCTAATTTCATGCTTATAAGGAGTTTGTCTAGATAGACTTACATAGCTATTTAAGCTGCAATCTTATACCTGCTTGCCTGGGAGAATGCTCCATTGAAACCAGAGACACTTATTTCTGAGTAGATGTGCCCAGGCCTGTACTATTAGAGCTTGAAACATTTAGCAAGCCTTTGAAATTTGGCACACTTTTGCCCCTTTGCTACTCAACTTTTGCAAGTGAACCTTTACCTTTACTTCAAAAACGTGATGTCTGATTTGTTGTTGCATCTCCTGAAAGTTTTGATTTTGCCAGCTGTCAGATATGAAATCTCTGAATTGGCCAACTGTCAATTGTTATCAGTGTGTGTCAGCTTTCAAATAAAAATCATAAACATTATGACATGTCAAATCTCATAAAGCACTGTCCAGTAACAAAGTTTGGAATCAGATATAATTGGTCATCAAATGCAAATATATAATATTCAGAGTCAACATTTGCAGATGAGGTTTCTGTCATCACATCCAGGTCATGAGGTACGGTATGATCTGAAGGCATGGGATGCAGCAACCTTGCTAAAGCTAGGGAGGTTTTGGTCTGGCCGGTGCCTGAAGAAGTTTGTACCTATGGTCAATTCCGTGCTGGAAGGGAAAGCAGGATATAAATTTAACAACTTCCTCTATGCTCAGAATGTGAGTGCCATTTGTTGCCAAAATGGCACTGCTCATATACACAAGTGAGGTATCAAAAGGCTTGAACAGCAGCAGCCATGGGGTGGGAGAGCCGTAAAGGAGTGAACCCTTTAAAAAAGGAGTCCAAGAAAGACTGAACATGCTCAGTGACCACAGAGTGCTGATTGGAGAGAAAGAAAACGTGTGTGTGTGTGTGTGAGAGAGAGAGAGAGAGAGAGAGAGAGAGAGAGAGGGAATGGAATGGCTGGAATCCTGAACTGGGTGTACTCCACAATGAAATATTTTGTTGCAGTGGCTCCACCTGTAACTCGTTGTAGTTTTAACATTGTTGCAAATGAGTGTCACCTTATTTAGTGAGCAATCATAAGCAGCAACTTGGGGAGGCTTTCTGCGTGTGCGGTCAATGTGTGGCGAGCTTCAACTGGCTCGGAAACACTTGAGACACAACCCTGTCATGCTAAATGCCATCGGGATTTTCCCTTGGTCTTCATCTTTTTTGTCCTTGTGGCCTTCTTGCCATGTAATTTTTTTCTCCTTTTTGACCTCATCAACGATACAGAGAAGGTAGAGCACCCAGACCCGATCATGTTGTACTCCTTGTATAGGAGCATTACCCAACATTAATCTTAGTCTCCTTTTAAAAAAATGCCTAGATAGATTTGAGGGAAGGTCACTGATCTGTCTGCATAAGGGACAAGTTTAAATGAATAAATAGCATTTTTAGTAAGTAATTCTTTGTACAAAATCAGTAAATTATGTCTGGATCATGGGTTAACAAGCAAAATCACTCATGATCAGCACTCTCCAAAGGGTTTGTGCCCTTGGGAGAATGTATAATTAAAAAAAAAAAATCAAGCATTGTGGAGATGGTGATGATATTTTTATGGATTTCTTGCCCACCCTTCCATAAGGTCTCAGGATGGGTTGCAGCAATATAAACTATACTGAGTCCTGGCCAAAATATATTCTTATTCTGATGATTACTAAATTTATATACCACTCAGAAGCCATTCTGGAAAGGAGCCATTTACAAACATAAAACCAATTATAAAAAATATGTAGTCACAAATAATTACCGGTACACAAGAAAACAATTAAATTAATATTAAAATAAAGATTAAATAAAACATCCACAATCTATGAGAGTCACTATTGGACGGCTATATTGAAATCAGGAATATTTGATGGGTTGAAATGCATGAGGAGCCATGAGGGTTGCAGCAATGCAACCTAAGAGATCGGGTGGCACATACAACACATATAAATCACCTTTTCTTTACCAGTCTAGCTGAGTCCCAAGATAGAGAAACCCATGGGCTGGACTTGGCCACAAAGCTTCCCGGTCTCTTCAGATGCTAGCTGAATGCCAGCTGAAATGGAGGTGGACATGTCATTGCAAGCTCCACAAGCACTGGGGAAAACTGATAAGCTTCAGAGGCTTCAATGCTGGTTGGTAGCTTCCAGAATGGTGAGATGGAGCCAAGAAGATATGTGGAGCCTCTGAGGAGGTACACTAGTTGGAAAGGTTTTATGGGCCAAATCTGGTCTGTGGGCTGCCAGTTAACTTCATATTCATTAAGGTTAATATGAAACTGGGGGGAACATATGGAGTGAGCCATATGCAGTGTGAGCTAGCCACAATTTATCACCATATCCCTCTTTTCCATGCAGTGCTGTAGCCACATAAACAATAGAAGCATTGCACTGGGCTAAGAGCTGGTTTTGCTTTCCTCAATGATAAACAAGGGAAAAAGCAGTCAATCTACTAAGGTCGTATACATTCCCATTAAACATTAAAAGCTGAGTTCTCTGGTTAGTGTTCCAATAAATTTAATGAGGAGCAACTAGTGTTTTCCCCCAAGCAGATTGGTGATTATCAGCTGAGCCTGACAGGTCGGCTAATGGACTAATAAAATTTATTCTGCTATGAAGAAGACCCTCAGTGGACAACAGCATATTTCTGTTTATAATCTATCTGTATGGATGATTTCAAGTACTTCCCTAAGTATGCTTTAAGCAATAGCGGGTCTGAAATAACATGCAATTCAGTTCATAAGTAGGTTCAGTCCTAAAAAAGTGATTTTTTAAGATCAAAATCCACAGAAGATTGTAGGAAGAAGTCATCCATATCTAAGAAATATTTAGATGCAATTAGCATACAATCCATAAAAGCCTGTTTCCTAACATGCTCTCTCAATAAGTGTTTGGTACATGCTTACAAACTACACATTGAGGCACACACTGAAACATATGGAAGCAGGTGCTATCCTACACGGCTGTGATCTGGCCCCCTTGCACAGTGATTGAGGTCCCAACCCCCCTGGAGGGACCAGAGAAGTGACCCCCATAAGTGGTGGATGTGGGTTTATGAAGGAGGTTTAATACTACTTGGTATCCAGGACTGCAGTCTTTTATCAGGCAGGGCTGTGCACTTTCTAAACAGCTGAAAGCTGAATTACAAGCAAGAAATTCAGCAGGTGATCTGCTTTTGCTGTTGGAATGTTGTACAGACCTATTTTGCCAGGACAGATCCCATTGATGAATTCTATTCATTTTTTTTAAAGTGTTTGATTTTTAGCAGCACCTAGAGATTACAACTAAGTCCAAAAACAAATAGCATCTTAAATTAGAATTTTAATCATAAACATACTAACTTGGACATAAAAGTTATTGAAATCAATGTAATATATCACAGTGCTTGCCAAATATGTTTTGTATCATAGCATTAATGTGAAATATAAATATGCTTCTCTTTGAGAAAGTTCAAATATACCCCTTCTTTGTTCCCCACCAAGTTTCTTTTCTGATTCCACTACTAGGAGGATCAAATGCATTTGAAGGCAGAGAGACCCAGAACCTCTCCGATGATTGGCAGGAGGTTGAGACTGTCAAGCAAGAAAGGCTATTGCAGTCAAGGTGGATTGGGATTTTATGAGTGCACTATAATTCTTAATTTGGCTGCTCACCAGTTCTTAGTCATTGTTCCTTCCTTATTCACAAGTACATATGGCGGTGATCAACTAATGATACAACACTGAAAGGGATACTGCACACGTTCATAATTTTTGCCCACTAAAATATATAAACATGCACCTGAAAAGTATGCAATAGCCTTTTTGTCCTCCTGACCATGTATATAAGAAGAGCTATGCTGGATCAGGCTAAAGGACCATCGAATCCCACATTCTGTTCTCATAGTGGTCAACCAGATACGTATGAGAAACCTGAAAGGAGGACCTGAGCATAACAGCGCTCTCCTTACTTGTGATTCCAATATTTGTCTAATCCTTCTTTAAAGCTATCCAACTTGGGAGCCATCATTACACCCTGTAGAAGCAAAATAAGCCCCCCACTTTAAAAAAAATAAAAAACCTTTTCCAGGGTCCCTTAAGGGAAGAAATAAATGGCCATAACATGTAGACACTGGTAGAAGGTAAGTTTTATCTCCTAGGAGATCAATGTTCCGTTATTATTTCTACTACAGCACATGGAGGAAGCAAGAAATACTGCAGTGATTAGGACAAATTGGGATTGATGTGAGTTGAAGTTAACAGTCATGAACTTGGCCTTGGGCTTGATTTTGCCTACTGCCAAATGCACTCTCCCGATCCAGTGAAGTATGTAAGCAAGAATTTCACTTTAGGAGCCAGAAGAGCTGCTGTCCGATAGATGCTCAGGATGCCAAAGTTCTGTTTTGCTCTTGGCACACAGGCAAAAGCATCAGGGTTAAGTGAGCATTCATTTCTGCAGCTGAAGATTGCTATATCTTTGGCCACAAATGCTCTTAAACTGCGAAGAATGTTAATTGCGACAAGCATTCCAATACAAAGGAATTCACTTCTGTTCCTGCAAAGAGCAGGACAGCCACTATGAGAATTATTAAGCTCAGCCACCTCACTGTAAATAAAATGGTTATGGACTGTGCCCTTTCATGCTCACAGATTATATCACTACCCACCCACCCTCCTCCTGAGCTGTGTCTTCTGGTTTCTGAGCAGCATTTGTTGTGACTCACCAACAGGGACTAAGGGAATGAGCAGCCCTAGAGTTTGAAAGAACTCTGCATAGGCTACATAAAGGAGGAGGACACTTGTAATGGTTCTCGTAAGTCTAAACTTTGCTCTGTGTGGAACAAATGTTCAATCCAATACTCTTACTCCATGTGGTAGTCAATCAGGAACAGTGCCAGATCTTCCAGATTATTTCTTGTCATCAGTCTCCTAAATACAAGGGACTTGCTTCAGGGCAGGAGGAGGGGACAAGAGGGGTGCTGGTACTCCAGGCCAAAGTAAGGTTGGCTATTACATACTTTAGAACAAGGGTTGCCAATGTAATGCCTTCCAAATATTCCTGGACTGTAGGTCCCATCTATCCTGGCCATTGGTCCTGCTGGCTGGGGCAGATGGGAGCTGGAGTCCAGCAACATCTGGGGAGTACCCCTGGGGTTTGGGTGGGATTGATTTTATTGAAGACTTAAGTTGCGTTGTGGAGGAAATTGCTTAAAAGGATATGAATTTTCCAATGAATAAATAGAGCAGGGATGGGCAGCCTGTGACCTTTTAGAAGTTGTTGAGCTAAATCCCACCATCTCTAACCATTGGGCCCTGCTGGCTGGAGCAGATGGAGAGTCAAAGAACATTTGGGAGATGACAGGTTATCCATCCTGCTTGGGTGGTCCTCCTGGTGTATTATGAGCCAGTCAAGTTTGCATTAGAGGCATAGTTTCACTGCCACCACCTTCCTCCACCTCCCATTGTGTTTCAAGGCACCTGTCTCTTGAAATACCTTCCAAAGATTTCCAGGGCATAGCTTGAATGTTGAGGAAGGCAAGAGCATTTCCCTCAAATTTTTTTTGCATAGCATCTTAGACCTTTCCAGTGAGGAGGAGGAAGTGTGTGTGTGTGTGTGTGTGTGTGTGTGTGTGTGCATGCACAGAGTTAGGTGCCAGGCTGCACTTCATGTGTGCATTTGGTTCAGATGTTAAAATGACTGCACTTAGGTATGGGGCAGAGCTTGATGCCATTTGGCCTATGCATGCATATTCTATTTCCTTGAACAACTGGAAAGGGCTCCTGTGCGATGGAAACAGGTCATATTCCTCCCTTGCTACATGGCTGTTGTCTCCACCACTGCTGAACCTCCTCAGGGTGGGAAGGGAGCCAACTTTAAAAACAAAACAAAATTATGAACATGTCTGGTGTTAGATGTTGAGGATGATGTCTGGAAGAAACGAAGAGCAGGGATATTACGGACAGAGGGAGGGGCAAAATTCTTAGCCAAGCGAGAAGACCAGTGAGCTATGTAGGGCACTGATGACTCAGTGTCAAATCACAAATACAATCAGTGGCATTGTAGCCATTTGAAAATGTAACTACATGGAGACTGACTGCTCCACCTGGCAAGCCATTTGTCTGAGAGTGCCCTGCATGGATAATGAACAATTGGGAGCATTTGGAGCTGCCATCTGGATGTCCCCATCTTTTTAGATTGATAAAGTAAGTTTGCTTCCATCCCTGATGCTAAAAGACCCAGGAAAAACAGTAGATGTGATATTAATAAATATAACAGCAATACATGTTACCATGGCTTTGCTGCATGGCCTCAGGCAAGCCAATTAACTGACCTCTGCTGGGTTTCCCGCCTTCTATAATGCTAGCCTAATGATAAATTCCCTTCCTTGCAGGATTGTTGTGGGGCCCCACTTCATTAATATTTGCAAAGAGCTTAGGTGGAAGGTGGAGGAGAAAAATAGATTCAACTTTCTTGCACAATAGCTTTAAGGCTCTATCTAGATAATATGAAAGTTCTGTCAGTGTCCTTAAGTGCAGGGATTTCTTAACCCAGATTGCCAGTGGTTGAGGATGGGGAGAATACAAATTGGAACATTAGTGAGGGGTTCAGAGGGCTTTAACCTTTTGTCCCCCCGCTCCAAATCTGGTCCCAATTGTGATTCCCTGCATGCTAGAAACTTCCATAGGGGAAAAAGCTCTCACTTAATTAAATGTGAGCCTGTTTTCCTTATGCAAATTACTGGCATGGCAGGTCACAATATAAAGCGTCCTGTACGCCTGTGCTAAAGTTCCATATCACCCATCCCAATTTGCGTAGAAAACCACTCTCAGCTCTAAGTAACAGCACGTTGTTTCTAAAAAGTTTGAAAAATGTTAACATGATGCCACAGTATCCTCCTTGCTCAAAGCAGATCTGAAAAGGCATTCATTTCCCCCATCTCCACACAGACCCCATTTAGCCAGCACGTGTAGACACAAAGTCAGAAAAGCTAAAGCACAGAATGAACTCAGGCTTGCTAGAGAGGTTAAAAGCAACAAAAAAGGCTTTTATGGGTATGTTCGTAGCAAAAGGAAGAACAAAGAAACAGTGGGGTCACTCAGAGGAGAAGATGGTGAAATGCAAACAGGGGACACAGAAAGGGCTGAACTCCTCAATGCCTTCTTTGCCTCAGTCTTCTCCGATAAAGAAAACAATGCCCGACCTGAAGAATTTGGAGCAAATGATTCAGCAGAGGAAACACAGCCCAGAATAACTAAGGAGATAGTACAAGAATACTTGGCTAGTTTAAATGTATTCAAGTCTCCAGGGCCAGATGAACTGCATCCAAGAGTATTAAAAGAACTGGCAGATGTGATCTCAGAACCACTGGCAGTCATCTTTGAGAATTCCTGGAGAACAGGTGAAGTCCCAGCAGACTGGAGGAGGGCAAATGTTATCCCTATTTTCAAAAAGGGGAAAAGAGAGGACCCAAATAATTACCGCCCAGTCAGTCTGACATCAATACCAGGGAAGATTCTGGAGCAGATCATTAAGCAAACAGTCTGTGAGCACCTAGAAAGGAATGCTGTGATCACCAATAGTCAGCATGGATTTCTGAAAAATAAGTCATGTCAGACTAACCTGATCTCGTTTTTTGACAGAATTACAAGCCTGGTAGATGAAGGGAACGCAGTGGATGTAGCCTACCTTGATTTCAGCAAGGCATTTGACAAGGTGCCCCATGATATTCTTGTAAAGAAGCTGGTAAAATGCGGTCTTGACTATGCTACCACTCAGTGGATTTGTAACTGGCTGACTGACCGAACCCAAAGGGTGCTCATCAATGGTTCTTCTTCATCCTGGAGAAGAGTGACTAGTGGGGTGCCACAGGGTTCTGTCTTGGGCCCGGTCTTATTCAACATCTTTATCAATGACTTGGATGATGGACTCAAGGGCATCCTGATCAAATTTGCAGATGACACCAAACTGGGAGGGGTGGCTAACACCCCAGAGGACAGGATCACACTTCAAAACGACCTTGACAGATTAGAGAACTGGGCAAAAACAAACAAGATGAATTTTAACAGGGAGAAATGTAAAGTATTGCACTTGGGCAAAAAAAATGAGAGGCACAAATACAAGATGGGTGACACCTGGCTTGAGAGCAGTACATGTGAAAAGGATCTAGGAGTCTTGGTTGACCACAAACTTGACATGAGCCAACAGTGTGACGCGGCAGCTAAAAAAGCCAATGCAATTCTGGGCCTCATCAATAGGAGTATAGCATCTAGATCAAGGGAAGTAATAGTGCCACTGTATTCTGCTCTGGTCAGACCTCACCTGGAGTACTGTGTCCAGTTCTGGGCACCACAGTTCAAGAAGGACACTGACAAACTGGAACGTGTCCAGAGGAGGGCAACCAAAATGGTCAAAGGCCTGGAAATGATGCCTTATGAGGAACGGCTAAGGGAGCTGGGCATGTTTAGCCTGGAGAAGAGGAGGTTAAGGGGTGATATGATAGCCATGTTCAAATATATAAAAGGATGTCACATAGAGGAGGGAGAAAGGTTGTTTTCTGCTGCTCCAGAGAAGCAGACACGGAGCAATGGATCCAAACTACAAGAAAGAAGATTCCACCTAAACATTAGGAAGAACTTCCTGACAGTAAGAGCTGTTCGACAGTGGAATTTGCTGCCAAGGAGTGTGGTGGAGTCTCCTTCTTTGGAGGTCTTTAAGCAGAGACTTGACAACCATATGTCAGGAGTGCTCTGATGGTGTTTCCTGCTTGGCAGGGGGTTGGACTCGATCGCCCTTGTGGTCTCTTCCAACTCTATGATTCTATGATTCTATGATTCAGACAAAAGGAAGAGATTGGCTGTTAACAGTTTGGTTAGATTTATCATATTGTTTGCCCCCCTCCACCCAACATAGCTCCATTTCTTGGACAGGTTTACGACTGATTTAAACATCCCTGTACTTCAATGAGCAACCCTTTCCAGGTGACATTTAAATATAGAACGAACACACATAGGTCAGGGCAGGAACCACAACTGTGACCACATTCCCGCCAGATATGTGTTTATTCTACCTCCAGAGGTCATCTCATCACTTGATAACATAGGTGAACATAGTGCTTCCTTTGAAAAGCGCTATGTTTGAGATGATGTCAGGAGATACAAAATCCTTGCCTGTGGTATTTCATCTGTGGATGTTCTAACAGTATCGGCTTGGGTTCCATAAAAAAAAAAGCAGAGGCCTTCACACATCATTTATGTGAAAGGTATTCCATTACTACGATCAAGGAGCAGAAAGGCTGCACTTCTGGTCTCGCCCACAAGGACCTATATAGCACCCCTCAAACCACCCCTGATGCTCAGAGGTATTTGCAAAGGGAAAAACTGTGTACATAGACCTCTGCACACATAGAATTCCCTGGGAGCTGGAACCTCAATCGCACAGTTTTACAGTTGCTAGGAAAGCCAACACACAGGGGTGTGCATTAGGGGTGTGCAAGAGTTATTTTGGAGTCCATTTGTCTTCCAGAAAAGATCGAGGTTCAGTCCAAAGTATTTTGGATGCTGTCCAGTTCTGCTACGAGTTTGAATATAAATTGCAATTCGTAAAAACAAAGCTTTGTGCCTCTCACTTTTACTTTTATTGGGAGCAGGAGAAAATCTGTAGCTTCCCCCCTGAAATTTGAAGGTTGATTAGTTCCTCCTGAGTTGATAAAATCTGCCAGATTGCAGACCAATAGGTCCAGGAGTTTCTACTGGGCATTTTCAAAATATGATTCTCATCCTTGAACATAGCTTTTAAATATTTTGTCAGGATTCAATGAAATTTACAGGCATGGTAGCCCCTCCTGAAGGGACAAATTCTGAAAAAAATCAGAAGGTAGGTACAGTGGTTTTCCTGTAGGAACAATCTCTACCATTTGGGGTGATTACAAAAGGATTCACTTAATCTACTCTATTGTTTTGTGTACAATTTGTATGAAAACATCATATATAAGAGAAATGCCCTTGGGAAAGAAATCTGCCAAGTTTCAGACAAACAGATGGAGGAGTTTTTGTGCTGGACACCTTTAAAATTATTTAGAAAGTAACTTGTCTAATTTGTTGGTGCTTAGGGAAGAATTGGATGAAATTTCCAAGCATGGGAATTCTGAGAAGATTAATCTTGCCAGTTCTCAGAAAGGTGGCTAAAGCATTTTTTCTACATGGGCACCCTTAAGTAGTGGTCAAAAAGGATTCACAATCCTATTGGGTTATGGGCAATTTGTGTGAAAACTACACAATGACCCCTGGGTAAAAAACCTGTCAAATTACAGAAAAATAGGCCAAGGTTTTTTTTTGGTGTGTTTTCTAACTTTAAAGTTCTTTGGGAGGTAGGTGGGGAGAACTACAAATAAATTGATTCCTTTCCTTTGGTTTTATGGGCAAATATTTTATTATGAAAATGCCAAATATTATAGAGGTACCCCTAGGAAAGTAACCTTCACATTTTGATGGGTACAGGGGCTAAAGAGTTATGATGAATGGGAAAAAACAGCTTCAGGCTTCTGTTCTGCTCAGTTGGTAGCAAACATCACATAAAAGTAAATCTGATTTGACTTGATGTGTAGGTATACGGCACAGAGACAGAAGGACTTGAATGTCCAGGATTTTCCAAGCAAGTACCACTAGCAGAATCAGCAAGAGTACATAATGGACAACAACAATCTGATAGATTGTTTCAACACCCCTTCAGTAATGCACTGTGATTTGAGAACTCTGGTAAAATCACCTCTCTGATTAAAAGCATGACCTGCCCGTCAAAAGAGAGTTCTTCCCCCTCTCCCGATCCTGCTGTTTTCCTTACGTTGTTAACCTAGGGAGAAATGGTTCAGTTTTTGCATGTACATCCAAAACTCTGAAGCACACCAAAGAACTTGGGAGGTTCTTGTTTCCATTTGGGGCAAGCTCCAAATCTTGCTGAAGTGACCCCACTACAGTTATTGATTTAGGATTTGTCCAATTCTTTTGAATAGCTCTAGTGTACATATATAGGCTTCACCTATGCAGATTTCCATGCCTGATGCATGACTGGTTGGAAGGAGCTGCATGACCTTGTGGGTGAGGACAGTAGCAAAGTCTCACTGCTTCATGGTTGCATGGAGACTCCTTCATGTTAGCAACATTTGAAGGGTGCTCCAATTTCTTTCAAACAAACCAGCATTCATGCATGAAAGCAGGGATAGGCAAACTCGGCCCTCCAGATGTTTTGGGACTACAACTCCCATCATCCCTAGCTAACAGGACCAGTGGTCAGGGATGATGGGAGTTGTAGTCCCAAAACATCTGGAGGGCTGAGTTTGCCTATCCCTGAATGAAAGTGTCAATGACTAGAGACTAGTTATAGATGTCTAACTTCTGCGGATAACAACTGCTGTAGATTCTTGTTGCTCAGATCAGGTTTGGACCATCATATTTAGCTATTCCCAAGGATATGCTCCAGCCTGATGGCTCTGCAGCATGGTTGAAACATAATAACTTTTGGGCTGGGACTGCAGTTGTCTCAACCAATCACACATTTGTTGGCCATGTTATGATGGTTTTAGAATATTTTAGGTGAATAAGCTCTTTCTTGAATGGGTAAAACTTATAGGACGGATAGTACATGCTTGCATTCCAATCTTAAACCTATTTAATCAGAAGTAAGCAACACTGTTTGGCATCAGCTTTACTGCCAAGTGCCTAGGACCGCAGCTTCACACTTACTTGGGAGTAAGTCCCATACAAGTCAAGCCGACTTCTGGATAAGGGGAGGGGTGCACATGCACTTCGGACCACTGCTTTGGCTACAATCCTAACCTCACTTACCAGGGAGTAGGCCCCATTCAATTCAATAAAACTTCTCTGTAGATATGATTAGGGTCCTGTTGCTAGTTACTGAATGTTGCAATCTGAATTTGGCCATGTTGGAAAAGAACGGCATAATGGAGCTAGCACTACTTTCTTTAATAGGCTAATGGGGATGTGTGCAGAATCTCAAGATGGAAACACATTTCTCAAGGCAATTTTCCAGTATCATAGATACACAAATGCCACCTATTGCTATGAACAGGAGCCCCACCCCCACCCCAGTACAGTATTCTGGCTTTGATGCATCTGAGAATAATAGGAAACGGAAAACAGGAGGCAGGATCTATTTTCTTCTCACTTCAGCTTTCCAGGCATTCATTTGAAATGGATGAAAATAACAAGGTATTTTGGCACCCGGGGCTACAATTTGGGAGAGGGGGTGGGGAGCTCCTTGGAAAGGCTTTGCTCTCAGTCTAAGGGATGAGCAGGAGGACTGGCACAGAGCAGGGCTTGATTAGTATTGAGCAGAGGTATCTCTCTTGATGAGTCGGTGGCACGTCTCTGATTACTCACTCCTTTCTGCCAAGTCCTTGCAAAGCATGGACTGCATGTCCGGTGCCAAACAACCTCCTTAAATATTAATCACCAACCACAGTGCGCAAATCTAGCACCCGAAAAGGCATACGGAGGAGGTGGTTGGGTAGCCGTGGGATGCTGGTTTTGCTGGAGTGGTGGCAGGAACTGAAAATGGCGGCCAAAGATTGCAAAACATGACATCTACTAAAGAATTTGGTAGCAGCTAATGAATTAGGGTGGCCATGGGCCATACATAGAGGACAGTCCTTTATTTCAAAGGCTGACTGGTCCAAGTCCGGTTTAAAGAGAGCAATGCATAAGAAGGAAGAGCAGGAGCCTTAAGGCTGCCCATCAACCATCAGAACCAGGACAACAGACAGAGCACACAAAGTATTTCCCACTAGGGTGAAATGTATTGTAGTTCTAATCTTGCATCTATGCTTATACATTATTATATGCAACTTTTCTACAAATCTGTATGCTCTTTTCAGTGACCAGTTTGCTCCTTTTGGGGGAACAATGCTTAAGTAGCCATTCTCTACACAATACAGCTATTTTCTACAGAATGCACCATTATAATGGAATTAGACAAATTCAGATAAGCCTATCAATGGCGGCTAGTCATGAAAAGAACAGTGGACCCTCCAGATACGAACTTAATTCGTTCCGGGGGTCCTTAAAGGTAAAGGTAAAGGGACCCCTGACCATTAGGTCCAGTCGTGACTGACTCTGGGGTTGCGGCGCTCATCTCGCTTTATTGGCCGAGGGAGCCGGCGTACAGCTTCCGGGTCATGTGGCCAGCATGACTAAGCTGCTTCTGGCAAACCAGAGCAGCACATGGAAACGCCGTTTACCTTCCCGCCAGAGCAGTACCTATTTATCTACTTGCACTTTGACGTGCTTTCGAGCTGCTAGGTTGGCAGGAGCTGGGACCGAGCAACTGGAGCTCACCCCATCGCAGGGATTCGAACCGCCGACCTTCTGATCAGCAAGTCCTAGGCTCTGTGGTTTAACCCACAGCGCCATGTACCCCGAAAGGTCCGCAACATAAGGTGCCACTTCTGCGCACGTGCATGGAGCGATAGAGTGCTTCTGCGCATGTGTGCATGGCGAAACCCGGAAGTATGCAGTGTTCGCAACCTGAAAGTTACGTTACCCAAAGGTAACGTAACCCGAGGGTTCATTGTATATAGAACCTCCAGACTGGGAGGCAGTATGCTTCTGAATATCTCTTGCTGGGGGAAAATAGCAGGAGAGGCCAAAGGCTTTAATTCCCAGCTCTAGTGCACATCTATTCATGTTTAGGAAAGTACTCCATGCTTGAGAGGAGAGCAATCTAATAGCCCCACTAGACCAGCATATACAGTGGTACATACGCTTCAGGTTACATACTCTGCTAACCCAGAAATATTACCTCGGGTTAAGAACTTTGCTTCAGGATGAGAACAGAAATCGTGCAGCGGCAGCGCGGCGCAGCGGGAGGCCCCATTAGCTAAAGTGGTGCTTCAGGTTAAGAACAGTTTCAGATTAAGAACGGACCTCCGGAACGAATTAAGTACTTAACCCGAGGTACCACTGTACCAGCATAACATCAACAGAGCTTAGTTTGTATCCTATGTACTCTTAGTGGACATGAAGATCACAGGACATCAAAGCAGAGAAGGCAAAGCAACACAAACAGCTGCTCTCCCAGCATCCATGGCAATGTTGCATACACCAACTAATCTGGGAGCAGCATGTGAATGATGCCCCCACATCAGCCATGCAAGGAAGGAGACAATCAAAGCACGGGGACAGGGTAACATCCCACGATGTGGCACCAGCCCATCATACATACAACAAACAACCTGCATGACATAAGGACACCAGAGCAGCATTCACTGTATCAGGAAAGCACTCTGGTGCAGGCATGCAAATATGCCCGATATTATTGTGGGCATTTGTATAATGATTGCCTCTATTTAAAAAGGGCCTGAAAACTCCCTAAAAGCCAAGGGAGAACCATGTGAATCCCCTATTCACCCCCTAGGTGGAAGGAAATTGAGTGAAGGTTCCCGCCCGAGTAAAACTCAACAAACGGCTGCAACAGGTCTCCCAATTCAGTCTATTAGCTTCACCTCTCTCTCAGTTTTCTGACAGCACTTTCCCCGCCTATGCCGGCAAAGCAGTTCAGGAGGTGAACAGAAAAACAGACAGACTTGCAGACATGTGGGATATTATTACAGGAGACCAATACATTTGTGAGGACAGATTTCTTTCTGAAAATGCTGTCAAGTCAATATCATCCATGCAACCTTTCCTCCTCTCATTTTTGTGGCTCGCTGTTAAATACAAACATCAACATCACTTACCCATTTAGCTCATGCTTTGACTCTGATACAATCAGTGCTCCTGTCCCACCTCGTCACAAATGGGCTTGCTGCAGATTCAATCTATAAGAGTGCTGCACTCTGTTAAACATCTAACAGTCTGGGCAGGTGTTGTTGTTTTTTTAAAGGCTTTGTTGATGTAAAACAATACCTTCTCTTCTGGTGGCTAAGAAGAGGCAAAGCTCAGGGATGGAGTATACACACTGCATGCAAAAAGTCCCAGGTGCAGTCTTAGCATCTTGAGGTAAGGCTGGAAAAGACTCTCCTTGCAACCCTAGAGAGCTGCTACCACTTGGCGTGGAAAATATTGAGCTGGATGGCCCAGTGGTCTGACTTTGCCTCCTCCAGACTTTGAAAACTGAATACATTAATAGCACCCTCTCTTGAAAGTAAGTGCCCTTGAGCATCACACTGCTTCCTTCCCAGCAAGTGTACTTAAGATTGCAGAGTTGATATTATTTATTTATATCATATTTATAAAACACCTGCAATCAGCCAGGTGTTATCCATTACACAAAAATAAACAGTTTGTGCTCCAGTAGGCTCAAAAGGATGAGCAAAGTGGGTCAAAGGAGTTATATTTGTCTATATTTGTGCTGATCCAGCTTATTATTCTTATTCTTATTCTTATTCTTATTATTTAACAGTAACTCTAATATGCAACGAACCTCCCTTCCTCTTATAGGCTTATCCTATTCAATTCAGGGATAGAAACTATATTCTTCTTCACTTGCTTATAGAGTTGCTTTCCTCCATTGAAGTGAATGTGGCAGCCAGCATGGACAAGATCACATCTGGGGTTCTGTGTTTCTATCGGGCTGCAATATGTGTAAATTCAGAAGGCTTCTTAACTGCGTCAAGTGAAACCTTAAAGACCATTATTTAAAAGCCCATAAAAAGGAACAGTCTTGTATTCCCTCCCTCTTAGTTATCTTTTCAGAATGGATTTAGAGCTAGAATGGATGGAATGATATGGATGTATTCCAGGGTTCCAGGTATAAAGAAAGAAAAGAAGTCTGACGCATAGCTACTTTTAAATTTCATTTATTTTGAAGTCCACGTATTTTGAACCTCCCTAACCAATCCAGTTATTTTACTGCCACATTTCAAATCACTCTATTTTTTCCAATTTCTAAGAAACCAATTGTCAGTTCCAGATTTCCTAGCCATGAGTTTAATACGCTCTGGGGCCATGAAGAAACTTTATGGAAATCTAGGTGAGCTACAAATTACAGTTCAGCTTCAGGGCACACAAGTTCTCTTTCGATGGGACTCCAGAGTATACAATATGTAGGTCTGCAAATCTCTACCCATCAGAATACATAACAGTAAAATGGAAGTATGGGAAAGTTGATAAGTCACTTTAGAAGCCCTGCTGGTTTTAAAGAATAACATTTCCTGCTCTGCCCAGTTATAGCCCATTCCAAAAATCAGCTCTATGGAAAATCTGGATTTCTTCCATTGCATGGTCAACCTTCTCCCTCCAAGATAATACTAACACTGTTTGATTATTTGTTGCATTTATATCTCATATTTTTCTCCAGGAGCTCCCGGTGGAGCACATTGTTCTTCCCCTCCTCATTTAATTCCCACAACAACCCTGTGAGGGTTAGGCTGAGAGACAGTGAGTGGTCTAGGATCACCCATTGAGCTTCATGGTCAAATGGGGATTTGAACCCTGGTCTCCCATGTCGTAGTCTGATACTCTAACCCCTACACCACACTATCTCTCCATTACTTAAGACTTAGTTCCTTGCTTTACCCTGGAAAATAATTCTCATGGCAGCTCACAACATAAAATATAATAAAGTAATAAAACAGTTAAAACAATTAAATCCAAAATTCTCCTCGCTGGCCAGAGTGACTTTATACCTGCTATGTATATTCAGCAGTCTTATGGTGAATGATTGACTGACCATAACAAAAAGCAGTCATCTTCTAATATGGTTGATAGCTAGCAGTGGAATAAATCTGGAACGGACTACTTAACAGTGTTATTTATGGTGAGAACTCACAACCTTCCCATCTACCTCTAGTTTGCAACTGTGTGTGTAGACAGTAGTCAGTCAGGACCATCCTGTTGTGGTGGGCAATCAGAACAGAAGGTCCACTCACATGAACACTGGGGAAGTGGTGTTTGTGGCTTGGTGTGGCCATGGTGGATGGGCAACATAGGCTAGTGAGGGTCCCTCCTCCTTTGTCAGTTGCGCTGGCTCCTGGAACTCACCCGTTGGTTGTACTGCCAATCGCAGGACAGTCTAGGGACATGGCTTGGCCTGTTTAATCCCATTCTGTTGCCATGTGTCTTATTGCTACCCGTGTTGTATTCAGTCACCTTCTGCCCTTGGCTTCATGTATCCTTTGTCCACACAAAAAGTCCTGCTGTATCAAACCAAAGGTATCTACTCCAGCATCCTGCTCAACACAGCGGCTAACGGGAAAGCTGGAAGCAGGCCATGAAGTCAATAGAGCTCTCCCAACAAATGGTGCTCAAAGGCATATGCCCTATGCGGCCTAGGACCCTCGTACCTACGGGACCGCCTCTCCTGGTATGCCCCATGGAGGACCTTAAGGTCCATAAATAACAACCATAAATAACAACAATCTAGCCTCAAGGAGGTTAGATTGGTCTCAACAAGGGTCAGGGCCTTTTCAGCACAGGCCCTGACTTGGTGGAACACTCTGTCACAATAGACCAGGGCCCTGTGGGATTTGACATCTTTCTGCAGGGCCTGCAAGATGGAGCTGTTCCACCTGGCCTTCGGCTTAGACTCACTCTGACCCCTTATATGGGATTTGGTATATAAACTTTCCCTTGGCTTTTTTGCTGGCCCCTGTAGGACCAGTTTGGATAGCTGGCTTGGGTGAATATCTGATGTTTCCTCCCTTTATGGTCTTGATTTATGGGCTACTACTAAAATGAGGCTGCATTTTAAGCTGTATTCTAAACTGTATTTTAATTAACTGTCCCCCCCCCTTATGTTTTATTGTAATTTATATTTGGTGTTAGCCGCCCTGAGCCCAGGGAGGGTGGGGTATAAATAAAAAATTATTATTATTATTAATTATTATTATTATTATATTCCTTCTGACCATGGAGACTGCATATAGCCATCGTGATTAGGAGCCATTGATAGCTTAAAAAGTGGGGAGGAGGAATTAGACAGAATCATGGAGGATAAGGCTATCTAAACTAATCTTGATCACCACATCTTGTGGTTGCAAATTCTATACATTAATTGTGCGCTGTGCAAATTACTTTTTGCCTGTCCTGACTCTTCTGCCAATCAGCTTCATTATGAGAAAGAAAGAAAAACTCTATATCTACACCCTGTGTAATTTTATGCACGAGACTGTAGGGTGTGAGATGCCATGTAATTTCATCACTGCTGTTTGTCAGAGCCTACAAATCTCTAGCCTTGGTCTAGACCAGCCTTTCCCCACCCTGGTATCCTCTGGATGTTGCTGGACTCCAGCTCCCATCAGTCCCAGTCAGGATGGCCAATGGTCAGAGATAAGAGGACTTGTGGTCTAACTCATCTGGAAGGGATCAGGTTGGGGAAGCCTGGTCTAGACACATTTTGGGTTGCACTCGGGCTTTATAGGATCAGGACTCTGATCTGAACTTGCTCCTTTGATACCGGATTCACAGAATCCAGCAGCAACAACAAAGTATAATTTAATTGTAAACTCGCTGGCATATTTAACTTGCAATCAAGCCTCTGTAAGTTTCTTCGAAGCACAAGGATATATCATTAAACTTTGATTTCCTCAAGAGAACTGAAAGTTACAAAAAGCAAAAGGAATAATATTTAATATGGAAACCAAGACACAGATCCAGCAACAAACAAAAGTCTTAAGCAACCTTTAAGCCCCATGGAAATATTTCCAAGACCTTTACACCAAGAAGGATGAGTCTTAAAACTCCAAACATAGCTGTCATTTTTCTTTTTCAGCTGCAGTGTAGCCTTTAGATATCTGAACAATTATTTACAGTCATCTCTCAGGAATTTCAAAAACAATTTTAGAAATACCTGCTACTCTTCCAATGATCTCAATTGAGGGAGTAGTGCTGTTTTCTCTCTGTGGGTAATGAAACTTTAATGATATTTCCCAGCAGGGGCCTAGTTGAATCATGCAAAGAAGGGGAGAGGGATTCCCAACAGAAAGCTCTGAAATTAGAAAACTTTCAACACATTCTTGGTTCTATCATCTTTGTTAGCTACAAACCAATTTGTTTTAGCCAATTTTTAATCAATTTCCCCTTTGATTAGTTAATTTTAAACTTTTCAAACTTTTCTTTTTATATATATCGCTCTATATCTTCAGGGATACGGGTGGCACTGTGGGTTAAACCACAGAGCCTAGGACTTGCCGATCAGAAGGTTGGCAGTTCGAATCCCCGCAACGGCGTGAGCTCCCGTTGCTCGGTCCCTGCTCCTGCCAACCTAGCAGTTTGAAAGCACGTCAAAGTGCAAGTAGATAAATAGGTACCACTCCAGCGGGAAGGTAAACGGTGTTTCCGTGCACTGCTCTGGTTCGCCAGAAGCGGCTTAGTCATGCTGGCCACATGACCCGGAAGCTGTATGCCAGCTCCCTCAGCCAATAAAGCCAGATGAGCACCGCAACCCCAGAGTCGGTCATGACTGGACCTAATGGTCCTTTTTACTATATCCTCAGTGCTCACCTCTTCCTCCTGCTGCCATCACTGCCCTTTCACATGCCCTCTCTGCTCAGTGGGGAGAAGAAGGGGAGCAGGTTGTTGCTCCTTCTTCAATAAGGACTCACTTGCTTGGAGGAGACAATGTAAGAGGCCGTGACAGCAAGGAGGATGACTAGTTCAGGGCCTCTAGTAACATGTGGTCTACAGAGGTGCCCAGTAATGCCACACTGACACTGTCTGTCTGTCATAACAGCTTGTAAAGCTGTTTTGCCTCTGAGTAGATTCTTAGCAGGGGTGTGCATCAGATTTGGACAAATCCCGAATCCAAGGCTGAGTGTCTTGGAGGAATTTGGGGCCTGTCCAAGGTGAAGCAAAATTGTTACAAAACTGCATGAATCGAAGCAGCGATCCCTGAAGCACTTAGTGGTGCCTCAGTGATCCAGACAATTTAAAAAATGCTGCAGATGAGTGTCTGCTAAAAGTGAAACTATGTCTCTAAGCTTATAGTATAAGGAAAATGCCATGGAGTTGAGGAAGAGCAGGGGGAGAGGGAGCCGCTTTGCAAAATTGAAACTTAGCTCCCTAGTTTAAGGAAAAGGCCAGGATCAGGAGGAGGAGCTCCCTACTTTGTAATCAGAAGAAATTGTTTTTAGCAGGGCTCTTCAATCCCATTGCTTGGGGAGAGGGAACAACTTTGCAAGAGTGAAATTTACATATCTAAACTCAAGGAAGATGCCAGGATGGAGAGGGCAGATGGCAGAGGGGAAGCTCCATGATAATGGGTCATTCCACTTTATAACCAGAGGGGATGATTTTGCCTGTAAAGTGAATCCCTTTTAGTTCTTTGCATGGGAGCTTTTACTGCTGCCACACAACCCTGCTAAACAGCTGTTTGGAGAGAAGATTTATTGCAGAGGGCTCCCCACTTAAGTGCATTTTGTTTATGCCAACAGGGGACCGGAACATTGCCCCTGTGAAAGTGGGGAGTAGCCTGTAGTCAAAACCAAATCTTGTGGTTGGTGCATACTTCCAGTCCTTAGTATACTTCCCCTGCCGTCATAGCACTTTCCACTCCATCATATCTGTAAGCCATGGCCACCCCTTCTTATCTGCTGCCTTTGTGCTTTCTGCTGCAACCCTTTCCCCCTGTAGGTTTTGTGGCAAAGCTTTCCTTGCAGCAAGATAAAAAACGCTCTGGGCCTTGCCACTGAAGTAAAAAGCTTAACTGTAAAGAAAAAACTGGGTACCAATTTCCACAAACAGAGAGCTTACATGGCTAGGTGTATCCGGGTTAGCTGAATTAAAAATCAAAATCAAAACCACTGCTTCTCACTCGCCCACTTTCAGTATTTAGGAACTTAAAGTCTGTGCACAGAGTGTTGGCTGAAACAGCTTTGGTTTGTACATTCAACTTGCTTTGGTGCACTGCAGATCAGTTAACTCTCCCCCTCTTTTCTGTATATGTTGGAGCAATGCCTATGCAGTACCTGATGTCTGCATATAGCACACAGCAGGGAATACCATCAGAGCAGTTGCTACATGGAGATCAACACTGAGAGCCAGAAGGGAAATTTATTAGGGCAGGTAAGCCTCAGTTTCCTCCCCTGCCCCACCTCATCCATTTTGTAGGAAGAAACGTCCATCAGGCTTCACCACCAACCATATTCATCTGGCATTTCCTGCTCCATGGGTCTATACAGAAATAATCTGGCTGCTGCCGCTATGTTCAAGACTTGGAACACATAGGCAAATGCAAGGAACTTTTCCGCACTGTGGATTAGGCGAAAAGCCAGAAAACAAACAGACATCATAGCACAGAGTAATGGCAGGTATTCTTAGAATATTTTGCTCTATGCCTTTTAGTGAAAATACTTTGAAATCTCTCCATCCTCTAGTAGTGGTTAGGAGACCACCAGCATGTTTAAGCAGCAGCAACAATGACAACAAGATACACTAAGACGTGTCTTTCAAAGCAGTCCGTACATTTTAACTCTCCCAAAGCAGCTATCAGATAAAGCAGCTTGCATATCAACGGAGTGATTAATATTTCCAATATTTCAGTATTATATTCATCTTGATATCAGTCCTTTCCATCGGTGGCAGTTGGTGGGGTAGGACAGTGGTGGACCTCTGCCTGTGCATTTGCGCAGTACTGACCCACCTGCCTCCTTGTCTCTCCTACTCTCCCTCCCGGTAAGCAGCAGCTATCCTACTGCTGGGAAAGTGCACTGCAATGAGTCCTATGCTGATTTGCTCCTGCATGGCTAGCAGGGCGAACGGATGGCTAATGCCCATCATTTTTGCACTGTGTTCTTGTACTGGTGTATTGAGCTAGGGATGAGGAAGCAGTATTTTCTGCTACTATTTTTCTGTTGTTATTTAATACTTTGGAGATGTCATTACGTAGATGCACAAATGGTACCATAACCATACCTCTCCTCCTTATAGGAGAGTTAGAGCAGTTCTGAGTCCTATTGTGTCCAAAGGGACAGATTCCTGTGCCCTGAGCATTCCATGCTTTGTCAAAGTAGCCACAAGGCCAGAAGGCACAGAATGTCAAACATTTCCACAGCTGTTAATTCCACTCACCGCAGGGATCTTCGGACCATTCTCTTTCACTGCAGTCACCTTCTCATCTCAAGCTTCATTGGTCCCTATCTGTGGCTAGAAGAGAGAAAGTATAAAGAAAGGTCAGGGGTTAAAAAAAAGGCAAATCCTTATTTGTCAGAAGAACACATGATCGTTGGGGGCTTCTTGATTGTGCTCTGCTCACTTTCATGAGCTTCTCAAGAGCAAATTTAAGGAAAGGGAGAAGAACTTTGTTTATGATTGGATACAAAGTGCTGTTGATTTACCTGAGCCATTGCTAAGGTTAGAAACAATTACAATTTTATTAGCACCATTAGTTCCTTCTGGGGGATTCTCCAAAGTGCCTTTGGCTAAATGGCCCCTGCCACAAATGTTTACATTGTCACTTTTCCATCAGGTTCTCAATCATGAGAAGTTACTGCAGAAAGAAATCAATGGCTGGAGTTGCAACTGCCAGCTACAGAGCTTTGTACAATGCAAAATACTTGGCCTAAGCATGGGGGGTGGGGTGGGGCAAAGCTTGTTGTAGATAAGGTTCAAAATGGAGATGGGGAACCTATGCCTTCCACTTTCTGGACTACATCTAATGCCACCCCTGTCAAATGACTATTAGTCATGTAGGCCGAGTCTGAGGAGAATTGAGAGGAGTCACACAAATCTATTACGATATTCATTTCCACTGTCATGTGACATTTTCCATTCTGCTGTGTTTCATTTTGTGTCCATTGATGCAGAAATGCATGTATTTTTAATGTATTTTTACACAGCACAAAATAGACACCTATATCTCAACCATCCACAGATATTTACAAATCAGTTACCTTCCCTGCATGTTCTCTTTCAAAGTTAAGGACTTTCCAGAGGGGTAGCCCTGTTAGTCCTTTGAGGCAAAAACAATAAAGACCCTTAAAGACAAAGTTAATGAAGTGGCTAATGCCCTATTACCAAACTATCTATGGCTGGATGTCTACCTGTTCATGTCTACTCAGAAATAAGTTCCCTTGAACACAGTCTTTCTTCCAGGTAAGCAAAGCTGGGTGTCATGAACTAGCAGGACAACAGGAAGAGGATCACAACAAGGGGTGTAGCCGGGAGTGGGAGCAGGGGAGAGGGAAGGAAGTACTCACAGGATGACAGGATGATGAAGGGATGGGGGACAGTGCACAGGACATGGAGCAGCATGACCCATCACCAGAGCCATAGGGGCCCCTGTCTCCACAGCAGGCTCTGAGGCATAGGGAGCAGCAGGAGGGGTACTCTAGGATGCTGAGGGTCCACAGCCCAGCTCCCAATCTGGCCAGGTGGGGCTTGCTAGCTCTGGGAGAATGAGTGTGATTCCTCAGCTGGAGTAGGCTTGGAACAGGTGAGGGTCACCTGCCTCATCAAGCCCAGATGCTGCAATCAGCAAGCAAAGTACAAAAGGGAAGCAGAGCTGAGGGGCTGTGTCTGTTCAACTGCCTTTGTTGATGGGTCTTGATTTGGATACTGCTGGATCTCTGGGGCTGTGCTTTGGGTTTGACTCTGGACTGTATCCCAACTGCTGGACTTCAGACTTGGCTACTTGGATTGATCCTGGACTGTGTTTCCAGACCCTTGGATTTGGCATACTGACTTGCTGCCAGGTAGGCCCCAGGGTTCAGGACATTAGGATTGCAGCAACTCTCACAACCTTGCTTTCACAGTTCAGTATAAACTTCTCATTCTAGCTCATTTCCTGAGGCATCAGGGAGGGACAGTCAAGAAAACTTCAGAGAGGAAAGGAAAAGCATTTTAAATTTAGTTTTGCTTTTAAAATGAAGATTTTGGGTGATGAAAAATGGGCAGTTGAAGTGGGTTCTTCCCACTTTAAGATGCTAAGACTTTAACTGAAGAGCAGTGATAAAATCCTAACTGCACTTACCTGGGAGTAAACCTCAAGGAATTCAATGGGATTTACTTCTGAGTAGATATAAGGAGTGAACTCTTAGTGCTTATAGGATTCCTTTGGCAACAAGCAACGCTTCAGAAATAGGAAAAGCAAATAGCCAGCTCCATACGTCAATGAATATGTAAATAACATATATTACAAAACAATTTATATCTATTTTTTTGTATAATGTGTGCATGTTAAAAAAACTGTAGAGAATTAAGGTGAATGGCTTTCACAGCAAGGGTAGGGGTCAAATGGGTAGACGGAAGGAAATTGGTTTGAGTCCATTTTTAATGGATTCCTTTGACGTTCCCCTTCCCTCATGTCTTACGATGGGTGGACACAAACAGTGGTACTTATTTCACCTTTGTTATTATGTACTCTGGTTCAGCACTGCATGGGGTAAGTTTGGTATCAATTAACTACTTGCATAAGGATTCCTGTAGCCATTTCATTGATTGTAGTTGCTCTTCATCAAAATGGCAAAATAGCTGTGACTAGCTCTGTGATAAGTTTATCATACCGAAGTTTTTCTGCAGAGTCATGTACCCAGATAACTGTGTGGTGAAACTATGTGCTTCCTTCTTTGGTGAGCCAGCTTTAATGTCTACTTTCAGGTTGTGGTTTGACTGTGTTTAACAATGCAATTTTTAAAGTGTTTTTGAATAACACTTTTGTTTCTGAAATACAACTATGAAATTGCCACCAAAGAATAAGATTTCCTCAGGTTTTAGATTTTGAGGCGTGAAGGGTAGTATTCAGCTACTGAATTTTTCATGGTATTACTACGCTTGAGAGTTGTTTTCCAAGATACAGCACCATTTTGCACTTAGTGATTGCAAATTCCTGTAGGTTGGATGGAGCAGATGGACTGGAAAGCATATCTTAATTTTTTTTTTTTTAAATGATATTTATTAAAGTTTCACAAAAATACAGAAAACACAGAAAAAAGTATAAATTACAGCAAAAAAGTAAAAAGTAAGAAAAAACATACAAAATAAAACAGTTAAAAACACAATAATGTTCCATAACCTATCTTCCTTACTCTTATTTCCCCAGACCTCCTCATACCTCCCTTCTTTGTATTCCAATTCAGTTTGTTGGTTCAGCAAATCCTTACCATTAATCTTTTACCCAATTGTTAACCTTTTTTTTCCCATGTCTTTTAAAGCATTACAGCTAAAAACCTCTTAATTTCTATCCAACATCCTTCTAAAGTTCCTTAATTTTACAATATTTCTGTAAATAGTCCTTAAATTTTTTCCAGTCTTCTTTCACCGACTCTTCTCCCTGGTCTCGGATTCTGCCAGTCATTTCCGCCAATTCCATGTAGTCAATCACCTTCATCTGCCATTCTTCCAAAGTGGGTAGATCTTGTGTCTTCCAATACTTTGCGATAAGTATTCTTGCTGCTGTTGTAGCGTACATGAAAAAGGTTCTGTCCTTCTTTGGCACCAGTTGGCCGACAATGCCCAAGAGAAAGGCCTCTGGTTTCTTCAGAAAGGTATATTTAAATACCTTTTTCAGTTCATTATATATCATTTCCCAGAAAGCCTTAATCTTTGGGCACGTCCACCAAAGGTGAAAGAATGTACCTTCAGTTTCTTTACATTTCCAACATTTATTATCGGGCAAATGATAAATTTTTGCAAGCTTGACTGGGGTCATGTACCACCTGTATATCATTTTCATAATATTCTCTCTTAAGGCATTACATGCCGTAAACTTCATACCTGTGGTCCATAACTGTTCCCAGTCAGCGAACATAATATTATGTCCAACATCTTGTGCCCATTTAATCATAGCAGATTTCACCGTTTCATCCTGAGTATTCCATTTCAACAGCAAGTTATACATTCTTGACAAATTTTTAGTTTTGGGTTCTAACAATTCTGTTTCTAATTTTGACTTTTCCACTTGGAAGCCTATTTTCTTATCCAAATTATATGCCTCCATTATCTGATAGTAGTGGAGCCAATCTCTCACTTTATTTTTTAATTTTTCAAAACTCTGCAGTCTCAATTTATCTCCTTCTTGCTCCAAAATTTCCCAATATGTCGGCCATTTGGCCTCCATATTGAGCCTTTTCAGAGCTTTTGCTTCCATTGGTGACAGCCACCTTGGGGTTTTATTTTCCAATAAGTCTTTGTATCTTATCCAGACATTAAACAATGCTTTCCTAACAATATGATTTTTAAATGCTTTGTGTGCTTTGACCTTATCATACCATAAATATGCATGCCATCCAAATACATTGTTAAAACCTTCTAAATCCAAAATGTCTGTGTTTTCAAGAAGTAGCCATTCTTTCAGCCAGCAAAAAGCTGCTGATTCATAATAAAGTTTAAGGTCTGGCAGGGCAAATCCACCTCTTTCCTTGGCGTCAGTTAATATCTTAAATTTTATTCTGGGCTTCTTGCCCTGCCAGACAAATCTAGAAATATCTCTCTGCCACTTCTTGAAACAGTCCATCTTATCTACAATTTGTAATGTCTGAAACAAAAACAACATTCTAGGCAATACATTCATCTTTATCACAGCAATACGGCCCAGCAACGAGAGTTTCAAATTTGACCAAATTTCTAAATCTTTTTTCACTTCCGTCCAACATTTTTCGTAATTATCTTTAAATAAGTTCCCATTTTTGGCTGTCATATTAATCCCCAAGTATTTCACTTTCTTTACCACATTCAATCCTGTCTCATTCTGAAACCTCTCTCTTTCAATAGGTGTTAAGTTTTTCTCTAAAACCTTAGTTTTTAACTTGTTCAATTTAAAACCTGCCACCTGACCAAATTCCTGAATTAATTCTAAAACTCTTTTAGTACTAGATTCTGGCTCCTGTAACGTCAAAACTAGGTCATCTGCAAATGCTCTCAATTTGTACTGTTTAGCTCTGACCTGTATGCCCTTAACCAATCAGTCCTTTCTAATCATATTTAGCAAAACCTCCAGGACCGATATAAAAAGCAGTGGGGAAATTGGGCACCCCTGTCGTGTCCCTTTTTCTATCTTAAATTCTTCCGTAACCACATTATTTACAATTAATTTAGCCTTTTGTTCAGAGTATATTGCACCTATACCATTTTCAAAACCTTGGCCTACCCCCATCCCATGCAGATTCTTCTTCATAAAACTCCAAGAGATATTATCAAAAGCTTTCTCCGCGTCAACAAATATCAATACTGCTTTGGTGTTTATATTCACTTCTAATTTTTCCAAAATATCAATTATATTCCTCAAATTATCAGACAAGTGTCTTCCCGGGAGAAAGCCCGCTTGGTCTTTATGAATCTCTTTCATCAATATTTTTTTCAATCTCTTGGCCAAAATGTCTGCAAAAATTTTGTAATCCACATTAAGTAACGATATAGGGCGATAGTTCTTAAGCTGAGTCTTTTCAGTCTCTGTTTTCGGTATAAGTGTGATATACGCCTCTTTCCACGATTCTGGTGCCCTTTTCCCCTCCAATATTTCATTGCAGACTTCCTTCAAAGGTTGCAGTAACCACTCTTTCAAAGATCTATAGTATCTGGAAGTCAGCCCATCCGGTCCTGGAGATTTGCCCAATTGCATATTTTGTATGGCACCTTCTACTTCCTGTTCAGATATTTTATAGTTCAGCATTAATTTACTTTCTTGAGAGATTTTTTGTAGGCCATTTGTCTTCAAAAATTGGTCTATGTCCATTTCCTTCTGTGGCCCTTGTGTGTATAATTGTTTAAAGTACTTCTGGAAGCAATTTCTAATCTCATTTGGATTATGTATACTCTTTCCTTCCACTTCTAAATTTATAATAGTATTTAATTTTTGTCTTTTTTTCATTTGCCAGGCCAACAGTTTTCCACATTTATTAGCTGATTCAAATGTTTTTTGTCTCATTTGTTTGATTTTCCATTCTATTTCCTGATTCATCATTTCCATATATTGTACTTGATATAATTTTATTTCTCTCAAAATCTCCTGGGACTTTGGTTTTGCTCTCAATTTCTTCTCTCCTTCTTTTATTTTTTCCAAGATTTTATCTTTCTTTTCATTTTGACTTCTCTTCTTTATTGCATTCTGTTGTATCAAAAACCCTCTCATCACAGCTTTGCTTGCGTCCCAGATTACTCTTTTTTCTACATTGGTATTCATATTTATTTCAAAATAATCTCTCAAAGTCTTTTGGGCCTTTTTGTAAACTTCTTCATCTCTAAATAAGGTGTCATTCATCCTCCATCTAAAGGATCCGGTTGTTGTTTGTTTCATCTCCATCCTTACAGCATTATGGTCGGAACAAGTTTTGGGGCAGATTTCTACCTTCTTTATCTTTGGTGCCATTCCTCTAGTTATCCATATTTGGTCAATTCTAGTCCATGTCATCTTGGCTTCAGAAAAAAGGTTCCTTCTCTTCCCAGGGGGTTCTTTACCCTCCAGATGTCCACTAAGTCCATATTGTCTGTCATCTCAAAAAATGTTTTCGGTAGTCTACCATCCTTGGTGACTACCTGTCTTTGAGCCTTGTCCATATTTGTAGATACTACTCCATTCATGTCCCCCATCAGCACATCTTAATTTGTATGATTGTATTGCATTTAATGCAGAAAGCCAGTGTACTTGCCGTTGGCAGTTTAGTATTTACCATATTTGGGCTGGGGAACCTTTTGACCTCCAGATGTTAAGCTACAACTCCCATCACCCTGCTCATTGGTGAGGGTGGCTGGCGTTGATGGGAAATGGAGTCCAACAACCTCGGGCGGCCCAGAGGTTCCCAAAATGGAAAGCCTAAAATTGATAAATGATTTCTGGCAAAGATGTTTTGTTATCACAGGATATCCTAGCAGACAGAAACTGATCTTTGAATAAAATAATTGATGATTATGCTCATCATTATTAAAACACAACTTTTCTGTCTGGGTAGTACATATGCATATGAATATATTATTGAAAAGAAATTAATAAAGGGAGGGGGCAGGAGAAAATATAAGCTTAATGTAATTAAAAAATAGCCTCAAAGTTCAACTCGAGGGTATTATTTAACCAGGGAAGCTGTATCTCAGAAGGACTTTAACTGCCCTGGCTTTTTGATCTTCATGCAGAATTAACTACGACTCATCAAAATTTCATGGCCTATAAACTACACCACTTCATCTTTGTACCACCCAGATGAAATACCAAAGTGTGACCATGGCATTTAGCAATACAGTGGTCCCTCTGGTTATGAACTTAATTCGTTCCAAAGGTCTGTTCTTAACCTGAAACCGTTCTTAACCTGAGGTACCACTTTAGCTAATGGGGCCCTGCCGCTGCACGATTTCTGTTCTCATCCTGAGATAAAGATCTTAACCTGAGGTACTACTTCCAGGTTTGCGGAGTCTGTAACCCGAGGTGTTTGTAACCCAAGGTACCACTGTAAACTACTGGCGGGGTGGGTGGGAGGTAGAAATTTGTGATGGGTGTGTGTAGGGAAAGGCTATAGTGCAGAGGAGAAAGTAATTATGCCTAACATGTAAGATGGAATTAACAGTCTAAGGAATTGGAGAAAGGTCTGACAAGTAATTAAAGGAAGAAATATCTTTTCATAAATTATATGGGGTAATAAATGAATTCACTGATCAAGGCCTTATAGTCACAATGCACTATAATCCTGTACATGGATATGATAGTAGTGGGGCCCAGTATGGAGCTACATCTAAAAGTTCATACCCCTCAACTGCCCTGTTGAAATTGGGACATCCTGTTTTTGGGCTCTGAACTCTCATGCAGGTCATGGGACTGTGCCGCCTATGTGCACAGAGAAGGCTCCTTCAGATTCTTTCCCCATCATGGGGGGGGGGGGGGGCAGAGCCAGAAGGGAATCTAAACAGTGGGGCTGATGCCAACAAATGGAATTACATGACAACTGAGCACCTGAAATGGGCTCCTGTCATGGTTGGAACTAGGCCAGAAGATCTTCAAAATGCTTTCCAACCTCACCACTCTTTCCCCTGTTCCGCAAGCCCAAGCTGAATATGTATCAAATGTGTCTCTTTAAAAAGCTGCCATGTTTATTTATGTACTTGTTAAACCAAAAGATTCAGCTACTGATGCTGATAAATGTAATCTCTAACCATCTTCAAAGGACCAGCCCAAGCTGTAAAAAATCATGGATGACATGCTAGCTTGCTTAAGCCCAGATGAATGAGAGATTTTGTACAAGGTGCTTTGCGATGAATTTTTCATGTTCAACAGCTAGTCTCTTGAGCTGGAGTTCTAGCTGTCAAATCAACCACTGGCATTCCATCTATGCCACTTAATAACCTGGAAGGGGACAGTAGCGGCATATTCAGCACAGAACCCATTGAAGTACAAATTACAAATCCACGGCATTGTGTGGCATTTAGAACATTTGTGTATGTAAGTCACACATAATCTATGATCAGTCTGAAAATAGTAAATGAGCTTGTCTCTCCGGTTGAAAAAGAATAGGGTATGGACTACCATAGCAAATTAGCAACTTGAAAACGGATGTATGTCCTCTGAGCACTGAAAGCTTTGAACTGGAACAGTTGAATATTACACCCCACTCTCAGGAGATTTAAAAGCAATTGCAGTACAAGAATAGCTGCTTATTAAGAAAGCTTTTAAAAAATGATGTTAATGGTCTATACTCCTGGGCTAAAACAATTACCAAGCTGTGATCTAACTAATAGCTTTTTATTAATTAAGATCCTTGAGCAGAATTTGCATGAATACGTCCTTCCTATCTTGCTAAACAAAAAGTTATAGGAGACGGTGCTTTCTAATCAGATGAAAAATAAGTTTGCCTAGATCCCTAAGAGTGCATTCAGAATATCTGCCTACACAGAACACTTGAACTCTGAATACGTAGAAATAAACCTAAAATTAGACAGAACATAAAATAATAAACACATCAAATGGCATTTCATTTGGCTCACATGCACCTCTCCAAGTCAAGTGCTGTTTTATTTACAAACTAGGCAACTGATGTATAAAGATGGTAGCTGAATGATAAATGGATCCAAGGAATCACTTTATATTTTGAGAGTAATTACCTACTTACTCCCATGTGCCTACAAGTAAAGCAACTTTGAAGTCCATTTGTCAGGTAGCTAGCAAATGTACTCGCAGCCTAGCAAAGGGCTGTGTGACAGCGTCCCGATGATCATTCAGCAAGTTTTGTTTCTCTTTTTTTCTTAGAAAAAGAATAGGAAGAGAGCACACACACTGCCCCCCCCCCATGTCTTAAGTAGTGGGAGATTCAATTGCTTCAACCTAGAACTCAATCTGTGTATCACTGAAACTTGAACTCATTCATTAAATTGCTTGTGGAAGTCTTTGCACTGAAATGTGTTTGAAGAGACTGTGGCCACACTGAGAATTGGGCATGCTCAGAAGAGTCTGCAGATTTGGGGCAATGACAACTTGGAATTTTTGATGAAGCGTGACACCTTGAATTGTTGACGAAATCTTGCAGTCAACATCTGCAAACCGAATCTGCGCAATTTATATCCCCTATTTTGTGAAATGGTAACAGCCTCGTTAAAAATAAGAATTTATTGACCAAATTGTATAACGTCACACCACCAATCAATTCAATGAAAGCTGAAGGCAAGGTTAAAAAAATTCAGCACCCATTGATGCATTTTTATATTCAATAAAATGTTTTACTTAGTTAATTAAGCCAAAGCAATCACAAAAAGATGGACTAACATGTATGCCATTCTCTTATCCCTAAGCAATTCTGGAACTTTCTGAGGAAATGGTCTGGTGAAAGCCTAAGAACAAATTTTATGTGCTTGTGGACAAGGTGCTTGGATAGGTCAAGTCGACCACTTGCGCTCTGGACACTTGTCCCCCTTGGCTGATAAAAGCTAGCAGGCAGGGGAGAGTTGGCTGGACCAGGCAGGTGATTAATGCCTCCTTGCAATATAAGGTTGTCCCTGCCTGCTTGAATGAGGTTGGGTAAGGTCTGTCTATCCAGCTATGTTTAACTGTTGATTTTTCAAATAAATATTTTCGTAAAATGAATGTTTACCATATTTGGGAAGTCTTGAATACTTTTTAAAAATTGATATGTGAATATAAGATGTCAATATGACGATGTATGTCTGCGTTTGGACTGGCACAACCAAATTCGTTCATAAAAAATGGATAAATGCAATTTGAAAAGCCTTCTGTTGTCATGTTGAATTTTGATCTAGCACTTGCTATCCAGGAGCTCTGGCTTGCTGTAATGCAAAGCATTTACCAAGCCAATTAATATTAGAAAACTCTGGCAAAGTTTCCAGTCAAGGTACTGCAGCAGCATTTGCTTCTTTCGGTTATTTTTAAATTATATATCAGTGAAATTAAATGCATTTCTAAACCCATTACTTGCAGTAATTAATGAATCATGAACTCCTTGAATATGGAATTTTTCTCTAGTGTATTTATCAAAGGACTGCTTCAAACATAAAATATCTGACCCACCCCTCTCAGATCAATATATTTCAGTTGGCTAGGACTGAATGGATCTTTCTGTTTAACACACACGCACACACAAAAGCTGGACAATGATACTGTGTTATTGTGCCTCTTTAAGGCGGATAACACTCGGGTGGAAAATCTTGGAGGGAATAAGTTGGAGCAAGTTTTAGCATTTGCTACATGAAGAAAAGTATTATGGGCAGATCAATTCAGTGGGAGTGCTGCTTTTATACTAAAGTTTGATTTAAAATGGCAATTTAAGTGAGCAATAGTTTGGAGCAGTAATGTTCACATTCATATGATCTACAGGGGAAAATTGGTTCTGGCAGGGTGAGCACCTTATTTCAGTTTCCAAAAGCAATCCGGTGCTAAAGTGGGGTGAAATACTATTAGCCTGAAACTTGAAATATACCCATCATATGCATGATATTGCAGTGTGTGTAGAATGGCTAATCCAGGGCACCATGTTCTGTTCACTATGATACTTGTGTGCAAATTGACTCCCTCTTGCAATGACTGGGAGAGAGCTCCTATTCCTCACAAGAGCTTATCTACAGACTAAAACAGGGGTCAGCAACCTTTTTCAGCCATGGGCCGGTCCACTGTCCCTCAGACCAAGTGGTGGGCTGCACTATATTTTGAAATAAAATATGAACGAATTCCTATGCCCCACAAATAACCCAGAGATGCATTTTAAATAAAAGGACACATTCTACTCATGTAAAAACATGCTGATTCCTGGACCGTCTGCGGGCTCAATTGAGAAGACGATTGGGCTGCATCTGGCCCCCGGGCCTTAGGTTGCCTACTCCTGGACTAAAATGCCCAGGAAACTTCCTGGGCACTGTGCCTATGGCGGCCTTAACACAGCATAAGTGGACAAGACTGGTGCTGTCTCTTCCCAATCTGCATCCTTGAAACACACCCAGCCACAGTCATGGGTTGTGAGAGTTTTTAAAAATCTATCCTCACACCTCTATAGGATGCTGAAGGTGGCTGTAATGGCCATGGAACAGTTCTAAGGGCATTGTGCTGAACTAGAAAGGGACTCTTTGTATTCCTGCTGATATTTGCTGGGTATAATGATTCTGGAAATGCCTTTTAATTCTCCCCAGTAATCTAGTTCAGAGTTATGATTGCAATTTGGAACCAATGATTCTCTAAAGAATCTTAGCTCTTTGTAATTGGACTGATGATTTAGTTCAGTTCCAGCGATTCTGGCAAGACTCTCGTTTCAAAGTGTGGTTCCAAGGCATGAGAGCATAGACAACGAAGACTTGCCTGTAATTTTTATATAGACAGACTCTCACAATTAATCCCTGTCACATAAAGGAATAATATAGCTTATATGTGAGAAAGTGAGTCTTGCTTTTATTGTTTGGCAGAAGAGAAAAGGTTTATACTGAAATATAAAAGGGTCATTCAGCTCTTCATCTTTTTAAAAAAATAGTTGTCAGTTTTGTTTGTTTTTAGTATAAAATGTAAACTGTTGCTTCAGATGTTAGGAGGCTAGCATTCAGTGCTTTGGGTTAAGAGTTCAAATCCAACCTTGAAGACTGTTGAAGTAGATCAGGCACCCCCAACCTTTGGCCCTCCAGATTTTTTGGACTACAATTCCCAGCTAGGGATCATGGGAGTTGTAGGCCAAAACATCTGGAGGGCCACAGGCTGGGGATGCCTGAAGTAGATAGACTACTAGATCAAAGAGATCTGAGTTCACATCCTTTCTCATTGGGTGTTTTTGGGCAAAACACCCTCCCTCCCAACAGTCTACATTATGTTGCAGGTTGCTGTGAGTGCAAGCAACTTTGGGAGGAAGAGTGTGTTGTGTGTGAGATAAATATATAACAGTCCAGCACATAAGCAACAGTTAGATGTTACATCCTTTGATATCACTGGAGAAAATGAACCCCCTTGTGTGCATGTATAGCATTTATATATTGCCTTTCTGCCAAGGCCTCTACCCATCCCCAATAAACTAAAAGCAGCTTCCAACAGTAACACATGCATATAATAAAACCAACTACACAAAATCCATTAAACAACATAAAAAGGTGATCTTGCTATGCCTACAGGCAGACGTATTCCCATTTTGGCTCTGCTTTCTTTTCTTTTTTTATAAAACGATTTTTATTAATTTTACATATAATCACAATACGTAACATTGTATCCTCTTATTAACTGTCTTGGCTCAACCAAGCCTAAACGACTTCCCTCCCTCCCGCCTAATGGTTTACAAAATTAAATTTTGCATTTTTGCATTTCACTTCCTTTCCTATCCTTGTTATATCATTACTTAAGATCTTATATTACTCAACCTGAATAGGTAACTAATTCATCTTGCAAATCTTCAGATAACCCCGCTAGTAATGTTAATTGCTTACAGTTGTCTTTCAAATATAATATAAATTGGTTCCAGTCTTTTTGGAATACTTGATCTCACTGGTTCTGGATTCTTCCCGTCAGTTTCGCCAGTTCTGCAAAGTCCATCATTTTCATCTGCCATTTTGGCCCTGCTTTCATGGCTATCTGGCCAGCAAATTTGAATTTGTTTGAATTTGCCAAGAAGATCAGGACTCCTTAGTTGTGGATCCAACTCCCATTGGCCCCAGTCAGCATGGCTAATGGTCAGGGATGCTGATAATTTTAGTTCTTGACATCTGGAGGGCACCCTGTCCTATCACCTTTAGCTTGAATGTTACACAGCTCATACTGCATGTTATGCCAGTGGCGTAGCGTGGGTTGTCAGCACCCGGGCCAAGGCAAGTAATTTGCGCCCCCTAGCCCATGGATTTGCGCCCCCTAACCCGTGGATTTGCGCCCCTAACCTTAACCCCCAGATGTTGCGGCCGGTGCAGCCGGCCCCCCCTGCACCCCCCACGCTACGCCACTGTGTTATGCTGCACACACTCCCCATCCCTTAAGTCTTCTATTTGAAACACCCCCTGCAAGAGCCCCTGATCAAATAATGCCAATGAAAATTGTTTGCCTCTGAAGCTATTTGCTCCAGGAAGGAAGCAGTTTTGGGTTGCAGTAGCTGCTCCCCCCCCTCCCCCAGTTCAAATACCAGCCAGCTTTAATGGTGAAGTGATTTTTCATCAGATCATGGTGTTCAAGCAAATGCTAGAGAAACTCCTCCCGGGTATGCCACAGTCCCAATCCTCTTTAGGCCCTGTTGCTGCTATAAGTAAGTAGAAACCAGCCAGAAAAGAAAAAAAGAAACGCTAATGTAATGTGAGGTTTGACCGTGAGAGTGCTGCTGCACATGGAAGACTTGAATATATTACCTGATTGTCACAGCAATCTTCGTGGGCCAATTGTAGTCTCAAATGAAGTCGGGTACTTTGCCACTGATTTTACCAAGTCAGATGAGCTTCTTCCTGCATAGCATCCTGTGGCTTAACAAAAATGCCTTCATGGGATGTTAATGCTTTCACTGATTAGGTCACAGTAGTTAGAATAACAGATTGGAATGGGAACGTTTTCAGAAGCCTATGGGCAACCTAATGTTTTCCATTACAGGCAAAGCACGACTCATCTGTTTGTCTTTTAAAGCCCCTTGCCGAGATCCAAATGTTGCTGCTACAGTTCAGCCCTCCTTCTGTGTGAGCTCCAGAGGGAAAGCACCTCTTCTGAATACTATTTTGCTTGTCTGAAAAACCCTGCAGATTTAATTGACTGCATTCAAATTCGATTGACAAATGCACAGGTATCACACTGTCTTTGCCCCCCCCCCAACATGCACCACAAAAAGTCCCAAAATATAAGAAGTCTCTTTTTGGATCAGACAAAAAAGCCTGTCCAGTCTATCATTATTTCAATGGCTAGTCTGATATCTCCCTCACATCATGCTTGGGAAGCCCACAAATATGGCACGATGCAACTGGCTACCTCTTCTTTCAAGTCCCAGCAAACCAGTAGTATCTTAATTTGTAGCTCCTACATTTTTGAAATGTAAAACGTTTTGAAGACACTTGCTCATCCACTGGTTCAACTGTGTTCCTGGTGGCTAACTCTCAGATAGCTTGCTGACAATGTAGTGCCACAGGGATATGATCCCTAGCAGGCTGGTGGATCAAAGTCATTGGCTGCAATCTACATCAAACTCGGCTCCAGATTTAGGGAAGGTGGTTCCCTCACACAGGGTGCTGAGCTAAGAGGGCACAAAATTGAGAAGATCCATAACTGAGATCTATTTGGGGGCTCCAAATTTTTGCCATATTACCAGACCAAAGATTACCAGACTCCACCCCTGATCAAACTCAGGTTTAGATAGTGGCAAGTTACTTGTTGACATCACTGGTACATCATCTCATTTCACCGATAACAAGGGCTGCCATATGTCCAGGATTTCAAAGGCAGAAGTGATGTTCAGCGGGAATTTCCAGAAGGAAAGAGAGCTCAACAATTTTGGCGTGTCTGGGTTTTTACTGGCAACCCTACCCATAACACACATCTCACCCCAGCACTGTGTTTGGGAGAGTATACAAAGTGCTTTTCCTCCCTACAGGACTGTTGAAATGGGAGGCACTTTTCCTACTCCCACTGCTGTAATGGGGATGAAAGGAAAATGTATTCAAAGGTCTCTTTACCTTTGAAGAGCATCACTGCTTCCTCTAGTGCAGCACCGGTGTCAAAAGGCCTTAAAGAGGTGCTGCTCCTTCCTGTTTCCTCCATCTTCTAATAATGGTGCTGTGCCAGGGAAAGAAGGGTATTTTTCAAAGGTAAAAAGACCAAAAGTGGATGGTAGGCCACCCAAAACTGCAGGCCACAGAGTTGCTCCCTTCATTAAATGTTTGTGTTATCATTACCTCTACTATCTCCACCCACGTCATGAACACCAAACCTATAGAGATGAGTGCAACATTTCCAACCCCTTGAATGAAGGAATATATGTGAGAGAGGTTGCAGCAGAGCACAGCGACCCATATGGATTTAGCAAGAAAAGAAATCCAGGAATGAAATATTTCTACTGGGTATAAACATTGCTTATTCATGCTCAGTCCTCAGTTTCGTTTTTAAAAAGGATGGCTTCACAGCTTACCAAAGAAAGATCATGTGTGGATGAGCCAAGTTATAATTTTTTTTGGGGGGGGGGCTGATTTTCTTTTAGAAAACAATTTCCTAAACATTGACTGCAAAGGTTATAGAAAATTGTGCATTTGCGCATTTGTGGTTTCAGTAAAATTGGATGAATCCTGTTTCAGGAGTGACTGGCTTTATTTAGGTTCAAAAACAAAACAGCTGCTGAGAGTCCAGACCCATAATCTTTCCAGCCTATTGCTCAGGAACCCTTAGACAATATCCAAGGCTGTGTGGGATTCATACATCCACAAGCAGCTCCCACACAGCTATGAGACTGATTAAATGACCCAGTGCCATGGGCCTGAGCCAGTCGTGTGGGTTTTCCCCAAGCTTTGTACCAAACTCTACTTCTTGTAACCCACCCTCCCTCCCTCCCTCCATTTCCCTATGTCCCTCCCTTTCTTTGATTTAATATAGCAACCTGCTCCTGGTTCTGTATGGAGTAAAATTGATCCATATAATTTGAGTTTCATGGGTAAATTATTAATTATCACGATGTAAATTTTGAGTTGGCCTTCGGCTATTTTCTCTAAATATGCTCCGTGCTCGCATACAAGGTTGAATAAACCTGCACGGCTCTCTCCAGCTGTCTTGGCAAAAGTATTACCTGTGGAAGCCAATGAACCATTTATTATACATTACTCTTACTGTGCCCACAGTGAGACCTCTTAAAATGTAGCTGAGGAGAGATTAAGAATATACTTATTAAATTACGCTGCTGTGGTATTATTATAAATGAAATTATATTGTGCTAAATGATGTGGGCTGTTTGTTTTTTTGAAAATGGGTAATCTAAAAATAAAAAGACGGCGGGATGCCAGCCGTTTTCATTCTGTCGCTTGCTTAAAACTGGAAGGAGTCGATGCCGTTCTTGACAATCTGCTTTGAGTTTTATTCTCGTCTTCTGCTTCAGAAGAGCTCTTCTGCATCAGAAGCAGCTCTGGTCTGTGTTTTATGCTAGCCAGCCAGGTTCATTGGTAGTGGTGGATGGTGGGGTGAGGTGAAGAAGTCATTGCCAAACTTCCTTGCCACTGAGTTGCTGCTTCTTACTGGGCACAAGAGGGGTAAGGGTTTGCACCCTGCTGATCTCACTGCCATCTCACCCATCCCAGCATACAGCAGTGACTCATTGCTACTGTTCAGTGATGTAGTGGAGGGGAACATAAAGGTAAAGGGACCCCTGACCATTAGGTCCAGTCGTGACCGACTCTGGGCTTGCAGCGCTCATCTCGCTTTATTGGCCAAGGGAGCTTCCAGGTACAGCTTCCAGGTCATGTGGCCAGCATGACTAAGCCGCTTCTGGAGAACCAGAGCAGCACACGGAAACGCCGTTTACCTTCCTGCCGGAGTGGTACCTATTTATCTACTTGCACTTTGATGTACTTTCGAACTGCTAGGTTGGCAGGAGCAGGGACCGAGCAACGGGAGCTCACCCCGTCGTGGGGATTCAAACCACCGACCTTCTGATCGACAAGCCCTAGGCTTTGTGGTTTAACCCACAGCGCCATCTGCATCCCTTGGAGGGGAACATATTTTATTCCAAAGATCAATTACTTCAGATTTGAGATCTTTCAGAACACTTTGGCAAATACCATCTGGCCCTGGTTACTTGCTATTTTTACTTTAATCAAAAAGTTCCAAAACTTCTTTTGTCACATCCGCACAATTTAGCTTTGCAAAAGTATGTCACCATTGTTATATTTGAATAAAAATAAGCATTCCAAAAATTGACAATTGCAGGTAATCAATTTTCTGCCCCCTTTAAACCCCAGTAGTTGCAGAACCTTTGCCATATGTATAGTTTTTCACATTCTCATGCACACTTCCGTCTGTGTCCCTTGCGTGTGTTTTCCATTTATTTGCCACCTCCATCTAGGTGCTCATTGCTAATTAATTCCCGACTGTCCTGCAGAATTACATCCTCAGCATATCCATAAGAAATCTTAATGAGGACGCAGGTAGTAAATTCATAAGAAACATTTTGTCTAATAAACCCATTCCCTCCCAAGAAGGCAGATATATATATAAATTAAACACATCCCTATGACATATCAGGGTACGCCAAATCCAATCCACTGCTATGCTGGAAGGATGCCACCAGTCCAAGAGGCAAAAAGCAGGATTTTGGTGTAGTGGTAGTTCTGTATAAGACGTCAGCCCCATCACTGGTGATGGTATAAGGAAATAGATGGTCAGAGCTGCTTTTTTTCCCCCTAGAAAGAGGTGCCAGAACTCACCTCCCTTGTTCTCTTATAATGGCAATGGCACCCACCTGAGAGGTGTCGGAACTGAGTTCTGGCAAGTTCTGGCTGGGAAAAAAGCCTGGGGGTTGTACAAATAAAAGGACACCCATTTGAGTCAATGAATCTCGAGCTAACTGCCTCCCAACCTCCCTGCCATATCATAGGGTAGGAGTCCAACTAACTGAAGAACCAATGATGCTCAGCATGAGAAGCCGTTAAGAGCCAACAAGGGAACACCAATGCCATATAAACAAGCTGTGCATCATTCCTGTGTATCTGTAGTCTTTGAAACACATTCTAAAGGAGCAACATAGAAAAAATCAGGCGATTGCCACAAAACTGAACATGCTCTTTGTACACTAGGGAAATCCCATCTCTAGAATTTTGCTTTGCAGCTGGTTATAGTGCAGCACTGTCTAAGCTATGGTATAACTGCGGCTGGCGTACTTGGACCACAGATCTGCCAAGCCCTACAGTTGCTCCAATTTCCTATTTGACACGAAATGGTTTGATGTAAATGATATGATGACAGAAGAGAAGAAAGAAGGGGAAAGGAAGAGAATTTTAAAATGAATAGCCAAAGACATCAAGAGAAATGACAAGGCATTCATGAGCTATCCCAGGGAATGAGTGAGGAATTTTAAGAAGTTACACAGTCCACTAACTAGACTGGGGGAAGACAGTGGAACAGGAATGACAAAATATCAGGGAAAAAAATGCCAATAAATTATGTATTACTATTGACCTCATTAGCTGAATAATTCATTTGTTGAACAACACCAAACTAAGCTCCAGCTGAAGGAAAATTCAGCAAATAAAAATAGAATCGGTGATGGAACAAGATCAAGTCAAAATCTGACTCCACTAGGGATGTGGGATAAATTTGATTCTGTTTGCACCCTAATGAGAAGCTGCCTAATTCAGACTACTTGAACCAGTAAACGAACCAAAACAAATTAGCCTTCAAAATTCTCACTTCTCTGAATTTTGCAATGTGGTTCTGAAGTCAAACAGTGTGTCATTAGGGATGACAGTGTAAAGATGAATACATTAGTAAAAACAACATACAAGCATAAATTACTGCTTGCAAAAAAATGTGTACATTAGTCAATATTGTATACAAAAATGTGTTTCAATTCACACTAAAATGCTGATGAATTTTCATGAATTTAAATGAATTCCTGCAGAAACATGGAGAATTACAATATGTCCACCCCTAGTCTCCTTTGATCAAAACTTTCTTAGAACCAAGTTTGAGATCCACATGCATTAGTCTGTAGTGTTAGTGTTGCATCATTCCTGTGTATTGGTGGCCTTTGTATCACACTCTAAAGGAGGATTAGACAACTGCAGCAAAATTGAACATGTTCTTTCAATTTAGAGGTTAATGGGGGGAAGGTTGATCCTAGAACTGTGCTTTATGGATAAGAGTAGTACAGCACTGTCCAAGATTGAAAGGTCAGAAAAAGAGGGTGCCTGACACAAATTGCAGGACGTGGCCACATCTAGAATGGATGCCCCCAAAGTGTCCTGAAAACATTCAAGTATGAGCTGGTAACAGCTCATTTTCAGACATGTAAGAAGAATATGTGAGGGCTAAGGATGGGGGAGGAATCCATCACACTTTGATTCCAAAATGGACTCACCTGATTCAGTCCTAGAGAATTATGACCTGCAGTGTGTGTGTGTGTGTGTGTGTGTGTGTATGTATATATATATATATAATCTATAGCCTTTAAAAGTTGCCCACCTAGTCACCCCCAGACTGAAGTGGCTAGTGCATGGGGTCCTTGCTACTGCATGCTTTGTATTGGTGCTTTAAAATATATAAAATTTAAAATGAGATGCTAGTAAGCATCTGTTGATAAGAACATAGGAGTCTGCTGAATCAGCATCCTGTTCTTATAGTGCTCAGAACCATCACCACCATTACAAAGGGATTCCATATTCCTAAGGACCTATTTATGGGTTTCCCTCATCCTCTAATGCTATTGTTCCCTATATTAACTCAGCCATTCATTGCATCCCATAGGAAGAAATCACTTTGTGGCAATGTGAAGGAATGTGGCCAGTGTGGGGAAATTTCAGCAGAGCACCCCTGCAGGAGCTTTGGCACAACCCCACTTTTCCACCAAAGCTTACTGAAGACACACAGAAAGTCTTCTCCCAGCTCAAACAAACTCTTATGAGGGTATACAATCTTTATATAACCAGGTCCAAAGTCAAATGGAGCTCTGTAAGTTATAACATGTCCCCCACATTCCACTTTAAACTGGGGTAGGCACACATTTTGGGACATGGGTGGCGCTGTGGGTTAAACCACAGAGCCTAGGACTTGCCGATCAGAAGGTCGGCGGTTCGAATCCCCACGATGGGGTGAGCTCCTGTTGCTTGGTCCCTGCTCCTGCCAACCTAGCAGTTCGAAAGCACGTCAAAGTGCAAGTAGATAAATAGGTACCACTCCGGCGGGAAGGTAAACGGCGTTTCCGTGCACTGCTCTGGTTCACCAGAAGCGGCTTAGTCATGCTGGCCACATGACCCGGAAGCTGTACGCCGGCTCCCTCGGCCAATAAAGCAAGATGAGCGCCGCAACCCCAGAGTCGGTCACAACTGAACCTAATGGTCAGGGGTCCCTTTACCTTTACCTTTAGGCACACATTTAAAGACAAGGGTCTGTCCTGGTCACATCTAATTTGGCTCTGGAATGATTGAATTGTCACCCTCTATTGAGGCCTAGATGGGGCTGTGAATGCTCACCCCCTTGACTAATTAGACACCCTTTCTTTAGCCCCCTCCTGCTGGAATAGGGCGGTGGCTGATGCAAAGGCTTTCCTGTTTGTCCAGAAGGGAGGATTCTCCACTTAAGTTGTCAGCAGAAACTTGCGATTCATGTAGAATATACCAAGTGGCTTACCTGCAAAGAAGGCAGAGCGTATCCAGAGAAAACTCAGGGGTCAAGACCTCTCTTGTGAAGCTCATGCAATGCCCACCCTAATCCTGAGGTTTGGCTGGGCACTGATTTAATCCAGAGCTCTTCCACTATTGATAGCTTTGAAGAGATGCTTCTAAAAACTAAAGAAAACCCCAAAGCAGCCTTTAAATCTGACTGCTGTGCTCTTACTTTACAGCAGAGTCAGAAACATTGTTTAAGCAGTAGATCTCTTAGTCATGGGATTGTTGCAAAACTTGCACGCTGCCAATTGGCGAATTGCAATTTTGTAGCTTTTGGGCAAAGATTTGTCCTTTGAGCTCTGACGAAGTGCATTTTGAATGCCTGCTTGTGTCTCGTTTCACAAACTGCGCCTGCTTGGTTGTCTCCTTGAATGGCAGCCTTTGAGAGATTAGTCTTGCTTCTTTCCTGTTTTGCTACGATTCATCACTTGCAAATCTGCTGCTACCGAAATTAAGGATTGGCAGGCAACCCTGCGGAACTGTTTGTGCTATGCTTTATTTACCAAGAACAAATAATCTCTGCAAGATACCAGCTTCTCGGGCTTCTTATGGAAAACATATCCTAAAAATAGAGTTGATTACTTACAAATGGACAAATTTGCCAACTCTGCCTCTTTGGGTGCAGAGGATCCCAGCAATTGCTTTTGGTTCCAGAATGGGGATGGAATGGCCTGTTGTAGCAAATGACTAACTGCTCTGTGGCACTTAAAGGGTAAGAAATGTATTGCGGAATAAGCTTTGTGGAATAAAGCCCACTTTTATTCATTTATTTAATTCCATCTCTGAATCACTTCTCATAAAACATCTCAGATTCATGAAATGTTACGCATCTGCCAGCTGAGGCTAGCACTTGATGCACACAATGGAAGGGAGATCTGATTTCAGGCCCCACAAAAGCTTTAGCCACATCCAGAATTGTTTGTTCTTAAGGTGCCATAGGACTCTTGAGCTTGTTTGTGTTTTGGTTCTTTGATACAAGCCTTTGAACACCTTTCTAAACAATGCTACTGACATTTGCGGTAATAAAAGTAGATGCACAAACAACGGAGGTATCAGAGGAAGGTGGTGGTGGTGGTGAGAGAGCCAAAGACTAAAGTTAATTGCTATGTCTCCTGAAAAAGCCGTGATGTCACCTCAGCCATGATCTGCTGCTCAGTGGCCACTGCAGGCTGGAAACATGCTATGCTATTTGTACTCGGGCAGTAGCTGCCATTGGACCTTAGAAATGTCAGGCCAAAAGCCTATCTAGTGCAGCATTCTGTTTCCACAATGGGCACTGCACCTTTTGTTAACCCAGAAGGGTTGACCCAGAGACTCATCATGGTCTTTAAGAATGCTCATCATGGGGGCCTTCTCTAGGGCTGCCATGCGTTTGGGTTTATCGCTCAGAAAATGGTGTCCGGGTGGATTTTTGCTGAATTGGTAAAATGTCTGGGGAAACCTGGACGTATGGCAAGTTGGGCTATTTTAATTTTTAAAAATTCTTTAAAAAGAAAGGAAAAGCTCCAAAATGAAGGGAATGTGCATGAAAGGTTTGAGGAGATGATGAGAAGACACCTTAGGAGAGCCAGTTGATGCTCTAGTTGCAGCCAGTTGAAGGGCTGGTGCAGTAGCACACATGGGAGGGTTTGATCCAAGAACACCTCTGCTAATGGAGCAGGACAGCGTTTGATCCCATGGATGTCCCCACTAATGGATGAAGAGGGGAGGCAATGTTTTCTAGTCCCCCTCCCCTATGCAACCTCCCGTGCCCCTGAGAATCAGTCCTGGACAGTTTGTGGGATCTTCCATAATATGGAGGAAGATGCACGCAGGGAGATGTCCACAGCTTGAAGGGGGAATCAGCACTAGTAACCTTCCCTTCTCTTCTGTCCTGTGGATCACCAGCCCTTCTGTGACTGCAGTGGCACCAGCTGGATTCCACCCATGCACACTGCAATATGCTGCTATCATAGAACGTTATCAAGAAGAACAGGGCTGAGAGGAAAGAGGGGGAATTCCACCCTCTGCTGGGAAAACACATACCTTCTTGTCAGTCTGTTTGGTTCCTCGTGCTTGTAATAAATAAGGAAACTGAGACCTACCTAAGCCTGAGTTTTCATGAACAGCTGTCTCCATGTTCAGGGAAAACAGCAGAAGGTCACACAGTGAATCGCTACCTATTTAATTTACATTTTGTTAACTGAAACCTTCATGTGGGACCGCCCTTCTGACAATTCCCACATTGGCAGTTAGGGAATTCATCTGCAAAACTGAAGAGGAAGATGGTCTCCCTGCTGCTAAATCTGATTTCCCATCATGCACAGCATTAAAACACTTCACACTTGGCACAGGGCCAACCCTACAAGCTGGTAAATTACACCATGATGCATCTCTGAGAGTCCAGAGCATTTTGCACTACAAAGGGAGATCTGATTTACAGACATCTGAACTACAAGGTCCCTTCCAACCTTCTGAATATTCCCTGGCCAAATAAACTTGGATTAGAAGTTTGAACTGAACAGTACTCTGAGGATAATCTCACAGAGTCTTATGCAGCATATACTTCAGCATGATTTTAAAATTTTAATATAATTTTATACGTATTGGAGCAAACTGTAGTATGATTAGGGTACTGTGCATGCCCATACATGCCTACTCAGAAGTAAGTCCCATTGAGCTCCAAGGGACTTATTCCCAGGCAAGTGTGTACAGCAGGCGTGGTTAACCAATGGCCCTCCAGATGTTTATGGACTACAACTGCTATCATCCCTGACTGTTTGCTACGCTGTCTGGGACTGAAGGGAGTTGGAGTCCAACATCTGGAATGCCGCAGGCGGGTCACTCCTTGTGAATAGGATTGCAGCCCTGAATTCCCACCCCACCCTCACCCCCTTGTACAAATAATTCTCTTTTATACTTCATGCTAATCACCTTTGCCTAAATGTCCTGTACTGCTTGAGCCAGAATGTGTTTAAATGACTTATTGTCCTTTGGGAGCTAAATTTAAGCCTCCTTGTGAGCTTGATCTCTTCTGAGAGAAATGACACATAAAGAAATATGGAGTTCAATATCAGTTCTACTTATCGGGTTGGTCTAACACTCCAGAAGAATATATGTGCACTGCAAGAGCTCTCGCATTCCTAATTCTACCTTTCCTCCTGCAACAATCTGAAAGCATCCAGTCTATGAAGTATCAAGAACAGAATAGTTCAGCCAAATAGGACTTCTTGGCAATGAATTCCCAAGAGTAACATTTACACTGCCTATTTAAATCACATTTAAGCTAATGGTTACATCGCGGATGCATGGAAAGTGGTCAAAGTACCTCGAGCAAATGGGTTATGGAGAATGTTGATTTTTACAATGTTCCTTCCATCCATCAGTGTACCGACTTCCTGGCTGTTTTGTACTTTTTATTGTGGTTTTGGTTTTTATGCTAATGCTTTGATTTAAGATTTTGGTTGGATTTGTTTTATCATTTTCTTTTATTGTTAGCAGCCTTTAATTTTGGGGGGTGGGGTGGAAGAGGCTGGGATATTATATATCAGAATGGAAAGATGTGTTCTTCCTTTTGCTAGCAGATAATTCCTGTCCCTGGAAGAGTGGTGAAGTATTTTCTCCTCTTCTAGTAATTTAACCCCCCCCCCCCGTTAATGCTCCTCTGTACAGTAAATCTTAACAGTATGGCTCTGTGTCACTCATTGGTGCTTTGTATGATTACATGTCATAATAGCTACTCCTATGCAAGATCAACGACCTCTGCTTAATTAGTCCTCTTTTGTTTGTTGAGTTATGATTATATTGTGCTTGTAAGAGAATGTGGCCAGATACTTGATCGCTTTCTCATCATAACATAATAAATCCCAAATTGGTTAATAACACTGTCCAATTGGCGGTAAGTCAATAGGGAAAAAAAGAGAGAACACGATGGATTATTTCCTCCTATGCATCATCTCTAATGTTTTAAAGCATGCCTAGTTACATTGCATATTGACAAGTTCAAAAAGGTGAGAAGACCTCGTGTACATGTTTAGAAATGCAATTTGTCAGCAACCAAAGAACATTATGTGGTAAAAGCAATATATTAAATTGACTGATGTGCGTGGAAATGGACTGAATCCAACAGGGAATGTGTGAACTGATGTCATTGTGATAAAAACCAGAGCCCATATAGTGGAAAACTGAGAATTTGGCCCAGGACAGTCTTGTTTTTCTTTTTTTGTTTTTTGTTTTTATTGACTTATATTGTTTAATCTCTTTTTTTGTATACTTTTTTTCTTTTATTTTTTCTTGCTTTTTCCTTTTTCTTTCTGTAATTTTAAATTCTCAATAAATATCATTTAAAAAACAAAAACAAAACACACAATACATCAGATTCAAAAAAACAAAACAAAAATAAACAAAAAATTTAAAAGCAAATCCAATATTTCCAAATCCTTATCTTTCATTAACTTGTTTCATCGACCTCCTCACACCTCCCTTTTTTGTATTCTAGTTATTAATTATCTGAGCAAATCCTTTCCATCTTTCACAATATTCTGTCATTAAATTACCTTAATCTATTTTAACCTTATCTTACCATAAAAAGCCCTAAAACTTAAAACTTAAATCTTATTTATACCTAATTCTTTAACAAAACATATTTATACATAATTCTTTTTAACATTTCTACTAAAGCCAAATAGTTTCATTCCAACATTTTTCTAATACTCATTAATTTTACAATGATTTTCTAAATGAATTTTTAAAACTTTCTTCCAATCTTCATCCGTCGTCTCTTCTTCCTGCTCTCGGGTTTTGTCAGTCCTTTCTGTTCCATCCATCTAGTCCATCAACCTGGTGACCTTCTATCCGAGGCTCTTAAGTCCTTTCCATGTCCCTTCTGCAGCTCTTCTTCATGTTTATACCTGCACTTTACTTTATCTTCTGCTGATCTTATTCTTAATTTCCTTCCTTTCTCTCGGGGAGACTCCAACTTGACAATATCTTTATCCCTTCTCGACATGTCAGCCCATTCTCCATAGTCGACACTGAAATCCAAAAGATATTTAAAGGCATGTTTCAAAGTCCCTCCAAAATTGAGGGCCCCCACAACTCCGAACTCCCCCTGGCCCAAAGCCAGATCCGAAAAGTCAAAACATCCCTGCATAGGGGGGTCTATCCAACTTCCCATCTCCAGGCCAAACAGTACTCCATCTCTCCAAATCTGACTTTCTTCAGGTTCAGTCGTCAAAGACAGCAACTTATGTTCCTGCAAGGCCACAGCTCTCTCCATTTCTGGTACTTGAGGTTCAGCAACTACCTCCTCCTTTATCTTCTTCACCACTTGCTCTGTCAAAGCACATTCCTGGATTGATTCCTGAGTGTTTACTATATAAGTATTCACTGTTTGTCCAAGATTTCCAACTGCAACAGTCATCAAATCCATCTTCTCATGTAGCTGTTCCAGTAAAGCACTTGTCTTGCAAAAAGCAAGCACTAAAGCTTCTTCTGGGCACATTCTTGTTCAAGGTCAGTGTCTAGTTCCCACTATCTTTTATCTCTACAGCTGTAGAATTCCCCAGATCGACTCCAGCAACAGTTTCACAAGCTCCCTCTAGAGGAAACAATTTCTATTTGTATCCGTCTTTTTAAAAGCAGATTCTAGCAACAAAGTTCCTTTCATTTCCCAGATATTTCGTTCCTTTTAAATGCAAAAAGGAACATTGGAATCAATATGTTTCTCTTTTTTCACTATCTGTCAAAAACGTTTTGTCCACAGTCAATGAACTTCCCCAAAGTGTCTGTCTCTGACACCCCGCTCCCAGGATCAAGACGGTGGAAATTTATCTTTCTTTACTCTCTCTTCTGCAGGTTTAAACAGTCTAAAAAGATTCCCCCCTCTTCTCCTGCTTCCAAGGGGGGTTTAGTGATTTTAACTGGTGGAAATTTAGTCCTTTACAAACGGCTTTCCAGACTCTAGCTTGCAATGTCTTTGCTTCAATCTATTTACAAAAGCGGAAGGCAGACTTCCTGTTTAGACCTTCCCGCTTCGGTGTCAAATTAAAAAGTTTCTTAATCCAAGTTTCCATTCTACTCACGGGCAGTTGTTTAAAATCCAATTGTCCACAGGAAAAAGTCAGCGCTCTCCGGCAACAGCAATGCAGCTTCACTCCGTGAAAAAAGCAGTCGATTCAAAGCACCGCACCACTCACCCCACATCGCTCCGGATCCCCAAAACAGGGTTTCCCCGCGAGTAGGGGAGGAGCAAAAGGTGCCAGCCGAATCCCACATCCACAGGCTTCTCCCGCCTGTGGTTTTTGGTGGGTCTCTGCCTCGCCGCGGCGGTCCAGACCCTAGTTCTCACGAAGCGGATTCCTCCTGGTCAGAGGAAATCCGCCATTACCGGAGGCGCTAACCCGGAAGTCCTGGCCCAGGACAGTCTTGAAATGAATCATGTTAGACATAGTTAGTATTTGTCAGGGAGCTTTCTTAGAATTTAAATTTATAGTAATGGTTGAAGAAGATGGAAAAGAAGGTTGCACCAAACATTGATATCAAATGGGACAAAAGGGCAATTTCCTCAATCTGTTTAATGGTTATTACATGCATGTGACATAAATGCTACCCCGTGCATATGGTTCTGGTCCCCATCCTAAGCTAGAGCTGTATACTTGAGGCCCTTAACCCCTCTAACCCCACTACTTTGCTAAGAGAGGGAGCAGGGGGATCAATTGCTCGCTTCCTGTTCCCCATTTCTTTCTAAAAGCTGAATAGATTTTAGCCCATTTAAAATGTTCCTCATGCATGGATTGAAGCTGCTCTTAGACATTGCGGAAATTGTAGCTGTTATTCTTAGCTGAATTGATCATGAACATTGCAATGATTAAATGCTCTATCCATGCAGTGTTTCTAATCTGATGCTCCCTCATATGGCTGCTATTAATCTTATTTATTTATGTATTTTAAAGAAAAGTGGTCCTAATCATGGATCTCAATCTAGATGCATCCTTGTTTTTTTTCTCTTGGCGATGCTCTCCATTTCTCTGCTTCTCCCTTGGCTTTCTCTCGGCTTCTTGAGGGATCTTGTTTAATTTCCCCTGTCTGACTAGCTCTTGAAGAAATACACGTTTATATTCCTTTTGCAATTTTCTAGAACTGCTGAAGAGCTGGTCTGAAGAGTACACCTACCAGAGAAGTGCTTCATCTTGCTGATGGAGGAGAGTCAATCTCTTTGATGAGCACAGCAATAAGAACTCAAACAATGCTCTTCTATCCCATTTTCTTGGCTCCAGTGAAGTAGAGAATTTGTTGTGAGAGGAAGCATTTGTTTCTGCTTGTAATGTTGGAATAGGCACTGCCTGCAATGCCATTGGATTGTGGCATTGTTCCTGCTTCCTATATTTACGCCAAAACCTGTGGAGCGGAATTGTGATCAGGTGCTTATTTTGTTCCGTCACAGACACTTTGGCACAAGGCATTAAGATGGATGGCAGATAATACCATGTGGTGAACAAAGTTCTTCAGAAGCCAGCATTTTGCCACAAGGTGCACAGAGTGATATAGATGAGTAATCAATAAGTTCTGCTCTCTTCTCAAGACATGATTTATAAAATGTTTCTAAGCTAGAACTACATTGATAACATCTGTATATATTTTTTAAATTTGCTGTCACTAGGCATAAATGGCTTAAAGGGAACATGATTTGAATAGTGAAAAGTGGGTAGTGATTTTGATTGAAATGCAAATTATGATCTTGAATTACCAGAAACAATATAAACAGAGTGGAATGTGCAATTTATACATTATAAGTGTCAAACTGCAGGTTGCACACTGCTGTGTGTTTCTTTTTGCTGTTTTTTTAAAACATACAAACAAAAACATCCTGGGAGGCTGCCTTCTATGGTGGAACAGTAGTGATGGGAAGGACTGGTTAACAACGCAAGCTTGCCACATCATCATCTTAAATCTCTTTGTAGCACACACATACATACGGATGGGGTATGTCACCCCCTTTTTAAAACTGTGCAAGAGATTTGTGGAATAAATATATTCAGATGACCTAATGCAACTGAGATCAGTGTTCCTGTTGTCTCCTTAGGAAATTTTAGTGGAAGGCTGTCATCAAGCTACAATGGTAGGAAATGGTACACCAGCCAAAATTCCTTCTATTAATGATATTTGTTGCATCTTGTCAGCTGTGCGAGCTGATTTTTAAACACCTTAAAAAATAAACCCTCCTTTACATGGAGTAAACTTGCTGACACAATGATCAGGACAGTATTTCAAATACTCACATCTATCCTGTTGTGTGTGGGGGTTTTTTTGACATGGAAAGGTAACTGTCCCATACTGAGAGTCAACACATAGATAAAAACCAAATCACCTTCAATATAAGTGGGTTGGATTTAGCTGGTGACAAATGGAGGTGTAAGTGGCACATAAACTGTAAGTGACAGACTAATGCAACACACTTGCTTTTGGCACCTGCCAAATTCCATCTTTGAGTAACTTTAACCACTCTGTGGCACTCATTTTATAACCCTCTTAAAACATTTTGTCACAGCTGAAGGCCCCTCTGATATTTAAGCAGAGGATAAAGAAAGCAAGCTCACTAGTTATATTAATTTTACACTTAATTTGGGGGACATGATCTAGCAGTGTGCACAACAGGAACTGGAATGCAAATACTCACCCATGAAGGAGTATCAATCACTGATTTGAAGTGAGAGAACTGGCACATTTCCCTCTTTTTTTGCAGCAGTTTTCACTCCTGCATTACCTCACACACCATTGGGGTCCTCTGTCTAGCTAGAAAGAGTGGGCAGGGGTGGGAAATACATTTTTGATCACTTTTTGAAAAGCCAAGCAGATGGTCTTCTGGGAACCGTGCTAATGGAAGGCAGGGCATCTGTGATAACATAACTTATACTGAATACACACTGAGATGTTGGTATGTTTTAGTGTGTGTGTGAGCAAGAGAAAGTATGTGTCTTTACAACGACGACAAAAGGATATGGGAAAGGACATCATTTATTTTTCCTCCAAGTGCTTTTCCTGGTATTGGGATTGAAAAACAGAAAATGGATTTCAACAAGGAAACTTCTTGACAAATTGCAAGTGTCAAGAACTTAGAGCGGTGTTCGTTTTTCTCACAAAAAAAACGCAACACAGCAGGGGCAGGATGTTATCATACATAATGCTAAAAACACTTTCCAACTCCTTATTGCTATTTGTGTGCACATGTAAATGTGGGGCGGAGAGTATAAAGGAGCCATTAATATACATTGTAACCAAAGTAGGTTTTTAATCATTCACATTGCTGTGTCAGGAAATGCGAAAAGCATTTTTAGTGTCCTGGCTAAAGGCCTTCTTGTATATATAAAAGGTAAAGGTCCAGTCACGGACAACTCTGGGGTTGCGGCGCTCATCTCGCTTTATTGGCCAAGGGAGCCGGCGTACAGCTTCCGGGTCATGTGGCCAGAATGACTAAGTCGCTTCTGGTGAACCAGAGCAGCGCATGGAAACGCCGTTTACCTTCCCACCAGAGTGGTACCTATTTATCTACTTGCAGTTTGACGTGCTTTCGAACTACTAGGTTGTCAGGAGCAGGGACCAAGCATGGGGATTCGAACCGCCAACCTTCTGATCGACAAGCCCTAGGCTTTGTGATTTAACCCACAGCGCCACCCGCGTCCCTTTTTTTGTAGATATAACTCAGTGTAAACGGTATATAAGACATTTGTTTTTAAAAATCAGGTTCATTCCAGAAGCTGCCTTATACTCAGTCAGATCATTGGTCCATCTATGTTAGTAACAGTAGTAATTTATTATTTGTACCCCACCCATCTGGCTGGGTTTCCCCAGCCACTCTGGGCAGCTTCCAACAAAGATTAAAAATACATTAATACTGCTTACACTGACTGACAATGACTTTTCAGGGTTTCAGAAAGGGCTTTCTTCTAGCCCTGCCTGGAGGTACCATGGATTGAACCTGGAACCTTTTCCATGCAGTGCAAATGTTATACCACTGACCTAGAGCAAGAATAATCATTCTGCATTCCAATATTTAGGATGCACAATGCCAACATTAATATCAGCCTATTCCATCACCCTAGCAAATATCAAACTATTACTAAAACCATACGTAAAATTATACAGTTCAGTTCAGTTCAATTTATTGTCTCTAGTGAACAGCCATTACACACATGAAAATAATAAGAATTCAACTACGAATAGTGGCTGACATTTCTACTCCCCGACCTTTACAGGATAAATCATTTACCATTCCCCCTTTTATTACACAAATTTGTAAAGCCTTGCAAGAAATTTGGATGCTCGAAAGGATATATACCTCTCCACATCAGACAGCAAAAAACAGGTCTTTGCAAGAGATGTCCTTCCCTTCTGCAATCTTAACAATGGATGGATGTAATCGTTTCTAAGATAGTTATAAAAAGGGCATTTGAAGAGTACATGAGTTATGTCTTCTATAGACAGTGAGTTGCACTGGCAAACTCTGTCCTCCTTAGGAACTCCTTTATGTCATACAGTCCAATCTGCTAACGGAAGGACATTCAGTCTTGCCTGAGTAAAGGCTACCCTCATTTTAACATTGGGCAAATCTGCTAGATATCTTGGCAGGGATGGGTACAATGGAATAAAAAAAGCATACAATTTGTTCGATTGGCAGATCTTGATCTCAGCAGTTTGTGATTGCATCTCGGTGCCTTGAAACCTTTGGAGTATTAATTCTTTAGCTTTCCTCAAAACCCTGCGTCACAAGAAAGGAAGCAGAGAGTCCTAACCTCATGGCAGCAGATTGCATTTCATGATTCCATGAGTTTGGGGTCATGTCTTCCCAAATTGTCACGAGGGATTCTGATACATGCTTAAAAGTAGTTTTAAACCAAAAAAGCAGAGCTAGTCTGAGGGCTTCAGCTTTAATGGGCATTACAGCCAGTTCTGCACAGAGTGGTGCTATTTTTGTAGAGGTAGGGACTGACAAGAGTCTGCACAAAAACTTGTTTTGCGCTCTCTCCAGTGAATAAATTGATATAGTTCTTCCAGGTGTCACATGTGTAGGATGGTAGCCATGTCCACATAGAATATTACATAGGTAGAATTCTTTGTAGCAACCAAGAGTGAAACATGCAGGGATTTAAGCCCACCATCCACTATAACTGCAGATATAATGACTATATGTACTACAGTACAAAAGACAATTCTCTGGTCAAAGAGCTTGAGGATCTTCTGTCTGAAGGGTTGTCCAGTCCATGTCTGATTAAGCAAGTGAGAGCAGCAGATAGGGATGGAATGACAAAAAATGCTCTGAATTGAAACAGAAAGCATTGGGGGGGGGGGACAAATCTGTGTACAAGTTGGATTGAATTTGAAAGAAATAGATGGCAAGCTTCTTTCAGTAACTCTGGTAAAAGAATGGAAAAACAGAAGATGGAAAGTAGGAAAGATAAGGGCAGAGAAGTATGGTTGACATGGGATAGATAGATTTGGGTGTGGATTGACGACTGTATAATAATCAAATAATTATGGACTGATGCTCTAATACAAAAACACAGTGAAGAAGTCTTGGAGGAAAAAGACAGATTGAACATTTCCTAATACTTGAGGAAATGTTGTGATGCTGGAGCGGAGGAGAACTATTGTAGAGTATTATAATTTTATTTGTAAAACTTTCCTTGGACGTCTTGCACTGAAAGAATTAAATGAACTGAAGCACCCCGGAATGAAGACTGGAAAATCACCTAGCAGAGGTGGAGCAATACTAATTTGGACTGAACATTTGACTATTTTGAAGAGCTATTGTATATATAACAGAGATGGATAGTTGGAAGTCCTTTTTACCATTTCAACGTGTTCTCCCTAGCAGAGAGCACGTGTTGCGGTGGGGGATACAAGCCACCCCAGTGTTGCTGGGCGGATTTGCGGAGTGACCCAGGCAGCGAATTGGTTAATTGGGTCGCTGGGGAGAATTGCTTGTTGCCAATTTTGAAGGAGGGGTCAGAGGTTTTAAATATTGGACGCACCACTTTGGGCGTCCTCTTGGCTGCTTGCACCGGATCAGCTGCCCATCCTCCCTGTATTGGGGGGGGGGGGGGTTGCTCACTTGACCTTGCTATGCCTGCCATGGGGTCGTCTGCTTTGAGGCAGGGGCCTGGTAGGAATTTTGTCCATTTAGCTGATTGGCTGGTGCCATTTGGTTTTTGCCTACTGCGTAGCAAATCGTCACAACTTGTAAGGTTGGCGGTTAGGCATTGGTTCAAATTGGTTGGTGGAGGGGTAAGTGCCTACCCCTCCAATGCTGGTGCGGAAAGGGAATTCCATTAAAGGAATCCAGGGGCTTGTCATTCTTTTCATCATCTTTTCTTTCTTTCTTTCTTTCTTTCTTTCTTTCATACTTCCATACTTCCTATTGCTCTTTCTTTATTCTTCCCTTCTCTTTAGATTAGTTTGACCTTTACTGTATTTTTGTTGTTGAAAGCTTAATAACAATTTGATTTTGAAAAAGAAAAAGAAAGGAAGGAAGGAAGGAAGGAAGGAAGGGAGAGAAGGAGTCTTGAGGTTGCCCACTAAAGTGAGAGGCTTGTTGTTCTATTTAAACGATAGTAATTATTTTAAAATTTGCTCCTGGGCAGATTCTATGCAAATTGGTTTCCTCTGTTGTCCTTTTATTTGGTGGCCACCTTCACTGAGAGCTGGGCTTCCAGACCAGAATGTTGAACTTGCAAAGCTTGTGGCTCAAGTTCAACTTTTGTCCCCTTTGCAAATTAACCGTGGCATCGAATGGTGCCTTTGATTTTCCTACACAGTTGATCTACTTGAAGACAAATGAGCTGTACAGAAGCTAAGTGCTAGGAAACAATCAATTTTACTTGCCGAGCTTGCAGTCCCGTTCTCCCTGTTTCAAAACACAAACTCCCCTTGGCACAATACAGCACACCTGCTTGTGACAGTGATGCTTACAATCTTTGCATTACCAGCGTTGAATGGTTCTCAATAGTGGGAGTGAGCCTTAAGTTGGCAGGTTGGCTACCTTGGACCCAATCCAAATTTTAATTTGAAGAGCAGGGCTGAAATGAGGCAGTTGAGCCCGTGTCAGTAAAACAAATACAGCTATTCTCTTGGCTCTGTGCTCTTGTTTACAAAAGCATTAAAATAATTTCCCCCAAATGGCAGTGATCCAATAACACTAAAAAAATCAATGGATGCTGCTGCAATCACAGTTGGGATCAAAAACTATAATGATCATTCTCTTAATATTAACAGATACTGTTCTCATTTTATAATTGTTTCATATTAATAGTATCTTTAACTTCATCACCTTTCATATTTCTTATTACTATTACAATACAAACCTTGGGCTCATGCCTTCTCTTTCCTCCACCAGTGTGGCTGTGAGGAGGAGTTCAGGAGCTTCCATGTTTGATTCACTGCGGTTAATTAAGTTTAAACTGCAGCAATTGTGATTAATATTAACTGTTGATTGTGGAAACAAGTCAGCTTTAGAAGTTATGATTTGAAGTTGCCTTGTTTTAGACAAACCATTGTTAAGATTATCCAGGTTCGGATGACACGACAAGCCTCGGTGAATAAAAGAGAATCAAAAACTTCTCTTTGCCACTACATCAGAAAAAGGTTGGGGAGTGGGGAATACAAAGCCAAGGCTTGCAGAAAGTCATTCCCACCACGCTAAGCCATGTTTTATGAACAATTGACAAGTATAACATCTATTTTGATGGTGATTCCTACTCGGCTTTCTGCTAGGTTCATAATCTTAGACTGACCTGCTGTGTGAAAAGACTGGCAGTTTCTGAAGTGGTTGAGCTTTCAAAGTTTATAACCACAAGAAGATGGCTGCACTAAAACAGCTGTTAGGGGGTCGCAGGGAGCAAGGGCCCCCTAAAATTACTGGGTGCCAGGTACTCCCCATAATTTCTAAAATTAGTCAATGTGGAGGTTGATGCATGGATTCAGCAAGGCCTAAAAAAGAAGCCAACTTCCTCAGGCGTTTTACTTAGAGAGGTGCCATCAAAGAACAAAGACAGGTGATGGCAGAGTCATTACCCTGACAAAGGTGAGACATTCAGCATCAGACAAGAAGTGAGGCGGAGGTCCTCCCCCATTGGTGTGTTAGTCAGTAAAAGACATAGCAAAGTTGTGAGGGGGAAGTTGCCAAGGTTACAGTGGGCAGGATGTCCCCACAAGAAGGATGCTCTTTTTATACAAGGCTTGAGTTGTGTTGGAGCAAGGGTTTGGGGGAAGAAGAGAGAGCCAGGAACTCCATGTGGGGCTGACTGGGTGAGGCTGCAAACAGATATTGAGGAGCATGGCTGGCTTCTGTTTGCTGAAGCTATCCAAGGAACAACAAGAGGCACCCTTGTGGTGTAACTCCCTCCACCTAAACTCAGATGTAAATAAACCACATATCTTAATGACACTACAGTCTCCACCATGCCTCATTGCAAAGGAACACAATCCCTGGTTAAGTGCCAAGACCCCTGGAACTTGCTACCACTTGACAGAGATTGGGGTGGCGGGTAGCACAACATTTTCATTTAATCTACAAGCATAAAATATTTGTACACAGTTTTGGCCACAGGAATTTATTTGTGCCAGGAATGTGTAATGCTTAGTTCTTATGCCATGGATGTCAATTCCTTCTCCTCCTCCCCACCCACTCTCCCATCAATTCCCAGAAATATTTTGTTGCAGTATCTGTTTCGTGTTAGTTATTGGATAGTTGCCATGGTTTCCAATGGAAGAAGCATGTAATTATTGCATACAGCTGGTCTGACAAAAATTCTGCATGGTACTTTGTAGTAACTTGATAAATTGAATCCTCTTTGTAGGAGGAAGATGAAAGGGTTTAAAGGAATAACCCATAAAATGTCTGAAGCAAGGAGAGCGTGCTGCAGGGATATTGATTAGGGGAAATAAGCCTACCTCTAGCTCAACATGTCTTAGTGTAAATTTCAAAGTGAAAAGGATGTAAAGATTAAAGATGTGCTTCATTTTTACCATGCACCAGTCAGGGATTTCCAAATGGTGGGTCAGGGCTGAATAAAAAGTCACCTGTAAGTAAGGATGGACTGGAATTTTGCCCAGTCCACACTTTAAGAGGCTCTGATGTCATTCACACCTGCCAAATTAATACAACACTGGGAACAAAATTACCCTTCCAGTTTTGCACTTCTCCAGTTCTCAGCTAAAAGGGGAGGGGGATACCAAGATGCCATAGAATACAAATTTTAGGGTAAAATGCAATACCTTTGCAAATGTGTATGCTGAGATAAAATGCTATTTTGTTTTATACTGGTATTTAGATATATATTTGAAAATATATTTATTCCTTCAATGTATGGGGTTGGACTAATTACCCTTGGGGTCCCTTCCAACCCTACAATTCTATGATTTAAGTATACATTTTTATATGGATTAAAGATAATCATCCATGCAGAAGCAGGGTGGAACTGACCTAAATGAACACATGTAAAATTGAGGTATAAAGTGGGCGCCGTTGTCATTCTAAATAACAAGGGGGGTGTTCATGGTGAGTTCCAGCACCTCTTTTTCTAGAAAAACAACACTGGAAAGGTTGATAATCATTAATTCCATTTTATAATATTTACCTAGGCCAGTAAGAGCCACTTAAATCCAATGCCTGCGCACTAATAACAACTGGGGAAATATTTGTATCTTTGAGTTCAGTTGACCTTCCAACTTATATAAAACTTTAAGAAAAGACAAGCAAAGATAAAAAAATAAGATTATTATTTAATGACAACATATTGGATGATATACATTTCATATTAAGAGTATATCCATTGACAGGTGTCCATTCATTTTAATGTGTCTCCTCTAACTTTAGATATTATCCCTAAGTCTGATTCCTCATTGTGTTGCCAGTTCTTTCACTTTTTAAAGAATTAATTTTTGTACTTTGTATTTGTTATGACAATTATGTATTGACAATGAACTGAAAGCCGAAGAGCTGCAGTAAGACTGTGCACTGCAGGTAGTAATTCTTCCTCACTGAGTTGTGTGAGGAATTGGATCTCAGAGCCTCTCATCAATTCTGTCCACTCTTCTTCATCTTCCATGCTCTCCGACTTCATTCTGAAAGTTTTAATTTGTCACCTAGAGTTAACTAATTAGGAAGTTGTCACTTTTTTGGCCTTTCATCAACAGGGCACACTACAGGAAATATGAGCTGAAAGTGTAATTTGTTCATTACACATTGCAAAACTGCCAACCGCTTCTGTCCTTTGGGAGTTTTATTTACTTCTTTCAAAAGCAGCCACCAATCTCCTACATGAGTGTTAATCTTCTTTGTCCCTTTGATATACTCACCTCCTAATCAATTAATCACATCTCTTGCTTTCTGTTAACCATGTGAGGCATCAGAGGTCATAAGTAGGTCAGCGGATGAAAATTGAGAGAGTTGGCATCAAAAACCCAGGGGGAACTATTTTAAACTTTCAAAACACAGAGAGCTTGCAACCATTTAAGCCTATCTGCCAGATAACTGTAACGAGGCAATAAGCTGCTGCTGCTATACTGAAACCTGCTTTCCATTTTTTTAAAATACTTCTTCCTCTGTGTTTTATCATTTCTTTATCATTTTGGATACAGGAATAAGTTTACCTTACTGTTACAAGGTTGTCAAGGATGGTGCATGTGTCATCCCCACCCCACATTAAACATTTATCCAGTGCTCTTCAGCCTCCCCAGGTGCCCATGTTTCATCATCTGAAAAAAGCCCCATGAAATCTACTTGCAGGATTTAATGGATGTGTGGGAAGCTGGGGAGGCTTGGTCCTGGTTTTGCTTTTAATGGAAATGCTTCCTATTTCTTTTTTTAAAAATCTTTCTGAATTTATTTCTTCAAAAGTTAAAATGCTTTTAATGGAAATGCTTCATCTCAAACTCCTCAACAACAAACAGTGGTCAGGCACAAAGCAGGCAGCCTTCCTAGTATTTTGTGCTTACATGAAGGTCCAACCTAGGATATCACAGAGGTTGCACCTGGGTAGGCTGCAGAGAGCAAATCACCAGGGGGATGATTTGCACAATGAGAGAAAAGACTGAAAGCCTTTAACCATTAAGGTAAGCACCGCAAAAATCCTGCACCCTGTGAATGAGAATTTCACTGAAATTCGATAATTTTCAAATGCAGAATAAACTGCATTTGTGGGTTGGTAAATAACACAGCTGTGCGCCAGCTCTGGACAAATCCTGGATCCTGAACTGAATTGGGCTGATCCAAGTCAATCCAGAATTTGCCTGGAACAGGTTGAAGCAGCCGTTGATTTCCAGAGTGATACGGGTATATCAAAGTGTGGGTCAGTGGTGGTCAGCTTTAATCAGGACCTGAATCCCTATTTCAACAGGGAGTTGACAGCAAAGAGAGGGAGAAGGCAATGCAGGCAGAGACTCTCACTTCTCCTTCCCCCCTCACTAACCAATCACATGTTTAACTAGGGTTTAAACACCTATTTAATCTTAGGAACATGGAAGGCCCCCAGTTAGTTTCAAAGTCAGGCCCAGGTCACTTCCGGGTTGGCGCCATCGCCGAATGGCGGACTCCCTCCGAGCTCCGGAGGGAGTCTGCTCGGCAGGGGCTGGGTCCTACCGCGCCGGCGACGCGGGGACCCTTAAAAACCACGGGCATGGAGCCCGTGGACATGGGTGACTCGGCTGGCACCATTAGCGCCCTCCCGACTCGTGAAGGAGCCTTTTTAAAGGCTTCGGATCGGGTGCCGGGGAGCGGCGTGGTGCTTTGAGTCCTCTGCTTTCCCTGCCGAGCGCAGCCGCATGCCATTCGACGGAGAGCGCTGACTTCTTCCATTGGAAATTTGGACTATTAACAACAACCCGTGAGTAATTGGGAAACCGGGTTCAAAAGGAGAAAAAAAAGGAATTTTTTTTCGGATTAGGCACGAGCGGGGGCGATCTAAAAAGGAAGTCAATCCCCCCCCTATTGTAAACATTCCAAAACAAGGACTGGGTAACCAAGGTCGAAAGGGAAGTATACTCTTGATAAAAATCATTAATTCCACGATGGGAAATTATAAGAACTGTGCTGGAGGAGAAGAGTGGAGGGTGAGAAGGAAAATGCAACCCCCCCCCGGGAACCGGGGCGATTCGCAGAGCCTGGTGAAGAGAGACGGAGACTTTGACAGCTGTCAAAGTAGCTGTCAAAGCTGGAGAATATAAAGAGGACTTTGTTATGAGGACTTTGCTGGTTAATTTTGTTACAATTTGCTGCAATATGGATATAAACTGTCGGAAAATAAGGAATAACAATTTGACTTTTGGATTAGAGGATACAAAGTTATTACAATCCCCCTAGAGGGGTTTCGGGACATTACAAGAACGGTCGTAAGTGGAAAAATACTCCGGGATTCGCACAGGCCTTGTTATCTTCTGGGAAAGCTGCAAAACTGAAATAGTATTTTGTCTACAGAGGTATTTACATTAAAGGAGACAATAGAATTTTCTATTGAAGAAAGGAAGGGACTGGACCTAAGTTTTTGTTCCTGAATAACAAACCTCTGTAGAGATACCAGATTTCTGAATTAGAACGTTTTAGCAGCTGCACAGGACAAGAAACCTGAGAAAGTGAGGAATAAGAAGAACAATGGACTGACTACGACACGGAAAGAACAATGGGAGGAGTGGTAAAGATCAAGGAAATTAAAGGCTTCTGTTAGATTGGACGTTTGAAGTTAAATGTTATTAAAATTAATAAATTAAAAGAAAACCGGCAAGATGGAATTGGGGAGAAATTTGGCCATGACTTGAGACCTACAGGCTGATAACATATAGACTGATGGACATGGGGAATTCAAACCGGGGAAGGGGGGGGGGAGATTTGGAATCCAAAGGCTGTGTAATCATCTTTTGAATCTTTTTATATCTTTTATTTTCTATTTCTTTATATAACTTATGTATGTCATTTTATTTTGATTGGACGTGTTTAAAAAAGGGAATTCGTGGAAGGAACTGGGGTGGATCTTGGGGAAAATCTTTTTTCTTTTCTTGTTAATGATGTGGGACGGTGGTAAGATTTGTACAATTCAATTTGGATAGTGGGTTAAACAAATTAAGCTTCAAATTGGGAGTGAGAGCTTGTAGAACCAAATTAATGAAAAGGGAATACAATTGGGAGGGGGAGGGGGGGAGTCCCAGAAAGTAGGTAATGAAAGTAAGGTTTCAAGTATCTTTTTTTTCTTTTTCTTTTTCTTTGTATTTCTATATTTCTGGAAATTTTAATAAATATGATATAAAAAAAAACAAAGTCAGGCCCAGGTCTACTTGGATTGAATGTGATCTGAGGTGCCAAATAGGGTCCTGAACTGGATCGATGTTGTCATCATCGTAGTGCTTTGCTGTTTCAAAGTCCATTTGTTCAGAACTTTTGAGATAAAGCCACAATATTCTACATAAATTTCTACATACAGCCTCTACTGAACCCATCTAACAGCCCCCTCCATAAGCTACAATTTTTTTATTGGAAAAGGGAAGACTGCAGAGATCCATGTCGCGTTGCTGGAAGGAACCCAACAGGAGAAGACAACACCTACTCCACATACAGTGTTCCCCCAGAAATGCTTTCCTAAGGACCTTCCCAATTTCTCCTTTTATCTCTTCAGACAATGTACAAAGAGTTATTCAGTTTTATTCCCACAATAACTCTGCAGGTGTATTAAATTTATGAGGTTTAACATTCAGAATGGTTAAAGCAACATATTTCCAATGTCTACTAGAGATTTTATTTCATTGAGATTTTATAGCCAGGGTAGATGGCAATACATGGATTGGGTACTCATAGCTATGGTCTAGCTTTCACAATGAGCAGATGAGTTAATAAAGCTGGGTCTGGATTGTACCACTTTGCATGGCAGATGGCATCTTACATGAAGGAATGGGGGGTGGGGAGAGTAAGAGCCAGAACCCATCCCACAGAAAACTAGCACACCGGTGAAACGGCTAAGCTACAATGCTGTTCACTGACCTATCATTTTGTGTGTTCAGGATTCTTACTATTTTTTAATATGGAAGACTACTCAGTCACCTGACTCTCCATCTTCAGTCTGAAGAGCCACTATCCAGACACAACCGTCCCTCTTCCATCTCCTGCTTTTGAGGATAGGGCTCTATTTTCAAGAATGGTGAAAATAGAGACATCCCATGCAAGACATCCCAAGGAATGTCGGCAGAGAGAATAACTAAGAGCTGTGATGTCACCTGCCCTGGTTAAAAATGGGAGAGGTTGAACAACAACAACTTTCTTATTTATGATGATTTATAATGATGATGATGATGATTTTATTATTTACACGCCGCCACTTTGGGCGGCTCCCAACAAAATATTAAAAACACAATAAATCACAGATCATTTAAAACTTCCCTATACTGTACAGGGCTGCTTTCAGAAGTCTTTTAAAAATCACATGGTTATTTATCTGTTTAACATCTGATTGGAGGGTGTTGTTTATTGTGGAAAAACAATGGGCCACAAATTTGGGTGGGTGGGTGCGAATAATTCACGCAACTAAATCTGAAATGTAATGGAATCCTTCAGACAACTGTTTATCTATAGTCCCTACAAGGTTGGGGGAAACCCCACAAACAAACCAGGGAACATGATTCCCATTTAGCTACCTTGCCCTAAGCAGCTAGGATGGTAGATGGCCTTTGTGGCCATCTGAGGGAGGGAGGTGGGGTAGCAGAGCTGGGGTGTGTAGACAGTTTTTACATTTGTGTTGGAGGAAGGGGCAGGTATCTGTAATAATTACAATAAAGTAATAATAATAATAATAGGGGGAACTGCTGCATCAAGGCTTTAACTAAATGACCAGTGATACCACTGAAAGTCTGTGATCCATCAGAGCCTTTTAAAAAGGATTTTTTTCTGGGACTATGACAATATTATGCTGACCAGACTCCCAGTCCGGTTTTGAATCTAATTCAATGTGCTCATTTTCCTTTAAAGCCCTTTGTGATTTAGGACTAAGTACCTTTTGATATTTTCCTGTCTATACATCAAGAAATTCTGTAGAGGGCTTCCTACCAGTACCCTCACCAAATGAAGTGAGATGGGTAGTTACAGAAGATAGGGCCTTCTTGGTGGTGACACCCCAGCAAAGAGCATAAGGCCCATCTTGTCCAGCAGTCTGTATTTACAAGTGTCCAACCTGTGTGAAGCCCTCAAGCAGGAACTGAGTGCAACAGCACTCTCTCTATATGGGATTCCCACTGACTGGTAACTGTGGAACACTTTCCTTAGAGAGGCTCACAAAACACCTACCTTATTGCTGTTCTGGTGCATGATAGGGATTCAGCTTTTTAGGCTGCAATCTTATTCACACATACCTAGGACTTACTTTTGAGCAGGCATGCATAGGACTCTGCTGTTACTGAGCTGGCACATATAGCATCGCACAGTTAGTTGCATTAGGTTTATAACAACAGTGCTTTATTTCCATGCTTGTCAATCAACCACCCACCCCTCTCCAAACCTCCCTGCATCCCATTAAAAAGTAAAAACACAGGTACCAAAAATATTGACCAATCATGGTTATTACAAACTTCATTACCGGTTAATAATGAAAGCTCAAAACCATGGTTCTGTTCTGAAACAGAACCTGATGAGGTGCTTCCCAAATCAGTTCAGGGTGCTAATGCTTATCATTAAAGTTTGTGGCAGCTCAGGCCCTCCTGGATATCTAAAAGTTGTCTTTTCTCATGTCTACTTTCTTGTGCATTAAGATCTTTGGGTTTCTGATGTTAGGTGGGTGACAATTGCAGAGAGGGCCTCATATATATCTTCCGTCATAGAGCTTCAGTATGCTGATGACAACGTAGTGTGTGTACGCTCAGAGGATGACCTCCAAACCATCCTAAATATCTTTGCAGAAGCTTATGAAAAGCTTGGCCTATCACTCAACATCCAAAAAACCAAAGTGCTGCACTAACAAATACAAAATAACCCCTCTGCAGCGCCACAAATCCAACTCAATGGTGTAACGTTGGAAAATGTCGATCATTTCTCTTGCCTAGGCAGTTATCTTTCCACAAAGCCCAACATTGATGCCGAAATCCAGCATCGCCTAGATTGAAGTGTAGAGTGTTTGAGGACCGGGACATTCGCAGGGAAACCAAAATGCTTGTTTACAAATTTATTGTACTACCAACTTTACTATATGCTTGTGAAACATGGACCACTTATAAATGCCATCTCCAGCTCCTCGAAAGATTCAATCAACAGTGTCTCCGAAAAATTTTACACATCACTTGGGAAGACAGGCGAACTAATATCAGTGTACTGGAAGAAGCAAAGATCACCAGTGTTGAAGCAATGATTCTTCAACATCAACTTTGTTGGACTGGTCATGTTGTGCGGATGCCTGATGATTGTCTTCCAAAGCAACTACTCTATTCCAAACTTAAAAATGGAAAGCGCAATGCGGGTGGTCAACAAAAGAGGTTTAAAGACTGTCTCAAGGCATATCTTTAAAAATGTAGTATAAACACTGACAACTGGGAAACACTGGCCTGTGAGCACTCCAGTTAAAGAACAGCCTTTACCAAAGGTGTCATGGGCATTGAAGACACTCGATCTCAGGACGCAAGGGAGAAACGTGCTAGGAGGAAGGCATGCGTGGCAAATCCACACCGTGATCAACTCCCGCCCGGAAACCAATGTCCCAACTGTGGAAGGACGTGTGGCTCCAGAATTGGCTTCCACAGTCACTTACGGACTCATTGTTAAAACCGTGTTTATGGAAGACAATCTTACTCGGTTACGAGGGATCGCCAAAGAAGAAGAAGATATCTTTGATGCCAAATAACTTTTTATTTTCCCTAAATCAAACAGTGGGCCAAACTATGTGTTGGGTTAATCACATGGCTTGCCTTTAATGAAGGATTTTCCTTCCAATCTGGACTAGGATTGAACAGATAATCAGACCCACCAAGTGTGCCTATTTTCTAGGGACCTCCCTGATTTAGAGAAGCCACCCCAGTTTCTGATTTGATCCTGGAGTGTTTTACTTTTTCTTAGGAAGTCCCTATTTTCATAGGAGAAATGTTGGAGGGTATGGGGTTATCTGACCCCTGAGCCGTCTTAAGGCAATCCTGTATAGGGAAGGTTTTTTAAAAAAGTTTTATTATGTTTCTAGATACGTTGGAAGCTGCTCAGAGTGGGTGGGGCAACCCAGTAAGATGTGTGGGGTAGAAATAGCAAAGTTATCATTATGGAATGGGACGTCCCTATTTTCATCAGAGAAATGTTGGCGGGTATAAGAGAGATATCTCTTCCCCCACTGTGCCCTGCCGCCACCACCTCCCTCCCATTATCCGAGATCAAGCCCATTCTTGATTGAGTCCAAAGCAGAGCAAAGATTAATTGCCGCTTCTTCCTGCTCAGTATTAGGATCCTGATCTTTGCGAAAGGAAAATTCTACACTTAAGAGGAAATTTCTTTTGATGTATCATGTGGTTTGGTCCTGAGGTTTTTTCTTCTTGCAGCTGATTCCCTGCTGCTGCTGCTGTTTTTCTTCTGATTGTGCTGTTTGTGTGTGCCATTTGGACATGGTTTTGTTGCTTGTTTTAAAGTTTCAGATTTTAATGAGAGCTAGCATGGTGGTTAGTGTCAGAGTAGGGCCAGGAAGACCTGGGTTCCAATCCACACAGCTTTAAAACCTAGTGGACTACTCTTTCTCTCTTTCTCAGTTTAATGTAGTTTACAAGATTGTTGTGAGAGAAAATTTGGAGGATGGGGGGTGGGGAGAACAGTGTCTGCCACTCTGAACTCCTGGGGTGGGGAGAGGAATGTAATAAATAAATAAAAGATACAAACTCATGCAGCTACTGCATTTAGAAAAACTCTACTGCAAGATCTGAAGCAGGAATCTTTGTCTCCGTGCAGAAACTAGCCTCCCCCTCCTTCCCCAACCATTTTCTCATTTCTTACCTGGGGCTGTTTCTGAGGGGAAAGCTTTCAGCAAGGCTCATCTTTGTCCTTTATGCTTCAGGCATCCACTGTTTTGCTTCTTGGGGTTGCTATATGGGGTAAACTTGGCACCCCAAAGATGGCTGCTGCTAAGACCCTCTCCCTAGAATAGCATCACAGAATCGGCTTGTCTCATGCTCGGTTTCAATCCTGCTGCAGCCATAGGAAGACTTTCTGTCACACCACTACGTTGATTTCACAGACAGATTGGAACCGAAGGAGTCCAGGCACCAATGAGGCAGCGCTTCGCTTAGGAAATACCAGGGTTTCCCTAGCAACAGGTTGAAAGCTTAGAATTATAGCTAGGAAACCATGGGGTTTCCCTAGCTACGGACAGCTACTGACGAGCGTAAGAGCATCACTCAGCTCAGCCTGGCAATGCAAAAGCTCACACAAACGTTTGCTTTCCCCTCCTCTCCTTGCTGCAATATACGAACAGAGCAAGTAGTAATCCATGTTTCCATGGATTTTGGAAGCAACTGATAGAAGAGGTGTGTCTGTGAAGATGTTTTGCAGCAGAATCTGGGCTCCCAAACTGCAAATTTCTGATGGAAACAGCTGGCTCGAGGAGCTAGGAGCCTGGCTGAGTGGTTAACTCTCCATGCCCATCAAAAAGTTTGAAAGGTAAGAGAAAACTTCATGCATGCTGCCAAGAGGATGCTTGCTGAGGGTGTTTCCAGGTAGCTAGTGTGGCAAAATGGCCTGCATTGTCTGTGGCACCACCACATGGTGAGCTTCTCAATGCTATATAAAGGGGTTTCCTCAGCATTCAGTACTGCCCACTCCCAGTTAGAGATGGGAACTCCCCAGCCCACCTCTTCAATTTCGTTAATGTGGGGGGGAAATATTTTTCACTTCCCCCCAAATTCCTGAGCGGGATGGTTCAGATTTGTCTCAGATTTCACTTTAGACAAAATTCAGGGGCAATTTGGCAATGCACAGCTCTCTTCAGACATAGCACATGGAGTAGAAAATCTTTATAGAGAAAACCAATGAATATTTATTCAGAAAAAAGTATCCATGCTTTCAGCAGCATATATAACATAAATGCATACAAAACTGAAGCCTTAGACTGCAACCCTGTTCTCTCATTTACCTCAGAGCAAACCAAGTTGTATTATATGAGAATTGTGTAAAGATTGTGAATTTTCTTTGAGATTTTTTTTAAAGTGGTGTTTAGCCTAAGTAGAATATTGTAGCTTTACAGTGCCCCCCATATATATATATATATATCTATATATCTATATCTATATATATATCTATATATCCCCCTTTATTCTGAATGGCAATGGCTGATCTTGATTTATTCTAGGATGGGGGAAGTACAACCTTGACACTCTCTCTCTCTCTCTCTCTCTCTCTCTCTCTCTCTCCACACACACACACACACACACACACTGTCTGCAGCTGCTTCCTGTAACCCAAGAGTGGTGAACTGTGGACACCCAGACAGTAACTGTTGGACTAGAGTGTGCTGGCTGAGGCTGATGGGAAATTTATTAGATTGGCTTGCAAGCAGGTTCTGGTTTAATCAATTTCACCCTTCAGATGCAAGAGAGGAGGAGCCTTTCAAGGTCTTACTGCCCCCCCTTTTTAAAGGACTACTTGAGCATTCATTATTTTAGTTCTAAAAACACTTATTTGTACCCCAACCTTCATTATTTGATATCAGGGCATGTGTGCTTGTGTCTAGTGTATCACCTATCCTTTCATTATAACAAATATATATATGCAAAACTTTAAATATGGTTCAAAGACTAGTCTGGATTCTGTGATGTGAGATGTCATGACTATTGGGCTCAGTCTACAACAGACATAGCAAAATACCTGTGTGCATTGTAATAGGACTGATCATGCTTCTTGAGGCAAGTTCCAGTTTTCCTAGGCTACAGCTTGAAGTGCTAGGGATGGATGTTCTTATGAAAGCTTCCAGAAATTGATTTATCTAGCCCAGTACTGCCTACACAGGCTGGAGGCAGCTCTCTGAGTATTAAACAGGCTTGTTTCCCAGCCCTGCCTGAAGATGCTAAGGACTAAAACCTGGTACCCTTTTGCAAACAAAACAGGCTATGTGCTCTACAGCTAAACTAGGTCTCCTTCCCCCCACCCCAAATTTGTAGAACCAGTTTGCTAAGAAATCATGGTAGAAAACCTCCTTCCTTGGAGGTTTTTCAGCAGAGGTTGGATGGCCATTTGTCATGGATACTTTACCTGAGGTTCCTGCACTGCAGGGGCTTGGATTAGATGGCCCTTGGGGTCCCTTCCAAAGCTATGGTTCTATGGATGACTGTGTGCACTGCAGGCAATAGCAGCTCTAAAATACCACCTCCAAGGCTACAGTCCTATGCACTGTAAGGCTACAGTCCTATGCTCTGAAATGCTGTTGCTTGTGCAAAGCCTAGGTAAGATTCGAAAAGAAGCTAGGTTTCCCTTGTTATTGAAGCTTCTTAGGCTTCAGTGAGAAGCCTTGTGAGCAGACAGCTTTTCTGAGGGACAGCCCTTCCACATCTACCAGTAACCTTGTGAATCCATTATTCAGGAGGTTCCCCGTTAAGGTGCATCTAATGGGAACCAAATTCTCTTTTGTCTGTTGAATTGTCCCTTTGAATGAAAAATGAGATTGGTTTTGACACTTTAAAAATATATCTGCTCTCACTAAGGTGCCTCCTGCTTTGGAAAAGAAATGGGTCTGGAGAATTCTGCTTCAAATTCTTCAGCATATCAGATCTGTAGAAATATTCTAAAATGAGAAGGAAAACAACATATCTGTGGGTCATAAATATTTTCTAAATGACAAGCTCTCAGGTCATTTGCTCATCAAGATGGTGCAATGTCCTTGACTTGCTTTGAAGATTGTAGATGTTACATCGGAGGGCATTTTGATCAGAGATGATGCACTGATATCCAAGCTGTGTTGTATAATTAATACCATCAGGTGTTCAAATGAAGAATAACTATGAAAACTACTCATGTGACAGAATCAGGATGCTCAAATAGAATTATCATTTGTAACATTTTGTGGGAGAAAGAGTAGATCTTTTTAAGGCTATGCTGAAGTCTCCTGTTTTTAGTTAGCTATAGCAGCTGAGGATAGTTTGGTGGGGATATATTTTCCCCAAATATTTTAATTCTCTTTCTCCAGAACACTTTTGATGTGCGAATATTTCCTTTCCTTCATCAGCAGGATGTTGGAGGGTATGCTGCCTTTTGGTAGATGTGAGAAAGGGCTCTTCATGTGTAACTACGCAGTACAAGGATTGATGAGGTCAGGATCTCTCCCCGCTTGCATAGCATCTCTATGCGCATATGTTCACACACGTAAAGCCACTTCTCATACATGCAATGCGTGTGGATAGTTTTGAGGAGGAGTGGACTGCAGACATGAAAACTGTGGGGTGGGGGGACAAGGCTAGTCCACACTGCTCCATTACCCCCTTCTTTACGTACACACATTATTTAAACACATGGGGAAACCCTCTGATATTATTGTCACATGGAACACATTTGAAGGTTATAATAAATGTTCCAGGTTCTCTTGCAGTCTCACCCAAATCATAGTAAATTGAGCTGGAATCCTATCATTATTTTCCAGTACGTATAAGATGAAGATGTCATGTTGGACATCAGTGTCAGTCTTTCTTGGAAATGCATCATCCTTCTAGAAAATGTAAAATATGGAATCATCTGAAAATATTACACTAAAATCACTTTTAAGCACTGGGTCCCATTGGTTAATCACTCTATATTTTTGCTCCAGTTTTGTGTTGCCTAATTCATGTTATCTAATATCTGTAATTGTTAGTGGTTTTCTAAAAAAAAAATGTAAAGCTTAACCCCAACATGCATACAAATAATTCTTTTGCATGGCTGTGATCTTATACCCTTTTACCTGGGAGTAAATCCCATTGAAACTCTTAGATCTTACTTCCAAGTAAACATGCTTGTGCTGTCTGTTACCTATGTTTCAGTTTAATTGACACAGAACTTAATTAAATATTACAAAGCAGAGTTTAATCTTTGATTTATTGTTTGAATAGTTACATTAATCTGTCACAAATAAATCAGGCTTCACTAGGGCTTAACACTGCAGGCTTGCCTTGTTAGTTTAATAATTTAACATCCACTGCTGGGAACAAAGAAGAGCGTTGGCGGTCTGTTTCATAGATCTTTCATTTCAGGCTTTAATCTTGTAGATCACACATTAGCTAGTTGCTGGGGAAATTATGGTGCTGGCCATGAGTAACTGAGCTCTCCGTTTTAAAAGCACGTTTAATTAGCAGTTCAGACCCCGTAAATATGGAGTTTCCTTCTCCTCAGCTGTGAAGGAGGCAATACAAAAGATTGCTAAACTGCAAAACGTGCTCTAATCTCTCATTTTGGTTAATGCTTAGGGAGGATAATATGAGCTTTCTATACTATCTCAGGGTTAAGTTTTCCTAAAAGTCTCCAGCTGATTTGCTTAAACACAATTACAGTCCAGTCCTATGCATATCTGCTTCTTGTAGGCTACAATGGAAATTGCTCCCGAGTAAATGTGTGTTGAACTGCAGCCTTAATAGCTCAAATATCATTATGTTACACCCACCTTTCCGACATGCAGCTCCCAAATGACTTGTTCAGATCTCTATGTCAAAGAAACATTGGGCTCCATTCTGAATTCTGCAGTATGGCATTCTTTTCACCCGAGTTATACCTGTTAAGAACTTGTAGGAAACCCATTCACAAAGTCAGGTTGATATGCTCTATTGACAAAGCAGTTCTATGGAATGGCAGATGGTGTGGGGAATATCTCAACAGTGCCTCTGGACAGTTCTATTGGACCAGCTCATCACTAAGGATGTTTTCAACCATTCAGTGAGAAGTCTTCTTCCCATGACTGTCCCCCAGTGCCACTTGTTTGTACAGTGGTACCTCGGGTTAAGAACTTAATTCATTCCGGAGGTCCATTTTTAACCTGAAACTGTTCTTAACCTAAAGCACTACTTTAGCTAATGGAGCCTCCAGCTGCCGCCGTGCCGCTGGAGCACAATTTCTGTTCTTATCCTGAAGCAAAGTTCTTAACCCGAGGTACTATTTCTGGGTTAGCGGAGTCTGTAACCTGAAGCGTATGTAACCCGAGGTACCACTGTATTTGAAACCACATCTGGTATAACTTTCTTTCCTACTAAAGGGCCCCAGTACAACAGCATGTGTACAGTAGAGGAAGACAACATGTCCACTGGGTAGTTAAAAAAGCTGGGATCTGACCCATCAGCTAATGTGTGGGGAAGAAGGCGCAGGGACTGAGTCTTGCCCCCAGAACCCTCCTGACCAGTTGTGTGCTCTGGCATTTTTTGCTGGGGTATGCACATTAATTTGCTAGCAGCATCTTTTTGGCATGTGCTATTCCCTATCCAGTGCACGGGGAAGCCTACTTCTGCTCCAGTGGAATGAAGTGATTTCACAAATGGCTGGAGGCACACGTCTGTAAAAATTTAAAAACTTGGACTTTCAGCTTACACGTATTTCAACAGGCATCCATGTTGTTCTGAGAAAAGTATAAAAATGAACATTGATTTTGCTTTATAGCCAGCCTACTGATTTACTGGTTGTTTAGAACACCATGGGGGGGGGGGGCGTTGAGCACATTTTTCTAGAGCTAAAAAAGTATCGTCTTGTTCAGAGAGAATGCTCAGGTTTTAAAAGGTAATTACAGAAACAATTTGACACTAACAACAACAACCACCCAACAAGTAAAACTACAAATTGATACCAGAAAATAAAACATACTGCACTTTTTTGACCACTGTGGGATTATTGAAAATTTGTAGGACAGAGAATAGAGAAGGTAGCACAAAATAGTAATTATTTAAATATTTTCATTAGTATTAAAATATCCAGGACGGATTTCTGAAAATGTGGCACTTTGTTCTGGATCTTAGGCAAGTCCATCGAAAAATTGTGGGGTTTTTTTGGCAATTGGGGGGGGGGTTTCCAACAACTTGTGGTGTCTTGGTTTTTACTTTATTAAATATGGCAACCCTATTTTAATAATTCATAGATTAATTATAAAATAATGTTAGACAGGCCTTATTGTCACAGATTTATTCTGGGAAGTGGGGAACTCCACAGGCAAATGCTCTGGAGCTGGCTTGCTTGGACCCTTAATAAATGTTGGTACCTTAGTCATTAATGAGGAAATCCCACCCATAACCAGAACCCCAGTATCAAATCTGATCCTGGGAAAGGTACAGATAGGATTTCCACACATATTTATTTTGGGCTTGCTTTGGGAAAAATAAATGGAGCTTGTCTTGGCTTTTGTATTTCCACTCACATTCATAAATTTCAATTACAGTTCCATTGAAAATCAATGTATAGAGAGCACAGAAAATTTTCTGAAGTTATTTTAAGGTCTGAGAAATGGCTTGCTTCCAGCCAGAAATGAATAAGCTGCAGAGTGAAATAGCACTCTTTATACATAGGTACACACACCAATATACCCTCCTGTTCCCCACTCTTCTACCTTTCTAAGGAATTCAGATGTCTTTCCCCATAATACTTAGTTCTAGTGATTGCCATTCACAACTATTTGCAAAGGTAGGCAAGATCATCACTAAGTATCCAATACACTGTTCACCCCACCACAACAGAGAGGAAAATTCTAATTTCCACCGAAGACCACAATTATATGGCCTTCCTCATTCCAGTTGTGCCTGAGGCCACCGCTACATTCCTCTCACCACACAGCAAAGGTGATGGAAAAATCAACATTGATCTACCAGTTTCATTCTTCTGCTGAATGTAAGGCACAACTCCTGTGCAACCCCCCTGGTCCCAGTTCTCATAAAGTTCTTGTTCTCACCCCACTTGTCTGTTACTCCAGCACCAGAATGATGAGAACATTTCTTCACGATCCCTCACCTTCCTCCATCATTGCAGAATTTGGCGTTTTGTTATTTAGATCTGTAAGGCAAGGCTATAACATCGAGGGAGCTTCCAGATTAGGAAAAATTCAGTTTGGTTCATTTTTTAATGCAGGCCTACCTAACTATATAAATTCAATAATAATAATAATAATAATAATAATAATAATAATAATAATAATAGTAATAAAAACATAACAACTGGTGCTTCCCCAAACTCTACACCAGGGTTTCTAAAACTTGGGTCTCCAGATGTTTTTGGACTACAAGTTTGGGAAACTCTGCTCCACATGAAGCAAAATGCAGTTATCCTTCAAAATTTGCACATCTCTAAATTTTGCAGAGCAGTTCTCCAACTCAAAAATTGCATATATTAGGGGAATGTGTTCATAAAAGTGCATATATTGGTAAAATGCAAAAATAATGCATTAAATTTAAGGAAGTTGCTTGCAAAAGTATGTGCATTAGGGGAAATTGCACACCAAGATCTTCAAGTTAGGAGAGGTATATACTAAAATGTTAAGAAGATCAAACCTATCCATTCTTAAGGAAATCAGCCCTGAGTGCTCACTGGAAGGACAGATCCTGAAGCTGAGACTCCAATACTTTGGCCACCTCATGAGAAGAGAAGACTCCCTGGAAAAGACCCTGATGTTGGGAAAGATGGAGGGCACAAGGAGAAGGGGACGACAGAGGACGAGATGGTTGGACAGTGTTCTCGAAGCTACCAGCATGAGTCTGTCCAAACTGCGGGAGGCAGTGGAAGACAGGAGTGCCTGGCGTGCTCTGGTCCATGGGGTCACGAAGAGTCGGACACGACTAAACAACAACATACTAAAATACTGATGAATTTTTGTGATGACTTGTTGGGGGGGGGCAGTGAGATCACCAATTGATGCAGTAATGTGGGAAATTGAACATAACACTTGAAAGCCAAAATTGACAGCTTTTCCATCCCCATTTCAGATGGGGGTAAGATACTGTAAAGGAGTCCTTGAGGTAATGCAAATGGGTTTGTTGTTTTTGTTGTTTTTCATATCAGATCTCCTTCAGTTGTTGGTACTCGGGGAGTTTAAAATGTAGTTGTGCTTTATGCAGGTGACACAAGCCACAGAGAAAGTCAGCAGTGGTTAAATCATACTGAAGCAGTGCTTCAACTGTGCTTTATTCAACCAAGTTTTACTCAACAGAGTTTGAGTGTACAGCTAAGCTCTTAAGTCCTGCTCATTTCAATAGGGTTTAAGTGTGCCTAACATTCTCTGGACTGTACCCAATGAAAACATTGCTGAAATACTTCCCTCCTGGAGTCCTAAAGGCTTTAAACATTATGGGCAATGCTGTGGGTTGGATTAGCTGGACCCCATTCAGTAAATTATCCATTGTTATTAAGGCTGCCTTACATAAATAGCTCCTAAACATATTGTCCTGAGGTAGCTATGCCAATGATATTTTGACTTTGTTTGGGAATCGTTTTTAGACTGCAACTAATGCTCCAAATGCCCTTGTCTGTCCTGTAGCAGGAGCGTGAGGCAGGTCAAGATTCCAAAAACAATTTCCCCCCCCCCAGTGTGAAAAGCATGCACCATTCCTACAAATTCCATGAAGCAATTGAGGCAAGAGTTTTGTTATTGTTTAAAAAAAGATCTATCTATAAATTAAGAGAATGCTCATTTTTGATCAGCAAATTCTGTGGCCAAACCCAAAGTGAGTGTGGAGCACCTTCCACCAACAGCAGCCAAGGTGGCTGGGTGGAGCTGCCTTCTTGGCGCCAGCGTTGCTGCAGTTTACCTGGTTGGGTCTGGGCAGGGTGAAGGCGAGAGCAGGGCTGTGCACACCCACCACTCTGGCAGCCCTGCTGGTGCATCTGATCAACCCCAAGCACACCACTGTCCTCTGTATCACAAGTCAATCCAAGTCAACTGCAGTGACGCTGGTGTCATGAATGTGGCTCTGCCCTATTGAGAGCCAGTGTGGTGTAGTGGTTAAGAGCGGTAGACTCGTAATCTGGTGAACCGGGTTCGCATCTCCGCTCCTCCACATGCAGCTGCTGGGTGACCTTGGGCTAGTCACACTTCTCTGAAGTCTCTCAGCCCCACTCACCTCACAGAGTGTTTGTTGTGGAGGAGGAAGGGAAAGGAGAATGTTAGCCACTTTAAGACTCCTTTGGGTAGTGATAAAGCGGGGTATCAAATCCAAACTCCTCCTCCTCCTCCTCCTCCTCCTCCTCCTCCTTCTGTTACTGTCTTCTCCATCCTCAGATTATTGCTTCCTCACTTTCAGCAAAGACTCACTTTCATATCACTGGCACATGCAGTGCTTTCCCCCCTAAAATAAAAATAAAAAAATGTTTAGGGGTACTCTCATTTTCCTACTCATATTGAAATACTGCCCTTCAATGAGGCCAAACTTAGATTCACAAAATGTTTAGGGGTATGTGTAGCCCTGCATCCCCCCAGAAAAAACGGCACTGGGCACATGTATCCCTTTACCCAGGCCTTTTGGTTGAGTCAATATTTTCCCTCCTTCAGTACAGTGGTACCTCGGGTTACAGACGCGTCAGGTTACAGAGGCTTCAGGTTACAGATTCCGCTAACCCAGAAATAGTACCTCAGGTTAAGAACTTTGCTTCAGGATGAGAACAGAAATTGCACGGCAGCAGTGGGAGGCCCCATTAACCTAAAGTGGTACCTCAGGTTAAGAACAGTTTCTGGTTAAGAACAGACCTCCAGAACGAATTAAGTTCTTAACCCGAGGTACCACTGTACTGCTGTTCATGTTATGATTTTGACATCATTTGGACTTGTTTTCATGGTGGCATTTTTGTAATCTACCCTGGGACTGCTTGGTGAAGGGTGCAAGTGTAAATGATCCGTAAATAATCAATTGGTTCAACTCATTTGCATGAGGCAGAGTAAGAAGTAAACGTTACCTGTAAGAAAGCAAAAAAGCACACCCCTGCAATCGCCTCTCCCCTGTGAAAGAGCTCTGTGATCAGCTGACAAGGAACAGAAGGTTAAAAAGCAATTTATCATAGGTGTTATTTCCTGATATGATCAGTTGCACTTTCGCCTGGCTAAAAAAGAATCGTGACAATTGAATTCGGGAAGGAATGGCTTGACCTTTAAGAACTGATTATTGTTGTCAGCCTTAAAAAATATGAAAGCAAAGAAGGAAAATTTATTCTCATTTTGCCTGCATCTAACACTGTAACACAGTTACATAGCATAATTTTCATAAGGCCTACAGTTTGGTTTTGTGCTCATATTGTGGAACTGGCTGTCATATTATCTGCTTGGTGGTTGCATTTGGAAACCAAAAGTTGTTCTTTTTCTCTGGGTATTTTTACAGACATGGAAAAACAGAACAAGAAGCAACAGAAAGCAGGTAAAATGGCTGAAAACAGAGGCTGCTTTCAAGCCATGTGGATAAGGGATTTTTCTTCACAGCTCTCCGCTCTGTTTTGGCTAAGCTGCTGCACCAAAATGCTGCACTGAGACAAGGGCCACAGGGATCCATGAAGCCAGCCTTCATATGGAAACCATTTTGTTTGGGCCTGTTTTGAGGATCGATGGAGGAAGGATCTCTCTTTTTTCATTCTTTTCCATTTCTCATTTTTCCAGTCTTCAGTCCAGTTCTCCATATATCTGCAACAATTTTGACTCATCGATATAGTTTCCTGAATATAATCCAATTTTAAAAGTTATTTTAACTAAATATTCATTTTTCTGCATACTTTCATTAGTATATGCATTTTTGTAAATGTTGGTTCACAAAGTTAAGTGCAAATTTCATTTTTTAAAAAAAATGATATTTATTCCAAATTTGAAGTTACAAAAAGAAAAAAGAAAAACCATACAAAATACAAAGAAAACTTTAGCCATAACAGAGCAAAAGATAAACAAGTAGAAAGAACAATAAGATAGAATAAAAAAGAAAACTTAACAAAAAATATAAAAATACATTAAGTTGAAATAAAACAAAAGCAAATTAAACCTTTACATAACCTTTTCCCTTTACTTATTTCCATGACCTCCTCTCACCTCCCAATTTTGTATTCTAGTTCAGATCGTGTTTCCAGCAAATCCTTCTAACACAAAGTTAAGTGCAAATTTCAAAGGATGGCTATGTTTTGGTTCTCATGTTGTTTCATAAAGAGCAAATTTGATATTAAATGCAAACTGAATAGAATTTCTCCCCCTTTATAGTTCTGATTATGGTTTAAAATCTTTCCATGGGAGGCGGCGGAGAAATATTGCAACTCACCCTCAAAGCCTCCATAGCAGTCAAATCAGAATCATCCCGAAAAGCTGGAATTTAGATGTATTTCAGTAGAAATAGAAAGAGACTTTCATCACATTCACTTTCCAGGGAGGTCAATAAAATGGCAGAATTAAATTTCAGAATAGATTCACTATAAATTCACTGAAATTCTTGTCTACCTCAATGGAACAGATAACCCAGGGGTAGGCAACCTAAGGCCCGTGGGCCGGATGCGGCCCCCTCACCTTCTCAGTCGGCCCACGGACGGTCCGGGAATCAGCGTGTTTTTACGTGAGAAGAATGTGTGCTTTTCTTTAAAATGCATCTCTGGGTTATTTGTGGGGCATAGGAATTTGTTCATTTATTTTTTAAAAAATATTGTCTGGCCCACCACATGGTCTGAGGGACAGTGGACCGGCCCATGGCTTAAAAAGGTTGCTGACCCCTGAGATAACCGGTAAAAGGGGCATGTAGAGAACATAGCATAATATTGAAGAACACATTAACTTTTTGCCTTTCCTCCATGAAACATTACCACTCTTTTTTCCCAGTATTTGCTGGCCTAATTTTGATAGAATTTTAATGCGGTGTACATCGTCACAGTTTTATGACAGAAGATACCAGTTGAGGCAATAAATGGTAGAGCTGAATTTCTTTGAAAATTGATTTGAAAATGGTGTTTGAATTTGAGTTTGAAATAATTTAATTTGAAAATGGAGCCTAACTTTCTTTAAGTGCCAATAGGCAGCCATTATTAGTTGCACTTTTCAGAGGTACAAAAAGATCAGGAGAAAGCAACCGGTCTATTGGAGTTTTTTTCTTTTGATGTTTTGGCAGTTCGTATAAGAGATGATGATTGGACTGTTAGACATCAGATTCTGTGTTGAAGGGCTAACCGCCAAATTTAGTCACTCTGGAAAGTGTTGTTATTGGTCTTCTTATTGAGGGTCTCCTGTTCAGCATCCCCAACCAACACAGCCAATGATGTGAGTTGATAGGAGTTGTAGATAAAAAAAATATATATCAAGGGATCAAGGTTGGGCAAGGGTGCATTAGCCCTTTTCAGGTGTTATTTCACATGGGCAGTAAATATGCACAGGCTCACTAATGTGACCTTTGCGCATTTATTTTAAAAATCTGTAGATTGTTACAAGCAAAAATGCTAGCAGCATTAGGGTAAGGTAAAGGAATCCTGGATGGTTAAGTCCAGTCAAAGGCGACTATGGGGTTGCGGTGCTCATCTCGCTTTGAGGCCAAGGGAGTTGGCATTTGTCCACAGACAGCTTTCCGGGTCATGTGACCAGCATGACTAAACCACTTCTGGCACACCAGAACACTGTGACAGAAACCAGAGCGCATGGAAATGCTGTTTACCTTCCCCGCCACAGCGGTACCTATTTATCTACTTGCACAGGCGTGCTTTCGAACTGCTAGGTTAGCAGGCGCTGGGGCAGAGCAACGGGAGTACGCCTCGTTGTGCGGATTCAAACCACTGACCTTCAACAGTACAGTCAAACATTGGTTTGCAAACGTTTTGGTTCCCGAAAGCCGAAAACCCAAAGTAAATGCTCCAGTTGTTGAATGTTTCTCAGAACCCACCTGAGTGCAAGAAGTTCTTGCAACCAATCGGGAGCTGATCCTTGGTTGTCAAACGTTTTGGAAGTCGAACAGTCTTCTGGCACAGATTACGTTCAACAACCAAGGTTTGACTGTTTATTATAATATATAATAATGGAATAAGGGGAGAAAGTGATATCTAAATGGATATATAAGAATATGCAGGGATGGTGGGGAAATCAAAGGAACCAGGGAAAGGGAAGAAGGCAAATTGCTGAATGTTTTTATTAAAAGAAAGATATTAATAGTGGGAATGTTTATTTGAACACAAATGTGATTTTGGCAGTGGTAATATTGAAATTTATAAATATTTTTGTAAAAAAATATGTAGATTGCTCCTGAATATATGATTGTATGCACAAAGAGCTATTTACACATGATCTAGAAGTGCCATTCACATGTACAGGGCCCTCTCTACGGTCATTGCCTGCTGCCTTGCTTCCACACTCAATTTATTAACAGAAAATGAGAGAACTATTCTAGTCCAAGTGTAGAGAATTCTGGGGTAGATGGACACCCCTGACCTCTAAATCTTGGCTTCGGTTTTCAGAAACAGCAAGAAGTGTCCTTATTTTTCCATTTTGTTTTCCATTCATCTGGACAACATACAACCACTGAATATATATAACCCTGAAGGTAGTAAGCCATTGCAATAATTCATAGAAAGTATCTGACAATAGTATTCTCTGATGATGTATTTTTGTGACAGGCAGCAGAGAAAGCGAGATATATGACTAATATGTTCTCCTAATGGCTGCAAAGTTAGATAAAGGAGCTCAGTTTTCATGACAACAATTTTCACTGTACATAAGATAACCTCGAACCTGGGTAACAAACAAACAAAAAAACCTGTCCTGTATTAAAACATTATCATCTGACGCTCTGTGATTTCACAGGCTATCTTCCTTCTTCCACGACAATCAGCACTGTCATACAATGAATTGTAATATACCAGGTATTAGAATAAACATGTATTATATTTTGCTTGATAAAACAAAGACACTAACCATTTGGGATTCACTGGAAGCAGGATGAAGAAAGTCAAAATCCGGAATCTAGCTTCCATTTCAAAACAGCATTGGGATGCTCCCCATTGCTAGTAAACATGTAGACCTTAATTTTCATTGATACCATCGTACTTTGAATGAAAATAACTGTGAATAAGAATGATTTATAAAGCACCCAGCAGGGCTGAACCAAAGTATCTCAAAATACTTCTTTAAGAATAGAAATTTTCTGAGATTTTTCCTACTTCTTGCCACCACTCATAGAAAAAGAAGGCAACTTTCCAGAAATTTCTGCAAAAAAAGCCCACCATTTTTTTCATGGCAGCTGCCACACCCTGCCCACATACACAATGCCCCTGAACAATGCTAAGTCTGGGGCTTTGTCAAAGTGTATAAATGACTGTACACCGTCGAAATAATCCTATGTATCTGTAGTCAGAACTATGTCCCACTGAGTTTAATGGGGATTGTTCTCAGGTAAGCACATACAGGGTTGCAGCCTTTGTGTATAATTCTATAGTTAAACTATTATTTGACCACAATTACATTTTGCATATACGTGGGTTTCTACTTTTGCTTTATTGTTCTATTTAACCAGTTTAGGGATGCCATCTTACAATAATTTCAAAGCAGTATTTTGGATTTATGTGATAATGGCTTTCTCTCTGAATTACATTACTGATGAATTTTGGATACAACTCTGTAACCTCAGTTTAAGATAATTTATGATAAGAGATTTGTGAATGGAAGCAACTTATACTTCATGTATCAAATTGCAGATGTAGGTGCACATCTGGATGCACACTGCCAATTGCTTTTCCATACTTACCCAAGCCTCATTTGAATAGCTATGTCTTGTAAGATGCAAAGGAATTTGCGATGTGTCTGTATCTGGGGCTGCCAGTGGTTATTCACAACTATTTCTCTGTGATTAGACAGAGATCTGTCCCAATGCTTCTGACTTTATCTTCACCATATTCAGCCTCTATATCCTACAAAAGCAATACCTTGCCAGGTTTGCTTTTGCAGAGCTGCAAAACACTGGGATAGGAGAGCACTGGTACAATCATTTTCTCTGATTACATGCTAGACCTGTCAATTTCAATGGAGCTCTTCCTCTTCCCCCTTTGCCCACCATGGTGTTTGCTCTCCCTTCCCTCCTCAGTCCATCTTGGTGCTATGGTGGTATCAAAGACATTGCTTTTTCTTTCAGCAAATGCTTGTCTGCAGCATTATTTTGATGTCTGGATTACCATGCTACCATGAAAGGGACTCTTTGACTTGTGCCGCCCTACAGAGATCTCACAAGCCTAGCATACATCCAAGGCATCCCAGTTCAGTTTAGGATTTGGGATTCACCCCTGCTTATAACTGCTGTGTATCTCCATCACTTCTGGAACCTTCTATTACTTGTCCTTTGTTGAATGAAAGAAGGAAAACATTTCTTAAATGGCTCAGTTGGAGCTGTATCCTTCTTGCAGTCAATTTTTGTTATGTGACTCTTGAATTCTAGTTAGAGTCAACTTAAGTGAATGTCTTTCAGAAAGTTGAGTAGATAACAGAAGGTAACATTTGTATAGAGATACATCCCCAGGGAACTATTCCAAATGTTTCCTGTGGGCGTATTGAAAGGAATCTTATGGGGTCTGGCATCCAGAAGAAACTTCTATTTTTAATGTACTCTCTCTCTTTAAAACGAAGAAGAAAGGGACCAGCTTTTTTGTTGTTGCACTGTTGTCCTTTTCCTGCTCTGCAGGATTCACAGTTATTAATTAATACAGCAATGTCGTTTATAAGCCAGCACCCACACAAATGACTGTGAAGCATTTGGCACAGAATTAAGGAGCAGTTGGCAACCCTATTTTTGTCAAACATAGCAAGCTCAATCACCTTCTTTACTTTTTAGTGTATGAATTGAGCTGCAGGATGGCTTCCGATCACTGTTGCCAGGCCACCTGTCCCTTATAGAAGAGCATCAGTCATTATTTCCAAAAATACCAATGCAGCTTAGGTCAGATACTTGGCTGGAATGGTAGGAAAGCCTTAAAAATTTACGATCTCATGGAGTCACACAACAGAAGCACGAGCTCTATTAATGAATGTGGTTTGGCAGTCTAAAACCACACACAGGAAATAAGGGTTCACAGCCAAAACCAGAATGGTCCAGCTAAATCTACATTTCATAGGCTTTTTGTATACCTAAGACTATTAAATAAGTTCACTTGAGGTTCTGTTATTGGAAAAGCAGAATGAATCCTGATCACAAAGATGGATTTTATTTGTTATTTGTACTTGTGCCTGCCCTTTTTACTTCCAGCTTTCTGTTTTCAGCTTTTTGGCAGGAGTGCTGGTAGCAGAAAGTTCCATTAGTTTTTCTGTTAAGTGACCCACACTAGACTTTGAGCTGTTGCAAAACGGTGGGCAGCTATTCTGGGATCAGAGAGCACATAATGGAATTGAAGTCACAGGGCACAGGTGGAAGAGTTGAGGTCCTGCTGAAATGAAGTGAAGCTCCTCATATAATTTCTAGTTGTGGGAGTAGCTTGCCATAAATGTAACCAAAGCAGATTGCAAGAGTAACAAGTAACTCACATTGTTTTGGTTTAAAACAGCGACATGGATCACATCAAATTCATGTGTGGGTGTGTGTCACATTTTACAGTAGGGAAAGACACTTGTTTCCTGCAGTTCTACTTCACCTCTTGACAATACCATGCTATGCAGCGATGGGGCATTACAGGTCAACAAGTTTTTGAAGTGTGCTTCTGTGCTTGTGACTGAATGCATGGTGGCTTGGGGTCAAGGCTACTACAGGCTGTGAGCAAAAGAATGAAGTGCCATTGTGGAAAGAAACAGAGCACAGTATTCAAAACAGCTAGAAAATTATTCACTAAATATAGGAAGCTGAAATACTTGTTTCAATGGCAAAGTGCTATTGAATACCTGTTGCTGGAAATCACAGGAGGAGAGTGTGCTCTTGTGCTTGATTCCTACTTGTGGGTTTGCCACAGGCATCTGGTTGGCCACTGTGAAAACAGGATGCTGAACTAGATGGGCCTGATCCAGCAGCCCTCTTCTTACGCTTTTATGCTGGGTGGAACAGGGCAACCTTTCCATACCCATGTTTTGTTGTTGTTGTTGTTTAGTCGTTTAGTCGTGTCTGACTCTTCGTGACCCCATGGACCAGAGCACGCCAGGCACTCCTGTCTTCCACTGCCTCCGGCAGTTTGGTCAAACTAATGCTGGTAGCTTTGAGAACACTGTCCAACCATCTCACCCTGTCGTCCCCTTCTTCTTGTGCCCTCAATCTTTCCCAACATCAGGCTCCTTTCCAGGAAGTCTTCTCTTCTTATGAGGTGGCCAAAGTACTGGAGCCTCAGCTTCAGGATCTGTCCTTCCAGTGAGCACTCAGGGCTGATTTCCTTAAGAATGGAGAGGTTTGATCTTCTTGCAGTCCATAGGACTCTCAAGAGTCTCCTCCAGCACCATCAAAAGCATCAATTCTTCGGCGATCAGCCTTCTTTATGGTCCAGCTCTCACTTCCATACATCACCACTGGGAAAACCATAGCTTTTACTATACTCAACTTTAAAATGGTCTCCTCTAAGAAAATGTTGAAAGTGGGAACTTTCAATAGTGAAATGGTCGTGGGTGGTACACTGCTGAACTATAGGAGTGGTAAGAAAACTCCTTAAAGGAGGACATTTGCCTACAGTATTGGTGCATGCCACCCCAATGTCTGAGCGGTGCGAGATTCTAGAGGTTTCAGACACTGACCCAGGGCTTGTGTTGTCTTCAGGAATGAAGCACAGTGGAGACTGTGGTATTTTTAGGACATATGGGTTTCTTTACACATATATAGAACCTGCGCTTACGATGGAGGGGTTCACAGCATCAACACCACAAAAGGGTTTTGTTTCTCCCATAGTCACAGCCTTGGATTAAAAAAGAATTCAATTATTGCTCTGGCGCTCTCTCTCTAGGTTGCTGCTTCACTTCTAGGTCACATCACTGCTGTTCAACTCTAAACTCAAGCTTTGCTCTTCTAACTATCTATGAGGGAGTGCCTCCACCCATTTGCCCTCTCACACAGAGCCCCCTTCCATTAATGGCTCATTGCTCAGGCAATAACCTCAACACAGGAAGCTAGCATGGCTTATATTTTAACACTTGCTGGATCCAGGCGTTAGAAGGGTCTCGCATACAGCCTACTTCCTGCCCCCACAATCTCATAACACAATATATATATATTCTTAGTCACTTCTCACACAAAGGGTAACCAAATGACTTATGCTGAAAAAATATACATAAATACATTATATCAAAGGAGGGGGAAATAATATAAAACATTAATATTTCATACAACACAGTGGGGTGTGGGGGCGGTGAACCAGCCATCCCATAACAGTAATAGAAAATGTTGGCAGCACACATAAACAAAACAAAGCTCTCCCTGACTAAACAGGAGATAAAAATACAAAACCAACACCAACACCACTCCTCCCTATCCCAAAAATAATTCATGTCAACCTGGTTTTGCTTTAAGTCTCCCCACCCAGAGGTCATCAAGTTAAGCTGCTGCACATCAGTGTGTGTTTGGGGTGTGTGGATTGCCCAGAGGCTCTCCTTTCCCCACATGGAAAGCAACAGCAAAAACAGAGTAGGGAGATGGCAAAAGTTCACCTGCTCTGTAGTTGCCCCAGCTGCTGTTCCTCTCCTTCAACTGATGGGGTTCATGTACTTTTCCCTAAAGGAAAACATTAATTCCTAGTGGTATTTCCCATTTCAATAATTTGCCTCGATCTGTGTTGTCACTGAAATGCCCTTCAAGGGGGATGCATTGCAGGGAACTGTGAGAGGCGTGGTTTCAAGCCTTCTGTATAGGAAATTACTTTTCCAGCAACAAACCTTTCATCAGGATCGGCACAATATGATGATACCTCATGGCAACCGAGACACAGAAAACCTTGGGGGCAACTTGACTGACATGCACAGTCTGTTTTGACTTCACTGTGCCAAAGGAAAATGAAACAAATGATGTCTTATCCTTCAAAGAGGATATACAACTCTGAATATGTAGAACTCGTAGCAGTTTAGGTTTTTTTAAAAATCAGAGCTCTGAGTTCCTTTCATTTCCTTGCTATTTCCAAGGTACCGTATATTAAAAATGGGCCTGTTGAGGCCTTATTTATAAAGCCAGAATTCTGCCAGTCAGCTGTTTGCCAATAAGAAGAAGCAGGAGTGCTAGAGTCTAAATCCAGCCCATGAGTTCAAACTTGAATTCACTTCAGAGGAGATGGCTGATGCAAAATGACATTGCTGGGAAAGCCCAGTTGATGGAGCATGAGACTCTTAATCTCAGGGTCATGGATCCGAGCCCCACATTGGGCAAAAGATTCCTGCAAAGCAGGAGGTTGGCTTAAATGACCCTAGTGGTCCCTTCCAACTCTACAGTTCTATGATTCTATGACCATTTTTTTCTGTCTTGATATAGAACTTAATAAAATAATAATCAAATAGTAAGAAACCTGACAGGGAGGGCTGAAAGGCTATTGGGCTTTTCCACACTTTTGCCTTCATAATTACCTCTTGCGTACAGAGAAAGCTTCCTATTAACTGGGATGCATTTACTAATGAGAATTCAGCTGCCAGCCCATAGCAAATATTTTCACTACTGGGGGAAAATGTGTTCTTTTAACAGCTATGGCATTGATTTTTGTTTGTGTTTTCATCCGTCACGAGGCTGTGGTATGCCAAGAATTCCACACTTCATATCAGCCCCAAAGATACAAATGACATGATTTCCATTTATTTATTTATTTAATTTCATTTAGCTGCTTCTGTGAAAATCAAGATTACAGCCTCAAGTTCTTCTCTGTGTCCTCTCCCCCCCCCCCCCCGCCCCAAGGATCCCTTATGCTTCAATTAAGGCCATTTGCTTCATTATATATCTCTGGCTGCATGTGAGAAGTAGCTAGGAATCTGGAGGGAAAGCAGCTCTTTGAAATAAGATGATGTTGCTGGGGTGCTGTAATCAGGGAAGGTCCAAAACGTTGACTCAGTGAAACCAACGCAAGTGGGAATAAGACAGAGCCCGTTTCAGTTACTGGAAAGGATTATATTTATTGGGTGTGGGAAGATATTCCTGGCTTTTATTTTACAAAATTCTTGTATGATTGGGGGTATGAATAGAAGAGGGTTTGTGGACACCACTTTAATAGTTCTAGCAATGCTGCCAACTCCTTCCCTTTTCTTGGCCTATTGATCTCAACAGCTAGTCTTGGAATGGCTAGGAAATACCTGAAAAGTGCATTTCCTCTGCTAAAGATCATATTGTCTAGATGAAGACCAGCTACAGTTTGAGTGAGACAGAGAGAGACACACTGAAGCAAGCTGGGGGTCATGTAAGCATCTCCTTAGAGATCTGATGTAGAAGCAGTGGATTTTGGCTGCCTCTTGGAAGGTTTAAGCTTTGCACCCATCTGTGCTCAACTTGTATATCTGTAAATAAAAAGAAGTATAAGAAAGTGCCGCTATGCCTCCCTTGACCCAAACCTGGTTAAGCACTGCACTGACTGGGAAAAGTGGAGTGTGTACAATTTCTACTATGGGTGAAAAGTGTGGGGTGCGTTTTAATAGGTAGGTGAGGATATATTAATTGCAGTTAATCCACCCACGGCCCCATGTGTGGGGGTTGAACAGAGTTTCAAAATCCAAACATTGGCAGCAAAATTAAAAACATCCGAATTAGGTGCACGGTTAAAGCGGGATACCTGGGATTGGGATTGGAAGCTGGGGTGGCTTTTGTAAACCTGGGCTGTCCTCTTTAAAATGGGACAGTTGCGCGTTCCTCTCTGGCCCTTCCTTGAGTCGTTTTTCCTGTCTGGAATGTGTTCTTGAGTCCAGTAACATTGTTTGTGTGTCTGGATGGAAAACAGGGAGGGTTGTGTGAGTGTGTGTAGAAGCTAGTGTGCTGATACAACTGTAAAAATATGTATTTGTTGCAAGGCCCACTTTTGCCCCTGGCCTTGCCCACCGCTAACCAGAAGGTTCTCCAAAACTGAAGATGACCCTCATGCCTGATTTAGAGGCTTTCCTCTGTATTTGCCTTCTATCTTGCTAGTGTCACTGACTTGGATATAAAAGTTGCATGAGAACATAACTGTATCAGGTGGAGCTTCTCCACCACCTATACCTTCACCAGGAAAGGCATCACCTAAATAATGCCTGTGTGCCGGGCACACCTGTGAAAGTTGCAGGAGCATGGGGGTGGCGAGGTCTCCTCCCTTGTGGTCTATCATTGTGGCTCTCAGGACTTGAAAGGAGTTTCTTTCTACTGCTTTTATGACAGTTTGTTTGTGTCCATGTCTGGAGTTCTACAGAGTTTTCTAGAAAATGATATAATCCAATTTTCTCCCAGCAACATTACACTGAGAATTGCAGGTGCATTTGCAAAACTAATTTCTTCCTTTATAATACAAATTGGCTTTCCATAACTTGTCAAGCATGCATACTAACTGAGACTACAGACAGGCCATCTGCTGCGTGTCTCCTCAGAAGTTCCACCGAGTTCAGTGGAGCTTACTCCTTGGTCAGTGTGTACATATGAATAGATGGCAATCATTTACTACTTGCACCAGACATATTACTTGGGGAGTAAGCTCAATTGAACATCAGGACTTACTTCTAGGTAGACATGCATAAGATTGCACTATACAAAGTAAACACATCCCAGTTTAATGGTATTCTCTGTGAATTCTATATTTGAAACACTATTCATTCTGTAATATATGTCTTTTGATGCTGCATTGTGAATACTGGAATGCCCATATTTTTCCTGGAAGAGCTGTAGATTTTGCAATGCAAATATGAGAAGAGGAAATAATTTTAAGGACCAGCAGAATCTTTAAAAAATACCTTGAGGTGCTAGATAAAATGCAGTAATCAAAGAATGGGGAGAACCCTGACTATTTGTATGTCAGGTTTGATCCCACTTCTATGTGTTTGTAAGCAGGTCCTGCTGCATTTGAAATACAGTGGTGCCTCGCAAGATGAAATTAATTCGTTCTGCGAGCTTTTTCGTCTTGCGAATTTTTCGTCTTGCGAAGCACGGTTTTAACGGTATTAACGGTTTTAAGAAAAAGGAAACAAACTCGCAAGACGTTTTCGTCTTGCGAAGCAAGCCCATAGGGAAATTCGTCTTGCGAAGCAACTCAAAAAACGAAAAACTCTTTCGTCTTGCGAGTTTTTCGTCTTGCGAGGCATTCAAGGTACTGTATGCTTTACTCTTTTCTGTTTTTGCATTTGAGTCAAAGGTAGCATGGTTATTTCCATCACTGGGATGATTTCACAGTTTTGTATAGAAAAATATTTTGTGGGGGAAAGGTGCATCTCCATGCTGGTGCAGCTCCAGACATTTCCCTGCCTCGCTCGGATGGCTTCCTTAGGAGGAAGGATGACTCATCACATTTTGAGAGGGAGGCTGTTTGCCCATTGAAATTAGTGCAGCAGCTGTTGGAAGGGATTTGAAATATTGTCCTCAGGTGATTTTTTAAAAAAGAAAAAAAGAAAAACCTCCTTACACTGCAGGGCCAAGAAATGCAGTAATCCTTGAGAAGTAGCATACATCTGTGCAAAGACTGGCAAGTAAATGCCATTTTAGTTGTGCTATGGGTAAAATCCAGACACAGAAACACTTTGGGAAGCAGAGCTAGATGGTGGGATGACAGAGTGATATGATGGCAGCCGTGCTGTGGACGGCTGGAGAAAAAGGAAGAAAATGTAATGTTCATTCTCTCTCTCTCTCTCTCTCTCTCTCTCACACACACACACACGGAGAAAGAGAATTTGGAATAATGCAGAGAGATAAAAAATCCTGCAGTTGACTACCAAAAGTTGGATCACAAAACTAGAAAGTGGAATTAGAGCTGGGAGTGAAAGGTTTTTGCATGGGATCCATGTTGCTGAATTTATATAGACTTGAATGTATGGAACATGGTGTCAGGAAACTGACATCGGAGCCAGAGGCGGAGGCAAGGCTCTCAAGCGATGCTGGAGAGGGGCCCAGCAGGGAGAGAGGCAGCTCATAAGCTGGGGAAGGAAATCAGCGTAACACCAGGGATAAAGGGGGGCAGATGGGGGAATCGGCGAGGGGGCTCCAGGACTCCTCGCCGGAGACCAGCGGGGAGAGCACGGGTCCTCCGCTACCTACACCCTCCCTGCGCAGAAGACTTCCGCGCAGGGAGAGTAGGAGGAGACTTGGGGCCAAACAGCTTTTATGCTGGAAAAGGTTTAAGAAACGCCCACTGACGGATTCTGCTAGCGACTGAGGCAGCCACGAAGTGAAGGGCTGTCCAGACAGAAAAGGTTTAACAAGGCAACCTAGCCAGGAGTGGCGGCAACTTACGCACGAGCAACCCCTATATTTATGACACATGGGAAGCTGTTTTATATCAGGTCAAACCACTGGCCCATCTTTAATCTCAGTATATTCCCAACCTGGTGCTTTCTAGATGCTATTGATCATTCTTGACCATTTGCCATACTGGCTGTGGCTGGTGGACGTAACAATCCAGAATCATTTGGAGGCCACAGGGTTGTGTCAACACTGTCTGGCAGTGGCTTTTTAGGGTTTCAGAGAGGAGTCCTTCCCACCCCTACCTGGTGAATGGTACAGACTGCACCTGGGACCTCCTGCATGTAGAGAATTGCTTTATCTTGTGCATGGGACAAGAGTGCTAATGGTCAAAATTATCTTGAGGCTTCGCCATCAAAGTGTATTCCACACTTTGCCTAACACAATTGGCTGCTATACATCATGGCATATAATTCACAGAAGTTCAAAGGGCCTATGGATCTCAGTAGGGAAAGTTTACAATCCCATTGCAACCTGCTAAAGATGGGGAAGATATTGAAAACGGTAGGTGATAGATGGAAAGAGAAATGTTTAGGTTTGGTTGACACTGCAAAATTCAGCTCCCCTATAAATATTAGATAATTGGATTTCTGGGCAAGGAAAATGTGTAGATCTATGGTACTTTGATACACAAAGTATATATGCTATGACATTTGATACAGTACTTCTTAAAATAATATGCAGATTGGAAAATTGTATTTTATAAGATGTTCAAGACTGGCTAGATAGAAGATATTTTGCTAAAAGGCAAGTCTAATTCAGCATTTGCCAATGTTGCAAAGGAAATACTGGCATTTCCCCTAATATAGTACATTTTAGCCTGCTATTTTCAGTAATATGTGCGTTTATATGCACTTTACACTAGTTGGCTGGAGAGCTGCATTGCAAAATTCAAAAATGTGCAAATTTTGAAGGATGGCTTTGAAGGATGTTTCCAAAAACATGAATTGAATACATGCACCTTTAAATGCAATCTGAGTCATATTTCCCCCACTCCTAGGACCTGCAAATCATAAATGCAGAGTGGGGGAAAGGTGTATAGGAAGCAAAGGAACCGAACATGGTTGACACACAGGAACTAAACATGGTTAATGCACCAAATTTTTAACAAAATTCAGAAATAAAAATGCAACAGTGGAGACTTCCTAATGCTTGAGATCGACTTTGGACACAAACTAGATAATTAGGATTTTTTAAATCTGTAGATAAATTCTGATGGCTACGTTTGGAAAGAAGTAACCAGAAGAGTCCTTCATGGTCCAATTCATTCAATATTTTCCCTAGTAACCAAGAGATAAGGGTGTTGGGAGTGTGTTGATAAATTGTGCAAATGAAACTGACCTAATAGGTGTTACTAATATATCAGAAATTTATGCATCAAAAAATGTGTGACCTCTGGAGGTCTACATCTAACAGATGTAGATAATATTGAAGTGGAGCATCAAGTTATACATTCTGGGATAAAATAAGTTCAGGAAGCTGAATTTGACTATTGGCTCATTTAGATTTGCAAAATGTGCACCAGCATTTGTTTCATCCCTAAATATTTTGTACCCTCTTTCTATAATACATTGAGTTCTCAGTGTTCTTTATTCACTGGGAGAGTTAAAATCATTGCTGAGAACCACAGAGATGACAGAAGGTTATCTCACCGCAACCTCTGCGTCTGCCAGCACAGAATATCAACAGTGCTGCCAGCTTGAGGGATTTTGTGTCTTGCACTTTTTCAAGCATCCTGCTGTAGCTGTCTTCTTCCTGGGCTGCTCACTATCAAGTGCATCAACTGAGAAGGTACTTGCTATTAGCACAGCAGATGTCACAATGACTGACAGGCAGGCTTACCTCTCCACAGGGAATAAGGAGGAGCTCGCCCATCTTTTATTGTGATTTTTGCAAAAGTTAAGTTTGCAGCCAGCATCCCAGGCTAAACAGGGGGAATTAAATCAAGGCAGGGTGGAAAGTGGAATTATATCATCCACTTAAATTTTGATAGCTTTCTATCTTTAGGGTAGCAGCTAGAGTCTGAGTTAAAGCCAGCTTTATGTATTGTTTCACAAGCCTTTCAGGAGCCGGTTTGTAATGTCTTTTGAGAGCATCTTCTCACTCATAACCGCAACAAAGCTTTTCTTGTAACACAAAGCCCAGGCCTCTGTTACCAATGCATTAATATGTCCCTAATAACATTTACCCTTCTCCTCTATCTTTCCAACAGTACTCTCAGATTTGAAATGGAATCCATGCAATACATTTTAAGCCACCTTCAAAGTCAAAACAGGATATCTGTTGTGGTATGTCAAAGCATGAAGGAAGTCCTTATAGCTAAGGACTGCACTCCATGTTATGAATTCCCAGCATGGGACTATTTCCACAAATTATCCCGGTGTCCAAAAATATACAGTGAAAGTATTAATTGTACGTGATTAGCTCTGAGACAGACCTGGATGCTGATAAGATTCTGTCAGGGATTTAAGCTCCAATATAATCAGATCTGGAAGCTCCCTTTCAATTCTCAGTTTTACTATCCAGTCGTTTTTGGTCAGAAATTTCTCAGACTCAAGGCTTCAAGTGGTAAAGGCGAAGAGGCACCCAGGAGGTTTCCTTTTACATAATGCATCAGAAAAATGCATTATGCAAAAAGTAAGAAAATGACTGTTATTATACATGAATGTGACAAATGCTATCTCAGTTTTGATCCAATATTAACAATGTCCACAACTGAGCCCAGAGGAGTTATATACAAATCTACTGCAGACATAAGGGACCTGTTGCCGGTAGCAGCCGGCAGAGTGGCGAGGGTGGAGCTGCTCAGCTGATGTGTTTTGCCCAAGCTGTTAGTCACTGCCAGTTACCGAGGGAGAATGTAAGGCTTTTAAATGTACTACTTCTGAATAGTATTATGAGCTGAAAGGTTCAGGTTTTCTTATTATTATAAGGTTGCTTGAAAAGTTTTACATTTAAATAGAATTGCTGATGGATTTAACTGAACTGAACGGGAAGGAGAAGAAATAGAAAAGTTTTCTGAAAGGCAGACACTGTGGATCAGTTGCCGGGATGAGGGCATAAGCAAAATTACTGATATCTGATCAGCATCACAGAGCTGATATCTATAGCATCACTAATGCTCAGGTAAAAAGGTAAAGGCAAGTGGGAAATTGGGTACCTGACAGGACATGACTCAAGGTTGCAGTTTTAGATAGGACATGGAGACAGGATGTGGGTCTGTCATATTAAGACATGAAAAGGGAGAAGCTGGCTAGTTTTGGACCATCAGCAGAATTGGGGGTGGGGAACGGGCTAAGGTGTGATCATGAAATGAGGGCTGGGAAGATGGTAGTTCTATGCTGGTACTAATTTTAAAGCAGGGTGAGGCAGTTTCACCCTCTACCACCCACCCAATGTATTTTTTGAGGTGGCTGGCCCCCTCAATGTTTAAGAGGACATTCTGCTCTGCGACTGGCTACTCGTAATGTCACGCACGTGTGATGTCAGGATGTTGTGTTAACAGGATGTTATCATGAGAAAATGGTGCTTCTGCTCAGGATCTTTGGGACTGTCCGTTCAGAGAGCAAAATGTCACTGTGAGAACTGGCCCAAAGATGTTTCATTTTAAAAAGCAAATTATGCAACCAATGCATGTTGTCTATTTCTGTTTTCAAATGGTGATGCCTGTTTTTGAAAAAAGCTGTTCAGAATCCAATCATTTTGTCCTGAGAAACTCATAGTTACTGCATCTTAGTTTAGAGCATATGATCACAAATGTTGCAGCACCAGCAACCTTTCATCTACCTATGCAAATTCATTGGACATGAATATTTTTAACATTCCAAAGGTTATTGCAGTGAGAAGATTCCCAAAAATACTGCTGATCAGGCCTGGTATCCTTCAGTTTGCACTATAAAAATACATCTAGGATATCTACTACTTTAGGGAGTCTTATCCATAGTGATTTAATATCCCTGCCCCCCTATCACCATCCATTTTATGGTTCATCCATGAGCAAGTGTACCAAGTCTAAACACTTTTCAGTTATCTATATTTCAGATCAGCAGTAAGCTCCCTGCTCTTAGTTGGCCCACAGAGCCATTTAGGATACAAAGCTGGTAATAAATTCTTGAATTCTATGTCACCCTTTCCACTAGTTATTGTAGTTGCAAGGGGACAAGTGCATGCCGCTATAATCAAGCAGAGTTGATATTTCTTCAGTACAGAGCTGAATTGAATTTATAACCAAGAGTTGTTATCCATCAAAAATGATTCATATGAATAGCTTGAATCCAGAAAAGGTCCTCGTTTATTTTGATATTCACACACAAGCATGTGTTCTTTTATGAGTTTTTTCCTGTAAGCAAATCTCTTTAATGTTTTGTTTATAGTGTGTCAAAGAGAGTGATGGAGATATTTGCCATTTGTCCAGCAAAACATGCCTCACAGAATATACGAGCAGATCATTTGAGTAAACTGATTAGTCATTCAACAGTGTTATGAGTTTTTGGGTCTTATGAGAATTTTTTTCTCCTGATGTTGATTACTCCTGAATTTTTCCTGAATTGGGAAAAATTTGAAAGGCTATGACTAGGTCAACAACCAGCACGAATTTTTGCAAATGAGTAAAAATAAACAAACTGAAGACGTCCCCTTTTCTTCAGGTTTTGGAGACTGATAAGCTGAGAGCTGTGGGTCTGCTGCTGGTGAGTTCTATTGGTTTTTTTTAAACGTGGTCATTGGTAATGTTTTTATGATATTTAATGCTTTTTGCTTATATGTTGTATTTTATCTTGAATATTGCATACCTCCCTAGGAACCCTTGGGTTAAAGAGTGCTTCAGAAATGAATGAATAAATAATAAAGGCAATGACTTACAGAAACGGGCAAAAGGGTAGCAATGTAACAATGATTGGTGAAGTCATTGTGGTCCAGCTTGTAGCAGCACTACAAGGATTTTGTGTAAAAAGATTTCCCAAACAGGACTATCGGTTAAGGGGAGGGCAATGTGGAGCACACACCATACACTGGATAAGAGTTACTTTACTTTCTGGAGACCATATTGTGCAACTTTCATTTCACATTTGAATCATGGCAGTGTACAGCTGCTGAAAAATGTTCATTGCCTAAGCTGTCATGAAAAACACTGTAGTGTCATCAGTGCAATGTTTAAAAGAATGTGTTAGTGCCAACTGATGTCAGCTCTTGCAGGTTATGACATTTTTATGGGTACCTGAGCGGGAGGAATGAAATCTATTGCAAAAATGAAAATACTAGCAGTATCAGGAACAAACTAAAGAGGTATTTACTATACTAAAGAAAGCACAGCAGTGATGCTACTGCCAGGGGAGGTGGAGGGTTCCAGGGAGATCAAAGACCCATCATGATTTCTGCAGCAGGGTCTGTTTCTTCAGCTGCCCAAGAATTATCCCCACCCTTTGTGTGGATAAGAAACCAGGAAAAAAATGTAGAGTGACACAAGCATTAACTATAGCCTCAGAAACAGCTTCAGCATGACCTAGGAAGTCAAGAGAGAGACTTCAGGGTCATTTTGAATACATTTTGGCTGAGTGGGGGATTTGAATCTGGATCCATTCAGCGTTACTCTGACATGCTAATCACTATAATAGGCCTTTGTAGATGACTCCTTTCCTGTACAGTTCCATTTTAGTATACTATGAGAGACCAGTTACTAAAAAAAATAAAAATGGCAGAATGCCAGTGCTATATTGTAAAGGTTAATGGGCAATTAGCCTTTACAATTAGCCAAGTTACATGGACCCAGAGCTATGGATCATTATGGCCCATTTAACGAAAAAAAGCCCTTCTTCCAATCATTGCTTAAAAACTACACAAGATGGAAAAGATAATGGGGTTCGTGCCAGTTCAGCATGACCAGTGGCAAATACAGGGGTAAGAAAACCCTATTCTACAATAACAGTCACACAATATCCCAGCTCCTTAACTAGGAATCCAATTAAGCAGATTACAAAGGGGAGGAAATTATAATTATCAGTTCAAGTAAAATGATCACCATTAGGATTTAATATTCTCATTTTGTAAAAATTTGCTGGTTTGCAAAGAAATTAAAGCTCAAGTTAAGCAATTAAAGCCCATGTTCTCCAGAGATTGATTCTCTGAAAGTACTGGTACATCTAATGCCTCATCTCATGTAGTTTTAGATTATTGCCACTTTTAAGAAATGTATTGCTGTTTTGGAAGTTCCATTAATATGCTTTCAGTGGGAGAGTTACAACCCAACACATTGTCGAGCTAAGCATGTTTTAGGCCATTGAAATCAATGAGGCATGCCTAGCACTGCATTAGGATTAGGCAGCAAAGCACCTATCTAAATCTCTCCTGTTGAAATAGATGTGTCCTGAACGTGCTTAACTGGCTGAAGGAGTTGTAGTTCAGTGCTCTAGCACACGCTTTGCATACTAGAGGCCCTCATGTTAATACCTGGTATCCCTGGACAGGGTTGGAAGAGGCTTCTATCTCAGCAGTGCTTGCCTGTCTATGTAAACAACACAGAGCTAGATGTATCATTGGTTTGACTTGACATCAAGTAGCTTCCTAATCGTGATACACATTTTTGTAGCAAATTGTATTTAAATGGTACTCAAAATAGAGGAAGTGTGGGCAGTTTTCATGTACTACGGTTGGATCAGAGGGCAAAGGGGTCAGAAATAACATTAGTGGCATTTTCTGTCTTTAGGAGTAAAGCCAGGGGTACCATCACCAAGTAATATATTGCACCCTTTCAGGCAGAGGGCTCTTCATGCTGTCTCATTTTTACTTTTCCATTTTTGGTGCATCTGGAATTGCAACAAAGTTACCGCACTAGTGCAATTCTTTATTAAATCATTTCCAGAAGTTGTGCTCACTTACCAACATGAGATAGTAAAGAAGCTTATGCAGAGTGACTTTCCCTTTGGGTGTACATTCTCTGTGCTAAAATAAATAAATTGATTTTTATTTTTTTTGCCTGATCTGAAATGGAAATTCCTTCTGTGTTTGCAACGAGAGGACTTGAACACACAAACACACACTTCTATATTTTGGGACCAATCAGATTAGCATTGGTGGAATGAGGAAGTAATTAATCAGGTAGAAAGAATCAGGCAGAAGGAACTTTTTTATAGGGAATAGTGATGAGAAATTCCACATCTGTGGACTTTCTGGTACTGTTAAATTATTTTGTTAAAATTAGAATTTTCTACAGTAGTGGAGAGTGTGGGATAATCGCTAGGAATGGCAAAACACAGGCTGATTACACAAGGGTAGTGGCAAAACTGTCTGGACCCACATAAAATGTGAATGAATGAGGCACAGCTCATCAGGAAGAGTCCACAGTCTTTCACATGAGGAAAGAATAAAAAATTACAGTACTTCTTTTTTAACTCTAGGAATAGATAACATTTTGATGGTTACCTTTGAAAATTCCTTATGTGTTTGGATTTTTAAAAATGTCATTCATTTGAAATTGCGCATTACTGTATTTTGATTATGCAACTGAATTTTCCTTATTGTAAACTGCTATGAGATCTGTGGGTTATAAGCGGTCTATAAATGGGCTGAATAAATTAGTGTGGAAGCTGTTTGTTTCTTATGCAATAGACATATTCAGTGACTACCCAGTGTTTTACATGAGGTTAAATTGATGTGATGCCTATCAAGTGTTGCTCCTTTTTATTAAGGATGGAGGAGAGTTTCACTTGGTTGTCCGTTTTACGTGAACTGACTTAATCTGCACCTCCAGGACTAATACATGGATCAGAACTGCACTATCTCTTTAGATTTAGCACTTCCCCAAATTTTGTGAGACAAACACAAAAACAATCATGGATGTGGAGGGGGGGGAAATGCATTTTAGGGGAAAAATATGTTTAGAAATGCGTATATTGAGGGGTTTTTCCCTTCAAAAATGCTGCCAATTAATGGGAAGACAGGACAGAACAGACATCTGAATGAATAGTTTGTGAAACTGACATGGAGCAAAAATAGACTGGTCTGCCCATCCCTGCTTAATAAATTCAACAAATTTGCTTACATCTACTGGGAACAACAGCAAAGCGGCCCTTACAAAACCAAATCCATCTGGAATCAGTAACATCTTCATTGCTTCTTTTTTCTGCTGGTGGTTTGTACAATGGTCAATGTGTGGTTTCTTATGAATATATTTGCTGCCTATCTATGCAGCAGTAACCCCTAATAATGATAGTAATAATAATTTTATTATTTATATCCCGCCCTTCTAGCTGGGTTGCCCCAGCCAATCTCAGCAGCTTCCAACACATAATAAGAACATAATAAAACATCAAACACTAAAAACTTCCCAATACAAGGCTGCCCTCAGATGTCTTCTAAAAGTTGTGTAGTTCTTTATCTCATTGACATCTGATGGGAGGATGTTCCACAGGGAATTCAGAGGAACTTACCTGTGAATATATATTGAAATGCAGTCAAAGCTGTGCACATTCCCCCCCCCCCCATTTTTTAAACAACACAAAACTAGGTATTTGTATCTTTTTTTTCCCCATGGAGGAAAAACAAGTGGGGGCAATTTTATGCAGAAAGCCAGTAAAGGGGGAAAGGATTGAAACCCCACTCCTTTTTTCTTTTTCCCAAGTCTTCTGAGGCAGATTGCAACTGCCTCTTGTAAAGGGGTGTTAGTGACCTGAGGAAACCAGAGTTCTATCTAGCTCAGTGTTTATTTTAATTTGGCCCTCAGATAAACATTCCCTGTTGTGGTTAGTAAGGCAAAAATATTTCACCTTCTTGTGCCAATGGTACATAAAAGTGCCACTTATATCTCTATTCCAGACAATTTCAAGCGTGTGTTCTGCAGTACCAGCAGCTTGCAAAGTGCGGCCCAACCTGACCAGATTTAAAGCTGCCATAAGTCATTTTATCAGCATTGTATAAAGTTGGAGTGCATAATAAACACTGCTTAGGCAAGACATTTATAAAGATGACTTAAACGCAATCCCTTTTGTGTTTCTACATATAGGCCTTCTAATAAGATTTGTTACGATTATGCGGAGCCGCTTAAATTGAGACAAAACTAACTTTGAGCAACGTAATTTAAAAATGTCCATTTTTTATAAAAACAACAACAGAAATCTATACCACACCTTAAAATATCTCTGAATATGTTCAAGGCGTCAACACCAAATACTTTCAATGCCCATCCAGCACTGCATAAGGACAGCAATTGTTTTCCTTCCCACTTAGGATCCTTCAACATGATTAAAGAAGCCACCTCTATACATTCACTGCTCTTGCATAATTGCCTTTTCAATGTCAATAGGGTAAAGAACAGATGGAATGAGGAATACTTAGAGCAGGCAGGTTTGCTGCAGTGGGGGTAGTACTGCTGATGGGCAACAGTGGTTTAAATTGGAGGTTTTCAACCTTTTTGAATCCACAGCTCCCTTGACCAGCTACATTCTTTCTGTGGCAACCCGGTAGGGCTCAGTAGCCCAGTTATGCCACCCCTTTCCTGCAGAGCTGGCAGCCTCTCACCCTTTTTCAAACACCCTCCCTTGTGGAGTGTTCCCTCAGCCTCCTCTCCCCTCTGGGGAGTCCTCTGGGCAGCTGCTGCTGGTATCTGAGGTGCTTCTCAGGTGCACCATTCACCTGCAGAGCTTATAGCCAGGGCTGCTGCAATAAACAGCTGTGCAAGCCTTGGGAAGGCAGAAACATGAGAGGGCATCAGAGGAGGGAGGGAAGGAAAGAGGGACAGAGGCCTGTGTAGCCCATGGCCCCCCTGATCATCATTCAAGGCATCCCAGGGTGCCACGGCACACTGGTTGAAAAACCTATATGGCTACACGTGTTCTCTAGCATAGACAAAGGAAAGTACATAGCTCCAGAAAATAAAACAATATTGAACAAATTATCATGGAAATTGTTCAACATTTTTGTCAGGAGGGGAAGAGGGGGCAGGGTTGCTGACATCCATCCCATTATTCTTCTCTAATTTCTTAATTCAGTTTCAGTCTGAACATAAATACATCTGAGTAAAAGGCAGAAATAGATAAAGGCATATATAAACAAACAAGGGGATGGAAAAGCACAGGAAACAGAAGGAAAGGATAAGGGAAGGATAGACTGCAATTATTTGCAATCAACATACTGCGAAGTGAGCAATGTAATGTTTCCATAGGTCAATTAAATTATTTTTGACATTATACAGGTTATTACAAGGTGTAAATAGTCCAAGATGCCACCCATAGTTTCCCATCTTACCAGTCTTTTCTTTTTTAACAACCATAACATCATATTTGGAATAAACACACTTTGCCCCCTTTCTGATTCTCTTTGTGATATTTCCTGACCCCAATACTTAGGATTCTGTTTTACACACACACACACACACACACACACACACACACACACGTATGCATAACATTTTGCAGCAGACTAAACCTTAGCACATAGGATTCAGTTCCAGTTTACAGCAGAAAACTGAGCAGAGCTGACTGGCTTGTAGGAGAAATTGTTTAGACAAGCAACTCTGCATTAAAAGGTAGAGAAATGGGGCTGCTCAATTCTCCCAATTAATAGAACTTTTAAGTGCTTGACTTTGGCTGGACTATGCCCCCACTTTGCTCCCCCTCTCTCAAAAAGCAGAATCCTCCTCGCTTCTGCCTGGAAGCAGGCAGGTTGGTTGCAACTTTGCTTGATCATACTAAGCAAGAAAACTAATAGAGACAAACATTCCCTCCAACCCATACTCATCTTACCTCTAGAGCAATGTAAATCAAATGCTCTCTGCCTGGCTGATAAATTCTTGCCTAAATAGAAGTCTGCTCTTACTGTACAGAAGGTGGCTAGAATAAGCTGGCAGCTGCTTAAGATTGCAGTAAAGATAGAAATGAAGCATTAAGTTGAAGTTGTGCTGTCCTGATAAAGCTGATCCTTGGCATGGGGACATGTTCTTAAGGCTATTTAGCCATTTGTGAGATTAAGGAACTTTTGCAGCTAATGAATCATCAACCCTTACAGGAAATAATATCAGTAATAGTGTATTCTCTTAGGTTACTGGAATTTCCACCATTCTCCTGAATGACTGCAGGCATTGCAATATCTGGAGGACACATGCAGGACTTGTAAGAGGCTGTCTTGTTTTAAAATATGCTTTGTTGGCCTCTTAGGCTGCTGTAACATAAGAGGACATCTAATGAGGAGGCTCAGTTGTGGGAACCTTTTCTAAGGCAATGCTTGACAGACAAAATGTTGAATCAAATGCACTACTCGTTTGCCCAGAATAGTAATTCCTAGGGCACAAGCAGAAGCCATCTCTTGAAACAGATGGTCCAGTCCCATATCTCCTGAACTAATGGGAATATTGAGGGCTGGGGGCACTTCCAAGAACTTGTAAGGAAATATCTATGGGCACAAGAGCTGGTTCTCCAGGGGCAGCTCTATAATTGAGCAGAGTGGGCACCTCAGGTGCATATGGTATGTGATAGAGAGCTGTGGCAAGTCTCCAGAGGACAGAGCTGTGTGTGATGACTAGGGATGAGGGAGAAACGCAGTTCAGGTCACACTTCTTAATGCACACCTAATTTGTATCTTCCAAATCAGTATATGAACTGAAGCAGGGTTATCCTTCAAAATGTCCAGCGCTGTGAATTTTGCAGTTTTCCAGCCAAAACACTTGCAGAAAAATGCATATGCTGGGGAAAGTGTGTCTAAAAATGTATGTATTGTGCTTATCTACATGCACAGGGTGGGATGGCGGCAAGGCCAAGGCCATATAAACACGCCAGTGGAGCCAATCTGTAGTGATGCCAGTACTGAGATAGTGGGTTCATGGCTTCACCCAACACCAGCCGCTACGACACAAAGTGCCCACAGCCCACTTATTGGGACACACAAAACTGCACTATGCTTGTTCACATATAGTTAGGATTATAATTGCAGTTTAAAACTATTTAGACTTGTTAGGCATCTCACAAATGAACAAGTTCTCTGGCCATTGAGAAGAATGCTGCTTTTATTTCTAGCTTCTGAAGATAAAATGGCTTGCTACTGAGATTCCAGACTCTTATGGAATGCATCGCACACATAAATTCTACCTGAAGCCACCCTTGGGGAGTACATTAAAGGGAGTGCTTGTGCCTGCTGCTATGCTGGTCGTCTTTGGCTGGTAATCCTAGTCCAGACCTTCCCTTCAGATGAGGCTTTCATTTTTTGACAAGAGTCTGTTAAAAAAGAAATTGTTGGGGGTTGGGGAGTGGCCGTTCCATTGATAGGTTGGACATCCTCATAATAAAAAAGATTTTTGACAGAACTTTATGAATAGTAAAAAAAGAGGGCCCTTTTGAAGGACAGCTAGTTCTTTTATCTGTTTCATCTGACAGATGGATATGACTTAAGATGTCATGTAAATGAATATGTGCAATAAAGGTATCATTTTAATGACATGCTACTTGAAGGCAACTGACAAGAATAAATTACCTTTCTCTTTTGATGTAAAGGGATGATAACCTCTTGCTAGAAGTCAAATTCCCCATTGCGCTGGGGTGGGGAATCATTGTTTAAAGATGAGCTTATAACAATGCTCATAATAATGTGAACTGTTAGGCCTGTGGATATATGGAAAGGCTATGCACCTTTCTGTGCAACGGAGTAATCCTATGCTCACATCATGCCAGGACAGGAGAGGTACTGTTGCTAAACTGGCAGAGTGGCACCCATATCTGATGTGTACTTGGCCTGAGGGGAGAGAAGATAATTAAACAAATAACTAGACAATACAGAAAGGGTTATGATGGACATCCTACGTTTGCCCACCAATCAGGGATGATGCCTTGCCTGTGAGTGAACATTTATAGGATTGGACTGTAAGTGCCATAGTGAATGGGGATAACACAATAGTAATACTGTGCTCCATTCCATAAATATGGGAATAATTTGGTCAGTGAGGAGGATCATGGCAATAGCCACCTGGCAGGATTGAGGTAATGACAAGAACAAGGCTTTGTGAATGCACTGGTGAGAGAACCAGAATGGCTATGCCACAGGGCCCACACATCTCTGACCTATGACAGCAGATGCACCTGAGTAAATCTAGTCTTGAAAGTATTACATTGGCTTGCTTATTTCTCCATTTAAAATCAGTACTTGAAAAACCCATAGCTTCTGGTTCTGATACCCACTGGCAGAGGAAGAGGAGTGGGGGGGGGAGCACACCTGGGGACTGTGCTGAGAGTTGGCCCCTGTTCCCCTCACAGAACTTCAATTTCCACAGTTCTCTGGGAAGAGTGGATTGCTTGTTAACAGGGCTAGTCCAATACATTTTGATACCCAAGGCAAACCACAAAATGGCACCCTCCCCACCAGGTAAGAAGGGGTGAGTGAAGATCTACATCAAGAACAAGGGGGGGGGCATACAGATCTACATTGGGACATGCTGCTCCTGTTGATTCTGCTGTCTGAGGCAGTCACCTCAACTTGCCTCATGGGTGGGGAAGCCCGACATGTTAAATCACTTTGGGAATTGTAGCTCTGTGAAGGGAATTTGGGTCTCCGAACAACTCTCAACTCTCAGGAGAGCGCAAACCTCTTGCCAAAAACCATGTCGTTCCTTCACAGATGTGAGCAGGCCCACCTGCCCCGATGGATTGTGAGCTTGCAATATTAATATTCCTACAAGGCAAGAGAGTCTCATGAGTGAGCACATCACACTTTGTCTTTAAAACCTTGACAGGAAGAGCAGGGAAACTTATTGGGACCTCTTTGGCACTTGCATCCAGTTCTGCACTTCACTCCTTAATTGTTTCTCCTGAGTGCTGTTTTAGCTGCTGAGCCTGTACCATAACTTACCTGAATAAAGACATCCTGCTTGCTTCTAGGTAAGTGCCCTTCCACCTGTGTGTGTTGGGTGGGAGCCAGGACAATAGCATCTTTTCTTCTGAATTCTTGTAATTCAGTTCCACTCCAAAACTCTTCAGATTCAGGCCTCTATGCGAAAATAATATCTACCTGGTCCATCCCTGGAGGGTCTAATTCTTTGTAGAAAGCAGACTGTAGGTGTAATGGAGGACTGGGAATATGAAAAGAGAAGAACGTGTAGGGCAAGTGAAGAAGAAGAAGAAGAAGAAGAAGAAGAAGAAGAAGAAGAAGAAGAAGAAGAAGAAGGGTTTTGTTTCACTGAGATGTCCTCAATCATGTTTTCAGTCTGTGTTCTTAATTAAGGTGATGGTAAATAAAATCAGTGCTTCAAGAGTTCTCAACATGTTCCAAGTACTTTCTCTGAACACTGTTCCACAAGTACTACCAAATCACCAGAGAGACAGTCAAAGGCTTTTAATATCAAGGGTGTCTTTACACAGAATGACTATATGTTTCAGCTTCACTCTAAATCTCTTCAGACCTGGGCGCCTTACAGAGCACCCTTTCAAGGGCATTTTCTTATAGACAAGCAGAAATCCTAATTCATGATTTGTTGTGATGGAAGAACCTTGGGAGATCCCAGTTGTAACTGGAAGTGAAATTATGCCTTGTATATAGTTTTGCTGGCTTTGCTTGAAAATGGAGCATAATTCTTAGTTATTCTTTATTTTTCTGCTAAATTCTACCCCCCTTTGTGATAAACAAGCTCTGTCAACTGTGGACGTAACCAAATAACCTTCTCCATTCATCATACTAATTTGACTTAATGAGCAGAGGCCTAAAGCTGGAAGACTTGTTGTCTACTCAGTACATTATTGGAGTGTAGCTCCTTAAGGTAATTAGTACAGTCTGCAATTATTAGGTCTGTTAGGTACTGTATTTATCATAAAGATTTAGTGCTACAAAAACTCTTCTTCCTGAAATGGTTATTCTGTTCAATAAGAACTGCAGTTTTAAATCTCAACATATCCAGGGAGTTAATAAATGCAGTGTTTAAAGACCTCTTACCTGATGCCTTGCTTCATCAAGGAGATCTGAATTATTGGCACATTATGTTATGAAGTTAAAAGGTGTTTGATTAGAGGCAGCATAATAACAATTACATCCTACAGCAGGGATCATCAGCTAGAAGTTCCTGGGCCAAATCTGGTTCCTTGAGCAATACAAGATGGAGCCCCAGGTATCAGCCCAGAGCAAGGTGTGTGGATACAGTGGTGACTTTTGTGAGATTCCATTGAGAAGAGGCAGGTCCTTTGCCCATCTCCACCCTCTCCTCCTTAACATGGTCCGGTTGTAAAACTAGTTAACCAAGCTCCTAGGAGTTACTTAAAGCTGGCATTTGGCTTTGATAAGAAGCTTAAGTTCCATTTACAGCAAAATCTCCAGGGCAGTTTTGCACTGAAACCAAAAGAGAGGAGGGAATTCAAATCTTGGATTTGTGCAGCTGATCTTGACTGATATCCTCTTTTCTCCCAAAGGGAGAAATTTATTTTTAGGAACAGCGGAGTATCGGCACTGAGATCTGCTCTATGGAGGTGAGAAATGGCTTTCTCCTCCAGATGCCATCAACCACCTGCTTGTCCTAAGATAAACATTGTTCTGCAACAATTCACCTCAGAAGCCTTCCCAGTTATTGGAAAAAGCTAACAGTTTCCATTGGTTTTTAAAACTATGTAGCCTATGCAGAGGAATAGCAAAAGTGATAGACTTATTACAAAAACTTGCTTGGGTGACCTTAGGCAAACCTCATGGTAGATATGAATTGGTGCAAGTAGACTCTTTGGGGAGCAAAGTCTCTCACATGCTACCTAAGGGAAAGTATAATGTGCTCGAACAGTTTCCTAATTGTAATCCCCTCCTGTGATTTTTCCAAAACTTTTTTCAAAACAGTTTCACCAATGGAATCTTATGTACTCAACCCCTATTGAAAACAATCTGATAACCCACTGGTAAATAGTGAGCACAAACCTGCTGCTCCTGAATTGCATTTTGGGAATTCTTTATTAACAGTACAAACTTATAGGTGTCACTTCTGAAGTAAGTCCTGTTAGTTCCAATGGGGCTTACTCCCAGGTAATTGGGTATAGGATTTCAGCCAAATGAATCTAAAAATTACAGAGCTCATATATGTTTCTAAACTTGATCAAGGCTTATTCTTAAATGCTTCATCCATTTTACAGGCAAAATTAGTTTGGAATGCTAATTTTAAAGCTATAGTTATTAAACACAAAACATTCAAATATTATCAGTGCTGGGATTCCAGAATTTCCCATTATCAGTCAATCTGTGCCGTTTGCTGGCTTCCAGCAAATAAAAAATAAATTCCTCTTTCAAGAAAATAACAGAGGTATAGCCTGAAGGGAACAGAGTTGTTTACATTTATCACAGGAATATTTTTCCTGGATGCTAACAGAATTTTAAAGAGACAAGTAGAAGAAAGAGAAAGGGGGGGCAATTATATCACTTTTACAATACTAAATTTACTAATACTAAATTTACAGCACTGTCCTAAGCATGCCTATTCAAAAGTAAATTCTGCTGGGTTCAGTGGGCCTTACTCCCAGATAAATATGTTTAGGATTTCAGTCTTGCTTTTCTACCACCTCTTTGTAGGCCAGTAGCACAGGGTGGTATGGAAGGAAGAAGAATCAGCAAAAATTGCATTGAAATGAACATCCCTTCCATTCTAGGAAACCTCCACTCACTGGTTTGAAAGGTCTTCCTTCAGTGGAAGGGCATGACTGGATACAGCCCAATGTCAGAAGAAGAATTTAATCCAAGGAATAGTCTATTTGATTACAAAACCTTGTTCTCTTCTTGGCATTGGACTACAACACCATCCACTGTTTTAGCCTTAGGTCTTCTCTCCCTGTCATTGAAACATCTCATCATAGATAGCTGAGGTTTTAAGAGGACATAGCTTCATCACTGGAGTGTTTGACTTGAAGACTACAACAATTTTCTGACTTTCATGAAACTCTGAGGACCAATGTTCTGTTCTGTTAAAGAAGAAGAAGCAAGAACTGATTTCCACAGTTTTGTGGAATATAACTGTAATATCTGAGTGGCTTTCATATTTGTAGAGAATTTGTAGAACTCCTTCTTAAACGTCCACTCCATTGTGGTCTAATAAAGCTCTTAATCACCACTTCTTGATTCAAAATGTTATTTTGTTAGGAACTGCAAATAGAATTTACCAGAACTTAGATGCTTAAACAGGGACATGCAAATTAAACTAGCTTTCCCACCCTGTGGAATATATTTTGCCTTATGGGCATCCACATGGTGTTAAGTTTAGTGCTGTTTTAAGTGTATGGATGCATGTGCGATGTCTGTTTTCTCTAAATAGCATTTCAGTAAATGCAGCATGCTGCCACCTTCTGCTGAATTAATACTGCAGCAAGCCTGTATTAATGGCAAATGTTGACACTCTAGAAGCAGTTGAAGTGCTGCAGTTAATTTACAGCCCTATGAGAAATGCAGTTCCCTCACTGAAACCAAAAGAGGCCCCACTGAAAAATAAATACGCTTCCTCTACATAGCATTGAAATATATGTTGTATGTCAGAATGGCATAATGCTTATTTACTATTAGCTCATCTCCCTGACTTTACCAAGAGGTTCCTCAATGAGAAGATCAGTCATGGCTGACAAGTTTTCTGGAAAAGAAGTAGCCTACTACGGCTTCCCTCAATAATCTCCCCTTGTAATGCACAAGTTGCTTAAGGTATGGTCTAGGTCACTCTGAGCAATGATTGTTGTTGTTGTTTAAGACCCAGCAAATGGGACTGATGCACCACCTATGCTAAGACCTGAACTAAAACTCCATCCTGAAATGTTTGATCATTTAATTTTTGTTTTATTATTTCTACCCCACTTCCTTGTTTAAAATTAACCAAATATGAGTCTGTGCAGTAGAAGGAGTATCTAAAAGCAAAATAAAAAAAAATCCTTCCAGTAGCACCTTTAAGACCAACTAAGTTAGTTCTTGGTATGAGCTTTCGTGTGCAAGCACACTTCTTCAGATACACTGAAACAGAAGTTGCCAGATCCTTCTATATAGTGAGAAGGTGGGGAGGGGTATTACTCAGAAGGGTGGTGGGAATGGGAGATTGGCAGATAGCTGAGATGAGCCTGCTGACGACTCTTAACGACTGTAATAGGTCTTACAGGAAAAGGCAAGGGGTGAGAAGGTGAGAAATGGCTTAGTCATGTATAATGGGATAAGAATCCAATGTCTTTGTTCAAACCAGGTCTCTCCATGGTTTTAAGTTTGGTAATGAGTTGCAATTCAGCAGCTTCTCTTTCCAGTCTATTTCTGAAATTCCTTTGTAGTAAAACAGCTACTTTGAGATCTTGTATAGAATGTCCTGGGAGATTGAAGTGTTCTCCTACTGGTTTCTCTGTTTTGTGATTCTTGATGTCAGATTTATGTCCATTTATTCTTTGGCGTAAGGTTTGGCCTGTTTGTCCAATATAGAGAGCTGAAGGACACTGTTGGCATTTGATGCCATACACAATGTTAGATGATGAGCAATTGAATAGTCCCGAGATGGTATGTGTGATGTTGTTGGGGCCAGTAATGGTGTTGTCCGGGTGTATGTGGCAGCAAAGTTGGCATCTGGGTTTATTGCAGGCTCTGGTGCCAGTGTCCATGTTAAGTCTGGTTGTAGTATTATTGTGGGTTAGGAGTTGTTTAAGATTGGGTGGCTGTCTGTAGGCAATGAAAGGTCTTCCTCCCAGAGCTTGAGAAAGAGAACTGTCATTGTCCAGGAGAGGTTGTAGATCTCTGATGATGCGTTGTACTGTTTTAACTTGGGAGCTGTATGTGATGACTAGAGGTGTTCTGTTATTTTCTTTTTTGGGTCTGTCTTGCAGCAAGTTCTCTCTGGGTATAAGTCTGGCTCTGTTGATCTGTTGTCTAACTTCATCTGCTGGGTATTTTAGTTCTGAAAAGGTTTGCTGTAGATCTCTTAGGTGAGAGTCTCTGTCTGTAGAATTGGAACAGATGCGGCTGTAACGTAGTGCCTGGCTATATACAATGGACTGTTTGGTATGTTTGGGATGGTAGCTAGAGGCATGTAGTTTGTCGGTCAGTTGGTTTACGGTATAAGGTGGTGTCTATGCGCCCATCCTGTATTTTTATAGTAGTGTCCAAAAAATGTATTTCTTGCATAGATTGATTCATTGTAAGGTTGATTGTGGGGTGAAAATCATTAAATTTCTGGTGAAAGGTGTCCAGGGTCTGTTGACCATGTGTCCAGATGATAAAAATATCGTCAATGTATCGCAGGTACAAGAGAGGTTTGAGTGGGTAGGAGTTTAGGAAACGTTGTTCTAAATCTGCCATGAAGATGTTGGCATACTGTGGGGCCATGTGGGTGCCCATTGCTGTGCCGCTGATCTGAAGGAACAGGTCATCACCGAATTTGAAGTTGTTGTGGGTAAGGACAAATTGGCAGAGTTTGGTGGCAAGGTCCGCTGTGGTTTTATCTGAAATGGTGTTCCTTATAGCTTGTAAACCATCGTTGTGTGGGATGTTGGTATACAGAGATTCCACATCCATAGTAGCTAGTATAGTATTGTTGGGAAGATTATTTAAAGATTGTATTTTCCTCAGAAAATCTGTGGTGTCACGTACATAGCTGGGAGCACTGATGGCATATGGTTTCAGAACAGAGTCCATATAACCGGAGACACCCACTGTAATAGTGCCAATACCTGAAATGATGGGGCGTCCTGGATTTCCTGGTTTGTGTATTTTAGGTAGAAGATAGAAAGTTCCTGGTCGAGGTTCTGTTGGTGTGTTGGTGAGGATCTGTTCTTGGATGTGTGGGGGTAGCTCCTTAACAATCTTGTTCAGTTCTTTCTTGTATTCTTGTGTGGGGTCTGAGTCCAATTTTGTGTGAAAGGCGGTATTGGAAAGTTGTCTGTGAGCCTCCTGAATGTAGTCAGTTTTGTTCATGATGACGACAGCTCCACCTTTGTCTGCTTCTTTAATTATAATGTCTGGGTTGTTTCTGAGATTATCTATGGCTCTCCTTTCAGCATGGTTTAGATTTTGTTGTAAGCGATGGTGTTTTCTGGTCACATCTGTTTGGATTCTGTGGCGGAAGCAGTCAATGTATAAGTCCAGTGTGGTATTGCGTCCATCAGGAGGGGTCCATGTGGAGTCCCTTTTTGTGTAACACTTTTTCGGAGGTAGTTGGTGGTCAGTGTTCTGTTGGGAGGGTGGTTGTTGTTCTCCAGTGGGTTGAGAGGTGTTGTGTTGTGAAGTTGTTGTTTGTTCTGATTTGTCTTGTTGTTGTGTGTGTTGAAAATACTCCTTCAGGCGTAAACGGCGGAAAAATGCTTCCAGGTCCCCGTAGAACTGAATCATGTGTGGGGATTTGGCAGGGCAGAATGACAGTCCACGTGAAAGGACTGATTCCTCGGCTGGGCTGAGTGCTTGCTGTGAGAGATTGACAATATTGTTGATCTTGTTTTGATTAGTAGCCTGTAGGTTGGAAAGGTTAGAGAGTTTCTTGTTTTTCTGTTTTTTCAGTAGCTCCAGTTGAGAGTGGTAAATGTTTTGTTTTTCCTTTTGGAACTCTTGCCAAGCTTGGTGGTTCCTGATAGAGTTGTCTAATACAAGGAGTTCCTCCTTTATTAGCTTCTGTTTAGAGTAGAGAACGCTGATCAGATGTTTGAGCAGCTTCTTAGAGAAAGTGTTGCATAGTTTTCTTGCATATTCAGTGGGATACGTGGATTGTAGAGGGTTCTTAATTCTAAGACCCTTGGGTATAATGTCCAGGTTCTTGCATTTAGTAAGAAAGAAGATATCAGTCTGTACCTGTGCAAGTTTCTTGGTGAGGTTGATGGACTTCCATTTCATGCGGCTCAATGTGGTGCCTTCCATGGTTCCAGTTACAGATAGGTAGCCGTGTTGGTCTGCCATAGTCAAAATAAAAAAAATCCTTCCAGTAGCACCTTTAAGACCAACTAAGTTAGTTCTTGGTATGAGCTTTCGTGTGCAAGCACACTTCTTCAGATACACTGAAACAGAAGTTGCCAGATCCTTCTATATAGTGAGAAGGTGGGGAGGGGTATTACTCAGAAGGGTGGTGGGAATGGGAGATTGGCAGATAGCTGAGATGAGCCTGCTGACGACTCTTAACGACTGTAATAGGTCTTACAGGAAAAGGCAAGGGGTGAGAAGGTGAGAAATGGTGTTCCTTATAGCTTGTAAACCATCGTTGTGTGGGATGTTGGTATACAGAGATTCCACATCCATAGTAGCTAGTATAGTATTTCTCAAGCTCTGGGAGGAAGACCTTTCATTGCCTACAGACAGCCACCCAATCTTAAACAACTCCTAACCCACAATAATACTACAACCAGACTTAACACGGGCACTGGCACCAGAGCCTGCAATAAACCCAGATGCCAACTTTGCTGCCACATACACCCGGACAACACCATTACTAGCCCCAATTACATCACACATACCATCTCGGGACTATTCAATTGCTCATCATCTAACATTGTGTATGGCATCAAATGCCAACAGTGTCCTTCAGCTCTCTATATTGGACAAACAGGCCAAACCTTACGCCAAAGAATAAATGGACATAAATCTGACATCAAGAATCACAAAACAGAGAAACCAGTAGGAGAACACTTCAATCTCCCAGGACATTCTATACAAGATCTCAAAGTAGCTGTTTTACTACAAAGGAATTTCAGAAATAGACTGGAAAGAGAAGCTGCTGAATTGCAACTCATTACCAAACTTAAAACCATGGAGAGACCTGGTTTGAACAAAGACATTGGATTCTTATCCCATTATACATGACTAAGCCATTTCTCACCTTCTCACCCCTTGCCTTTTCCTGTAAGACCTATTACAGTCGTTAAGAGTCGTCAGCAGGCTCATCTCAGCTATCTGCCAATCTCCCATTCCCACCACCCTTCTGAGTAATACCCCTCCCCACCTTCTCACTATATAGAAGGATCTGGCAACTTCTGTTTCAGTGTATCTGAAGAAGTGTGCTTGCACACGAAAGCTCATACCAAGAACTAACTTAGTTGGTCTTAAAGGTGCTACTGGAAGGATTTTTTTTATTTTGACTATGGCAGACCAACACGGCTACCTATCTGTATCTAAAAGCAGATAAGCAGAAAAGCACTGGATTGTTTTATGAATATACAGGACAATGCTTGTGTAACTTAGCTTAGCCTGGAACTTAAGTGATAATTAACATGTCCCATTAATGTCTGTGGGACCCAAGTTCGACTAGCCTAGTCAGGATTTAAGTCATATAGAGTGGATATTGGTGGGAAATGGCATGGGGTACAAGAGACATTGACTAGCAATGATTGCATGTATTTGTGGGTGAGTTTCCAAGTCCCTACACCTGTTGTTGTTATTGTTGTTGCTTGGATGTTGGTCCACATGTTAGTCGTATCTGGCATTTTGTATTGTGTGGCTTGATTCACCTGACTCCATAGAAGCAGTTTAGTTTGCATCCACTTTAAAGAAGTGCACCTATACTCCTCATTGTCTGACTCTGACGTGTGGCTGTTTTAAACCAATATATTGTATGCAGAGCACCATTTAATTCAACTGTGACACCTGCCTAAAAATTAAATAAGTTTGCCATCAGCCTCAACAGCAAGAATGCTGCTTCACTAGTTCATTTTGAAAGACCTCAGAGATTTCTGTCTGCAACCATTGCAATGCTCAGAGTTTCCTGCTAAAAGTGCTTCTTATCAGTCTATCAGGTGTTGTTGTTGTAATGGTTGTTTTTTCAATAGGCACCATCCTTGTGTAATAAACGACATCTTATCTACATTTGCATCTTGGCGAGTACCCTTGGTTTTGACCTATGTCAGTGAGGCTGGCTTTTTGCAGAAGGGTAGATGGTAGTGAAATGTTGTTCCTCTCTATTTCTGACTCTATTCATCAGGCTAGCTTTATAGCGGGTTGACGGAAAGTCACAAAAGTAATCTTTCATTCTGCTCTAGAGCCGTTTCCCCACCCACCAGTTGCTTTTGGTGTTTTTGCAAGGGATGCATTGAAATAATACCAGACTTATTTATAGCTTCATCTTTCATGGTAACTAGAAAGGCTGGGTTATTGTGACATCGACCTTAAATTAAGCCTGTTGTGTTGTCACTGTTGTTTCAGTGCAAGATAGCAAAAATGTTACATTTTCAGCATAGGTTCCTTAAAAGTTACACTCCCAACAGGAATTTCTTTCTTTCATTGCACCAGAAGTTCAGCACTAATATGTGGGTGGCTGCAGGGTCTGACTGCTGGGAACACGGCAGAGGGGGCAAGACCAAGAACCACCCCTTGCCACTCTTCCTCTCACCAGCCCAGATCTCCATATGTCAGAGCTATGGTGTGTGGGAACTACTATGGTATGATTCTGGTATTGTACAACTACTCAAAAAACACAGAGCGTATTTCTAAACATTACAGTGAAGCACAGCCTGCACAAACTCCTGGTTTGCCACCAATCATGCCTTTTTGTGGAAAGGGTTGTGGTGCTTGCAGCTATCTGTGAAGACCCTTCTACTTCACCAGAGATGGGGAGACTGTGGACCTCAAGCTATTGCTGGACTCCACCTCTCAGGAGTCCCAGCCAGGATGGCCAAAGGTCAGGGTGATGGGAGCTGTAGTCCAGGAACATTTGGAGGCCACAGGTCTCCGAGCTCTGAACTCCATAGAGTTGGAACGGACCCTGAGGATCATCTAGTCCAACCCCCTGCAATGCAGGAATATGCAGCTGTCCCTTGCGGGGATCAGACCTGCAACCTTGGTGTTATCAGCACCATGCTCTAACCAACTGAGCCATTCAGAGATGTTGGCTCTTTGTCATTGGTAATCTATCTGGTACATCCAGGTAGTAATAAACGGAATAGATGTTTACCCACATACCATGAAAATAAGTTGCCTTTCTGAACCTGCCCTGACATGAGAGTATCCTTTATTGTTAAGTAATTTCGGATAATTCAGTGTTATACTGAGTCAGACTATCTACCTTAGTATTGCTTACACTGACTGGCAGCACCTCTTCAGGGTTTCAGACAGGAGCCTTGCCCAGCCCTAGGGACCTTATGCATGCAAATCTGATGCTCTACTAATGAGCTAAGGCCCTTCCCCATGTGTGGATGAGAAGGTGTAGGTTATTTTGTAGCATTTTACTGTACTGTTATATCCAGTCTACAGCAAAGATGTCTGATTCTTGGCTTGAGGTGGGATGGGGAGGGAGAGACTACACAAAAGAAAAATCTGCAGTGCCTGTCAGATGAGCCCTTTTCTGCTGTAAGTGACACTCCTCTCTTTTCACTCGTGAAGATCCGTAGAAAATAAATAATGTGCCAGAGGTTTATGTAAACAAATTCAAAACAACGAGCTATCTGATTGTGTGCCTTAACAAGAAGTCTAATTAAAAGCTTTGTTTAAAAGCAATCAAGAACCCGAGGGTGGGGGATTTTTCTCAATCCATACACCATTCAAATCGAGAAATCCCAGGGCTTCACCTTCTAAGTCAAAATAAAATCCTTGAACAAGCATACATTTACTTTCTGAATCAGGCAGCAATACAGTTAATTGTTTCTTCAATTAACCCCTCTGCCCTGAAAAATAGGATTATGCTGCATATACAATCAGTAGATTTGCTGCCATCATATTGTCAACCCTGCCCCCAACTGATAATTGCAAGGGTTTTTGTTAGTCCTTTTGTAAATTGAGAATGGTTCCCTCTGAGCACAGTGTAGTAATTTTAGAAGCTTTGATTGAAGTGTATTGTTTCCCCTGCCAAATTAATTGGATGCAAAACATCAAGGAAGCCAGTTATAGAAACATGACTTTAGCAAATTATGTTAGGCTAGGAAAACATCTCCTCACTGTCCTTCCATGTATGGACCATGCTCATTGCCCACAGGTCCAGCCCACTCCACTACATTCCAGACTCAGCTGCTGAGAAAGCGCTTCCACACATCGCCTGCATCTCCAGTGAGTTGCTTACTATCTCACTGTGTGAGATGACTCATTCCTGAAACCCCGGGAGTCATAGCGAGACAGTGTAGAAAATTTTGGATGGTGTGGCGAGCCAGTGCTGCTCACTCGCTCTTCTGTCAGTTGAGTCACTGCTGCTTATTTGGAAGGACAAGGGGACAAGCAAGGTGGCAGAGAGATCGGGGCAGTGAAGATGCACCAGCAGAGCCAATCTGGTGCTGCTGTGTTTACACCGCACCAACCTCCCTGCCACCTCCTTCCTGGTATGCAGCGGCGGCCCAGTTGCTAGGAGCTGAGGTCAGCTCTGCCATCCTACCCCACTGTGTGCTACTGAGTGCAGACAACGTTGAGCTTGATGGGCCGATGATCCCAGGATTGGCCCAAGAAATTTTGTTGCCTAATGCAAAGGACAAGATGGTGTATCTCCTCCTACCATTCAACATACAGAAGCCAGATGAACTAGCGGTTGGATGTTATTTTGACACTGCTAATGGGATTGTATCCTCACCTCACTTGAGGGAAGGAGGCTAGCTTAGGGCTGTAGAACAGGCTGTAGGGAAAGGGCAAGTAGTCTGAGGAGGAAAGGGTAGGGGGCTGCCACCTCTGCCTAGAGCATCTGCTTCCTGAGCTTGTGGCCTTACTCTGGCTAGGGATGGAACCAGCCCTGAATGGTCCTGTTTCTTACGTTTCTTGTTTCTAATCTTACCAACATGTCCTGTTCTCAGACCTAATCCAGGGGCACACCAGTTTATGACTTCCCTCTTGGGACTCAGTCTAGTTCTCACTCTTTTCTACGTTGTACCATTTTATTTTATTTTTTTCAAAAAAAATCACAGTGGTACCTCGGGTTACATACGCTTCAGGTTACATATGCTTCAGGTTACACACTCCACTAACCCAGAAATAGTGCTTCAGGTTAAGAACTTTGCTTCAGGATAAGAACAGAAATCGTGCTTTGGTGGCGTGGCAGCAGCAGGAGGCCCCATTAGCTAAAGTGGTGCTTCAGGTTAAGAACAGTTTCAGGTTAAGAACGGACCTCCGGAACGAATTAAATACTTAACCCGAGGTACCACTGCATTTTCACAAGTTCAAAACACACAAACATACATACATACATACATACATACATACATACATCCTGTTAGGTCTTGGTAACATTATTAAGTGACTTCCTCAAATCCCCTTGGTTGAATTTCATTATATCTCATTTTTAACAGTTTTCCAAAATCGATTTTCTCAAAAAATTAACTTGGTCACTTAACATCTTTCATTCTTTCTAGTTTGACTTCAAACATCTTATCCTTACATACTTAACTCCTAAGCCTATCTATTTATTTGCCAGCTTTTCCAATTAAGTTATTTTAACATATTTAGCTAAGTAATTTCTTCCATTCTTCCTGGTACTCCTCCTCCTTCTGGTCACAGACTTTTCTAGTCAGGTCGGCCAGCTCCGAAAAATCCATCATCTTCATCTGCCAATCTTCCACTGTTGGTACTTCCTGTGTTTTCCAATTCTTCGCTAATAAAATTCTTGCTGCAGTTGTGGCATACAAAAATAATTTAACATCTTTCTTGGGCATTTCCAAACCTATTATTCCAAGAAGAAAGGCCTCTGGTTTCTTAGTAAATGTATATTTCAACATTTTTTTCAGTTCATTATAAATCTTTTCCCAGAAGTCTTTCACCTTGGGGCAAGTCCACCAGATATGGTAAAAGGTACCCTCCTTTTCTTTACATTTGCAGCATAGATTATCACTGTTGTGATAAATCTTTGCTAACTTTACAGGGGTCAAGTTCCATCTATACATCATTTTCATTATATTTTCCTTTAACATTGTACATGCAGTGAACTTGACCCCTTTCCTCCACAACCTTTCTCAATCTTCAAACATTATATTATGTCCCACTTCTCTTCCCCAATCTATCATTACTGATTTAACTTGTTCATCCTTTGTATGCCATTCCAACAATAAATTATACATTTTAGACAGATTTTTAACTTTGGAATCCAACAACTCCGTTTCCAACTTAGATTTTTCTGAAGCAAAACCATTTTTCTTATCTAATTTGTACAATTCATTAATCTGGTGATAATGTAACCAATTTAGCTTATCTTTAATTTGGTCAAATGGTTTTAATTTGTAACCTTCTTTATCCTCCAATAACAAATCTGAATATCTCAACCACTTGGTGTCCATATTTAACTTTTTCTGGGCCTTCACTTGCATTGGCGAAAGCCATCTGGGTGTCTTCCTTTCCAAGAGATATTTATATTTTATCCATACATTATACAAAGATTTTCTAATTACATGGTTTTTAAAAGCATTATGGATCTTTACCTTGTCATACCATAGATACGCATGCCATCTGAACACATTGTCAAATCCCTCCAAATCTAAAACATCGGTATCTTCTAATTGTATCCATTCCTTATTCCAGCAGAGTGCAGCTGCTTCAAAGTATATTTTCAAATCTGGCAGGGAAAATCCCCCTCTTTCTTTAGAATCTGTAAGTAATTTATATTTAATTCTGGGCTTTTCCCCCTGCCAGATGAATCTAGATAGAACTTTCTGCCATTCTTTAAAACATTTCACGTTATCTATAATTGGGAGGGCTTGGAACAGAAATAACATCTTCGGCAATACATTCATCTTAACCACTGAAATCCGGCCCATAAGTGACAGTTTTAAATTTGACCATATCTCTATTTATTTCATTCCACAATTTCTCATAGTTTATATAAATTCAGATTTTTCCCAGACAAGTTCACTCCCAGATACTTAACTTTTTTCACAAAATCTAGGCCCGTCTTTTCTTGTAATAGTTTTCTTTCATCATTATCCAGGTTTTTCTCTAATACTTTAGTTTTGCTCTTCTACGTTGTACCATTTTAGACTGCATGAGGGACGCAGGTGGCGCTGTGAGTTAAACCACAGAGCCTAGGACTTGCCGATCAGAAGGTCGCGGTTCGAATCCCTGTGACGGGGTGAGCTCCCGTTGCTCGGTCCCTGCTCCTGCCAACCTAGCAGTTTGAAAGCACGTCAAAGTGCAAGTAGATAAATAGGTACCACTGGAATAGGTATGGCGGGAAGGTAAACAGCGTTTCCGTGCACTGCTCTGGTTCGCCAGAAGTGGCTTAGTCATGCTGTACGCCAGCTCCCTTGGCCAATAAAGCGAGATGAGCGCCACAACCTCAGAGTCGGTCATGACTGGACATAACGGTCAGGGGTCCCTTTACCTTTTAAAGGCTCATGAGACTGAAATGTTCTAATGTAGTCCTCTGCTGGACAAGCTAGCTTTCAATGTGGAGGAATGTTAGGTAGATCAAACTCATAGGATGATTGAGTTAGAAGGGACCCAAAGGGTCAACTAGTCCAATCTTTTTAAAATGTGATTATTCTTCTTGCTCAAATGGGTAGCATTTTGCTGAGTCAGTGTTTTCTTCTTGTCTATGACTTATGAACTTTGTTTGGATAGCAGGTATTGATTTGTCTTTTAATGCACCTGTCAATTTCATGGTGTCACCTTCCGCCTGAGAAGCAATTGTTATTTTGTGGCACCAACAGGTATCAATCTGTCACCTCTTTTCATTATATTTCATTCCTTTATGAGCTGCACTCTTCTCCTCAGTTTTTCTGAACTGCAGTATGTACTGTAACCTCCAGGCTAAGTGTGTCTTCATAACTCACACCCCAAGCGCTAAATCATTTATGTTCCTCTCAGCTGCAGCCCCTTCTGCCTTCACCATTCTCTCTATGAAAGCTCAAATGGAACAGCAAACAATGTCAGAAACAGATGACTCTCATTATAAAACTCGTGCCTGGTTATAGACTATTATACTTCAGAACTCCCAATGGATTTACTGTAGGGATCCAATTTTTGCTAAGTCCTGCTGACCATCACAGGCTTTTAATTCTAAAATCCATACTAATATTAGCCACAGGGACAATATTAGCTATCTGGAAATATGCAAAGACACACTCTCCTGCTGTTTTGCATGAGTAACAGAAGAAGAAATTCCAAAAAGCCTTTTCTTCTTTCAGTAAGACTTGATGTCACCAGACTGAGACAAATGAGATATGGGAGCCACTGTCCCTGTGTGGCTTCACCAAAGTATATACAATTTATTTATTAAGATTCAGGACAAATCATGGACAATAATGTAGCCAGGGAAGCTTGGTGAAATAGGACATAGAAAACAAAAAGGACCACTTAGGAAGAAGCTACCTGAGGGAAGGGAGAATTTTAGATGTTGGTTTTGCAGTCTACATCTATACAGAATAAGTGTAGGTATTTGTGGACTCAATGGGAAAAGATTGACAATTGGCTTTCATGTTGCCTGGCCCCGTGGCCACTTCCCAATAGATACATCTCGCGTGAGAACCACATGCCAAGGAACAAGGGAGAATGGTGTTATTGTGAAGGCTTTCTTTCTCTACGGACAAGCGCGAGTCTCCTCTCAAAATGGGTAATCAAGTGAAATGGGCCTAGCAGCAGATTTGGAACAAAGCAATTTAAACCAAGAAGTGCAGAGTTTAAAACTTCAATGTCAAATTAAAACTCAGTAAAAGCCAAGTAGAATGGGCATGTTTATACTGCCTGATGAAAGGTCAACAGAGATGAGGTCATTGTAACATCTCTAGGGAGGGAATTCCATAACTAGGGTGCTGCCACAGAAAAGTCCTCTCCCACATTCCTGCCAACCAGATCTCTTATGGTGGCCAGGGCCTGAGAACATTTTGCTACCTGAAGCAGAGAAAAGGGACCCTCTCCACATTAGTCAAGGTATGGAATTAAACATGGTGCTGAAACTAACATTCAGCTTGCCAGATTGAATGATCTCCCTCTCCTCCCTCATGTGCTCTTCTGGTGTTCCCCAACTAACCCCAGAGCAAATTTTAGTGGGGTTTGGGGCACAAGGTGAGAGAAGGAAGCCCCATTGTGCAAGAGGAAGTGGTCAAGGTACATATAGTAGGACCTCATAAGACCAAGACACAGAAATTCAGTATCTCACTTAGCTATTAGGTTACTTAGCTAAAATTTTCATGAGAGTTCACCATATGTGTTTTTGTAGCACAGTCCAGAAAGCAGTGCCCAGAAGTTATATTGTTTATAAAATTGCTAAACAGTTGAACCACTGTTTATTTTTTCCCCTGTTTTATATCTTATCTTAAACCTTGAGGATATTCTTATGTTCTCCTGCAAACAAAGAAATGGACACGCCAGTGATTTTCTAGGCAGTTCACAGATAAGGAACTGCAGGCAAATACTTTGCGGTATATGTAAAACTGAACTACATTATTTCAGTACAAACTCAGATATCCAGGAAAAACAATGATATTTAAAACTTTCAGTGGCACAGCTATTTAAAATTGATCTAGGGGGGAAGGTGAACCTTATATCAAATAAAATCCCACAAAATAAATGCAAATCTCTTTTTAATTCCCATTTTCCTTTCAAGGAAAAAGTCCCCAAGTAAAATACTGGGGGATATCCAAGATCAAAATACATATAGCATAGACTCAAAACAATTGAAATAGATGGTGGCATATGGCAAACTTAGGATATGGATATGTGCGGTAAATGAATAATAAGGTGAACTGGAGTGATTCAGGAATCTTTCACCCTCTCCTGAGTCTTGTTGTTGTTGTTTATTCGTTTAGTCGTGTCCAACTCTTCATGACCCCATGGACCAGAGCACGCCAGGCACTCTTGTCTTCCACTGCCTCCCGCAGTTTGGTCAGACTCATGTTTGTAGCTTCAAGAACACTGTCCAACCATCTCGTCCTCTGCCATCCCCTTCTCCTTGTGCCCTCAATCTTTCCCAACATCAGGGTCTTTTCCAGGGAGTCTTCTCTTCTCATGAGGTGGCCAAAGTATTGGAGCCTCAGCTCAGGATCTCCTGAGTCTTAGCACAATGCTAATTATCTCCCCAAGTCAGAACAGGGTTCCAGGAGAAGCTCCTTTTATGGGCAAAGTGGGGTCTAGTTCAGACCCCCATCCCCCCGGTGTGCATCCACACCCCATCTCTAAAGCCATGGTCCAGTCTTTGTCCTATCACCCAGAGTAACTCAGAAACAGCAGAATTTTTAAAACAAGGCATAAATACAGACACAAGGCAAAAGTTGGGACACATTTACATCCCTAGTATATATGGCAGATATGCTATAGCATGTATATGGTATGCATGTTAAATTTATGGCTAGTTGTTTGGAGTATGGCCCATAAAAGGAGTGCACCTGGCCTCCCATCAGCTGCATCACTGTGCTTACTGGGAGGGATAGTGGGAGAGGCGAGGAGAGTGGTGCTGTGCAATCCCAGTGAAAGAGCCAATCCAAACAAATTAAAAGCAAAGAAATGAGCTCTCTTGCTGAAAGCACATCAGGCACACAAGAGTCTTCAAGAATTCCCTTTTCATTAACTACAGGCCTATTTCTCCAGCCCTCCTTTGGCACTCAGATAATGGCACTTGGAGTGGGGGGGGGCAGGAATCCATTTGTTGTGAATAAGAACATGATCTTGATTGTTACCTGTTAAAATGTTTCAGCAAGTAAACATCAAGATACTTAAATTACTGCTCAGTATTTCCACTGCCTAGGCAAAACAATTCCTTGCTGAAAAGTGGAGCTCACAGTCCTGATATATAAATTGCTGTGCCTCAAAGCACAATAGAAAATTCATTCTGTGCTATCACAGAGGCAATTCAGACAATGCCACTAAAATTTACCTTCCACAGGTTAAAGAGACACAATTGAGGTTTTTGCAGAGATGAAAGATAAACAGAAATGCATTCTGGTGTACAAATCTTATTAAACCCCAAGAAAAAGTAAATATAGTCCCCCCCCCCTTTGAATGGCTATTTTCTTTCATCTGCAGTAACATTTTGCTGATGTGCTCTGTGCTTCCTGTTGATATATAGTCAATGCATTTGGCTGTGCACTGGAACGAAGTGCCAAATGTGGCGATTACTGTGCTTGTACTATAAGCGCAACCAGCAACGAGTGCAATATAACATAAATTAAATGTGTATCACAATTCTATGCCCTGGAGAAAAGCTGAGCAAAGTTATCCAGTGATTACACTTCTATCAGCATGTCATTAACAACTCCAGATGGCAGTACTTTAACCGCAAAGATTGCCAGGTGTAATGAGGGGGCTAAAAATAACTAAATAGCAAAGTGTGACCTGATGACAAACTGATTTGCAAAAGGAGGTTCTTAGTACCAAGTAATACTGGGCTGTGGAGGTTTTTTTGGAAATGCATGGGGAAAAATAGTAACCAAAAAAATAACATTTCAAGTGATTATTGTGTAATTGTGTGTGCACATTTTTTAAAAAAAGTTCAATATAAAATCCCTTGTATTTTCTTAATGGATCTGCAGGCCTTTCCCCTCTCCAAATGCTTTATGTATTTTCTCTTGTTTCCCTCACAAGGAATAATGCTTAGGAAACAGATGCTGGGCTTTCAAAACAGCAGTAATGTTGGTTGGCGTATTCGGTGAATACAACGATATCCTATTGAATTTCTCTCTTCTGCAACATGAAAGCAATTTTAATAAAGATGTTGATGATGAGAAGATTCAAATTCAGCCTCAGTATTCTATTTCCTTCTTGGCAAAATGACTTAATGGCTTCAGCTGACCACAATCAATGGCAAGGTGGGGCAAAGGTCTGACCATGAGCTTCTGAATTTCCAATTAGTTCATCAATGCCAACTTTGAATTTGAAGAGTGCACAGTGTAGGCCACAAGAGAAGGTCCTGTCAACCGTTCCATTGCAAGGCATTTCTGCAACCACAAAGGAGAGTGTTTAGCAAAGTATTCCAAAACAGAGAGAATAGCCATTGATTGCAGGTTGGATCTCAGAAACACTTTGGCGTGCTGCCTTATGTCACAGAGATTTGCCAATGGCAGCGAGTTGAAAATAAGAGACACTTCACTCAGCTGCAGGGAGTGTTTCCAATAATAGAACATGAAAACCATTTAGTACCTAACCTCAGGTTCTCTTTCACACACACACACACACACACACACACACACAAGCCATTTATGGAAAATGGTAAAATATGTATCTCTAATGAAAGAAGGATTACTTATACAGTTGTGCTGGTCCCGGGGGCTAACCGAGAGGCGAGGTCCGAGTCCAGTCCGAGGTCGATGGTGCAAAATGAAGGCAGTCTGTAGAAGTCAAAGCTGGGTGCAGGGCAGGGCATCAGGTGAGGTCAGGAGCTCCAGAAGGAAAGCAGGTCAGGGATCAGGATGGAACTGACAACCAACAATGTTGCTTCCGCAACTTGGGACTGGGGCTGGCTGGCTTTTATCTGCCCCGAGGCATAGGGCGGCCCTGATCCTCAGGTGACTTGCTTCTTCTGGCCTGGAGGCGAGCACTCCTCCTGCGGGAACTTAGTTCCCTCCGCCTCTCTGCCCTGAGCCTCTGCAGCTCAGGAGAGGCTGGAGGGTTACTGGACCCAGAGGCAACCTCAGCTTCCTCTGACGGGGCTGAGAATGGAGCACTTGCAGGCAATGGGTCCTCCATCCCCTCAGGAGCCAGAGCAGACTCAGCTGATGCCTGCTCTGAGGATCCAGCACAGGTGAGGACCCTTCAGGCTCATGCCCCAGCCCCGGCTCAGCTGGATCTGGAGGCGGGGAATCCTGTGCAGGCTGGGATTCCTCAGGTTCAGCATCCGAATCCGATTCCCAGGCCATCACAACAGTGTTGCTGATTTGTTTTTAGCCACCATCTCTTGTTCTAGATCTGTTTTAAAGTAGATTGCTCTTTTGAAGGGACACAGATATTCATGAAGGGTAGTTCTGCTGCCCACAATCTGTCCCCACCAAGATCTCCATCCCACTCTGGTCTTCCACCTGCCCATTTCTGCCACAAAGATTTCATGGCTGGACAGGTACTATATTCTATATCACCTAGATAAAATGTATTGATAGTGTTATGTGCACACCACTTCTCCAAGCAGTGTGAACTCCAGTGTGTATTTAGATCCTGCTTCTTTTGAATGAGATCACTGGAGAATTGTGGTTCTGTTGATGTATAGAGAGAGAGAGGCTGAGTGTTGGTTGACTCCAACAGATTTCCCAAAATCAGCCTCCTCTTTTAGATTCCTTGGGGAACTTCCAGCACTGCTGGGCCTTACAGAAAGCAACTCATCCATCCGTCCTTCTCACTGCCTGACCTCAGTCTGAATTCAAAGCTCAAGTCTTTCCTTTCCTCTCTCCTTCTAACCATACAGAGCACAAAAGGATGGATAGTTTCCCTCCTTTTTGGCCTATACTCAAAGGTATCAGCTGAGCCAATAACCATCCATTGTGCCTGGGCAAGACCTAACCAAACTACAAACATACAGAGTTATTGGGGAGATCCTTGAGATAACATTCAGACCTCCCACCCTATTTAGTTGAATGGGCATGTTTTTGTTACACAATGTGGCAGCTGTGTTTGTTGACCTCAAATTTTAGTTCACACTCCACCCACACTTTATTGCCGACAGCATTAGATTCCTCAGGTCATTGCTCAGTGGTGGTTTGGGAGAGGATTCATAATGTAGAATAAACTTTTTTCCCTAATGAACAATGATCCAAGAAAGCCATCTTTGTGCCAAAAGGCAAAAGACCAGACAGTTGTAATATTACCTGAGCACCAGGTTTTCATTGCTGAATGTGGCTATGTGCATGCAGCTACACAGAGAAAGTCTTATGGGACTTGGGCTGTATGCATAGGGCAGGAATAGCCAACATGGTGCTCTCCATGGTGCCATGCCAATTGGAGCTGATGGGATTTGTAGTCCAACACATCTGGAGAGCACCATGTTGGTTTTTCCTGCCAGAGTGAGCAGGCAGCCACTTGCATGCTGGACAAGTATAGCAGTGACTTCAAACATGATGGCCAGCTCTCATATGGTAAACACTAATCATTTAAACTGTCATGTAACATATGAAACCATATGATGAAATTTTACCGTGTGAGTTAACCTTAGTGTAGTTTTCTCTGAGGCCTGATTCATGATGGGAGTGGCATGACTGCATCTTTCCCAGTTCCTCATAGAAGGAGCAGGGTTGCATGGCAAGAACCACAGCATGTGTTGTTAGGGTTGATCTATCTTAGTATATCACTTTATCCTAAGAATTCTCAAACCAATTTATAATATATAATGCAACAAAACATGATGAAGACATATTAAAACAATATTAATTTTTGAAACAACTGCAATTGTAAACAGAAACACCCTAAATCCTGGACGAAGTAACTGCATTCATTGATTCAGTTATTTGTTCATGACAGAATAACTGTAGCAACAATATCATTATAGCTGCTCTTATGCTCAGGAAAACAACAACAACAACAATTATTTTATTATTTATACCCCACCCATCAGATGGTGAAATGATAGTAAAGAGGATTGCAGCATTGGGAGGAGCTGTTACAGAGAAGTCCCATTCTCTGGTCACTATCCTCCAAACTTATTTTGTGGGTGGAACACTAGGAAAGACCTCATATGATGATTGCAGTGACCCATTTGAATTGAACCCAGAAACTAATTGGCAGCTATTGCAGTCAGGTCCAAACCAGTGTTATATATTCATGACTTCCTATTTTCATTAATAGTCTGGCTGCCATGTTCTGTGTCCAATACAACAAAAGAACTTACTTTCCTATTATCACCAACCACCTTTTTGGCAAAGGATTATGCTTTATACTACTAGGCTTGCATAGGTCATATAAAACCCCACCCTCTCTTGTCATAGCCATGCAAAAGTAACCAATAAACATTTTTGGTCTGAGTGTGGTGAACATATCCATGTTAATTAAGAAAGGGTGTTTTTTATATGATTTCTTCTTAGGCTTTTGCTCACTACTTTGATTCTGCCTTTCTTCCGCATTTTCTGTTCCCGTAGAATGCCAAGAAACTTTCCCTGAATAGCCAGCACAAACGGTGCTGCCCAAAAACATTTTCATCTATATTTTTCAAGTCTTTTCCTAGCCCAAACATAATTCATATCCCCGCTCTCCTAAAATAGGGTCATGTCACCATGTTCTTTCCAGCTACTCATCCCTTGCACAGTTTTGGATGTGCTTTTTGTGAGGAAGGTAAGATTAGAACCGCACATGGCTCACATTATCCTTTTTAGTTCTGGAAAACGGTAGGAGCTTTTCCAAGAAGGACTCATTATGGTCTCTGCCTTGCTTACATTCTGTCATAACAGTCTTCTGCACTTACAGGAATACGCTTCCAAGTAGACAGATATGCATAGAGATGTGATAAAATTGCTAGCCTAAGAAGCATTGTACAACACAAATGTATTGTGCCATTCAGCTGAACGATATTCCTGCAAAAACATCTCATGATTTAAGTAGAATGGCTGTGATTTATTTGGTGGATGTAAGCAAGTTGCCAGTGTTAGGTGGATTTGTAGCTGGTTGACTGACCAAACCCAAAGAGTGCTTTGCTAATGGTTCCTTGTCATCCTGGAAAAAAGTGACAAGTGTTCTGTCCTGGCCTCATTGTTGTTCAACATCTTTATAAACAACTTGGATGAAGGGGTTGAGGGGATGCTCATCAAATTTGCAGATGACACCAAACTGGGAGAGATAGCCAATTTTGTGAGATTCAAGATAACCTTAACAGATTGGAGAACTGGGCCCAAACTAACAAAATGAATTCCTATAGGGACAGATGGGCAACCAAGATGATCAAGGGTCTGGAAATCAAGCCTTGTGAGGAACAGTTGAGGTAGTTGGGTATGTTTAGTCTGTGAAAGAGGAGACTGAGAGGAAATATGCTAGCCATCTTCAAATAACTAAAGGGCTCTCACATAGAAGATGGAGCAAGTTTTCTCTTGCTCTGGAGGCTAGGACCCAAACCAATGGCTTCAAGTTACAAGAAAGGAGATTCTGACTAAACATCAAGAAGACCTTTCCGACAGGAAGAACATTTCAACAGTGGAATGGACTCCCTTGGGAGGCAGTGGACTCTCCTTCCTTGGAGGTTTTTAAGCAGAGGTTGGATGGTCATCTGTCATGGATGCTTAAGTTGAGATTCATGCATTGCAGGAAATTAGGATAGATGATCCTTGGGGTCCCATCCAGCTCTACAATTCTATGATTGTGATAAATAGATAGATGATGATAGATAGATAGATAGATAGATGATAGATAGATATCCAACTAGACATTTTTACTCAAAACAGTAATCACTCACAATGAATGATGTACCAAAACCCAGAAACCTTTTCTCTTTGTAACTATTAGTTGAATATTTATGCTTAGGAAGAATAAAATATTTATTTACACTGTGAAGTGCTAATGACTGCTTTCTAGACCCACATACTCTATTAGTATACTGTATTCCATATATTTTGGTGGTAACCAAACAAAAGAAGAGTGTTAAGATTACATTTGACTACTTTGGACAGTGCAAAGTATGAATTTTAGTTTGTTTCTTAGTTATATTTTATCAGTCATCTCATGTGATGAGCCCTGAGGTGACGTTCAGTAGAACACCAGGGAAAATATTTGGATGATGGTCAAGAAAAGGTCATACTATCAAGGTCATGCATAGTTCTGGTCTGTACTAGAGATAGATGAACCTATTTCTGGTCTGCATCAGCTCTTAATGTGTTCTGACTTTAGTCTATTCCATTTTCTTTTTCCCTTAGTCTATTTACATTTAAATATGTATTTTAAATATACTGGCTATTAAATAGGCATTTCTGAATGTGCTTTCTTTCAAAATATCAGTTTTTAAAATCCATTTTTGAGCCACAACTGCATTGCAATATTTAGACAACCAATCCACATATTCATCAGAGAAGGTCGAGTTCAGGTGAGTTAGAATTAGAATCCACAAAGATCAAATTCCTCAGGCACCTCTAGTCAGTCAGTATCCGCTTCTGTCCAAGATGGTCAGAAGGCAAGGAGATTAAATTTGAAGTGAGATTCTGTGCAAGGAACGATGCTAAGAGTTTAGACCCAGATGGATTTATGCAATGATAGGGTGGCATAGAAGTCAAAAACAGCCACGAGACCGGTGCTGATGGATGATTTTCTGCAGTACCCATGCAAAGTTTTCAGGATCAAGATGCCAGCTTGTGTTCCTCACTGCCCACCAATTTGATCTGGATTCGCCATTTCCAGGGGAAATCCAGTAAGTTAGAAGAGGCCTATTGCTGGCTATTTGACAACCAAATGACTCATTTACAATATCCACAGTCTGGAAGTACCCTTATACAAGGTCATACTCTGATGAAGATCCTTCTGATAAAAATTATAAAATTCTAATTATACGGGGCTTAGAGAAAAGGCAAGGGCTGCCACTTCAATAGGAGACCATAGATACTGGTGAGTATCTTCTTTCATATCTGGATAGGTAACAATGGCAAGGGCTCTTCATTCAAGGCCCTTAAATTTTACAACCTGATCAATTTGGTATATGTCTGCTGGAGTCCATGTATCCCATATTACTAGCACTAAGTCCCAGGCTCCCTTTAAAATACTCTATCAGCTCATTATAACAGTGATTTTCCATCACCTGCTAAGATGTAGAACAATTTATGAGATTGTCAAGTTCCAATTTGGTGTAGCAAATCGTTTTCATTTCTCATTATGGGCAAGCATTTTAAGGAGACTTACTTCACTGTTCTCTTACCTCAGTATTAATTCATTTTATGCAGTGTGAGGGAAAACACCGGAACAATTTCAGGCAAAGTCCACCGATATACACAGAGCTACCAGAATGCTGTAGATGGTCACCATAGTGACTGCATATTTTTTCAAAAATTAAAAGGAAAGATAATTCATATTTGTCCTCTCGGAAACATGCAGATTGGAATTTTAAGAAGCACCTAATTTTAGGAATAGGATCAATTGATAGGGAGCACTCTGCCTTTCAGTGGTATTTCAGTTTCTCAATAGATAACGTAAACTATACATAATTTTTTGACAAGCAAAGCGAAAACGGGTATAATTGACTATTGATTAGACACGCTGGAAACCTTTGAAAACTCATGCATGAAAAATCAGTTTTCAGTGTCAACAGAAGGCATAATGTTCAGTATATAAAATGACATTTGACAAGGCTCTGAAGAACATCTTGCCTACCAAAAAAAAGCCAAACATTCTTCAGAAATGTTAACACTGATGCAGGCTGCCATAGGCAGACTTGACATGCCTCCTTTGGAAGGAAATACAAACGCAAGTTCATTTGGTTCCGGATAAATTATTGGATTTCGGGTTTAATCAGTTATATACAGCTGCATACCTATCAAACTGGGAGCTGTCAGAAGGGTAGGAAAGATGGTTGTGTTAGACCACCACAGCAAATAATCTTACGACTTTGGAAGCCCCAGGCCACACCAAGCATAGAAGGTTGGCAGCAGGATCTTCTGCAGCTGCCAACCCACGAGAAAGTCCTGTTCAACAACTACAAAAAGAAAAATGCTTTCAGGAGATTTGGAGTTACTTTTTGGAACTTGAAGACCAAAGGAACCTAGATATCTAACACAGAAACTGGAACTGGATTTTGCAACACTCTGCAGTTATCTATTTATTAAATTCTTTCTCAACTGTCTTATTTACCTCCTCATTCACATGACTTGATAAATGGTCAAAGGCATAAGGAGAAGTGTTGCACTGCATTAAAAAAAAATGAAAACTTGAATAAACCATGATTACAAATTCACTTTAAAACCAATTGAAGTACAATTTAGAAGCAGTCTGATTCAGGATGCAGTATGTCGGATGGATAGATTCATGGGTTGTCTCTATACTGGAAAGAGGTTACTGTTTACAGATAAAGTGTGTATGGATCTTATGCATGTAAAAGCTACTCCTTTAAACACAGTATTAATTTTTTTCCCTAAAGAAAAAATAATGGAGAGGAGCGAAACCCTTCCCACCTGCCTTGTGGTATACTTCATTTCTTTAAGCCAAGAGTGGGGGGACCTTACATGCAGGGGCCAAATGCAAGAACCCTCCCCCAAGCCACAGCCCTTCTGTAGCTACACCTCCTTTCAACAAGCTACTGCTCCTCACCGGTCTTGCTACAAATTAATATTTTTGCCTGGCTGGAATGTTCTTGAGTTCTGACAATGATTCCTGCTTGTCTGTGTCATAAACTGGCAGAACAACCGGGAAAAGGATCCCGGTGAGGGGTAGGACTGGGACACACTGGGGCAAGCAGGGTGTGGGGAAGGGAGTACTCACAGGGTAGTGGAGGATGGCAAGGAGCTGGGGGTCAATGCACCTGAGCAGCAAGATCCATCACCAGAGCTGGAGGGGGCCCTGTCTCTAGGAACATGGTGGGCTCTGAGGTGTAGGGGGCAGTGAGCGGGGCACTCCAGGAGGCTGAGGGCCCACAGCCCAGCTCACTAGCTGGCCTGTTGAGGCTTGCTAGTTCTGGGAGGAGGGGTGTGATTTCTCAGCTGAAATAGGCTTGGAACAGGTGAGGGTCACATGCGTCATCAAGCCCAGGTGCTGCAATCAGCATGCAAGGTATAAAAGGGAAGCAGAGCTGAGGTGCTGTGTCTCTTCAACTGTCCATATTGATGGACCTTGGTTTGGGTGCTCTTGGACCTCTATGGGACTGTGCTTTGGACTGTCTCCTGACTGTTGGACTTCAGACTTGACTCCTTGGATTGACCCTGGACTGTGTTTCCTGTACTTTGGATTTTGCTTGTGTGGCTTGACCCCAGGACTTCGGACTTGCTGCCAGGTAGGCCAGGGATTCAGGACAGTCTGGTTGGAGGATAGAGAAGGGGGAAGGGAAGCTAGCCTCCTGAAGAAAGGTAGTTATTCTATTCATTGCTCTGTCAGCTTCTGTTTCTGGCCCTGCCTACTACTGACAAGTGACACACACTGCTTTAAGCAATTTCCTTTCAGTCCAGCTTATTTTTGAGACTTATAAGTAACAGTGAGGGTTATGTTCCTGCCTCTCTCCACCAGGCCTAGGACAGGCCCTGACTGCTGCTGCCCAGCAGAGAGTACTGTCTCATTCTTTCAAACAGCTTTTTAATTGTATTTTTATTTTTTTTATTTTTTAAGGGGACCTGTACTTGCAAAGCACATTGCAGGTATGGAGCCACCAATCTGGATAGGGACCCCAGCCCCCTCCACACTACAGAATCGATCCAAATCACACCCTCTGCTTTGGCATTTTATGGAAGGAAAGCTCTCCACATAAGGGCAGAACTGTGCCATTAATGCTTGCTGGCAATTGTGCTACAGTCTTGCACATGGATATTCTACTCCTTATGGGTGAAACTAGTTATGCCCACAACTAGTCGCCATGTGTGGGTGTGAATTCTGTTTTTAAAGCAAAGCTTGCAATAAACTCCTCAAAGGTCATATAAATTGCCCATTATAGGCCAAGGGATGGGATTGCAAACGTGAAGTGCTGAGGAGCACTAAAAGCTTTTGACATTAAATCTGTCGCAGTCTGCCAGCAGGCACCCGTGTCATTGACATGGGCACCTCATTATTATTTTGCTTACCCACCAAAATTCATTTACGCCAGTCGATTTTTCTATTTGTTCAACACAAGTGTTGCGCTTACTACAGAGGTTGCAAATTAATTCCCTTGGGTTTCTAATGCTTAATCAGAGCTTCAGGTTCAGTATGAGTAGCTTTGCAGCAGTGTATTCATTTAGCTGAAACTCTCTAGCATATAGTTCCATACATCAGCAAACCGGGGCAAGTTGGAGTTCCGGAGTCCCAGAAAATTCCTGTGGATTTAATTAGAATTCACTTTATCTATCTGATACAGCCAACTTATACAAGGCAATTTGAAATATCCTTATATATCAACATGTTCTGTTTTAAATATGCCATTAGCATTTTACCAGGTGGTTGTCTTGAATCCTTGGATTGGTTTTCTTTGAGTTTAGACATGCTTGGAGTTATTTTAAGAGTACTTGGTGTGCATATAAATAGGATGCATTGCTACAGCCAAGAATAAAAAATCACTGTAAAAGGCAATGATTTTTATATAAGTGGCATGTTATGGTAGTAAATTCAAAACATGATGTATGCAGCCATCTGACTAGTGAGAATAAATGTCTTATACTGAACTAAATTGGAATGTTGAATTTCTTTTTAAAATAATGCTTTAATAGGATGAGAAGCTTCTGGGTCCTTTTCTTGCACCACCATTGCCTTTTGCATGAAATATAATCCACCATAATTCAACTATTGTCAGGATTCTTCCATCAGCACCACACCCCCAGTCTTGGGGATGAAATGAAGTCTTTGTTCTGTTATTTTGGCACTTTGCCCTCCACTTTTTAAATCTACTTTTTATTTATTTTCTTTGCAATGTCTTTTTGACGTGTTTACTGCTCCTTTTACAGGAATACAATTGTAGACTTTAAATTGTTGTTTTTTTAATATATTTTACAATTGGTTTCATACACTTTGTGAGGACTCATCCTGGGGGGGAAAGGGTGAGCTCGATATAAAACTGTTGATTGAATGAACAATCAAATGAACCGCATAAAAATGTAACGGTTTGATGGTGGGTCTTTTGTATAACCAGCTTTTATGTTAGTTTTGAAGTGAGGGGAACCTATTAAGTTTGGAACCTATTAAGTTTCATACCTCAGGAGAGAACAGGTCATGAAAGGGAAAGGGCCTCCTTAAAGAGACATGGCGGGGAATGCCTTCCACCAAATGGGCTGGCAAAGCAGGGATGAAGCTGGATGTGGAGGAAGGAGCTTTTCATGGTTGGAATGGATGAGCTTCAGTTCTACTGAGGACAACATGAAAATGAGGCTGGCTGGTGCAGGAGGGAGTGCACTTTCAGCCTGAACCAGCCATCCCCATTTTCATGTAGGCCACAGACACTGTGATGAAGAAAAGGTCTTCTGTGATCCTCCTACACCCCACTCAATTTGTCAACTTTAGAAAATCAATTTCTTTTTTTTAATTGACTGCTTCCATCAGTCATTACTCCATTGTAATGACAAAAGGGATTTTTGAGGGGAGGATCTGAAATCTGTCCATTAAAAAAAAAAAAAAAAGTTTTACAGGTTACACCCATGGTCCCTTCCTGTGATAACAAATGGCTTTTTGTGACAGCATGCATGGGTTGCCAAACAATAACAATGCCACAATTGCTGAAGCTACTGGAAACCAAGGTTTTGGTTGTGTTAGTAGTTGATAAGCTTGAGGCTAGCATTCTTTACTCCTCAGTGAGAAAAACAACAACACATTTGAATTGTAAAGTGTTTAATGATGTAGCATGAAAGAGAAGAGATAGGGATGATGCAGTTGTATCATATATCCCTTTAAAAAAAAAGAAGCACCTATATATTTCATGATATTGTGCACTTATTTTTATTTTATAGTATCTTAGAGTTGGAAGGGACCCAAGGGTCATCTAGTCCAACCCCCTGCAGTGCAGGAATCCCAGATAAAGCATCCATGACAGATGGCCATCCAACCTCTGCTTAAAAACCTCCAAGGAAGGAGAGTCCACCACCTCTCACGGGAGTCCGTTCCACTGCCAAACAGCTCTTACTGTCAGGATGTTTTTCTGAATGTTTAGTCGGAATTTCCTTTCTTGTAACTTGAAGCCATTGCCTCGAGTCCTACCCTCCAGAGCAGGAGAAAACAAGCTTCTTTCCTCTTCCATGTGACAGCCTTTAAGATATTTGAAGATGGCTATCATATCTCCTCTGTCTCCTCTTCTCCAGGCTAAGCATATCTAGCTCCTTCAAGTGCTCCCCATAAGGCTTAGTTTCCAGACCCTTGATCATTCTCTGAACACGTTCCAGCTTGTTAACATCCTTCTTAAATTGTGGTGCCCAGAACTGGACACAGTATTCCAAGCATGGTCTGACCAAGGCAGAATAGAGTGGTACTGTTACTTCCCTTGATCTGGACACTATACTTCTGTTGATGCAGCCTAGAATAGCAATAGCGTTTTTTGCTGCTGTATCACACTGTTGACTCATATTAAGCTTGTGGTCCACCAAGACTCCTAGATCCTTTTCACAAGGACCGTTTGCAGTCAGCTTTCAAGCTCTATTCCGTAATGATTACACAGTTGCAGCACACTGCTGAAATGTGCTTGGCCATACACTTTCCTTACACTCCATTGAACCCTAAACTCCACATATCTAAGGTAAATGTAGTTTTAATGATATAATAGAGTGGAATCCACAATTTCTGTCAGGTGATGGTGCAGCTGAAAATTATACAGGATCCATATTTCTATTAGTGCTATTCCTTAAACAAAATCTCTTCAGTGCAGTGTGATTTTTACGCCCACAATTGGATCTAGAAATATCCCCTGCAACCTTCAGTACTGTCTGTGAAACAGATGTGATTTTTTTGACTTTAGGGCTGGAGTTTCAATTTCAAATTCTGTGACCTGTGCAATCAAGGTACAGATCTGCAATCTGTCCAGCAATTTTTAATGGCATTGACTGATATCGTGATGTAACCAATGTGAACTGACTATATCTACATTTTTGTTTCATAGTCCTGCAAAAACACCTTGGCACCAGTTTTCATCCTAAAGTTCTGCTGAGTCCACACCCAAGACATACCCTTCAATATTTCTCCAATGAAAATAGGGATGTCCCATTTCATAATGATAATTTTATTATTTATACCCCACACATTTTATTGGCTTGCCCCAACCACTCTGGGCAGCTTCTAACATATATAAAAACGTAGTAAAACATTAAACATTTTTTTAAAACTTCCCTATACAGGATTGCCTTCAGATGGCTCGGGGGTCAGATAATTCCATACTCTCCAAAATTTCTCCAATGAAAATATGGATGTCCTAAGGAAAACTGGGACATTTCAGGATCAAATCAGAAACCGGGACTGCTTCTCTAAATCAGGGGCATCCCTGGAAAACAGGGACACTTGGAGGATCTGCCAGCAAATAGCCATTTGTTATTTGTCAGTGGAGCAAATGGCCCACTATTTGTTTCCTGGTTTGGAGTCTTCTATAGATGCAGCTTGTTTCTAGTAATGTGCATGGATCTTCAGAGTATCCACAATGATTTTGCAGAGGCTTTCTTGTAGGGGATGGGAACCTCAGGCCCTCCACATCTCTCAAGATGGCCCCCGGGTCTCTTCTTAAGCCTGGCCTCACTTGCTATTCAGCGAGTTCCCTCCCCTGCTCTTGTACATGCAGAGAATTGTGGCCTATAGAAGTTAGCAGCACTGGCAATTAAATCATACATATAATAGCCCTGTGCACTTAGCTTGTGTGTTTGCTGAGCTCAGTTTGTTGAATATGGCATCCTTTGGGAGGGAATCTTTGGAACATTTGAATGCTTACTATTCAGTGCTTTGCAACTGGCATTAAAATTCCTGGGAAAGGTATTGACTTCAATTTTGCTTATCCTATGCCCTCCCCTATGTTTTGTCACAGACTAGTTTGAATTGCTGTTGGATGAATTATAATAAGAATTGATCAAAATTATTTGGGCAATCATTTGCTATGAACCTTGCATCACATTAACTAGGTCATTGTGGTTAATAAAATGCAGTAGTAAAGTAGAGAATGAAAGTTTTATGAAAGTTTTATGAAGTATATGGACCTACTTTGCAGTAAAAAGAAAAGTCCATTATTCTTGTTATAGAGTATTATAGTATTAGGTTTTAAAATCAATGCTAATTGAGTCTAAATTAAAGGTGGTAAAAGGTTAATAGTTCAGACATAAGTCTAATTCAGGATTAAGAAAGGCTCTTGTTAGTAGACCTGTTTCATATTATGCTTGCTTTAAATTTGTGAGAGAACTTTCTGTCATGGTGCATATTAAGCAATTCTTAATGTAACACTTATGAAATACGTATTTCCATGACATTTTATTTTAATTACTGAGCATATGCACATTTTTCAGATGGAGTTTCTGGATCATGCAGAGTGTTTGAACTTGTGCACTGAAAAAAAAGAGTTGCATGAGGTTAGTTTGCTTACCATGACAACAGTATTTGGGATCAGTGAAAACTTCATTTTCCTCAAGTAGAAAACACAAATGATCAACCTTATGGCCCTGTAAGGTATTGCAGATAATGAAATACTCATTCAAATGTGCTGCCTCCTCAGAGGAAAAGGAATATTTTCAGTATCAATAAAATGCATACAAAGATGCCTGTCTTCCACCCAACTACCAAACCAGTATTTTTACCATTTATAAAATCTTATATTAACAAATATGTGAGAGGTCTATTAAAAAAAAAAAAACCATACTCATTATGTTTTGGAAAATTGCATAAGGATGCATGGAATTTTTAAAAATGCATAGATTTCCTCTGCTTTGTGGAACGTGCGTGCACTAAACACTGGCACTGAATTACTGGGAAAATATGTTCTTCATACTCATGTAAATGGAAGCAAGAGTCATTCATGCTGTGCAAACATGTCCCACAGTGTTCCATGGGGCTTACTCCCTAGTGAGTGTGTTTAGGATTGTATCCTAACACTCTAGAAAAGGGGAGGGATGGTTACATGTTTAATGATCTTTCCATTATAGATATATGGTACTTTTTTGAAATCATAGAATTGAAGAGTTGGAAGGGATCTCAAGGGTCATCTGGTTCAACCGCAGGAATCTCAACTCAATCATACATGACAGGTAGTCATCCAACCTCTGCTTAAAACCCACCAAGGAAGCAGTGGCGGAGCTGGCTTCATGGGTGCCTGGAGCGGCAGCCATGCCGTGCACCCAGGGGAGGGCGGGGTGATGCGCTGCATGGGGGCGGGGCAATCCATGCGTGGCGGCGGCGCGATCCTCCTGCCTTTTTGTCACCCCCCTCAGAGATGGCACCCGGGGCAGACCACACCCCCGCACCCCCTTCCTACGCCCCTGCAAGGAAGGAGAGTCCACCACCTTCTGAGTGAGTCCGTTCCACTGTTGAACAGCTGTCACTGTCAGAAAATTCTTCGTGAAGTTTACAATACTAATGGATACAATAAACTCCTCTGCTACAAGAAGTGCTGCAAAACCAATTTCTTTGAGTCAGCAGATGGTCTTGCTCCTTGCACAGTGGCTTGCATCTCCTTTGTAGCTTACCTTTGCTGCCTCCACCACTCTGTCACAGAGATATCAAAAACATTAGGTGCGCAATCAATCTGAAATGGCAGCGATAAAGGGTGAAGCACTGGTGCTCCCAGTTTTCCGCTTTGTCACTGCCACTTCCCCCTACCACCTCTGCCATCTCAGAAGCACTGCTCCTGCATGCCGTGCATATAAAATAGCCTCAGTATAGAAAGAAAGGTGTGTTTAATTCAAATTCAAGTTGCTGTTGGGGAGGGTATGCTCTCCTGACCAATATGGTAAAATGGCAATCATGCTGTTGGTGTGAGCAGTGATAATGGTTATGCACCGGAAAGGCAGCAAAGGTGAGCAGCTGATGTCGAGAGGGTTCATATTGGATCTGAAGGCATTTTGTGCCTCTTCGGGTCTTGCCTAAAGCTGCAAAGTCCAATAGATTGGGATATTGAATGAGTGTTCTCTTTAAAAAGGGCCATTGGGTGGCTTCCAAACAACTATCAAACAAAGCTGATGAGAATGACCAATGATGAAATATTCTTAGTGGATGGAACGTCCTTGCCACACACTTGCGTCACCACAGAGTTCTTTTCAATGTGCTCCACTTTTGGAATGGAACAATTAGCTTCTGCTTAAAAATACCTACCTCAAAACTGTGGATGCAGATGCTATTCACTGGAAACAAAGAGAGGGATGGAGGGATAGAAAGGAAGGAAAATAAGAAATCAGATGGACTTCAGAGTGTTCAAGAAAATAATGTTACCTGTTTGAGGCAAGCTAAGTTAGCACACCTGCCTGCACAGAGAGGGCATCAATAGCTATTGATGTGGTTGTCTCGATGTCTGTTTGCATTCTGACAAATCAAACTGCTTGCAATATGATCGGAAAGGCTTCCTGTGAAAGAGAAACCACGGATTTCAGCCTGAGGGAAGGGAAAGTTTACCAGGAAAGAGGAACCTTATCTTCTATATCAGAAAAATATATTTTTCTTTCACTTTTTAAAATGCCTGTAAGTGAATAGCAGACTGATTGTACTCATGAGTTATGATAGCTTGGTGGGAATAGGATTGTTGGGAATCAAACCCAGCATGATTCAGAGTGCCCCCCATGGCCTTTGATTCCCGGTTCAACTATTGGGTAAGGTTGATTTGATTCCTCCCTTGTTCCTGATGTAGGTCTCCACTCACCCTTTCTTCCCTGGTGGTTGGGAGGAGCGGTGCCATTTTGTTTTACCTCAGGTGCCAAAATGTATTGGGCCAGCCCTGGATTAGGCCAAGAGTCACCCTTTGAGCTTCATGGCTGAGTGAGGATTCAAACTCTGGTCTCCCTTGTCTTAGTTCAACACTTTAACCACTACACCACACTAGCTCGCACAGGAGAAAATACCCTTAACAGCAATGAAAGGCAATTCTATTTCTTAGCATTTAAAAATTATGTTTGTTTTAAAATAAACATGCACATGTGTTGTTATTTTTTAATGTTCTATATCCTGGAGTTGAATATAATTGTTTCTGTATCCGACAGAAGTCTTTGCTTAGATGCCTGCTGTAGCTATCTATGGGCTGTCAGATTATTATGGAATGAACATAAGCTGGTGACAGGTAGATGGTTGGAAATAAGAGTTTGGAAGCTGAAGCTTTGATAACAGTGGCAGAAAAGTGTCAACAGAAAATGCAGAGAAGTCCCAGGTGAATTGCCACACCTGCTATATAAAGAAAGAGGATTAAACTTGCATTTCTCTTTAGTGCACTGACCTAGAAAAACTTGTTAATTTTTGCTTCATAGTTACTGGAATTCAAATGTGATCTGTGGTATAAGGAGAGCCTTAACATTTTAGGAAGAAAAATTATATGATTTTTAAAGGCTGAATGTTCAGAAAGGCATTTCTTCCCTTCGCAGCCCAATGTGAAAAATAGTCACAATCTCACGTTCAGCTGAATCCTGACTTTTGAGGTTAGAACTGTTCTCAAATCAGTACCAGTTGTGTGCTGCAGAGTCATCTGTTTTCTGGAAAGTGAAGCCTATCTCAAATTTGAAGCCACAGAAAGGTTTCAAGTGGGACCACTGTGTACTTAATGATGAAGCACTTTAACATTTGAATGAGAGAAAAGTATCTTGTAACACATAAGGATGTGACACGCTCAATGCTGCAGTTGGCTGGAGATCCACATCCACTACCACATGTGTGTGTCAGCAAATTTGAGTTTAACCTCATGGTCATATGATGGGTACATTGAAAACATGGCAGTAAAATACTAATGTGAGGGGCACTCCATGAGGAGAGGGAAAGAGGAAGCATTGTAGAGCAGGAACCTTTTGAGTGGGCAATATAACTAGAAGTGTGGCGGAACACCTTAAACATTATGTTAGAATTTTATTTTATTTCTTTAAAACTGATTTCCTGTTCATGAATGTGCAATCTATGCTCCCCGGCCAGCTTCTAGCCCACTGCTTAATACATTGTCCAATAACATAACCGTCCACTGAGTAGCCAAGGAGCAGGAAGTAGTGGTTGGGTGGGTGGACACAAGACAAATGCAATTGTTTGTTTATTCCCCACTTTTCCCTCAAGGGGACGTTTTTTCCCTGCAGTGCAGCCCCCTTTTAAACACTCCCAGCTGTTCCCCAGTAAGGGAGATTGTGAGTCGAGGACCCGCCACCCACGTAGAGATAAATAAGACACAGGGACACGGTATTTTAGGTTAATGGGTTAAATAAGGCCACAACTTTATTGGTTACAGCATGTGAGTGGTATTGGGTTAGGCATTGGATCAAACAATCTATACATGATTCCATCCTGCTCAGCGGAGAGTCATTTGAGGATTAACAACTAGTGGGAGGAGCTTATTGATGCAAATACAACTGGAAGCTTCCCCTGATGTCACCAGGGGTCGTGCCATGGCCCTAGCCACCAGCAGATCATCGGATACAACCACTGGATTCCTTTAACAGAATAGCCAAACAAGAGGAGGGGTAGGTGATGGCCACAACCTGCCCTCCAACACACTACACATATTCCAATGCCTAACCACCAATACCAGAAAGTTGTGACAATTTGCTACAAGGTAGGCGAAAAGCCAAGAGGCTGGTGGCAATTTGCCAAATGGATAACAATTCCTACCAGGCCCCCTGGGCAACCACGGCAACCAGCCAATGTTCACAGCAAGGTCAAAAGCAAAGAAATGACCTAAAGGGAGGGAGGGCGGGTGATCCATTGAAAACAGGAAAAGAATGGAGGCCCAGCGCTGCCGCGGCCGCTTAAATGCGGCCAAACCCTGCCCACACACCAGCCCTATTGGCTAGCTGAAAGGGCTTGGCGCGGCAGCTGGGCAGAGCTGACACAGGAGGCCAACTACTCCCCCCTGCCGACGCGGGAACCAGCTCCCACTCACAACCCTTCCCCTCTGGAAAGAGGAGAGGCCTTGCAGGGAAAATAGAGATGTATCCTCCCCTTCCCACAATTCTGATGGAAGTCACACCCACCCCACCCTAAAGCTGCTACTAATCTTAGGGAAAAGCTAAACAGCAGTGTGGAGCTGATCATCACGGGGATCACAGGAGAGGGAATCTTTAGCCACATCTTTACCTTTTTTTATCTCAACCACTCCTTTTTTGTCTTACTTGATTGTATAAAAATAATATTGCTTGAAGGTATATATATTACAAATTAATCTGACCCAATTACAGCAGTTCTAGTTGTAATATAATCTTAATCTGTGTTGACAGAATGTATTGGGCATGGCTTTCCCTTGGATGGAAAAAGGGAGTTGATTTTCATGCATATCAAAAAATGCATTGCTTGTTTTGCAATGTTCAGGGAACGAACAATTTACATCCAAATTCACTTTGTTTTCTGTACATAGTGAACCATTCAAAAGCACCCTTTGGATCAAATGATAAGGACTTCAAACTTTGGATGTTCAAGTACTTGCTTTTTTCTGAATTGATTTATGTATTTATATTATGTTTATGGATGGATTCAGTTGTGCAAATCCCATCAACAGACTGCAGCGGCTGCCATTTCATATGCTATTTCTTAGAAGTAGGTGTCAACTGTTTTTCTTCTGGATTCATGTTTAGCATTTTCCTCTGAGAAAGAACATGGATATACAAAGCATGTTGATTAACCAATTGGTAATCCACCATGTTTCACCCAGTGGCTTTACTTTCTCTCCACTCACCTGCTGTGTGATGTTGCTCACCTCTGTTTTCCAACACATCCTGGAAGCTACTTGGAGGTGGAAAACAAACTTCAGACAGGGCCTGAAGTTATCAGCTTCTCCACTATATGTAACACACACACCCTCCCCAAATTATTAGGATTAGGCCCCTTGCAATGAGTCTTAGGTCAACTCGTTTGCACTTCTAGATATGGGCATGGATCTAGACTAAGGCTGACACTCTAAACCTGGGAGTAAGCCCTATGGAATTCAGTAGAACCTATTCCTGACTAGGTATGGTTAGGATTTCATGTTGCTCTTAGGTGCCATTGAAATCAGTCTGAAAAGTCAACCATAGCTAGCTTAAACCTCATTAATTTCAATGGTACCTAAATATAATTTAGTTTGGATGCAACTCATCACAGTGTTCAAATTACTACTTCTGAAGGTTTGATGAAAGAGATACTGTAAAGTTTCAGACTAAAGCACAGAACTTCCCTGCTTTTGTTGCACGTGGGGGAACAACCAAGGCCTGTGAAGAAGTTTGTTAAAATTCACATATCTTTGAAAGGAAGGTGTGTGATGAAACTTCACAGCTTTTACTGGTGCTGTTTTCAGGTATCACCTTGATTTGAAGCAAGCTGAAGCCTGAAGCAAAGCTGCACAAGATCTAACAGAAACTTCCAGCCAAACGCTTTGAACCCTATTCAGTGAATTTTGGGTGGACTTAAATTAATCAGAATAATAACTGAATTAAAAATTTATGCTAGAATCCACAGTGGTATTCTTTGATACCGTCCATGTTTCTTCCTGCTCTAGGCAACAGGGTGAATTTAATAAGGTAATGGGGTTACAAAGGCACAAATAACATTGCAGTGCAATCCTGTGCGTGTTTTGTTGTAATGCACCCTACATGGGGCTGCCTGCCTCACTGTTTGGAAGGTTGCTTGCCTCCCCCCCCCCCCCCGAGATTTATAACTTGCTTGCTTGTAATAAAACCTCAATGTGGTTTACAAAAAGAGTAAAACAATAAAATTATTGGTAAAAACATTTATTTAAATCATTCAAATAATTAAAAACACAGATTAAAACATATGTAAACTTATCTAGGTAGGTGCATCTAAGCAAAAATGTGCACAAGATTCCTACACTGCAGGGGGTTAGAATAGATGGCGCTTGGGGTCTCTTCCAGCTCTGCAATTCTTGGATTCTATGATACTGTGTTTTTAGCAGCTTCCAAAAAGAAGACTATGGAGGCACATGCCTGATGTCAATAGGCAGGAAGTTCCAAAGTAAAAGACTGATTTCTTACAAATGCAGAAATGAGTGTTACGTAGCACCTGTAACAGAGCCAGTTCCATAAAAGGGAAGCGGCTTTGGTGGCCCTCAGGGACCTGCATAATGGAGTGCTTTCAGGCACAATTGAGGAGCCACAGATCAGACCATAGTAATGCTTGGAAGAGACACTGAAGACTTTCCCTCATCTCTTTAGCGTCATCTTGACTGTCAGCCAAGCAGAAGTTCCTGCCAAACTACCTAGAGGGTTTGCTAGAAGGCACTGCTCATCCTCAAAACTTCTCCATTTGGCCTTTGAGGGGGGAAATGTCTTGAACTTAAAGCCTCGGGGGGAGTTTTCCAGAGTCTTGTTTCCATTGTCTGTGGTATTTTTTTTAGTTCTCATTGCCACACACTCAAAAAGGAAACAAAATAGAAGCAGCTGAAAAGCATCCTTACTGAAATGCTCACACATTTCCCCACTCACTCCAACAAACAAGGCTTCCCCAATCTCGGCAACAAACCACTGAACTTAAATAATTATTATTGAAGAATATTCGCTTGGGTGTTCCATGGAGCTTGTCAAAGTCAAAGGGCAGACAAGAACAGGACCTTGGACAGTTCCTATATAAGGCAGCTACAGGGTGATGCTGTCTCTACAGGGAGCCAGCCAGAAGTGGCCAGCATGGTGCAGTGGTGTTGAGAAACCACCCTTGTTGTGTTGCTGCTTACCTTGATGGAAGAGGGGTGGGGCAGGGCAGCAGAGGAGGCAGGGCTGCATGGCAGCATGAGTGGAACCAAGCTGGTGTTCCTGCTTTTGCACCTACACAGCCCTGGTCCATCACCTCCCCACCTCATTATGGTAGTGATGCTGCCGCCAGGAGGGTGGTTCCACTAAACTTAATCATTTAGTGTGACAGCACTACACTTTGGAACTCCATTCCTATTGATATCAAGCAGGCATGTTCATTGTATTCTGTTCGGCACCTGCTAAAAAGATTTCTGTTTAGACAAGCCTACCAAGATGCTTGAGAGTCTTGCTCTGCTCTTGAGAGTCCCATGGACTGCAAGAAGATCAAACGTATCCATTCTTAAGGAAATCAGCCCTGAGTGCTCACTGGAAGGACAGATCCTGAAGCTGAGGCTCCAATACTTTGGCCACCTCATGAGAAGAGAAGACTCCCTGGAAAAGACCCTGATATTGGGAAAGACGGAGGGAACAAGGAGAAGGGGACGACAGAGGACGAGATGGTTGGACAGTGTTCTCGAAGCTACAAACATGAGTCTGACCAAACTGCAGGAGGCAGTGGAAGACAGGAGTGCCTGGCGTGCTCTGGTCCATGGGGTCACGAAGAGTCGGACACGACTAAACGACTAAACAACAACAACAACAACAACCAAGATGCTTAGAAGGCTGGTGTGAATTTTGACCTGTGTTAGTATTTTAACTTTTTGTATGTTTTAGAATATTGTAATATTTTCTTGATTTTCTTGCTTTATCTTTTTGTAAACCACTTTGAGATTGTATTTTTACAACTGAGTGGTGTACAAGGTGGGGGTACCAGTAAGCTTGGGAGAACAATTCCTTGCCCCAACTATGGTATTGAATTCCAACCTTTAACACAGCAGTAAGAAGGCTAATTTGCAACTACTATGAACATTGCCATTATTTCTTCTCTCTTGGCAGTCTAAATATTACCGCTAATAAGAATCACAGAAGGGAATTATAATCACTTTGCAAAGTTAGCATGCTCTCTGCTTGTTACTACTAATCTTAGCAGGATTTCATTTTATTAGGTTCCTGTGAAATTGTAACTTAGGTTAATTCTCCCTTTTGAAGTAGTATATGATCCAATGCTTGGGTCATTCTACCTGTGGGCTATGACTGGCAACTGGATGCGGTAAGTTCAGTGGCACTTACCCATTGTTAGCTGCAAGAAGGACGTGTGCCAGAGGATTCTTGCTTTTGGATAGCTGAAAATGAGATGAAAGCGCTGGGCTGTAATTATTCCATATTCTCCTGTCATTGCTTAAAAAAAAAGTTTGAAACTTCCACCAGTGCTTATGGAACTCTCATTTAAACAGAGGTGGCTGACGCTGGTTATTGCTTCTGCTTCTGCTGATGAAATGGGCTAGGCCGCTTCTTTTGCTGAGTGCTTGTTTTCTCTGCTGCAGTACTATTTTCATGTGCTGTTTTTGATATTTTTGTGGCTTTTTAAAGCAAGTGCTACTATTAGTGGCTTTGGTTTCATCAAATAAAAGTGGCTTACTATTTTAATATATAAATAAAAAGAAAAGTAGCCATTTGTTGAAAATGTTTTCAATGTTTGATATTTTACTCTTTTATATATGTTGTAAGCTGCCCAGAGCAGCTGCGGGAACCCAGTCAGATGGGCGGGGTATAAATAATAAAATTATTATTTATTATTATCACAGCTGTCAGCTTTGTGGCTTGGTTCAGAATGTCTGATTTCAACCAGTCAAATCAGTGAATTTCACCAAAATCAGTTATTAGAAGTGTAAGTAGCACTGATGGATTTCTGTCTTCAAACTATGGTGCAATCCTACACAGCTTTACCAAGAAGGCAATACATCTGTCTTCAAAAATATTTTACCGTCATGGTAGGATGGGCTAATCTGTCAATGTTGGTTTCTCCCAGATTCTCATTTTTCCAATCTTAAATTCAGTTCTCCATATTTCCACAACAATTTGCAGGTTGTTGTTTTTTTAATGTACTCATGAAAATTTGCCAGAATTTTATCACTGCCGTTGACTCTTATAAATTTTCAGTGCCAGCTGAAAACTTACTTAATTGCCCCATCTTTTATGTGAGGATTGCTGCTGTGTTGTGCTGTGCTGTGCTGTGCTGTGCTGTGTTTTTAACATGCTCCATTTTGTCTGAAGGTGTATCCTGCATTTGATTTTAATGTAACACACTATGGGATTGTTTTGTCAGTGAAGGGCAGGTAGGACATATTTAAAAGAAATTAATTTTTAAAAATGCCTTGGAAAAGATATGGCAGTTTAATAGCACCTCTTTCATCTTGGCATTGAAAATCTTCTCATAGCATTTTGGATGTTGGCTGGCTGAAATGAAGAAGGCCAAATATATGACACGATGGAGTGTAGTGAAGAGACATATGCAAATGTTGTCAGACTTTTAACTTCCTGGCTGATTAGTACAAATGCATCGTGCAGTGTTTGCCTTGCGGCGAGGATTGTGGGGAAGAAAGAAAAAAAGGCATTCAAAATGTTTTTTCTATGGTCCCCATGCTAATGGTGTATATGCAGCTGTGCCCATTTCAATCACATATTAGTGCCTAATCAAAAGGTATTGTATTCCATTTAGCTTAATTTCAGCTGCTGTGTGTTGTGCTGCCTGCCTTGTTCTAACTCATCATAGGATTAGATGACTCACTGGGCATGGAGACATCTTGGTATTCAAAGCAATGCCTTTTCCTGTAGTCATTTCTCACCCACATACAAAACAGAGTGTCATTCACAATTAGCATTTTAACGTGATTAAAACCAGGCTGACACAAACAGCAATCTATGGCACTCCTTTAACTTATGGAAGGAAAACTCAATGTTCTACAGCTGCACGCTCCAACTATTATTTCTGTTTTTGCAAACACCATTGCATTAACTCAAAAATATATATAGTGCTCTGTCGACCAAGAAAGAACTCACTGGTGATTTAACCACATTTTACAATAAAGAGCCACATTTATAACTGTACTGTTTGGCCATGTAGTGAAAGGAAAGGAAAGGAGCCTAGAATACCCATGGGAGAATCTGGTGAGAAAAAATTAGATCCATAATTTTATTGTCCCAACAGGTATAGGAGATGGCTACTGCAACAGCTAATTTAGACCAAGTACCTCTTGAGTAAGCTTAGAAGTCACTGGGTAAGAAAAAATCCTTGTGAATGAGTAACTGATTAAGAAACAGGGAGCAGAGAATACGAATAAATGGACAGTTCACCCAATGGATGTTAAAAGTGGGGTCCCCCAAGGATTATGATTGGGACCCATATATTTTGTCTCAACATAAATGATCTAGAGTTAGGGGTGAGCAGTAGCCAAGTCGGTTGATGACACTTAATTTGCTTACAACAGTAAAATGATTGTGAAGAGTTTCAAAAGGATCTCTCAAAACTGAGTGAACGGGCCATCAAAAGGCAAATGTAATTCAGTGTAAGCTAGTGTAGTTTGATGATATATTTGGGGGGGCAAAATAATATACATTTCAGATGTACATTCATGGGGACTGAAGTGGTAGTGATTGACCAGGAAGGAATCTCATTGAATCAATCAAAATATAAAAGCATTGTTCTAGCCCACTTCTGACCTACAATAGAGCAGGGGGTCAATTCTGATGGGTGCTCCTTTGCAAGTACTGTATTTTTCGCTCCATAGGACGCACTTTTTCCCCTCCAAAAATGAAGGGGAAATGTGTGTGCGTCCTATGGGGCGAATGCAGGCTTTCGCTGAAGCGTGGAGAGCGAGAGGCATCGGTGCGCACCGACCCCTCTCGCTCTCCAGGCTTCAGGAAGCTATCCACAAGCCTTGCAAGCCCGGTGGGAGTTCCCGCGGGCTCACAAGGCTTGCAGGCAGCAGCCTGCAGCCCCGGCGAGTGTCTGCAAGCCTTGCGCGCCCGGCAGGAGGTCCCGCTGAGCGCGCGAGGCTTGGGGCGGCAGCCTGTTGCCCGAAGCACGGAGAGCCCTCTGGAGGGCTCCCCGTGCTTCGGGCGAGTGTCTGCAAGCCTTGTGCGCCCGGCAGGAGGTCCCGCCGAGCGCGCGAGGCTTGGGGCGGCAGCCTGTCGCCCGAAGCACGGGGAGCCCTCTGGAGGGCTCCCCGTGCTTTGGGCGAGTGTCTGCAAGCCTCGCGCGCCCGGTGGGAGGTCCCGCCGAGCGCGCGAGGCTTGGGGAGGTAGCCTGCAGCTCGAAGCACGCGGAGCCCTCTGGAGGGTGCCCCGTGCTTCTTGCAGGTGTGCACAAGGCTTGGGGCGGCAGCCGCGGCGGGGGGGGGAATAATTTTTTTTGTTCATTTCCCCCCCCAAAAAACGAGGTGCGTCCTATGGGCCGGTGCGCCCTATAGAACGAAAAATACGGTAGCTTCTCTGAGAGTGACCTTTCTGCAGAGAATTCCCTTGCCAATGAGTGCCCTGCACCAGACAGCAAGGAAGAGTCAGGAGGGGCTCTTACTTTCTCCCAGAAATGCAGCCAGTGCTCAGGGCAAGCCTTTCCCAGCTGATGTCTACCTCTCCTCCTGCCTGATGCCCTGCCCACTAAGAGCCAGAGAATATTCTCGGCCATCCAGCCTGACCTGAAGTTATCTGTAGCTCTCTGTACCCAACTCGTCCGATGCCCAAGTCCCTGTGAATAGTCACCGTTTGGCTTGGGACTCAGTCAAATCTGGTGCACAGTCCTATTTTCCGAAGAACCGTCATAGGCTTGAAAGGACTAAAATATGCAGTGTGGTCCAAAAGCTCTGAGGTTGCATTCATTTTTGGTATTACTTTTCCAGAAAAATTTCAGCTGATATCTGCACTGTCATTCAAGCAAGCTTTGCTGTTACACTAATTCCAGCAGAGAGAAGCATTAGTCGCTCTCATAATCTTTATACTGTGTGTGTGAGCATGCAGGTGACTAGGAAAATTTGTACGTCTTATGTCTCCTTATAGCTGAAATAGAAATTAAGATGTGAAATATATATATATATATTCTCCCATTTTAAGCTTTAGCTAAATGTACACTGTCTAATCAAGCTATTGCATCATTTCATCAATTTTCTTCATGTCTCACATATCTCACTATCTGCTCCTTGCTAAGTTTTACTTTTAGGTGAAGTCAAATAATCACAAACATGCCCCCTTTCAGATACAGTTTTGTGTTAGCTTTTAGTAGGTTGGGGATGCTTGGATATTAATGTGCAGTACTTTGAACTTGGTCTTGAAATTTGTCCAGTTTTGCCTGTCTGATAAATCACGAGCTGGAAAATCATTGCCAGCTTGTTTGCTGAGTTATTTTACATGCTACACAATTCTCTGCCAGATCACTAAACCTGGGTTGCCTGGGGTTGATAATATCCAGCAGCAAGGACTCTTAATAAAGTGAAAGGGAAACCTGTGACCCCCTAATCCCTCAACTAGAGGTTAAAAGGGATGAGACACATTGGAGACAAAAATGAAATTTTATGTATACACACTCAATGAGGGTTACAATCTTAATTGTTACCCTGATAGCGCACAGCACTTAGTTTCCATCAAAATCACTTTAAAAAAGTAATTAAGAACTTTACTTAAAACTTCCACTGTAAACCTGTTTCTAATTAATCCAATTCTTCCTAGAATGGCTATGTGGTCTACTAAACCATTAAATTATTTCCAGCCCCCTTCTACAATCTTTTGTTTCCCCTCAAGGAAATACTGTAATTTGAACTGTCCTGCCTAGCAAACTCCTAACCACTCAGCTAATCCCTAATGAAGCCTTTTCTATGCCCAATCTAAGCCCCATCTGATAGTTTAGCTGTCGGGTTTAACTTTTTACTCACTCCTGATTAGCGGACACTCCACCCAGACCTGATTGGCTTCTGGGTTTCAAGGAGAAGGACCCAAGGTCCATCTGTCACAGGCATGGCTTGGGGACTTTTCTTCTAAAAGCACCTTGTGGACAGCTAAATGGGTCGTGTTAGTTAGGTCATGTCATTTGCAAGCATCATCTAACTGGGAGAGAAGTTATTGTTATGGGCGCACTTAGGCCAAGGGGGTCTCTCCGGCCCCTTCGCCCTGGCCTTAAATTTGGCCCTGTGACTTTATTAGTGAAGGACTCAAAAACCTTTGGTGATAGCTAACTCCAATAAATGTCCCCAAATCCCTTTATCTCTCCGTCCCTCACCCTCTCTCATCTTCCAAATGGATTCATAGCATTTAGGAGTTAAGGCCTGTAATAGAAATCTAGTGTTAATTGATTTGAGACTTTCCAGTAGATAGACAAACAAAATACGTCCATTTGGGGCCATGGAAGTATCAGGGATTTTGTTAAAGTTCATCCTCACCAGCTGTCATCTTTTAATATGAAGTCACTTAACCTCTGCCAGAATTCCTTGCTGCTTTTAGACTGAATGATCCTAGACAGATGCCCTGGCAATGGATGTGCAAACCGAAACAAGAATATTTATCTTCAGCTACTGCAGCTCCATATAATCCATCTTTCGCAGGTGCAGTTCCTCAGATGGTTTGGGGGAATATTAATCTATGTTCCCACGGCAATGTGATGTGTGATTCTTTTTCTGTGCAATGTCATAGGCGCTGAGAAAATGCAAACTATTATTCTATTGGAAACAGCAGTGGCAACCAGATAACTCCAGTGACATTGCAATTACATAGCTGTGTAATCCCATGATTGACAGGAAAATAATGGTTACTAAAGGGCTGTTTGGTTTTAAAAGAGAATTGTGTTTACTTAGATAAAGACTGTTTTCAGAGGCAGGGGCAATCAGAAGCCTTTCAGTTAGAAAATTTATTGAAAGATATTGTTTATTGCTATTATTCCATTGAACATTTTGCTAAATGGCTGGTGCCTTTAACAAATGGCATCTCATCCTTTGTTATCTTGTTTTCATGCCTGGATATTTAATGTAGGTAGTGCAGCACATAGAGGGGAAAATCCATTAGCAGTGACACAGATGATATTTTAGAAGGAAAAGTCTTGTGGTGCCACGACTGCAAAGAGCATAGAGTGGAGGAGCTAACCTAGCCTACTCTCAAAAATTTCATGGAAAGAAAAGGGGACATAGCATTAACATCCTTACTGAACTCATCCTACATTTCTTTCTCTTTCTGCTCCATAATACTAGGACTTAGAATCACCCAATAAAGCTGGGTGGAAGGAGTCAAAGAGCAGATAAAAGGAAGTATTTTTTCATGCAGCAGGTCAGTTTTATTTATTTTTATTCATTTAAACAACCTACTCTGTCCATACAGTCTTACAGTGAATGGCAACATTTTAAAAAATACAATACAACAATATTTCACTGAGATACAACTTAGTGTGACAACAGATCATATGCTAACCACATAACTGCAACAGCCAAATCAGGGGGCGGTGCCTTAGTCAAATGTTTGGATGGTTTTGCACCACACTGACATTACAGCTTTGTTGGTGTGACTCATTGGTGCTGCATAGATTTTTGTTATTATTTTTAAAAGGCTTTATTTATTTTGAAAACATAGAAAGAGAAGCAAACGATGTTTGTTTTACATTGTACACCAAGTAGCACATAAAAGAAACCATTGCTTGCAATGCACAAAAACAACATAACCAAAACCATTAATAATAACTTCAAGGACAATGGATGCTCCTGCCATGTAGATTCCCCCTAAACCATAAGTGGAAGAAGAAAAAGCACATATTTAATATTATTACTGTCCAAAAACAATCGTAATCATGAAAAGGAAGTCCAAGCCTATGGAATGTATATAATGAGTTTAAGCTTTCTGAATTCTTGCTTAATATAGAGGAGGGTTCCTACTGTATTTTGTCGTGTTAACAAAACTAAGAAAAGCATACAGAATTTTAACAAATTTGTCTGTCTTCGAATAACCACACTCTAAGTGTCTGTATCAGCTTTTCCATGAGTGCAGGGTACCACACCTTGTGGTGCCAATACTCATACTCATCCCTCCTATGGTTGGCAATAGTTGAACATGCTGCATAGTTAAACCATGGAATTTGCTGTTATAAGGTGTAGTGAGAGTGAACAGGAATGGCTTTAAAGGAAGCTTAGACAAATCAGTGATGAATAAGATTATCAATGGCTACTAGCCATGATCTTGCCTTGAGCACTAGAGGCAGTAAGCCTCTGGATATTCTCGTTGCTGGGGAACATGAGCAGCCCTCGTGCTGCTTGTGGGCTTCCCATAGACATCTGGTTGGCCATTGTGGGAAGACGATGCTGGACTAGATGGTGCTCTTGTCTGAGCTAGTAGGACTCTTCTTACAATCTTATCAGTTCTCCAGCCCTGCCCCCTCCACTATTATTGAAGATTCTTCCATTCTTGCTTAATGCTGTATTCATTTATTTTCCAACAGTTCTATATTCCACTAATGTAAAAACAAATCGTGTTTCATACATACAGGGTGTCAGTAAGCTCTCCACAGACAAAGCAGTGTTTTCAAGAGATTTTCACAAATGTGGCAGCTTGTTTTCAGATGTTACATTTCTGGAAACTGCAAGCAGGAGATTGTGTCTCCGGAGGACTTGGTTGCCTGTTCAAAGGGATATCTGGATACACCTAATGTGTGAACCAGCCCGAATGGTTTGCCTGGAATGGACAGGTATATTTTTAAAAATGTTATTGGATTATAGTAAAATAGACTAGAGATTGACAGTCTATTCCTGGTATGTCAGTTCTTCATATATTAATTCATTAGTCCTTCCTTTTTCTTCTTTACACATTATGTACCTCACAGATGATAGACAGAGAGAGAGAGAGAGAGCGCATTTAAGCAAGAATTTAAATACATGTTTTATCTCAGTGAAACTTATTATGCCCTATATCATACAGCTTTTGAGATGAGAATGGTATCACAAAAGTTGGAGAAGTGAAAAATCCAATTGTGTTTTGATCCATATTTGTCTGGTAGGTATGAATTTGGTTGCTTCACTTAAAAAATGTGGACATAATGATATTCTTCTCCATCCCTAAAATATACAGTTTCAAGAATGCTGTGGAATGGAGTGTAAGTCACATATTTATGAGTTTTGCCTCATACATGGTGATCCTCCTCCTCTGAGAGAGGATTTAACCAATCTGGTACTTCTCGCTTCACTAGGTTACTATTTTCAATTGCCATCCATTGTGCTGGGGTGGGGGGTGAATTAAGCATTTCTTCTGATGTAAGTTCTTAAGCCTTTCTACTCCATTTATTTTGCCCTTAGGATACTATTTATAAAGCATCCTCCCTGTGATATAAATTCTGCAAAGTACAGTCGGCTATCACCTCTGAGTCTCAATGTTCCATAAAGAATACCATCCATAACACTCTCATCTCTGAATGTAACATTAGTCTGAAACTTGCTTTTATATACTAGTTCTCCACATGCTATTTTATTCTTTCTGTACATTTAGTGGCACATTTTGACATTGCTTGGAAAGTGGAACAAAGCATTTTATATACATTAGCAAAATTATAGCTTTTAAATCTGTTCTTCTATTTTCTTGATAGCTAAAGGGAGCCAAAAGCCTGTTTGAAAACATTTGAATAGAAAAGTTAGGGAGGGCAGTCTGGAGAAGAATAATCAGCCTAAAACAGGATAGTAGAAACTAATAGCATTACTTTTACTAATGATGTTGTAGCATTGAGTTAATGGAATGGTCTTAAACATGAAGCCTCTGAGCCCCTCTCTCCCACACCTGGTCATGAGGTAGGAAGGGCAGTTACCCTCTTTCTCCCTTTCAAAGTGGGAAAGGAACTTGGAAGTGTGACACTCCCTCCTGCTTCCTCTTTCAGCTCTCTGTACGCTTTTCAAGGCTCAGAATCTACCAAGATCCCTTGGAAAAGTGAAGTGTGTGCTCTCTCTCTCTCTCTCATTCTGTCTCTTGTTGGTGGACTACTCGCAGGAAACTGGGACAGGGTATCAATGGACCTCACTCAAAAACCCCAAAGTGTCTAGGTGCCTAAAAAGCTAGGCAACCCCTGGTCTGAGCACTTGCGGTCACCAAAAAATAAGCAATAAAGCCTGAGCTGGGCAGTTTATGAAACAATCCAGAAGAACACAATAGGACTGATAAATTGATTCATGCCAACTCTGGACTTTTGGCTACCTTTGGGAATAGCATGACCTTGCTGCAATAGCTACGAGAGAGAGAGAGAGAGAGAGAGAGAGAGAGAGAGAGAGAGAGAGAGAGGTGGCCTATGTACACTGTGCGAAGCACCGGAATTAATATTAATCCAGCTGTGCAGATGAAAGTAAGTGATGTCTTACGCAGTCATAACGTGCTCTCTCTCTGGAGTTTCACTTTAATCCTCAAGCAATAATGTTTGACATAGCATTTGCTTTATTCATTGAAACGTTACATGGAGTTCAACAGTCTGAAGGGCTTTTTCCACAATGCACTCATCTTTCTTCATCTCTGCGTCATTTTGTCATTAGTCTCGGAATTTGGTCCTTTGTGCTATTTGTCCTTTCTGGTACCCTAAAGCATGCTGTGGGGGTGGGGCATTTTCTCACTTGTTTTGATTGCTTCATCTGGAAACCCCACTTTCCATTTTGCCTTATTTACATTTTGGGAATGTAATGGGAATAGGAAACTGGAGCAAAAATTGTGGGTGACCTTTTAGACTCTCAGAGTGGCTCAGTTTAAGAATCCTGAAATCAACAGGCCTCTCCTTTATTGTGATCAATGTCACTGTTTTTCTTTTAATCAACATCACTATCCAGCACTTTGACAGGAATGTTTTGCAACCCCAACCAACCTTCCAGGTGTGGGGGATGGTTTTGTTTGTTTGTTTGTTTGTTTTTTTGCATAAACTGTGCTGCAGCTGTTGGATTAGCATTGGTGAGACCTGACTTCAAATCCCCATTCAGCCACGAAGCTCTCTGGGTGATTTTTGGCCAGCCACCCTTCTCAACCCAAGCCCAATGGGGTTGTTGTGAATATAAAATCAGGATGGTGAATGGGAGAAGGACCTTAAACTTCTGGAAGGAAAGCTGAGATATAAATGTAATAAATAAATAAATGGACACTTCAGTGTTGTCACAAAAAGCTTCCCCAACTCTCACCTGGCCATAGAGATGACTCGGCAAAGACCCTTCATCAGTGGCGAAGTGGTGCACACAGACACTTGCAAAGTTACGTGGATCAGGGCCACTGTGTTTTCCAAACCAACTGTTATTTGAATCCCCAAAAGCATTTTGCAATAGCCGCTGTCTCCATTATTGTATTTCCCTGTGAACATTTCTTCTAGAATATAAACTGACTATTGTATAGAAGGGCAACGGCACAAGGCATCGATATATTGATTTTCTAAAGATGTGCACTTGGGGTTAAAAAAAAATTAAAGCATCGAATGAATAGCATGCTTTGGGTTGCCACTACTTTAACCATGTTGTGATGCATCAAGAGCCATGTTATATTGATAGCTATTTATTTAAAAACAAGTAAAGGGTACTTATCACTTTATGCCTTTGAGAGGGAAGATTACCCTTCACCCTCATAAGGCCCTTCACTCCCTCTCCCTCTCCCTCTCCCTCCCCCCCCTCTCTCTCTCACACACACACACACAACCTCCCTTGAAAACAAAGAAGTGTCCCAAACTGGGGGTAAGTCTGTATTTCTAGGCCAGGAATGCTGCCAAAATGACTGAAAGCTTGTAGAAAAACAGCCAAAATGTTTTCTGAACAAATACAGAGATAAATTTAGCTTCCAGCAAAAATAGGTACACTTGTATGTCATGCAAGACTTCAGGGGGAAATACAGCCTGGTCCACCCTGTATCATTTCACAAATAATTCAGCTACTGTTTTCTTCCACACAATGTTAATCTCCAAAACAATTTATTGCTCGCAAGTGGTTCCTGCTTATACTATCTGTCTGTGTGCTCTGTCCATCATATACATTTATTCTGTTCGAGTGTTACCAGAGCAGCATGGTATTGAGTTATGCGGAACAATGAAACATGGTAGTCCAATTATATTAGGCTTGTGGAGCAAGTGGATAGGGAAAAAATTCCCTCATCTCTCATAATACTACAACTTGGGACATCCTATTGCTGGCATCCATTTGGTCTCAGGAGACAATGGAGGAGTGTGCCTTTGTTTCAAACCATTGGAGTGCCTGCTGTGGCTGTAGAGACTGAGGCAGGATAGACATTCTTTGTTGCAGCTGGGGCAGATGAAGGCATCTGGTTGTGCTGCTACAGATGCACCATAACATTTCCTTTCTCTGTGCTCCTCCCAGCAGCCATTTCCCCTCTCATCACTGCTGTGGATACATGACCTGTTTGTCTCCAAGCACAGAGGTCGTATGCAAGGGATTTCCACATGGCGGGGTTGATGTTGCCAGCCTTCATGTCATGTTTGCAGACATCTTGATAACACAGAGTTAGTCTGCCAGCAAGCCTGGTGCCTGAATCCAGCTCCCCATAAAGCATGTGCTTGTGGATCCTGTCATCTTCCATTCTGTGCACATGGGAATCACAGGTGGGAAGAATACATTTCCGAGCACAATTCAAAGTGTTGGTGCTGACCTTTAAAGCCCTAAATAACCTCGGCCCAGTATACCTGAAGGAGTGTCTCCACCCCTTGCGAGAAGCCAAGTTACAGGGAACCAGGCAGAGGGCCTTCTTGGTAGTGGCGCCCTTCCTGTGGAACGCCCTCCCACCAGATGTCAAAGAGAACAACAACAACAACAACCAGACTTTTAGAAGACATCTGAAGGCAGACCTGTTTAGGGAAGCTTTTAATGTTTGATGCATTACTGTATTTTAATATTTTGTTGGAAGCCGCCCAGAGTGGCTGGGGAAACCCAGCCAGATGTGTGGGGTATAAAATAATAATAATAATAATAATAATAATAATAATAATAATAATAAAAAATAATAATTTATTTATTTAGATCCTGCTTTTGCAATTCCCACAGGCATCTGGTTGGCCATTATGAAAACAGGATGCTGGACTAGATGGGCACTGTAATTTCATGGTGAATTTGGAAACAAGGGAACTGTAGCTCAGCGTAGAATGCCCCAGGTTTACTACCTGGTGTCTCCAAGTATTGCTTAGAAAAACACCTGCCTGCTACCCTGGGAGCTCAGTGGGCTAGATGGACCCATGATCTAACTTGGCATAACATCCTTATGCTTCTTATATTAATTTTTTGGGGAAGTTGCATAGTTCAGTGGTAGAACATCTGCTGTGCATGCAGAAGGTCCAAGGTTCAACCCTCGACATTTCCTCTTAGGGCTGGAAAATGCACAGGTTTGAGCCCCTGAACAGCTGTTGCAAGTCATTGGAGACAGTTCTGAAATCAATGACCTAATGGATAGCCCTATGTTCCAGTAGGTGGCATGTGTAGAATGAGCCCCACTGCAGTTCTTGCACAGCCTAGTGTTCCAGCTTACACAGCAGAGTGCACCACTTTGCTTCTTCCATCTGATTTCCAGGAAGCATCTAATATAGAGTCCCAGTGTATCACTCTGAAAGCACTGAAGCAGCAGCAATAAATGATCCAAGGTTGTACCAATGGAGGATGAAGGATGCATCTCATTTTCTGTCATTTTCAGGTAGGTGAAAGTTCATTGGGAATAGTAGTACCTCATCCCCATTTTCACAACTTCCAACAGCTTCACCCTTCCCTGATCACAGACTGGTGGGTACTATTGGCAAGCTCATCCTCAGTATGTGGGTCATTATGTATGTTGCCACCTATGCACAAGTGAGAAGCTCCAGAAATCCCAAGGTTTGCAGAAATATGAAAAAAATCTTTAGAAAAAAGCTCTAGTGTGGTGTAAAAGAGCCAGTGTGGTGTAGTGGTTAAGAGCGGTGGTCTCGTAATCTGGGGAACCGGGTTCGCGTCTCCACTCCTCCACATGCAGCTGCTGGGTGACCTTGGGCTAGTCACACTTCTCTGAAGTCTCTCAGCCCCACTCACGTCACAGAGTGTTTGTTGCGGGGGAGGAAGGGAAAGGAGAATGTTAGCCGCTTTGAGACTCCTTCGGGTAGTGATAAAGCGGGATATCAAATCCAAACTCTTCTCTCTAAGTGGAAGGAGCGGACATAAAATAGCTCAGGGAGGATCAAACATTTTCAGTGTCTATGGAATGCCAACTCACGCTTGATGTAGGGAAATGTGAAACATGGAGAGTGGAAATTGAATAGAATATTGTGGGAAAGGGCATGACTGGCATCGTGAACAGTCCACACTGCAACATTTTGCAGAACCTACTTGTATGTATGCATAATGTATGATCCATGTCCACGCACAGCCTTAGACCTGACCTTCCTTGGTTTTTCTCTGTCCTATGAGAACATACATATCTTGACATCTCTCTGAAGAATGCCATCTCCCTATGCAAGCAATGAACAGTTCAACAGAGAAATGCACTGACAAATAAAAGAAGGATATCCCATCTGGCTCTTTGTTCGGCCAGTATAATGCACAGCTCCTTTCCATTAATGCAGATTCTTGCTTGTGATTCTGTGTTGTAAGCCTAATTACTCTCAATTTATTTGCTCAGCCCTGCATTTGCTATCTGCTGTTCCATAAATATGAAATTATCTAAATCCTTTTATATCTGGCTGCAATACCTAATTATTCCTCATTTGTTTTTATTCTCTCCCAATTTAGAATCATCTGTAAAGTTGAAGATCGTATTTTTGTATCATAATAAGAGCTCTGAGATGCTAAGGAAGGAAGAAAAAAAGTTCCATTTTCTCCTCCCCTTCTCTCAGAAAAAAAGTAACAAGTGAGAGCTGTATGAAATGATAAGGAAAGGAATGAACACAAGAGTCAAATAAATTAAGGAGAAGTTAAAGAACCACATCAGATAACGTGAGATATTACTGTGACCAGCACCCATATAAAGGCCATAATAAAGTATGGCACAGAAACACTGTATTTGGTGAATTGAGAGGCCAGTTGTATGAGTGAGGCAGTTCCTTCAGGTGGCACATATTGAGGGACAGGCTAGCAGTCCCATAAATAAGCCAGTCTTGCACCCTTGATGATGCCCAGGTGCTGTGGAGGAGGATGCCCTCTTCCCAGTGTTGATGTATCATTCAGCTGCCAATCCAGCTGTATTCGACATGCTAAATGAGAGGGTGCCATGTTGTCCTTTTGCCCCAGGCAACGAAATGTCTCTGACTGGCCCTGGTGATTTGTCAGACCTCTCCATTCAATCTAAATGAGAAATGTTGTCTCTAAGATCGCCTTCTCCTTTCATTCATAAAAGAAGAAAGTTCCATGTGCAACTGGAGGCAGGCAAGCTCTGCACACAGAATAAAATCTAAAAGAGTGAGGCTGGCAGGCTAGGAACTGAAATTGGTTTTTTAAAAAAATAATAACAATAATCCCCAAATGTTCCACATTCACACTTGTTGCTGCCTTTAACAGGAAAGATAATGAGCCATATTTTATCCATTGTTTCCTCCGTCTGGCTCACTATTTTTAAAAACATTGTAAAATCAAAAAAGTTACAAAGGGTTATCTGGCCACTAGCAAGATCAATGATCTCTCCAGCAGAATGCAAAGTTCTGCCAGGGAACATTCCAGCTTAGTCCACGCAGCAGCCTCATCCAGGTGCAGGTGTGACAAATTTCTGCCAAGAGGCTTATTACTATCATCATTCTTAAGACTATCCTCTCTCTTCTCTTCTCTCAGGTGCAGAACCCGGCACCTGTGTTAAATTGCCATCTCATACTGGTCTAACAGCTCTGGCTTCAATCTCTGTGAACATTAACCTCGAGAGGAGCCCATGGGGAAGCTGGATGTGTTTTGATGATGGCTGCTTTGTTTTCTTTGTGAATCAGGCACGGAAGCAAAGCTTGCTTCCCACATTAACCCAAGTGGGCTGAGGACGAAGACAGATGCTTATTTTCCTTTGACATTTCCTTGCCAATGCCACCTTGAAAGGTTTATCTGAAAATTAGCTAGCACAAGGATTAGCCGTATTCAGCAACTTTGTTGTGAATCGGATTTTACAAAATAAATGAACATTGGATATAAAACCAATCTATAATAATTATCACCCTAGTTATCTCGTCAGGTTCATTGCTTGGGTCCAGGTCAAGATACCATGGAAACTATTCAAGCTATATTGTTGAAAAGTCAGAGTCCTCTCAGATTTCCTTATAAATAACAAAGTGCCCATCCGCCCTATAGATTTAATGCTGCACTTTAAACAGCCATGGCTTCTCTCTCTTTTTTTTTTTTTTTTTAAATAATCTTTATTAAAGTTTCAAAAGGTTACAAAAAAACAAAACAAAAACACACACAAAAATAACACAAAACACGACATAAAAAAAAAAATTCCACCTTTTAGGTCTCATTTTCAATAACTTCTTTTCATGACTTCCCCACGCCTCCCCTTATTGTATTCCAACTCCGATTGTTTATTCAAGCAAGTTTTTATCCTTAATGTCCTAATCATAATTTATTAATTTACTTAACCATAAATTATTAATGTGATTCTTTATAATAATTTTAAACCTTAATTCATTATTATCCATTAATTTAGATTATTTAGCAATTTTTAGAATATATACCTTAATCATACATAAAAAAAAGATAAAAAAAAAAAGAGATATAAAACCAAATAATAAAATACCTTCCCTAAGATTGTCCCTAATTCCCATCCACAGATTCCCCATTCTTATAATAATAAAGAGCATATAGTTTTACACTGCAAAATAAAAATCAGGCCCCCTTTGGACTTCTAAACCCCACCCTTCTCTTCCCGGTTTCAATCCCAAACCAAAGTCCAATTAGTCCATCTTTTTAGCCTGGTGACCTTACGTCCGAGGCTCTCGGATCTCTCTCAGTCCCTTTCCGCCGGCTTCTTCGAAAATCTTTCATATTGAACGCCCCAGGTCGGGGAAGTACCTTCTCCATGTTAACCATATTTCTTCCAGCAAGGCCTACTTGTTTAGAGGTGGAGCTCCAACTCTGTTTCTTAAGTCTATATGTCCCAAATAATCCAGTTTTCATCTTAGTCGAATTGGAATTCTTCTTGGCAGGTCTCCGGCTCTCTTTTATCTTCTGTAACTTTTCAGCCACCCCTTCTTTCTGCTCCTCCTGTTCAGCTGATGTCTTAGTCTTTGGTTTCTTTTCTTGTCCAGCTGCCTGTGTTTTGAGCATCAAGTCCCTTTCCAACTCAGTAGGTATATTTTCTGTTGACTTCGGTTTCGTAGGACTTGTAGACAAAACATGGCCTTGCTCTATCCTCTCTTGCAGCTTTCCCATGAGAAAAATAAGCTCTTGCAAGTCAGCTCGTATTTCCCGACCTAGTTCCATTCTTGTAATATCCAAGAATCCCCTCTAGAGGGATTCTAGTTACTTAGTATTTCTTTTCCCTTCCGATCCAAAAAACAAGTTTATTTGTATCAGTCTTTCTTTACTTTCAATATTTTGTAGCAGTATAGCCGGTTAGAATTTAAGCTTTGATTTTTCCGGCTTTGACAGCTAATTTGACAGCTGTCAAAAGTTTTCTATAAATCCTCTGCAGGCTCTTTTCACGGGTTACTCCCGGGCTTGAGAAAGGTGGTACTTAGTCCAAATAGTTAAACTTTTGTCCTCCGGCACATTAGCTTAGTCCTTTAAATCTGTGGAATTTATATCTTTTATCGAATTACCCCAATTCTTCACGCAACCTTAGTTGACAGCTCCTTGCTTCAAACTGTTTACAATAAGGGGGGGGCGGACTTCCCTTTTTTTCACCTCCCCCGCTCGTGCCAAATTCATAATCAAATTATTTGTAATCCAATTTCCCAATTACTCACGGGTTGTTGTTCTTGATTTTAAGTCCAAATTTTAATAGGAAGAAGTCAGCGCTCTCCGACAAATGGCATGCGGCTTCGCTCGGCAGGGGAAGCAGAAGACTCACAGCACCACGCCGCTCCCCGGCACCCGTTCCGTAGCCTTTAAAAAGGCTCCTTCGCGAGTCGGGAGGGCGCTTAACGATGCCCGCCGAGTCACCATTTCCACGGGCTCCTATGCCCGTGGTTTTTGAGGGTCCCCGTGTCGCCGGCACGGCAAGACCCAGCCCCTGTCAAGCCGATTCCCTCCGGAGCTCGGAGGGAATCCGCCATTAGCCGATCGCGCTAACCCGGAAGTCCAGCCATGGCTTCTCTCAAAGAGTGCTGGGAAGTGTAGCTTGTTAAGGGCGCTGAGAGTTGGCAGAAGACTGCTATTCCCTTCACAGGGCTGCAGTTTGCAGAGTGGTTTAACAACCAGTCCCTCTTCCCAGAAAACTAGGGAATTGTGGCTGTACGAGATAAATAGGGGTCTTCTAAGAATTCTAAACATCATTAACAATCGGCACTTCCCAGGTTTCTGTGGGCGGAGCCATGACTGTTGAAAGTGCTACAACACAATAAAATGCTGCTACTCACCATACTAGGTTCCCAAACAGGGTTAGGATTCTCACACTGACTATATGTGAAAGACTACTATGGCAAATGTGATGGATGTAATGTGGGGGACGGGTGGCCTCCTTATACTTGGATACATGATTAGAAGATAGAAGAAACTAAGAAGTCCATCAGATCTAGAAAGGTGACCATAAAAAACAGCCTTGTTGGATCAGGTCAAAGGCCCACCTACTCCAGCATCTTGTTCTCACAGTGGCCAACTAGATGCCTCTGGGAAGCCAGCAAGCCAGGACCAGGGCAGAGCAAATCTGTAATTCCCAGCAGTTGGTATGCAGTGATACTGTAATATATCATCTCGAGTAATGTGTGTTTCAGGTATAACAGTAACGTGGCTGCTCTATAAACAAGAGCAGTATAGATATATTAATACAGTGGTGCCCCGCAAGATGAATGCCTCGCAAGACGGAAAACCCGCTAGACGAAAGGGTTTTCCGTTTTTGAGTTGCTTCGCAGGACGAATTTCCCTATGGGCTTGCTTCGCAAGACGAAAATGTCTTGCAAGTCTTGAGATTTTTTTTTCGCTCCCCCCCCCTTTATCTAATCTGCTAAGCCTTTAATAGCCTTTAATAGCCTTTTAGCAGCTAATCCGCTAAGCCTTTAAGCCTTTAATAGCCGCTAAACCGGTAATAGCGCTAATCCGTTAAGCCGCTAATAGGGTTGCTTTGCAAGACGAAAAAACCGCTAGACGAAGACTCTCGCGGAACGGATTAATTTCGTCTTGCGAGGCACCACTGTATCAATTAACCTATCAGTATTATCAAAGATTACACTCACAGAACATCTAGTATTGATTATAGGAAAATGCTGCCCCATCTTTTGCTGCACTGATTTGCAAAAGCATACAACGTGTCACACAGTTTCTCTTTCCTTATAGAAATATTTTTAGAATTAAGCTGTACAAACATTATTTTGAATCTATTGTAAGTAAAGTGTGCTTAAAAACCTACATATGCAAGTGAGGCCACAAAAACAAACAATTAAAAAATTGCAAAAGAAAAAAAAAATGCTAAATTTGTACATCTAGTTTATTGCTTCAAATTATGGAGTAATTTGAGAACTCTGTGAAGTCAACCTTGGATCCTGCAAGGCAGACCTAATCTACATGTACATAATTTAGATTTTATTGAGTTAAGAATGATATAATAAAACGCTGAAATCAACAAGATAGAGAGATAAGATTGATTCATGTAGGCTCAGGCTACATATTTTAGGGGGGGAAATCTACAAAAGCAAATTAGGAAATTTTAATAAGCTGGAGAATATTATCAAAAGCAGGTCCAACAAGCCCATTGGAAAACTCAATGCAGTGCCATTTGCATTCACGCTCCAAATTCTTATCTTGTTTTTTCTTATCAACGTGGCATTTTCATTCCAGCGGAAGATATTTTAGGTTCCGTTTCAGCGTTACTTTCCTCACTGAAGTTACAATTCAGTCTGGGTAAGTGAGATAAATTTTGCTGGTCAACTGTGCAGTATTAATTCCTCCACTGGCTGTTTGCCATGTAAGCAACATTCCCCCCCCCCTCCAACTATATTTTCTAGTTCTGACATTCTCTTGTTTAGGCTAGCATAATTCTTTTTTAGAATTCTTTAAACCCATTCCTGTTTATAATGGAACATTATACAAGGGTAATCACAAGACTGACAGTGGAATAAGTCTGTTTGAAGTTTCTGGGTCACTCCTTTTTTGAATTTCATTCTGGTAGGCGGGATTAGCAGCTAAAAATTACCATTGTAATAGCAAAAGCCAAACAAATGTAGGAAGCCAAGTTTAATGTCACGTCTTAAGAAAGAGGCCAGCTAGGAATAGCCATTTTTATTACAGAATAATAAATCTCACTAAAAATAACAACAGAGCCTATAGTCTCTGATGTGATCTATTTTTATGCAGATGCAGCTTGCCAGGTGGGGCAGAGCCACTGCCCTAGGTTCCTGGCAGGTGGGTGTCACTGTTGCTCACCTGGAGAGTGAGGGATGAGATGGTGGTGAAGTCGACAGGGTGGAAACACACCAGCAGGAGTGCCATGTTGGTTCTGGCAGTGCATTTGCACTGTGTCAACCTCCCTGCCACTTTGCACCGCCCAGTAAGACACAGTGGCTCACCTGCCAAGAAGTTGGTTCAGTGGCTCTGTCTCTGCCAGGAAGCCACTTCTGTTTTTTTGTGTTATCTCAGGCTGCAGTTTGAAACCTATGAACTAGGGAATAAGCCCTACTGAATACAGTGGGACTTCTGAACAGTCACCAAAATGGTTCCTCACAGGAATATTAATCAACAGTGGCAGTCTTCTGTTCCTGCTGAGTTCACTTTGCCCCAGAGTCTCATTTCTACTGAACAATACATCTGAATCTGTATTGGCTCCGACTGCAACTGTTTTAAACGAATCTATTTCTCAAGCAGCATGAATCTTTCTCTTTGGGCACCGTGTACGGCTGTTAGAACATGGTTAAACAATTCAGGCCTAACTAGCATTAGGCCATTAAGAATAGTTGACATATTTCAACTATTCTTGAAGGGTTTTGTAAGAGCGATATTTTGGAATTTTCACAAGTTGTTTCGTGGTTTTCTTTTGTTTTTAAAGGTATAAATGAACAGTTGTAGTTAAGTGGGGTTAATTGGGCTTCGTTTAGCATGGTGAAGCTCATTACAGCAGCAAAAGCATAATGTAGGAGAATTAATCGTCCAATGCTGTGTGTCTGAAAATAAATAGATCTTAGGAACACTAGGTACATTTGAAATTTTGAGATTGTATTGTGGGGTGGGTCCCAAACACAAAATGGCTGCCATGAGGGCATGGCAGAACACATTCTGACTGTCATGGGGTGTGGCATAAATGAGCATAAAAGAGACAGAACCACAATGGGAAAATAGGCACCTATATCAGCCACAGCCACACTCAAAGAGAGAAGGACTTTGCGTCTCTTCTCTGCTCAGAATAGAAGAGTGGATGGATATCCAATCTTGGCATCCATTGAAAGATGGACGGCAGGGGGGTGTTCAGAGTAGGAGCCATCAAGCCAGTGCAAACAGAATATTCACAGGAAGAGCAATGAATCTCTTTTGCGTTGTGAATTGATTATCTAATGCAATATTTTAAGCATCACAGTGACAGAAAAAGAACGGCTTGTAAAGAAATGTTTGTAGTAAGCATTAAGCAGTCCCATAAAAAAAAGTCTGGTTCCAAACATGAGATGATATAACAGCACTGTCTAATTTACACCTGCATCTTTGTCATCAGAGGACTACAGGATCCATGTGATGAATTATTGTAGATGAACTATGAAAGATCTAACCCAACAGAGAGAATTCATATAAACTTTATTCAGCTAAGCACCATATATCTCAATGTAGTGAGTCGACTCATTCAGCTGCCACCAGTCGAGTGTTGAGAAAAGAATCATGGGATGCACATGCATATGTGAACCAGCTCTTAGTGACTGGCTTTTCAAAGAAATTAAGCTTCCCAGTAGCCTTCTCTGCTTGGCTCCTTTTGTGCATGGACCTGACATTGTACCAGCAACAGGATCTATTGATATAAGATCTGCCAAAATCTCAGCTGCCATTGTCACGTCTCTGCCTCTCCCATCCTTGCATCTAATTGCTTCATTCCATTGGCTCTTGTGTTTCTTTTTATATTGATCTCATTAGCATTCCGCAAGAGTTCCCTGCTGTCAGCTTTCTTGTTTGCCTTTTGCTGTTACTGTGGCTCTATTTTCTTTGTTCACTTTTCTGTCATGTTTCATCTTACCTGTCTGTTGCGAGTACTTTATGTACCATTTTTTAACACTGTGCTTCCTTTTATGAATCCCGATTTTTCCAATATTTAAGTCATTTTGCTCATGTTACATCTGGATTCCAGCTTGTGTCTGGTGTCCGTTGGACATCAGACTCAGCACTTGGACCATTAATCTGTCTAGGTCAGTACTGTCAACTCTGGCTGGCAGTGAATATCCAGGATTCCAAACAGGATTCTCTCCCAGCCCTGCCTAGAGAGGCCAGAGATTGAAACTGAGACCTTCTCCATGCAAAACAGGGGCTCTGCCACTGAGCTATGGTCCTCCCTAATTCAAGGGGCCTCATTCAAGTCACCACAACCTGTAGGTGGCACCAAACTGAATAAGCAATATCTTAAAGACCTTGTTTATTTAAGTTTTGAGGTCTTTATAAAAGTCCCAGAGCTTGAAGAACAAATCATAATGGTGATAACAGGATGTTTTATTCATGTAGCAGATTTTTGAAGAGCAAGAGTTAGGAATAAAGCAAGAATAAGCAGATGGAGTCAAATGGGGTAGGGTGGAAGGAGTTGGAAATATAAGAAATGTAATAAAAAGCATGATGTCCTTAAAACTGAAGTGATTAGAAGACATATGAGATCCAAAAACAGACAGAATTTCAAAACTGTAATAAGCCAGATCAATGACTGGTGAATGAAGAACAAAGAAAATGTTTGCAGCTCCCAATATTTGTACTTCTGTTATGCTCTTTGATTCACAGATAGCCATTTATTACAGCGTGTTTGTGTGCTTTTTTCTGTGAATTTTATACTAGGAACTGGCTTCCCTTAGGCTATTAACTGGCACAGGGCCCAAATGAAATTGATCCTTTTGGACTTGGTAATTCACACTTTCTGAAACAATGCGTGAAATGAAACACAGCCATCTTTCAAAACTTCTGCTTATCCAAGTTTTGTGATGCAATTCTCCAGGCAAGCAACGTGTACACAAATGCATATACTAAAAAGTGTACAAAAATACATTTATTAGTGAAAATAGCATGCAAAAATGTGTATATTAGGGAACATTGCAGACACAAATGTGTACATTAGGAGAAATTCACACTAAAATACAGATGAATTTTCATGAGGATTTTGGTTTTTTTAAGATCATGAACTAATGTAGAAATGTGGATAACTGAAAACTGGAAAACAGGAAACTGAGAGAGATAGAAACTGACACATTTCTTACCTGGGCAGCTGTTAGATGGGCAGTGGTGGCTTTCGGGGGGCACTCTGAGAAAAGGATCCTGGACTAGATGGGCCATTGGCCTGATCCAGTAGGGTCTTAGGTTGTGGTACTGAGCTTTGTTAACTTCTGGTGTGAAGACTTATGTGAGTTTGCTGTAACAGAGACACAGATCCTTACACTCAAGGAGCAAGAGCTATGCAAGAATCTAGATTCATGGTTTAGGGTGGTAGTGAATTAGACAAATAATGAACATGGCTATTCTTAAAGTACGTACTTATTGGGCATGTTAGCTAATAAAATATAACTAGAAATTAATCAAATAGTACAACATTCAATGAAATTTGAGGAAACGGCATTTGCTTCAAGTCTGAAAATGTAGGTCCAAGGAATTTTTCCAAAAAATAGGCAATAATAAGTTGGAGAGAGAATGTGTGATGTTTGGTTTCATGTTGGAAGAGTAGCATTCTAAGACTAAGGTCTCATTACGTTATTTCGACCTCCCCCTCCCCCCCCCCGGTCCCCAGGTACAGGATTTCTAAAGAAACCCCCAAAGGCTACATCTGGAAGGCTGAAATATATGTTCACCTAGAGATGATATTAGATGCTTTATGATTATACCAGAACACACCGTTACATAAAGCACTTTGACAAGACACCTCATGCAGATTAATTACATTCCAGGATTCTAAGGGGAACATGCATTTAAAAGGACTTGGGAGTGATTTTTCATATCATATTAAAGGACAAGAAAAAAGTATCAAAGGACTAGAGGGTGCCTGATCCAGTTCTTGTATTTTAAGAGATGTGTCAACAGAGAATTCAGGAAAGAATATCAGATCTCTACATCTGACTTATGTTGTCTCAAGATATTACTTTTCAGAAGGATAATGTAGAATTTAGAAATGTATAAGGAAGAAAGCTCATTGCTGATATATGAAAGAACCTCCGGATCTTATGAGTATGCTTGATTCCTCTATGGAAATCTTTAATGGCTCAATAAAAGTAAGCAATAGAATATATATTTTAACAGACCTTGAGAGCTAAAATACAGTTATAAAACCTTCCATCTATAGTAGATTATCCCCCCCCCCCAAAAAAAAATTCTTACTGATGTAGAAATCCTTGGCCATGTAATCTTTTCTGATGATTTCCGCCCCATCATGCATCAAGGTTAGCAAGTGGACTCTTTGCAACTGGGGAAGCAGGGAATAGGCAGATATGAACTGTGGTCTACGCTCCATCTATATCTGAATGGACATGGAATTAGCTAAGATCAGGGTGGAGAGAGGTAGCATAAGAAGAGGATCAAAGACCTGTTCTTGCAGTGGCCAACCAGATGCTTATGAAGCTAAGTTAGTGAGTGCTCCTCTCCTCAAAGCTGTTCACAATGTGCTTTGGTCCTAGTTTCTGATCGGCAGCACTCAGGAAACTATGTGCTGGTGATGCATCACGGTGCTGGTGATACATGCAGGCTGCAGCAGAAGCAGAAACAATTCTAGTAAAAACAGTAAAAGTGAGTGATATTGAATACGAGTGGGACCTGCAACAAACAATTGTTATGTAGAGAGATCCTGTTCAGTGTTCCAGTCGGTCAACCCTCATGCTTGATACCCCAATCCAGTTTAAAAGCAAAATGGGCCATCAAGCAAATAAGGCAGTGGTTTTTACATACTGGAGAGACTCCCTAGATATGCATAAATATTTTAAAATCTTTTTTTAAAAAAAATCTTAAATGTGTGTAATAACCAGTGCTTTTTTTCTGGGGGGAACGCAGGGCTACACATACCCCTAAACATTTTATGAATCTAAGTTTGGCCTCAAGGGGCAATCTTTCAATATGAGTAGGAAAATGAGAGTACCCCTAAACATTTTTTTAGGAAAAAAGCACTGGTAATAACCCATTAGTTTCCAGACTTAATGGATTAAACAAACCTCCTCCTCCATTGGTGATCACTCGTAGCTGAGTAAGATTGTCTTCCATGAACACGGTCTTAACAGTGAGTCTGTAAGTGACTATGGAGACCAATTCTGGATCTACACATCCTTCCACAGTGGGGACATAGGTTTCCTTGTGAGAGCTGATCATGATGAGGGTTTGCCAAACGTGCCTTTCTCTTACCTTGTTTCTCCTTTTTGTCCTGAGTTTGAGTGTCCTTAAAGTCCAAACCGGGCAGATTTCAGGCAGATAAATGCATCTTTTCCATCCTCAGCCTTCCTGCATTGGGGCATTGGGTAGGAAGGTCTAATCCAGGTTTCCTCAACCTCAGCCCTCCAGATGTTTTTGGCCTACAACTCCCATGATCCCTAACACTAGCAGGACAAGTGGTCAGGGATGCTGGTAATTGTAGTCTCAAAACATCTGGAGGGCCAAGGTTGAGGAAGCCTGGTCTAATCCTTATACAGTGGTACCTCAGGTTAAGAACTTAATTCGTTCTGGAGGTCTGTTCTTAACCTGAAACTGTTCTTAACCTGAAGCACCACTTTAGCTAATGGGGCCTCCTGCTGCCGCTGCACCGCTGCTGCACGATTTCTGTTCTCATCCTGAAGCAAAGTTCTTAACCCGAGGTAATATTTCTGGGTTAGCGGAGTCTGTAACCTGAAGTGTCTGTAACCCGAGGTACCACTGTAGTAAACACTGATCCTGTCCTCCACACAATTGGGAGCACTGAGTATTCAGCCAAGCATGCTCACAATCTGCACCAGACCTTTGCACAAAGAGTGGTAATAGGGCTGGGAGGTGATTTTCCTGTAGCCCCTCCAAATATACAACTTAAGATGTCAGCTGTTGCTGGCTAGTGTTCATACATTAAAAACACTTGATAAATTTAATATTGCCAGAGAGTCTTGTTCCTGAGGGTCCTGATGTAACAAATTTGCACCCATGATTCCTGGGGCGGCAAATGATACAGGGCTGTTTGCCTGCTTCCATACATGGCTCTTCTTCTCTGAGTCATCTTGACACAAAAAAGTTTGCAGTGTGAAATCGGGAGCATGTCATTTTTTGAGAGTTCTCTAATCAGACACTTCCCTTAGACTTGCTTGAATACAAGTGCTACAAACTGCGTTTGCTTTGCTTGTGGCTGGTATTTCCCCGGAAAGATTTTTGTTCCCTTGTTTATACTTACTTTGATGATCATTCTCAAATATTTGCTCCCCTCCCCCAGACTTCTCTCAGAGGTGTGCCCCTATTGAAAGGAAAACTTTCTTCCATGTTCATACAGGAATGGACATATCTGTCTAGTTCTGGCCTGTATCATTTTCATATGTGTTTGTTCATAACTCCTCCTCTCCATCCTGTTTGCACATCTATCTGCATTTTTAAAATACAAAAATCCACACTTAAACACATATGTAATTACATATTTAATCACAAACTACTTATTTGACTCCATATAAACATTTCTAAAGTTATTTATTTATTGCTTTTGGGTACCTTTTGTTCAGCCAAAAACTTTATTGTCAAATTCAGAGAAGTGTGAAATCTGAAGGATAATTAATGTGATCCCTGTGTCAGTCTGGGAGGTGCAAATTAGATCAGTTTCACTTTGAAAATATGAACCAAATGAAATTCTTGTCTATCCCTGTTCTCATGTAGTTACGCCAAAGCAGCAGCACTAGCTGTGTCTCAGGAGATGGGCCAGTCATGAAAAGCTAAGCATTGTTATCACTCAACAGTAAAAAGATGGTGTGGGCAGTAGCTGTGTGGATTCAGATTTATTTGAGGCTAACTCTTAATATCCCCCCCAAATGTGCTGTTTACCCTTCAGATCCAGAAAGAAAGTGATGAGCTTTCCTTTTTTTGTAACTTTAAAATAAAGCACATAAAGGAAAACATTGTCCTCGTGGCTCAATAGATTAAACCTTGAAATGACACTTGAGAAGCAAGAGCTGTAGATAAACATACCTTTGTTTTATAAGAATTCGCAGATAGTAGCTTGGAGGGTTTCCTATGTGGGAGTTTGTTTCCACTTTTTCCGTTTATGAGCTTCAGAAATGTTTTAAGCCAGAAGGGCTGAGGCATGGAAAATCAATATGGAGCCCTTCAAATAATTTGAGCAGAAACTCCCCCCATCCCCAAGTGTTAGCTATGCTGGCTGGCACTGTTGGACTTTGGAAAACACCATGCTGGTCTGAGGGCTGTTGGGTTGTGCTAATATTGTGCGAGTGGTTTGTTTGTTTGTTTGTTTGTTTGTTTGTTTGTTTGTTTGTTTGTTTGTTTTATTTGCAATCTGTTGTAAGCTGCCGAAAGAATTTTTCAGTGGAAACATGAGATACACACCTGTAAATTAAATAAATATGCATATTAATAATAATAAATACATATCTTTCCATGGGTTTGAAAAGCAACTTGCAGGCAAGTCATGTGTGGAATTGATGCTGGCCTCATTTCCTACTTCAACAGCCCTTGTTTAAAATAAAAGATTGAGAAGAAGAAGAAGAGTTTGGATTTGATATCCTGCTTTATCACTACCCTAAGGAGTCTCAAAGCAGCTAACATTCTCCTTTCCCTTCCTCCCCCACAACAAACACTCTGTGAGGTGAGTGGGGCTGAGAGACTTCAAAGAAGTGTGACTAGCCCAAGGTCACCCAGCAGCTGCATGTGGAGGAGCGGAGACGCGAACCTGGTTCACCAGATTACGAGTCTACCGCTACACCACTACACCACACTGGCTCTCTTTTAGGCACTCAACCTAGACACCCAAGGGCAAAAGCATGTAGAAGGACGGGGGTCCACACATAGAACTTGTCCCCAGTCTCACTGGCTGTGCCTGCTTCTCCCCTGACCTTGGCATGTTTAGCCTGCAGGTCTGAGGGGGACTTGTAAGTGCCCTTACAAGCCTCCTCATAATCAAGATCCCTGTCAATGGCAATATGCAGAACATGATGGATCCATCCGTTCCTGCAACTTCTTGGTCATTATTGTGTGATCACAGTGACAATTTTGGAAGCTGCTGCTGCTGTTGTCTTAGCTATTGTGGTGTGGTGCTGCTTTCAAAGTATAGCGCAGGTGGAGCCTGAGTGGATATTTCATACATGAATTTCACTGAAGTGATCAAACCTTCATGTCGACTGCCTGGGCACCTGCACTTGAACTCAGGATGAAAGGGAGAAATGAGCTAAGAGCAAGGCATGTTTGGCAAACCCTCACCATGATCAACTCCCACCCGGAAACCTATGTCCCCACTATGGAAGGACATGTGGATCCAGAATTGGCCTCCACAGTCACTTATGAACTCACTTTTAAAACTGTGTTTATGGAAGATAATCTTACTCGGCTACAAGTGATTGCCAAAGAAGAGAAGAAAGATTATGTAATAACTACAAAAGCAAAAAGAATACGATAAATGTTTGCGAAGAGGCTGTAGCTGGCACCTGTTGTGTGCCAATTCACCAGCAGCCCACAAGAGTCAAATGGCACACCAGCCCAATCACAACTTCCTCCCACATCCTGCTGTGTAGAAGAAAAAGGGAGCAGGACATCTGGTCCTAGATTGGAAGGAATATATGAACAGTGTATCAGATACAGTGGGGCCCAAATTAACATGCAGTTAGGGGAGACTATGAATGAGATTACTAGCTGCGCGCACACACACACACACACACACACACACACAATTCCCATCATGTTGCGTGTTCAAGAGTGACTGTCTGCTGTTGGAAGGTTTCATGTACTCCGGGTTCAAAAGCACACACCCCATGGGGATAGGAGCCTTGTCTGCTGCGAGACAACTGCCCTTGGATGTGCGAAGGGCAATGGAGATGTAGGTAGCAAGTTTTTTTGTACAGACTTACAATTTGCCCTGGAATTTGCACAGTGCAGAGTGGTGTATAAATATTTTAAATAAAAGGCATACATTTTCCAATTCTGATATTTTATTTTGTGAGATAGGGTGGCCAGACCTATATGGGGTGACTTTTATGTGGAATCTATATGTGGCTACCTCGTCTATTTATATAATGGCATCATACTTGCTGTTATTTGCTACTGGAAAGAATGAAACAAAACCAAAAACTGTTCATTTTTCAGTTCACCTAGGCTAGTTTCTTTCTGAATGTATTCATATTTCTGTCTGCTACAGTACCCTGTGGTACATCTAGCTCCTATAACAGGCATATTTCTCCCACATCTGCCTTTTATCCCAACCATGCAACTAGATCAAGCTTGGCATTCACAACCTCTATTTATCCACTACCTCTCTTTATCACTCTTTTGAATCTATAGGGTGCAGTTCTATTAAAAACGAGATGACATAAATGGACAGACACAAGAGGTAGGAGTCTAATTCTGTCATTCATTGTGGTGAGCAGCAGAGATGCCTTATCACCAGGGGTCAGCAAACTTTTTCAGCAGGGGGCTGGTCCACTGTCCCTCAGACCTTGTGGGAGGGCAGACTATATTTTTTGGGGGGGAGAACGAATTCCTATGCCCCACAAATAACCCAGAGATGTGTTTTAAATAAAAGCACCAGGCAGGTGCTACAAATAATCCAGAGATGAATTTTAAATAAAAGGACACATACTACTCATGTAAAACCACGCTGATTCCCGGACCGACTGTGGGCCAGATTTAGAAGGCAATTGGGCCGGATCCGGCCCCTGGGCCTTTGTTTGCCTACCCATGCCTTATCACTGTGGCTTCATACAACAACTCCATTCCTTCATCCATGAGGCCAACATGACAAAAGAGAACAAAAAAGTAAAGAGCTATGCAAGAAGCATTTGCAAGAAGTGTCAACAACAATAATCATGCTATATTTTTGTAATCAATGGAACCTAAGGATTAATCATAAATTCCAATTCAGTCCAAGCTAGTGTGTTTACCCTTTACATGTAACATTCATTTACACATTTTTAACAGAATTGTGGCAAATGCATAGGTCACTCACCTTTGAGCTTTCGTAAAGTCTGTATCTGTTGTTTATCTGTGTTCGGGTTCAACTCCAGCAGCTCTCCATCTGTTTGCTGTCTGTTTTCTAAACGGAGGCAGCATCCTGAGGGGCAAAGAAGATAGGCAACAATTAACACTGCAGCATACTAGAGAGGAGGCAGTTTTCAGTGGAACTGTATAGATACCCATATTTTCCATATGTTTTTATTGTGTGCAATGTTGTGATTTCACTCTCTAAAACAGATGATATGCTGTGGGGTTTTGTTGATTCACACCACTTGTTCCACATAGACAAGCACTTGCAGCAGATCCTGCCATCTGCATTGCTAAAATTAAGGGGTGCCAGGGGCACAGCTCCCCCCCCCCATTCACTTCTTTCTCTATGCTGGAGCAGGGGAATCTCAGGGTTGTATTCAATTAAGTCCCACTCATAGTAGGTCCACTGAAGTTAATGAACCTAAGTAAGTAATGTATATGAACTTCAATAGGTTTACTCTCAGTAGGACTAGCATAGATCCTCACATTTTATGCTGTCAGAGCAAAGTATTATGCTACAGTAGGGATGGATGGATCAGTTCATTTGGTTATTTCCATTCCTGATGTTTTCCAGTCTTAAATTCAGTTCAGTTCCAGTTTTCCAGTTCTTAAATTCAGTTTTTCTACAATCTGTGGGATTAAAATAATGATAATAATAATGAAAATTCATCAGCATTTGAATGCTCATATGTCCTAATGTACCCTTTTGCATGAAATTTCCCCTAATACAAGGTGTTTTTGTATATTATTTTTACTAAGTATATTATGCATACTTTCCCCTATTTTATGCACTTTTAAAAATACGGTTTGGTTGCAGAACTGCACCACAAAATTCAAGTAAGTGAAAATTTCAGAGGATGCCTGTGTTTCAGTACTTTCTTAAGTGATAAATTGACAGGTTCACTTGTAAATGGAAACCGAATCAAATTTCTTCCACCGCCCTACTCTACATTTTATTGAAGCCTATTAAAGGAGCACCTAAGACAGTCACATATAATGTGAGGACAAAGGAAGACTTCATGGAGAGTTGTAGGTTAAGGTGTGGAACAGGAAGCCACCTGTGCAGTTCATAATATGATTATTTCATGAGGCTTTGTTTGGGATGTCTGTTATAAAATTAGATCCACGGAATCCCCAGTTTGCTGCTACAATAGAGTTGTGAGTATGAAAGAAATAGATATTCTTGGTTCTGCTTCTAAGCCTCCCAACATTACTAAAGGGATAATATTAAAGCCTTTCAGCCTATACCAAGGCACCAGACAGGGCTGCCCTCTCGTCTTTATTATTTAAGTTGGCATCAGAATCCCTTTCTTGTGCAATTCAGCAAAACCTCACAATTAAAGAAAGGAATAAAATTTAAAGACTCTGATATTGCCCTCTGTGCTAATGATGCCATAGTATTTGTTGATGACCCTGACAACTTCAGTCATAGCTTTAACTGATTTGATTCACAAATTTGATAGCCTTTGGGGATCAGAATTAATGCCAGAACTAACACACACCTTTTCAATCAGAATTGACATATACCTCTTCTATGTTTGTGGGGCTTCAGCATCCAAACCAGAGGCCTAATATATCTAGGAAACAAGGTCAAAGAATGGCTCACACCTTGCTGCAATAAAAGATGACTTGGATAGGTGGGCTATGTAATCTGTAAACATCTGGGGTAAGATTAATGTTATGAAAATGAATGTGGTATAATGCTTGTTTTTTTACATGGCTTACCAATATACATCTCAGGTTCCTAGTTTACACATATCAATAAGTTTTTGTAAGGCCTTATATGGTGCAGTAGAGCACCCCACATTTTCATTATATAAACCTCAGCTTTTGATCTAAGAAGATTTTAACTTCCCCAAACTCTTTATAGAGCTTTTCTCCTTTCCCAAGTACATAAATGCCACAGCCAGAATCCTCATATCAACATCAGCCTAGACAATATTAGAACAGCCCTTTCTACATTGATGGGGTAGACAACCCTTAGTTTCAGGTATATTCACAACTTTTCTGATAAACATCTGATACCCTCCACCCCCGTATCCTAGATTGCCAACACATTATTGAGCCTTCCATCGGTGCAAGGGCTTCTAAACACTTTGGCATAATCCAGAACTAAAAAATTGCTGGTCTCACAGTTTAGTAAAAGACTAGGGCAGATAATCAAATTCTCACTTTGGATCAATAAACAGACAAGGAAAGTAATTTTGTCCCCTTTTCTTACTTTCAAGAAACATACAGATCACCTGATACCTCCCAGTGATATTATTTACAGTTGAAAAGAGTATTAGTTTCTTTGGATTGTATCCAATGAAGTTTTCTCATTGGCACAGGGGTTTCGATCCAGTGTGCCGTGGCACCCTGGGTGGCTTGAATGATGGTCAAGGGTGCCATGGGCAACACTGACATCTGTCCCTCTTTCCTCCCCTTCCTCCCCTGATGCCCTCTTGTGCCTCTGCCTCCCAAAGGATTGCACAGCTGCTTGTTGCAGAAGCCCTGGCTACAAACTCCGTAGGTTAATGGTGCCTCTGGAGTTGGCTGGGAGAGCTGGTTGCCACGAGCTGAGTGAGGCAGCCTCAGAGTAAGCAAGCAAGTGGGGAAGGGAGCCCAGCCAGACAGTCCATCAGCCCTTGCTGCTGGGAATGGACAGACAAGTCCCAAGCCCCTGTGGGCCAGTGTGAGGAGGCACCTCTCTTTTGGGCAGGGAGGCAACTCAGAGACCAGGGGCTGCAGCAGCGGCTGCCCAGAGGACTCCCAAGGAGAAGAGATGAGGCTGAGGGAACACTCCACAAGGGAGGGTGTTCGAAAAAGCATGAGAGGCTGCCAGCTCTGCAGGAAAGGGGTAACATAACTGGGCTCCTGAGCCCCACAGGGTTGCCACAGAAAGAATGTAGTTGGTCAAGAGAGCTGTGGACTTTAAAAGGTTGAAAACCTCTGCATTAGAAGTCCTTGAGCTAACAGGATTACTTTGTTGGATACAACCCTTAATTTGGTCATGCTGCCTGCAGGGCTTCTAAACTGCCCCCTCCTCATATTAATTAGGGGGTCTACTTCCCTACACTACTCAAGCCAACTATAGTTTTTAACCATTGACTTGTGGATAAAACTAAATGTTATACAACACCCATGTGTGCAGAATGGAACAAGGAGCTGGATAATCAAACTCTTCCAAATCAATGGAAGGGTATGCTCTCGTCTATTAAAATCTCAACCCTAGTTTGAGATGGCCCTGCAGAATTTATTATATCTCCTTTACAATTTTGTAAGAAAAATATGCTTTCCTTTTCCAGTTGCTGGTGATGTCAGTGACAGAGAATGCTCCTTAACATACATGATGTGGCACTGTTCTTCAGTTTTTCAATTCTGAGGTCATTGTCTGTATCAACTTTGGCCTGGAAACACATTGCAAAAATTGGGGTGGGGGAGAGAGAATTGATAGGATACCTCCCTGTGGTGTATTTTATGCCTCCATATCACTGAGCAGATGGGTGCTAGAGTCTAAAAATATCCAGAGGGCCATTGGTTGCTCATCTGTCTCCTGGGCCCAACCTTGAGTTTGGGTCAGCATAAGTTCTCCTCACTCTTCTCCCTCTAATGGATGAGGATAAAAATCTTAACAGCTAAGACTTTGTCAAATACTGACAAACTATTGGGACCTACCAGGAACATGTGAAAAGCCTCCTTAGATAATTTGCTAGGAATATGGAAATTCTCACAGGTTCCTTTGGAATTCTTTGGATTTATTTATTTTATTAAATTTATTCACAGCTCCCCACCAGGGCTCCTAATTCAGGCCTGCACAGGGCGTCTGCTAGCTTAAGTTTTTACTGTGGTCAGAAGAGGAGCCTGAAGGCTGGACTGAACTGAACGGAGTGCATTTAAGGGAATAGTAGGCAAATAATTCACTGTGCCTGAGTTCAACACAGTGTAAAGTCTGGTATTAAATGTGGATTTGTGTTTTTCTCATTCCTTGTAACCAGAACTTATTAAATAGAAAATCATTTTCTTATACTTGCTTTTCTCATTGCTTCATAGACATTTCACTTACACATTACTTCATAACTATGCAAAACAAATGAAGAGATAATGAGGAGAAAGAAGGGTGCGATGAAATGCAGTTGTTGGAAAATAATGTCAGACAATATAAGAATATTGCCTAAGTGTTCTTTCCTTGTTATTAGTGAGGAATCTGGTAAGGGAAACATGCCATGCTACTTTTGTGGGGAAAGGATGTACGAGAGACTCATTTAGCACAACTTTCGTGCCTCAAGAGAGCAAAGTGTCAATGTAGCAAGAATATAGCAAGTGCAGCATTTTCATGCATAACTTTGCAAAGGATGTTTCACTTCCCCTTACAATGCTGTAGCTGGACTTCTGTTGATGTCTGTTTCTGCTGCTGTGGCAGTGATTGCAACCAGGCACTCAGATAATAATAATAATAATAATAATAATAATAATAAATTTTATTTATATCCCGCCCTCCCCAGCCGAAGCCGGGCTCAGGGCGGCTAACAACAATCAAATAATCAAAAAATCAAATAATGTGGATGTGGATCAGCTTCTTCTGTGCAGCTTTATGTGACTAAATTCAAGCACATCTTTCTTCATGCACCCCTCCCGCATTGAATGGAATGAGATTTTCTGAATAGACCCATCATGTGATGCATTCCAAGCTTGGTACCATCTGCTGTCACAAACTCAGCTTGATTAAAAAAGACAGTCATTCAAGGCCATCACTTGCTGAAACCCCTTGGGACAACGGTGTTCCACTGGAATCCCTGGTGCAAAAAACAAAACAAAACATTGGAACAAAGACTGGTTGCCTGAATGCTTCCTACAGAGTACGGTATCTATGGGATGCTACAACAAAAACCAGCAAACTCAGTTGTGTGCTTAAACCAGATGCCAGAAATCTTTGGCCCTCCAGATCTTGCTAAATTACAATTTCCATTATCCCTGGCCATTAGCCATGCTTGCTGGGTAGTTCTGCAACATCTGGATGACCAAAGGATCCCTATACCTGGCTTGAACTGATGTTGTCTGGGACAGCTAATGCAGATGTTTGATAATGGCTTGGAAGCATTAGTAGTCCATAGGCTGGAGAATCAACAGCCTACTTCAACAGGTTTTATTGGGTATATTTAGGCAATACAGCATTGGTACAATATTTTACAAATTACTTCAATCCCAGTAAAGAATCTATTACTCTGCATTACACGTCACTCTCCAATCTCAGGTGTGTTTGTTTTTAAATGTTTCCTCTCTGTCCTTCCCTATGTGCATATAGCCCATATAGCCTTTTAGAAAACACCTAATGAATTTATCTTCATATTTCAGGGAGGCAACTGAGGCAGAGATTTAGTGACACCACAGTTGTGGCAGAACCAAGAAATAAATCAGTGCCTCTAAGTGGAGGACCAATGCCTTAATTACAAAGAGCAGCCATTTTTTCCGTTGTCAGCAACGCTTACACCATTTCCAACTTGGGTAAGAAAAATTAATGAAACCCTATGAACTGCCTTCCAAAGATTCTTTAGCAAGATGTAAAAGGTAATGTGACCTGACACTGCTTAATCTCAAATGCTCCTGAAAACTTTCCCTTCTGCTAAGTGATTGTGTGCTGGCTGCTTTTTCATCTAAGAAACTCATTCAATTTTCTTCCAACGTTGGATTTTTCTTCCTGTGGCTTTTCCCCCCGCTGAGTTTCCCACCTCGGGGATTTCACCGATCCTTAGACTGTTAGCCGTTTTGCTGCAGCTGAAGATATTTCATCTGTGCTACAATCAAAAGGGATGGCCTGTGTCTCGGTAATGTCTAACAATCTTTTCAGTTTAAGAGAACAGTCTGTCAACCCCAAATAGAAGGGAGCAATTTCCCCCTGATATTCTTTTTCTTTTTGGAAGGGGGAAAAAAAAAGGTCTGTTGTGAACTCAGATCCTCTCATTTGATCAGGTTCATTGCTAGCAAAAGCCTGCTGAGCTGAAATAAACATTCTGTGTGCAACACTGAGAGGGTGACAAGAGGAAAAATAAAGAATGTAAGAAGAGCCTGCTGAATCTGGCAAATGGCCCATTTAGTCCAACTTCCTGTGTTCTCACAATGGCCAACCGGATGCCTGTGGGAAGTCCACAAGCAAGATATGAGTGCAACAGTACTCTCCCTTCCTGTGGATTCCAGCATGTGGTGTTGAGGAGAAGTCTCCTGCCCATTTAATAGTTGTGTCAAAGATGGAGTCAGAGTTGTCAACAGTTCCCTAGAAGAAATCTGCATATTGTGAAATGGCAACAAATTGTTTAAGCCTGGTGGAACACTCTGCCACAAGAGATTAGGGCCCTGTGAGATTTGACATCTTTCCGCAGGGCCTGCAAGGCGGAGTTGTTCCGCCAGGCTCAGCCTGACTCCCCTTCTCTTTTTGTATAAGAACTAGTATGAAAGAGGCCTCCCAGCATTCTCACAGGCCCATATAAGAACAGCGTAAACAGTTGGGCCTGATGAACATTTACTGTTCCCAACTCTAAACCTGTGGAAAGCATAATAATAATAATAATAATAATAATAATAATTATTATTATTATTATTATTATTATTATTATTATTATTTGTACCCCGCCCATCTGGCTGGGTTTCCCCAGCCACTCTGGGTGGCTTCCAACAAAGATTAAAAATACATTAAAATGTCACACATTAAAAACTTCCCTGAACTGGGCTGCCTTCAGATGTCTTCTAAATGTCAGGTAGTTGTTTATCTCTTTGACATCTGATGGGAGGGCATTCCACAGGGCGGGCGCCACTACCGAGAAGTCCCTCTGCCTGGTTCCCTGTAGCTTTGCTTCTCACAGCAAGGGAACCACCAGAAGGCCCTCGGCACTGGACCTCAGCATCCTGGCAGAATTATGGGGGTGGAGACGCTCCTACAGGTATACTGGGCCGAGATTTTAATTTGATCCTGACTTGTTTTTAGGAGGTAATTTAATTATTGTTTGACTTAATACCAATGTTATATATTTGATGTTAGCCGACCTGAGCCCAGTCTCAGGCGGGGAGGGCAGGAGACCAATAAAAGTTGTTTATTATTATTGTTATTGTTATTGTTATTAATTATTAAAGGACAACAAATTGTTAAGCCATCTAATTTATTCTTATTGTATTGCTAGGGAGAGGTGATGCATTTGTAGGTTTTTCCATCTCATGTGCTAAAATAACTTCACCAGCCTTTTTCTGCATATCCAAGTTGACTGGGAAGCATCTTTGGCTATTTACATATTACCAGCTTTAAATGAAGCTAGGTCTTTCTGCCCATGGGTAACTTCCTGCGTTCTATAGGTGGTGGTTCCTCGGTGCCACCAGTCAAAATACCTGGCATTTTTTTCAAAATATTCATCACTTCCACAAAGTTTACAAAAGCTGGGCTATGTCATTATAGGAAGAGATGATGGATTTGCCATTGCTGATTGTTTTGTCACTTAAGCGAGCCTCGTGAAACCTGTGCTTTGATGATTATGCATCATTTTGGAACCCCCTTTTGACTTAATGTAATTGAATTGCTGCACTGAAATCAGTTTGAAGCTAATTTAGACTATTTCTAAAATCTCTGTTGCCGTTTGCATAAATCAGTGTAAGGGCATAGTCGTAAAAAAAAACAAAAAAAAAACCCAACCACCATCATTAGTTGGAAATTGCCACTTCTGAAATCAGATTAATGCTCAGATAGAAGTCCTGGAACTACAGCAGTCAAATGGAGTTCCAATTAAAAATTAGAGCTTTGAGAGTCTGGGACTACCTGCTTGCTGAGTATCTTGCTATCTTATAGATATCGATATAGATATGGAAAGTGTTATGAGTTATTGGTCATATTGAGATTAGGATAAGTAAATTGAAAATTGAAAATAAGCAAGAGAGAGTTTTAAATGCTTTTACTGCTCTTTAGTTTTACTAGATTAAGGTGAAATAGCTAGTGCCTTTTTCATAGCAAATCTGAAGTCATTTTTTGGTTACACGTCTGAGTATTTCAGCACTTTTCTATTTTAGTATCAGCGCCTCACAATCAGGTGAAGAAGTAGGGGTGGTCTTTTAGTTGCTAGCACAATATTTCCTCTACTTTCCGTCACTAACATCTGTCAGGTGCAAAGCTTCAATAAAAAATGCACAGAGCTTTAAAGGGCCTAGCAAGGCTATAAAGGATGGGAGCAAAAGCACTGTTATAATTTGTTAACATTGTGCCTTCTAAAACGTGCAGACACTGACAAGAGCAAGGTTGAGGATTTAACAGACCATGTGACTAAGGATAGGCAAATCTGTCAGTTTAAGTTTCTAATTTTTCAAAATCTTAAATTCAGATCTCTACATTGAAAATACATCAGCATCTTATTGCAAATGTCTCCCAGTGCCTACATTCAAATGCATTTTTGCCCAATACACACATTTTTGCAAAGCATTTGTGTAAGCCATTTGCCCTAATATCTGCATCTTTATGCACACTTTGCACATGCATTTTTGTACACATTACTTGGCTGGAGAATGGCATAACAACATCTGGAGAGGTGTGAATTTCAAAGGATGACTGTGCTTTAGCGCACATGTTGCTTTGGAAAGTGTGAATTGGGTAGATTGGCCTTTAAATGTGAACTGGATCAAACTTCTCTAACATCTGTATACACAGAACATGCTTTGTGTGCAGAAGATCCCAGCTTCCATTTCTGGTGTCCCCAGGTAGGACTGAAGGAGACTCATCAGATGAAGCTGGAGAGCCACTACTCCACAATGCTGAACTGTATCCACAAAATGGATGACACAATTCAGTTTTATTCAATACTAAATCAACCACAAATGCCAGCCACAACAGAAAATAATTACCAAGCAGTGATGGCATCTTCATTTGGAAGTGAGAGCTGGACCTTTCTTGCCAACCCAGGCCAGTGGCGTAGCGTGGGTTGTCAGCACCCGGGGCAAGGCAAGTAATTTGCGCCCCCTAACCCGGTAGGGGCAGAGAGCTGCGAGTGCGAGCGCGCCCCCCCCAGATGTTGCGCCCGGTGTGGCCGGCCCCCCTGCACCCCCCACGCTACGCCACTGACCCAGGCCAAAGATTCACTAATGAAAGTTTAAGACTGACACTTCAGATGCCTTAGTACCATCTTGTCTGTACCAGCACATCTGGAGCTTGTTGCATTAGATGGTTTTTTAAAATCCTCAATTAAGAGACAAGTTAGTGCTCTTAAAAATACACTTATGTACCGAAGAGCATGGGAATGGGCAGTTAAAGTACCTTACTGTTTATGAGGAGTAGAAGTTAGGGCATTCTACAGTTTCGTGTATTGTGTTCAGTTACAATGAATCTCCCATCTCTTTCAAATGCAGCCGTGGAAAGGGGGCGTAGCAAACTGGGTGTGTCTTTGTTGCTTATATGGTGTCAGGTCAGGTGCCTTTAAGTAGATCAGGTGCCTTAATGTACATTTCCCATGTTCTGGTGAATGACTGAATTTGTAAAAGGGTGCATTCCAGCATGGGGATTACTGTGGTAGTTTTCCTGGTTATAATGCTAGTGATTGTGTCCCTGTCTCTAGCATCCCTTTTACACTGCATTGCCTGTTACCTTATGCAACAGTGGCTTTTTTTATCACTATACCACAATGTCATATTAAATTTAATTTGCCCCAGTGGTCATAGTGCAGCTAAACAGATGTCATTGGACATCTCACCACCCGCATCCTTCATACACATGTGCATTTCCATTCTCCCATGAAAATGGTGAGAAAGAATTGTATGCCAGGATAAAAGGTAAAGGGACCCCTGACCATTAGGTCCAGTCATGGCCGACTCTGGGGTTGCGGTGCTCATCTCGCTTTATTGGCCGAGGGAACCGGCGTGCAGCTTCCGGGTCATGTGGCCAGCATGACTAAGCCGCTTCTGGTGAACCAGAGCAGCACACGGAAACACCATTTACCTTCCCGCCAGAGCAGTACCTATTTATCTACTTGCACTTTGACGTGCTTTTGAACTGCTAGGTTGGCAGGAGCAGGGACCGAGCAACGGGATCTCACCCCGTCGCGGGGATTCAAACCACTGACCTTCCGATTGGCAAATCCTAGGCTCTGTGGTTTAACCCACAGCGCCACCTATGTCCCAATATGCCAGGATACTGCCCCAAAATATGTCCCATGGTTTTCCAGGTTATCAAGATTGCAAATGGATTTTTCCTGGAAGAAGTTAACATGGAAATCAGTGTTAAACTCCCATTGGATTTCCCTCGATTTCCAAAACTGGCTTTTATGCCCTGTGAAAAATCACATAAATCTGGGGGGGGGGGGGTCAGATAAGGAAACACTGGGGAAATGGACGAAAGTACTGCTTGAATGCAGCCTTAAAATAAACACTGAAAGGCTTTGTTTTGTTTTTGAACCTAGAATACAGATGCTCACAGTTCATTCTAGAATATTTTGATGTGCAATTGCTGGAGTTTAAAAACACTTTCTGCTCTGCTGGCTGGAAAGAAACCAGGAAGGTCTGTTTTTTAAAAAAACCACACCCAAATACTGATGCTATGCAACCCAGAATGATTCCCTTGCAAAGGCTAATAGGTTTGTGTCTGCTGCTTTGGGCTACCCAGCTCCAAAAGATAAGGAGCAATTTCAACTTATTTTTCCTGCTAGATGGCTGACTGAGGTCATTTGGAGCCTGTGCAAGGTTAGCTTACCGCAGGTGTAATAAAGCCCAAAGCACTTATCAAAGTGGAAAGAGAGTTGAAGTCTCTCAAAATCAGTGCTCCTTTTAAGAGAGTCCTGACATAATCTGGGGCGACAGCTAACCTCAGTGAAGGGTGGTGAGAGTTAGACAACTCTGCATACCACTTTAAACAGTTGTGGCTTCCCCAAAAGAATTCTGGGAGCTGTAGTTTGTTAAGGGTGCTGAGAGTTGTCAGGTAACCCCTATTCCCTGCACAGAGCTACGTTGTCCAGTTGCCTATGAATAAGAATTGATTTTCAAACTGGTCTGGAATTGTAGCTGTTGAAAGTGGTATCATAGTGCTTTAAATGTCTAGTGTGAATGGGACCTCAGTTTGCATCTATACATATAAATTAACATGTGGAACCTTATGGGCCAGACCATTGGTCCATCTGGCAAAGTATTGCGTACACTAACAGGAAACAGCTCAGTTGGGATTATTTCCACAGGTCTACCTGGGTTTGCTGGGGTTTAAACTTGGCAAAGCTCTACCACTGAGCTATGGCCCCCCCGCTCCCCTAACAGTTTTATATGCAAATACTATGCAAGTCTGTGCCCTCATTTTCTGGCAATAAAGTGGCTGTCACCCTACTGAACACATAAAATTCATGACCAATGTGATGGGGGTGAAGACTCTTCCTCATTCTCAATTTCCCTCAAGATGACTCAACTCACATGTTAATACAGTGAAAGGAACCCCCCCCCCAAGCTGCTCATTTGTAATAGTGATGTTATTATTCACTCTTTTTCGCTCTTTGGATGGATGTTAGAAGGAGGCACTCGTGGATATAATATTCATATGAATTAGCCCTGTTGAAGAATCCTACCTTAGTAATTCATATGGGGTTGTTCTTTAAGAATGTTAGAATGATTTCAGGGCTGTTCTCATCAATCCCAGAACATTTGTATCATTCTTACAATTCTTGTAATCTACATACTAATTCAGAAAGGGCCTTAATGAAATTTGAATAGGCTAAATGAAAATGTCAAGGGCTACAATCCTATAGGTATTTAACTAGGAGTAAGCTTTGTTGAATACAGTGGGAGTTGTCTCTGAGTTAATAATGATAGGCTTGAGCTGCAAAACTAGTCAGAAGCAGATGGGTGGAGCCAGTATGTTAGTTTCCCACAGGTGGATTGCTGTTGGTTACTGGGAGGGAAGGGATAAATGGCAAGTCGGTGGGAAGGTTGACAAAGTGCAAATGCAAAAGTGCCAGATTGGCTCCACTGGTAATTTTGTGCCACACTGAACACCCCATCACCACATCCCTCCTTGTCTCAGCATCAACCCACTTACTGGGAAGATAAGTGTACTGTCTCCACCACACCTGGTGAGACACTTCTGCAACTGGTGCAATGCAGTCCTATTCATGTTTGCTTGGAAGTCCTATCTAGCTCCATGAGATTTACTTTACAGCATCCTTGAAACACTGTGCATAGTCTTAATTATGAAAATCATGCACACATTGCTGCTTGAGCTGATTTGATCCACCATAGAACTATAAAGAACTATTTTTGAATGTTCAAATAAGTTTGGGAGCAGATCAGTGGTCTACTCCAACCTTCTTAAACTTTTGAGAGAATGTTTGCTGCTCCACTTATAAGTTGAACCAAAGCATATTTACTTGTGAATAAATTCACTGATATTGAAGATCAATGAAACTTACTTCTAAGTAAGTGCATTTAGGATGTAAGTCTTGTTTTTAGCCCCCTCTTCCCATATTTTCACATGTTTTCATTAATTGCACTTATCATTGTCATTAGTCTTAATGGGTGCCTTGAAAGTTTATTTGATAAGAACTTGGAAGATCTCTATAACTCATTAATGAATAATAAAACTCAGTCTTTCAACACAAGCTTCATCTATACATGGATACAGCAATTTGCTATTCCTCTGAAACAGGCTGATTATTACTTATGTCTTTCATGTGGCACACTTATATGTAATGAAGGATAAATGGGTCAATAATTTCCCTGGCCAAAGTAGGAAAATATACCCTTGTAAAATCTGGAGCATTTCACCACCTTGTTAAAAATATAGTCATCATGAAAATACACCAGCATTTCAATGTAAATCTCTCCTAATATGCACATTATTGTTTGCAATTTTGCCTAATATATATTTTTGCAAAGCATATTTTCCCCAATATAATGCATTTTAATGTGTTATTTTCATTAATAGCTTTATGCACACTTTACATTAGTATATGCATTTTTGTAACAGGAACATCTCGGGAGCCGCATGTCCTCTACACCTGCTTTACACCTATGTATCTTGGCCACTGATGGAAAAGCTGCTTTTGGGTCTCTGGGGCTTGCTGTGACAAGAGGTACCATCCCACAACATATTCCAGTGAGCTAAGAGGCACTTTTGTCTCTTTAGCTCTAAAAATTTACAGTTGCAATATATTTTAAAGAAACCAGCTAGTTTATTTTCAGCACTGGGCATATAGAAAATCCTCCATTTTAGCCTCTAGCTGTAATAAATTGGTTTGACATGGAGTAAGATTGCGATCGCTGCATTTGAATACTGTGTAGTCTGAAAAGCACATGACAATGTTTGACAAAAGTGAAAAAGCTTCTAGTAGCACAGTTAAGTCAAAGTGGTACCTCGGGTTACAGACGCTTAAGATTACAGACACTTCAGGTTACAGACTCCGCTAACCCAGAAATAGTACCTCGAGTTAAGAACTTTGCTTCAGGATGAGAACAGAAATCGTGCAGCAGCGGTGCGGCGGCAGCGGTGCGGTGGCAGCAGGAGGCCCCATTAGCTAAAGTGGTGCTTCAGGTTAAGAACAGTTTCAGGTTAAGAACGAACCTCCGGAATGAATTAAGTTCTTAACCTGAGGTACCACTGTATAAGGAAACTATAGGAACCAACTGAAGGTGAAGACGGACATAATAGATTACTGTATTAAAATAAAAGGTGGACACATAATTGGACATACATTTACAGACACAGCAGCACATTTGGAATTTAACATAGTGTGACACTGAAGAGAAACAAATAGGACTTTTTTTCAGTTGCAATAGCCAAATTGTCTTTAGATCTGAGTCCAGGGGATTTGGGGGACACAATCTAACTTGCGTGTACTGAAACCCTGGTGTTGAAAGTTACAAGGAGAAATCCAAACCCCTGGCCAACAGCAGTGGGTCTTAGTGGAATGATGCAGGGCCAGCTCAGGATGTTTTGCTGCTAGCTGCAAAACACGTCCTCCATTGTGTGCTCACCACCCACCTTTGAACATTTGAAAGGCATCAGGTTGAGGAATGCTTCAACAGTCTAATCCGGAGGTTGCGAGTGAGGCTTTGCTAGTCCAAACAGGATTGCAGTTGACTCACCAACCTTAATTTACACCTGAGCAGCATGGGAATGACTGAGCAAAGAGCACTTTGCTAGCCCTTTAAGAACTACACTGCTCTGCTTTTCCAGGTTATCAAGCTCTGCGGTCCTTATTACATAAAACATGACACCGTTACTGCAAATATCAGCATCTTTTTCAAACAAGGAGCAACATGGCAGAGCTTTGTTCGCTGTTACAGAAGAAAATACAACATTGAAAAAATAAACAGCTTCAGAAAACAGTAGTACAAAGAGCAGCAAATACTTGCAATCTGTGTGCTTCCTCTTCTACTCCATCCTCCCCTTTCCACGTTGCAGTCTTTCAAATGGATCTTAGCAACAGAAAATGCCTGCATTGACCCTTCATGCATTTCTCCCAAAAATAATTCTAGCATGAATATAAATAAGTACTTTTGTAGTGAGGGAAACAAATTGAGGCCTACTATTAGCTGAACCACAAACAACTGTGAGGAAAAGAAATGAAGGCCTACTATTAGCTAATGTTTCAACAGAGACTCAACTGTTTTGCCCAAGCCTGCAATGGAGTTCAGGCTTGCATGTTGAGCATGCTGCTTTGTGGTAGATAGATGTGGGCAACTTACAACCATCAGGAGCAACACAGCAACGCCTGCTTTATCAGGAAGATTTTGGGCATCACATGGCAGAACAGTCTCAAACAAAGATGTGCTGTCCCAACCCCACATTCCCAGCATGTTTGCACTCCTGTCTTAGTGGCTTCTACGCTGGCTGGGTCAAGTCCGCAGAATGGAAGATGGCAGGATCCCCAAGTTACACGCTCTAAAGGGAGCTGGCTTCAGGCACCAGGCCCATTGGCAGACTAGCTCTGTGTTACAAAGATGTCTTCAAAAGTGACTTGAAAACTGGCAACATTAACCCTGCCATATAGGAATTCCTTACAGATGACCACAATGCCTGAAGAGACTCAGTCGGGTCACATATCCACATCAATGTTCACTGGGAAGAGCACAGAAAGAAGAAACACCATGGTATACCTGCATCAGCACAACCAGATGCCTTCATCTGCTCCACCTTCAATTAAACATGTCTCTCCCATATCGGTCCCTGCAGCCACAGCAGAAACTGTAACTCTCCAGTGGTTTGACGTCGTCCCCAAAGGCACACTCTTCAAATGTCTCCTGAGACAGATGGATGCCAACCCCCAAAGTTCCCATTGTGAAACATCAACCTACCATAGTGGCCTATCCATGTAAATTAAATAATGACCAGCCATCCACCATGATGCTGTCAGAAATGAAATAACTGTTCCCACTCAATAGCCCTCAAATGTTGTTTCACTCCTCTTCATGGCAGGATCAGCCACAAAGAGAAACGGTTTCTGGGCTTAAAACCAAGTGGTGATCCAATAATAGATGCATCAACTAAACTGCAATTTCAGGTGCATATTGACCAAGAAGAGTGTAGATACAGGGAGGGGAAACCAGATGTTGCTGGGCTTTAGCTATCTTTGACCAGGCTAGCTAGGGCTACTGGGAGTGTGAATCCAGCAATATATGAAGGACCAGAGAGGTTCTCGGATTAATTTATAATTCAGTGTTATGGTTCTTAATAAGAAGTTCAATATATCATAAGTTTCAACAGGAAAGAAAATAGCTCACATTCGGTGACTGGTCCTTTCCTTATAAATGCTCTAGTGTCCCTGATTAAGGTTTTTTCTTTTTAATATTACTGCTTACCAGTGTCCCCAAAGGAATACTATTTTATTGTGAATCATAGCAGGCTTTCAGTTTTCACATGAATCACAGCAGGGCTAGGGCACCTAATAGCTGTGACTAGCTCTGGGAAAGTGTTTCCCATATTATATATTATTTTGCTTTCCACATTCTTTGTTAAACTCTGGCTCCTTAATGGTAAATTAATACAGACCAACTAAAGTAATTTGAGTAAGTGTACATTAATATCGCTAAATCAAAAGAGGATTTGGCAGTGTGAGTTGAGTTCTTGAGGCTGGGGAGATGTGTGGAATCCAAAACGTCAGAGATCTCCTGGCAGTTTTCTAACTTCCTTTTCATTCCTAGCATCTTTTTCTTCTTATTCTTCTTCCTTTTTGAGGGGGACAGATTCAAAACAAAAATAGTCTTTTATTCCAATTAAGGCAGGGGGAGGCTTACCTGGGGTGAGGGCTGTCTTGTTTGCTGACCAACCACCGTGGCTTTACCTGTGATACAGAGTTAATTAAGTAAAGCTTTTTTTTAATTAAACAAAGCATAGTTCATTTCAAAACAGGTTTGTTCTTAAGGAACTTTTGACAGGGTTGTTGCTACCTCTCTTGAATGGGGGTGAGCTTGCCACACCCCACTTCCTTTAGGGCAGGCATAGGTAAACTCAGCCCTCCAGATGTTTTGGGACTACATCACCATGATCCCTAGCTAACAGGACCAGTGGTCAGGGATGATGGGCATTGTAGTCCCAAAAAATCTGGAGGGCCGAGTTTGCCTATGCCTGCTTTAGGGGATGCCTTGGGTGGTTTATCCCATGTGAAGAGCAGAGTGGACAATCTGTTGCCAGGCTTCTCAAAAGGCTGCACCCTAGACTCGCCTTTCTTTGTTTCAGTGACCTTTATAGTGTGGACTTTCCTAGCTGCCTTTCTGGGGCTGAGTAGGAATTTGAAGGAGAGTCCTGATTGACTTTAAAATCCCTACATGCCATTTTGAAATACAGGCTCTGAGGTTACATTTTTGAGGGGTCTTGCTTTCCAGGGATCAGAAGGAAAATGTGTTGCCATTTCCCAGTGATGGACAGCTGCTTGTCTGTGTTGATGCACTTGGGTAGTTGCTCTAAAGACTATTGAATATTATTACATCAAGTACAGACTATTTATTAAAGCTTAGTCAAGGCTTTGATTTCAATCCATGGCTGTTATTGTGCCGCAGTGCAAATGGGAAGAGCCAGTGCATGATATATTCCCCAGGCAAGACAATTTTTGAAGTTCCAGATGGATGACACATTAATTAACTTCGTTTTCTTCATCTTCTCAACTGAGAAGTATACCTTTTCTTCCCTTAGAACATTCAGCTGCAATTCGAAAGCAGCCAGCTGCAAATAATACCATGAAAAACTGTGGCTTAGGTGTTTCATGGTGTGACTGATGTTGCGCTTTCTATTCCAGATGGAAGTCTGCAGTCTCATTTCTCTGATTTGCCCTATACTGTGATATGCTATTAAGTACAGGATAAGGCTAGGCCATAGCCATGGGAAATGAACACTACTGGACTAACTGAGTATATTTATAGCCCCTTTCTTTGAAATCTCCTACCCGCTTGAAGATCTGTGTGGTGGACATTCATTTGGTATAGCTTTTCATTGAATCATTGATCGCAAAGACCACAGGACTCTTGGATTTATACTGCCCCCAAAGAGCAGGACTAGCCATGCATGTGCCTTTGACTTAGACACCCATCACATGCCATAACACAGAGAAAGTGCCAGGATGTCTCATCTAATATAGATACAAGAAACATTAGCAGGAAGATTCGCTGTGATTCATCCCAAGGTTCAAGGAAGTACACATTTCATGTTGAAAAAGTCCCATATTTAGCAGGAAATGGTGTGCAAATTGATGCTAGCAGAATACAGGTTATCTCAATATACCACAAGGATTTTCAGAAATGTTGAATTTTGTGGGAATCTTTCTCAAGAAAAACTTGCAGTGAACATAGGGTACAAAATTTGGTCAAGGAATTTGAAAAGCTGACGCAACTAATAACAATAACAACATTTAATGCACTGAAATGTTTTTATGAAGGACAACCCAAAATGTCAACAGGTGCCCTGGGGGGGGGGGGAAGCAGATAGAATGTGGGACGTTGAAAGAGGAAACTTGCCTAATTTGCACTCCTGAAACAATACATGAACTGAAATGCAGTTATCCTTCAAAATTCACACTTTTCTTAATTTTGTGATACACATCTCCACCCCTGAAAATGTGTACAAATATATCATGGGGAAGTGTGCAAATTAGGCAAAATTGCAAACCAAATGTGTACATTGGGAGAAAGCCACACTAAAATACTGGCATGTTCTTGTGATGACTTAAAAAATGCATACTGGTGCACAAATGCGATGAACTAAAGTTAAGATTTGAGAAAGTGGGAGTGATCAAAATGGACCGATTTATCCTTCTCTTGCCAACGTGCTCAGAAAAAGAAGTTTTTGCTTCAATTTTTTGCTGCACTAAAATGTTGTGTCTTCATCTATGAAAGGCCAGTTGTCAAAGGAACTGCCCATAAACTTCTGGTTTCTTTTGATAACAAGAGAGCTGGCAGGCATTTCTCTTAGTTTCCAGAGACTCTGTTTTCCAGCTTCAGCAATATGGAGTATAAAACAGGAGAAAGATCTGGTAGCAGGCGACACATTATCCAGGACATTTGACAGCACTCCTCGAGAAAATTATGACAAAATTGACTTTTCCTCAACTTGAAAAAGAAAAGGCGTACAGGCACAATATATATATATAAAAGAAATGGAAAGAATTCGCAGAAGCCACAGCAAATGGCATCATCCAACAGCAAGTAAATGAAAGGTAGCCTGCTAGCCAGGTTACTACATACAGTACCTGCCTCGTATTTTAAATTTAAAACAGCACTGTCTGTAATTGATGGGAAATTGTTCCAAGGTGATAGGCTGGGAGTGCCCCAAATGGCATGCTTCAGAGAACACATGAGGGACATCTGGACATTGAAAATTGTAACACAAGAGCCAACAATGTGCTGCAGTGGTCTGAATGAATCTGCATATTGGGCAGATGGTAAAAAGGTGACCCATGCCAGAAATGCCAGCCTAGGCCCATGTGGATAAACAGTGACAAATTAGAGGCATGTACAAACTGAGTGGTGACATCTTTATGCACTCTGGCAAATATTACCTGTAGGTTTAAAAAGCAGCAGAGAGTCTTGTGGCACCTTAAAAGACTAAGAGATTTATGGCGACATTAGCTTTCATGGACTGGACAATGCTTCATCAGATGAATGAAGTGTTATCAGTTGGAAAAGATATCACTAGAGGGACTCGAAAACTAAAACTAATCCAGAATGCAGCAGCTAGACTGATGACTGGGAGTAGCTGCTAGGACTGTATAACACCAGTTCTAAAGGACCTTCACTGGCTCCCAGTATGTTTCCGAGCACAATTCAAAGCGTTGGCCTGACCTTTAAAGCCCTAAATGGCCTTGGCCCAGTATACCTGAAGGAGCATCTCCCATAGTTCAACCCAGACACTGAAGTCCTTCTCCGAGGATCTTCTGGTGGTTCCCTCACTGTGAGAAGTGAAGTTGCAGGGAAGCAGGCAGAGGGCCTCATTGGTGCCCTCCTGTGGAATGCCCTTCCATTAGATGTCAAGGAGATAAAGAACCACACAACTTTTAGAAGACATCTGAAGGCAGCCCTGCATCAGGCAGTTTTTAATGTATGATATTTTATTGCATTTTTATATATACTGGAAGCTGCCCAGAGTAGTTGGGGAAACACAGCCGGATGGGTGGGGTATATTTATTAGACCCAAATGAAGCAGAACGCCTCATGCAGTTTCCTCTCAAGGAACAGGGGTGAGATCTCATATGACTGAGATTGTACTACAGGCTTGGGTTGCCTCTAAAAGGTTGCCTCTGAACTCTTCATCTTCAGCATCCCAGCAACTCACCCTTTGAGCAATGCAGGCTTTGCCAGTTGCCATTCAGGGCTGAATGGGAATTTCTTTACTACATTCTGATTGGCTTTGGGCATACTCCCCCTGCCCGTGCACCATACTTCTCTGAATTCAGTTGGATTGTGGTGGGTTTGGGTTTTGATCTGGCTGCATGGTGTGGGCAGGTAAGTGGTTTAAGACACTGCTTCTCAAGCTATTTGATGTGACGGACTGGCATTCCCCCCCCCCCCCGCCCGTGTGCCCACCCAACCCAAGCTGTGGTGGAGTCACTGCAGACTGGAAGCCAATGGCAGATCCTCCAAGTGTCCCTATTTTCCAGGGATGTCCCTGATTTAGAGAAGCTGTCCCAGTTTCTGTTTTGTTCCTGGAATGGCCTACTTTTCCTTAGTTTGTCCCTGTTTTCATTGGGGAAATGTTGGAGGGTATGGAGTTATTTGACCCCCGAGCTGTCTGAAGGCAATCCTGTTTAGGGATGTTTTATGTTTTATTATATTTTTATATACGTTGGAAGCTTCCCAGAGTGGCAACCTAGTAAGATGTGTGGGGTATAAATAGTAAAATGATCATTATGGAATGGGACGTCCCTATTTTCATCAGATAAATGTTGGAGGGTATGCAATGACTTGCAGTCCAGCAACAGTCCATGGACTGCCACTTTGAGTACCACTTAATTAGAGCATGGTCAACAACTTGAGGCATGCTGGGTGCAGACCTATTGTTGACTGGCTTGTGGGACCTCTTGGTCTGGTGCTTTCAGGGCCTGGCATATGCCACCTGCTGAGAACTGAGCCATGGGGGGGGGGTGGCACTGATCAAGTCACACACCCCTGGCTTGCCTTTACAGGAAGTGCATAGTTGCCTCCCATCATGCCACCTTGGGGAGATTGGCCCTTTGCTGCAGTCAGGAGTTTTTCTGCTTGCCTGGGTGGGTATTATCTGTCTGCATTTGTTGTGTGAGATTGTCTCAAGGTCTTCCTTGTTATGCTTCTATAAACATAACCTTTTAACCGGTGCTTTTCTTCTAGAAAAAAACGGTGCTGTTACATCATACCGTTGAGTATCCCCAGAAAAAAAGCACTGCTTTTACCAATTCCTGTTCTCAACTCCTTGTTCAGGGTGTGAGGCAAGGAGTCCTCAAACCTATTTCTATGTTACATAAACACATGGATGCAACAAAAATAACTGAAAAACTCTGGCAGGAGTCCCCACCACCAGGGCACGAGGTGCCTTTTCTCAATTGATAGGACCCCAGCTAAGGTATTTCACATCCTTTGCCCAAGGGATGCTTGCTACATGGTTGAAAACCCCTGGGCAGCATCCTCTGTCTTGGTCCCCCACATCCCACCCTCAGGCACTTGCCTCTTTCTTTCTTTTGTCTTATGCAGAATACAAATTAGCAAATTTGTTCTATATGGTGTTTCTATGATTCTATATGGTGTTTCCTGCTTGGCAGGGGGTTGGACTCGATGGCCCTTGTGGTCTCTTCCAACTCTATGATTCTATGATTCTAAATGAAATGGAGACCTCTTTCTTTTCTCTCCATTTCTAGTTATGCTTGCTGTGTGTGGTAGTTATAGCATATTTCTTTAGAACTACACCGTGTAACAATGTCAGGAGAGAAAAGCCACTCTGAAATGTTAAAAGGACTACAGTGTGCCAAAAATGTGCCAAGTGAATATCTGTTCTGTAGGAGGGCGAGGGGGGAATTAATTGGTAGCCTGTTTCTCAAACAGGTTTTTGTGACACCCCGTCTCTATTCCACACACGATGTGTGCATAATATTTTATGACTGGAGCACTGCATAGATTTACATAATGTGTTTTTAAGCGAAAGAGCTGCCGAGGCACTGATGACAATACCTTGCGATTATATCTTCTCTTGCTGTCAATTATTCTTAAAGCATTCCAATGCGTGAAGCTTTAGGTCAATATAATGAATTTCAAAGTGACAACCAGGTACGAAGAAGCATTATCGCTGCGGGGGGCTTAGAAAAAGGGAGTATTTTTCCTTTTGCCCTTTTCCTCCTCCTAAAAGGAATGTTCCTCTAATCGTTATTTTCTCTTAGGAGAGTCCTTTATGCACATTTAATGTGGAATCACGATGGAAATCTTTACAAGTCCATGGGCTCTCATCTTCCACTTTGGTGGATAACGATGAAGGGAGGAGGAACTTGAGTTTAATTTTTAATAAGACACGAACACAATGAAACGAGAAGCTAGAGGCGAGAGTTGCTTACAAGTATTTGATAAGATGGATTTTAGTCTCATCATGTACAGTGGCAGTAAATGTCACTTGGTGTGTATTTTCCCCAGGATTTTCTTGTACACACACATATTTGACTCTATTAACAGGAAACATGGTGCTTAGTTGTTTTCAGCTTAAGAATAATTTTATTTATTCATACACTCTCAGAAACCACATAGGTGCGCTATGCGAACATGAATACAGAAGCTCAGAGAAAGGAAGATGCATTTCCTTGAGGCATGCTACTTCATATATATCTGACAAGGTCAATGCAATGCATTTCTAAGTGACAATTTAGTGGGTTCATTTGGGGTTTTTGTGTATTTGGGGTTTTTAATAGTGTTATGAGTTGGGAGGGGGCGTGGGCTGTATGCTGAGACCTGATACTTGCCCCCCCCCCCTAATTATTGGAATAGCCAAGCTAGCTTCCTGGTAGGTTGATGGGCCATTAAGGGGAACAAAGGAAGGGACTCTGTGAGAGACAGCAAATGGGTGGGGCCCCCTCCCTGACTTCGTGGATAGTTATAAGGACAAAGTCAGAGTTGAGAGTAGAGAGACTTCCGGGGGCGGCGCGAACGGCAATGGCGGTCCTCTTGTGACCGGGAGAGGAGGCTCCGCAGACATCGGGTCGTCCGCTACGGCGAAGCGGAGACCCATTTCGGAAAACCACAGGCGGCAAGAGCCTGTGGTCTTGAGGCTCGGTGGGCGCCTAAAGCGACCCTCCAAACGTCAAAGGAACCCCGTAAGGGGCTCCGGAGCGTGGAGGGGGGTTGCGGCGCTGTGAGCCGTTTCGCAATCTGCGGAGCGAAGCCGCGCTGCTGCTGCCGGTGAGCGCTGATCCCTTTTCCTGTCAAATTCGGATTCGGAACTAAAATCAACTTACTTGTGAGTAAAGACTGAATCACTTGAAATTAGAGACTTTAAATTAAAAGATTTGAACTTGGCTGAACTTGGCTGAGAGCGGAGAGACGTGGAAACAGGAAGTCCGTCTTCCGCTGCCATTGAACTTGAAAAAGCAAATAGCTGGAGGAGTGGAGGCTGAAAAAAGAGCCTTTAAACTTTATGGATCTAAGCACCCACTGAACCTGCAATCTAAAGTAAAGATTCTAACTTAAAGATTTGGAATTATTATTTGTATTTGACTTTCCTCCTTTTATTGGATTACAATTAAAAGGTGAAACCCAGGGTCCGGAGCTGCCTGAGTTTTGAGAGACTGAGCTGTCAGTACTGCAGATTTGGATACTGTATATTGGAACTTGCAACAATCTGAGGGTATTGAGACCTTCTAATTTGAAACATTTCTTTGGAGACAAGTAAGCACTGTTTGTAACAAAGTGATTATTAATATCAACTCTGCTAAATATTTGTATCTGAAGGTTCCTGGATATTAAATTAGACTCTGAAAGACATTTTAAGCTCCCTCTAGAGGATTGGATTAAAACAGTGACTTTACATTTACTTTCGATTCCCTGGTTGTTTGCTTTCTCTGGGCCTTTCTATTCCCATGGGAATAACTCAGTGTGACCTTGACTGATAGATAACGTTGGAATGAGTGGCACAAGAAGAAGAGGAAGAGTTAGACAAACTTTGACAACTCTAACCTCAGCCTCACAGACACGCAGATCATCTGTACCTACTTTGCCTTCAGAAGTAGAAGTAGAAGAAGTTGCCTCGTCACAGGCAAAAGAGGGAGAGGGAGAAATAGAGCAGTTACAATTGGAAGATATGGCCTCAGGAGCATCTGCTTCTGTTTTAGATAAAATTTTTGAAAAATTGGAAGCTTTGGACAAGAAAGCAGATGAGCAATCAGCAAAGATTGACAAAAATACAGAATGCCTAAATAAATTAACTGTACAAGTGGCACAGAACACACAGGCAATTGGACAGTTAACGGAGGCCACAGCAGAAAATCGGAAATTGGCTGAGGATACCAGACAAAAATTAGAAAATTTAGAACAAGAGGTAAGACCACTCACCAAACAAGTTGGGGAACATCAGACTTATCTTTCTATGATAGAATTGCGAAATCGTGAGAATAATTTGAGGATTAGGTCGCTACAAGAGGCAGAAGAAGGAAATCTAGCTGAGTTTTTGACCAAAGAATTCTCCAAGTTCTGGAATTTGGAGGAAAAGGACTTTAAAATTGTGTCAGCTTTCAGACTTGGAAGATTTATAAAGAAGGAGAGGCCCAGAGACTGTTTGATAACATTGAGATCAAAGGAGGAAAGGGACAAGATTTTGGGCCTACACTACGGAAAGTCACTGGAGGTTCTGGACAGAAGAATTGAAATTTACAAAGACATTCCAAGACAACTGTTGGACCTTAGAGCCGCCTACTCTGAACTTGCCAAATTATTAAGGAGCAACGCAATTCCATTTAGGTGGGAATTCCCCCAAGGAATATCTTTTACCTTTAGAGGGAGAAAGGTTAAAATCAGAACATCGGAAGAGAGAGACAAATTTCTGTCTACACACGGAGAGGACCTTCAAAAAGGAATTTAACTACCTTCTGGGCCTGGGGCAACGCCAGTACCAACACCAGCACCTGGGGAACCTGAAGATTCTGTGAACAAGATACCACCCCTGGAGAAATAACCAGATTAATTCAGGATGTCTCTGCAACTGTTGAGCTGGAATATTAATGGTTGTAACATTCCGGAAAAAAGGAAGAAAATATTTCACATATTAAAAAAAGAACAATTGGACATTATTTGTCTACAGGAAACACATGTGACGAGGCTCCATAGAAAAGTGTTAATAAATAAAAGATTGGGCCAGGAATTTATATCGTCGGACAAAGTTAAGAAGAGAGGTGTGGTGATATATGCGAAAGAGAGCCTGTCACCTAAATTCTTATTTAAAGATGAACATGGAAGAATTTTGGCAATTGAGATACAACATCAAGGAGAGAAATTGTTGATATTAGGAATCTATGCACCCAATGAAGGGAAATCGGAATTTTACAAGAAGCTGCAGGAGACAATGCTGGATTATCTGGACTACAACAACATCATAATGATGGGAGATATGAATGGGGTAGTATCAACTAACATGGACAAGTCACAAAGCCAAAATGTTACAAAAGACGGCAGACTACCTAAAACTTTCTTTGAAATGACAGACAATATGGATTTGATTGACATTTGGAGGACAAAGAACCCACTAGGAAGAGAGGGAACATTCTTTTCTGAAGCCCAACTGACCTGGACAAGAATCGACCAAATATGGATATCTAGAGGCCTGGCACCTAAGGTCAGAAAAGTGGAAATCTGCCCAAAGACCTGTTCCGACCATAATGCAGTAAAAATGGACATGACACTACTACCAACTGGATCCTTTAGATGGAAGATGAATGACAATTTGTTCAGAGATCAGGAAATTACCAAGAAGGCCCAAAAAGTTTTGAAGGATTACTTTGAGATAAATATGAATACTACGGTGGAAAAAAGAATCGTCTGGGACGCAAGTAAAGCCGTAATGAGGGGATTCTTGATACAACAGAATGCAGTAAAGAAAAGAACACAAAATGAGAAAAAAGATAAAATCTTGGATAAAATAAAAGAATTAGAGAAGAAGTTAAGAGTGAATCCGAAGTCACAGCCAACTCTGAGAGAAATTAAACTTTATCAAACACAATATTCTAAACTGATAAATCAGGAAATTGAATGGAAGGTTAAACTAATGAAACAAAAAACGTTTGAGTCGGCGAATAAATGTGGAAAACTGCTAGCTTGGCAGTTGAAGAGAAGACAAAGATTAAATACGGTTACAAATTTAGTGGTTGAAGGAAAAAACATTCAGAATCCGGTGGACATTAGAAAGTGTTTCCAGAGATACTTCAAAAAACTATACACCCAAGGGCCGCAAGACGAAGTTGAGATTAAACAATTTTTGGCAAAAAATGGACTATCTAAATTGTCACAAGAAAATAGGATAATCCTGAATTCTAAAATAACACGACAGGAGATTGAACAAGCCATTCAGAACATGCAACTGGGCAAATCTCCAGGGCCAGATGGGCTGACCTCCAAGTACTATAAGACATTAAAAGACTATTTGATACAACCTTTGATGGAGGTCAGCAATGAAATTATGGAGGGGAAGAGGGCTCCGGAGTGGTGGAAGGAAGCGTTTATCACATTAATACCAAAGTCGGAAGCTGAAAAGACACAACTTAAGAACTACCGTCCCATTTCCCTTCTAAATGTGGATTACAAAATATTTGCAGACATTTTGGCAAGTAGATTTAAAAAAGTTTTAAATGAAGTAATCCATAAGGACCAGGCAGGCTTTCTCCCAGGTAGACATCTGTTTGCCAATACAAGGAACATTATTGACATTTTGGAACTTTTGCAAACAGATATAAACACAAAAGCAGTTTTAATCTTTATAGATGCGGAGAAGGCCTTTGACAACATCTCCTGGAAATTTATGTTGGGAAATTTAAAAGAGATGGGAGTGGGATGGGGTTTTGAGAATGGGATTGAAGCGATATATTCAGAACAGAAAGCTAAACTGATAGTTAATAATGTGGTTACAGAAGAGTTTAAAATTGAAAAAGGAACACGACAAGGTTGCCCTATATCCCCTTTGTTATTTATTTCGGTTCTGGAAGTGCTATTGAATATGATTAGAGGGGATCGGTTGGTGGAAGGAATTCAGGTCGGACAGAAACAATATAAATTAAAAGCTTTTGCAGATGACTTGGTCTTGACCCTGCAGAAGCCAGAGCCTAGTACGAAAAGAGTATTACAACTGATTAATGACTTTGGTCGGGTGGCTGGATTTAAATTAAATAAACAGAAAACTAAGGTTTTGGGGAAAAATTTGACAGATACAGAGTCAGAACGGTTTCAGAAAGAGACGGAACTTAATGTGGTTAAAAAAGTAAAATACCTAGGGGTAAACATAACAGTAAAAAATCTAAGTCTATTTAAGGACAATTATGAAAAATGCTGGGCAGAAATTAAGAGAGACTTAGATAGTTGGTCAAAATTGAAACTTTCTTTGTTAGGCCGAATTGCTGCTATCAAGATGAATGTATTGCCAAGGATGTTGTTTTTATTTCAAACACTTCAGGTTTTGGACAAGACGGAGTGCTTTCAGAAGTGGCAGAGAGATATTTCTAAGTTTGTCTGGCAGGGCAAAAAGCCCAGAATTAAGTTTAAGATATTAACTGATGCAAAACAAAGAGGGGGCTTTGCCCTGCCAGATTTAAAGTTGTATTATGAAGCCGCAGCGTTCTGCTGGCTAAAAGACTGGCTACTTCTTGAAAACACTGATGTGTTAGATTTGGAAGGGTTTAACAATGCTTTTGGATGGCATGCATATTTATGGTATGACAAGGTTAAGGCAAATAAGGCCTTTAAGAACCATATTGTCAGAAAATCACTGTTTAATGTCTGGACAAAATATAAAGACTTGCTGGAAAACAAAACCCCAAGGTGGCTCTCACCTTTGGAAGCTAAGGCCCGAAAAAGACCCAATATGGAGGCCAAATGGCCAAAATATTGGGAAATTCTAGAAAAAGATGGAGACAACTGGAAACTGCAGAGTTTGGAGAAAATGAAGGATAAAGTGCGAGATTGGTTACATTACGCTCAGATTAAAGAAGTTTTTAAAAATGACAAGAAATTAGGGTTCCAGGTGGAGAAATCGAAAATAGAAACAGAATTGTTAGAACATAAGAGTAAGGTACTTTCAAGGATGTATAACTTGCTGTTAAAATGGAACACACAAGACGAAATGGTTAAATCGGCTATGATAAGGTGGGCGCAGGACATTGGGCATAATATTATGTTTGAGGACTGGGAAAGGTTGTGGAGTACTGGATTGAAATTTACTGCATGTAACGCTTTGAAAGAAAACGTAATGAAAATGATATATAGATGGTATATGACCCCAGTCAAACTTGCAAAAATTTACCACCTGACTGACAATAAGTGTTGGAAATGTAAAGAGTGTGAAGGAACATTCTTCCACCTCTGGTGGACTTGCCCTAAAGTGAAGGCGTTCTGGGAAATGATTTACAATGAACTGAAAAAGGTATTTAAATATACCTTCACTAAGAAACCAGAGGCCTTTCTTTTGGGTATTGTCGGCCAAGGGGTGGTAAAGAAGGACCAGACATTTTTTATGTACGCAACAACAGCAGCAAGGATACTACTCGCAAAGCATTGGAAAGCTCAAGATCTACCCACACTGGAAGAATGGCAGATGCAACTGATAGAATACATGGAACTGGCTGAGATGACCGGCAGAATTCGTGACCTGGGAGAAGAGAGGATTGAGGAGGATTGGAAGAAATTTAAGAATTATTTACAAAAATATTGCAATTTGAGTGAATGCTAAATAGGATGCTAGATCAAAATAACTGAGCACCACTAATTTAGATGATTTTAAGAAAATAAGTGAGATTGAGAAAATACAACTCTTTTTGAGAACTAGAAGATTATGAAACATAGAAGGGATATAAGAATGTAAATAAGATAATAAATTGCTGACAAAATGTTATAACGATGAAAGTGGGAGCGGGAGATGTGAGGAAGTCCAAAGAAAATGTGAAATTATGTTAAGATATATGTTACATTGTTTATTATGTTTATTTCTATTGTAAAACCCAATAAATTTCTATAAAAAAAAAAAAAGAGTTGAGAGTAGAGAGTTTGGAGTGGTGTGAGCTAGAAGCAAAGCAGCAAGCTGGGAGTGGAGAGAGACAGAGTCTTGTTTGATTTCTGTTTGAATCCAAGGCTGTGGCTTATGAGGGAAGCAAGACCCTCTTGGGGTGTTAATGTTGTGAACCCCTCCATTGTAGGCTAAGGTTATATATGTGCATAAATAAACCATAAAGACATCGCAGTCTCTGCTGTACTGCATCGCTCAGAGGGATGGCATGCAACAATATTATGTATGCTGCATGATACGAATTACTTCATTGGCATTTTAAATTCAGTTTATATTGTGTGTGTTTCTTACACAGAAACCCAGCGTTGATAGAGGCCTTGTATTCCAACCTCCTGCTTGATGCAAGAAACCTGAAGCAAGAACAGCCTGAGCAGCCTCTTCCTGAACCTCACCAAAGAGAAGTCCACTCTTGCTCAGGTAATTGTTTCCATTGTTGAACTATGCTCACTGCTAAAATTTCTCCTAAATTTCAAATCAAGTCTACCCTCCTGTAACTCTAAGAAATCTAGCCCTAGACTACAGAGATCAAACCTTTGCCCTTCTATGTAGGACATTATTACAAGTATTTGAAGAGTGCTTTCATGCTCATCCTCATTCTTTTTTTCCTCCAGGCTAAGCATACTCCGTATACTTGAGCATCTCTGTTCTCCTCCTCCTCTTCCAAAACTGTTCTAATTTTGTCACATCCTTCTTAAAGTGCAGTGGCCAGAACTGGACACAAGACACAGGACTCTAGCTAATGCAGAATAAAGTGGTTCCATTACAGTACTTCCCATGACTTGAAAACTGCATCTAAAATTGCACTAGCCTATCTTTTTACAGCTACAAGACACTGCTGATTCATGTTCAGCTTGTGACTGAATGCAATCCCAAGATCCTTTTCACATATACTACTGTCAAGCCAGGTATACAAGGTGTACAACAGCTCTGTTTGTGGGCCAAAAAACAATGTGAACTGGAGTGATGCTCCCAGAGTCTAAGCACTTTTCCAACACTGTTTTCCAACCAGCTGTCAAGCCATCTGATGGTGTTATCAGCTAGCCCTCATTTAAGTTGCTAGTTAACCAAAATATCATAGGCAATTTGGGCAAATGCTCTGATAAAATGAAGAAAAATGACATCCACAGCATTCCCACAATCCCAAGTGAGTAACTTGATAAAAAAGAGAGAGAAACCATTGGCCTTGTAGGGCTTCTTCATTGACAAATCCACGCTGGCTTCTCCCAATCACTGCCTTGTTGTCAATATACTTGCAGATGGAAAGCTTCATAATCTGTTTTGGTATCTTCCCTATATCGACTGCCCTGTATTTTCCTGGATCTTCCTTTTGGGAGATTGGGATATTTTTGCTGTCTGCAGTCCTGGGACCCTCTGCTCATTCTCCAGACGTCTTTATAGATGATAGGCTGTGGTTTTGAGAAGATATCTCTGGGGAATTATTTTTGAAATGAAAACAACAATAACATGCCTTTAATCAGAGGTTGTCAATGTGATCCCCCCCATGCATTTGTTCAACTCCATCTCCCATAAGCCCATCCAGCATGGGATGATGGGAATTGTAATCCTACAACACCTGGAGTTTTAGACCAATACATTGGCTACCACTGCCTATACTAAAGTTCTCAGGTATTATTAAACATAGGAAGCTGCTCTATACAAAGTCAGATGAGTGGATACCCAGCTCAATATTGTCTACACTGATCGGCAGCTGCCTTCCAGAGTTTCGATATCTGGGGATCCTGGGAACGGAAATTGTGGCCTTCTGAATGCAAAACATTTGCTCACCAACTAAGCAATGCTTTCAGAACAGTGGATTTAAGCCACCCCATGATTTGGCATGGGAAAATACATTTTCAAAAAGGGTGTAAAATTGTGCCCATTTTTATGCTCAAGCATACACCTTATGGCCTCAGTAATCACACTGCATTTTCTTAACCCAAACCCGGCATAATAGTGATGTTAATGAGAGCAGAGCAGCTGCACCTATTTATACTGTTCTCCTCCTTCTAATGTTAGGCTAAAATTATTTGTCTGATAAAAGTGCACATTCATACTGCAGAAGTTACAGTTAAATGAGTATTAACTGCCTGTTCCCTTGTGGGAGGCTTGTTTGGTATTCTCTCTACATCCCAAATTGGCAACAATCTCCATGAAAGGCACTGAGATCTTCATTCGCATGGTTTTGAGAAAGCTGAAAAGAAGCTCTCAGAGTTTAGCACGAGCAACCCCTTCCCGGTTACCTCACAGAGTGTTTGGGTATCTGTGGCTGCTACGCTTCATCAAAGCAGCTTTTCATATACACCAAGAACTGACAGGAGTTCTTTGTCGGGGACAGCATCCTTGCTTACCTGAATCATGAGTAGGGAGGATGGAGAAATTTTGCAAAAATCAAACATGAATGTGAGCTCTGCAGCAGCTTGCTCATTTGCCTACCAGGTGAGCATCAGTGATCTTTATTGATACTGGTTTACAAAATCCACACAAAATTAATGGCACTGTTTTTGAACCCAGTACTCTGTTCGTTGTCATTGTTTTGGAGTTGCTGTCAGATCAGCTCTGCAAAAAATGTGTATTCCTCTGAACTCTGCTCCACTGAGGTGATGCTGGTAGGCGTTAAAATTCAGTGCTGTTTCTTATCCTACCTATAAAGCCCTCTATTACATGATAGTGGGGGGGAGGGAGGGAGGGAGGGGTTAATGGGTGTAAGCTAGTAATGTTTAATGGTAGTAGATTTAATAGGAAATGCATTTTAAAAGAAAGAATGATTCTCTGAGCTTTTCAGAACCATTGTTGTACAAAAAGGTGTGTCAGCTTCACTGTTGCAAAACAACAAGGAACAATCCAGCCAGCACAGTTCACCAAGGCTCTGCATCATTTTATTGTGTGTTTGTGTGGGGTGTGGGGAATGTAACCACAACCATGTACTTTGTGTCCTTCCTTTCACTACCATCAGTGAGCATCATCCCGTCCATCACGCCTGCTGGAACACACACAAAAAAATGACCAATTTAAAAAATACTGCTGTTCTCTCTGCATTTTGCAGCAATTGCCCTTGCGAACTTTTCTTCTGCATGTGGCCATTCACAGCTATGAAAAAGGATGGTTATGGGAGATGGCTGGATTTGTTATTGTGTTTCAGGGGAGTCCTCCCCACCCACCCACAAGGATGTCTTGCTGATGATCTGTGTCATTTACACACAGACAATTGTTTTAAATCTTTTGTCTCCCCACCCAATGTAAATAAATCTGAAAGTAAAACTGCCTGGGCGCTATGGCTACTTGATGATGGCCAATGAATAACAATAGCAGTACTGCAAATAGGGGAATATATAGGGATGTAATGGCATCTGTTTTGTAGCAGCTGATCACGCCATCGTCAGGGGAATAGAAAACAACACTCTTATTTTCACAAATCATCGTACCAGGGCTGATCATATGAATTTAACAAAATGCAAACCACAGTGGATCAAGTTTGAATAATGATATTGCGATCGAAAGATGAACAGGTACAGAGAGCAGGGGGCTACATCCCTAATCGCGAGTCACTTTAAAGGGGAGGGGGCTGCTCTCTAAACAGAATTCCAGCTATTAAAAAAATTCCATTTGTATGCAGTGTGACAAGCTTTTGAACTGTGTGGTTATACACATTCCTTCATGGTGTGAAGCCATCTTGCCCTTCTCCAAGGGAGAGGGTTGCAGCTGACTGAATGCAACTACCATAGTCCATAATGGGCCAATGAGCAAAGGCTGCCATGGACAGGGTCAGCCCAAGACATTTTGCTGCCTGAGGCAACGGATAAGATGGTGCCCACCTCATTCCATATACAGGAGCTGAGTAGTTTAGGATGTGAAGAAAGAGCTCATGTGCCATACCCAACCTAGTCATACAATAGAGAGGAGCGCTGGCTCGAGCCCAGCATCTGCCACCTGAGGTGGTTGCCTCACTCTGCCTAATGATAGAGCCAACCCTGGCGGCTAAAAATAGCTGCCTGTGTCAACTCCTCACTCCTCTCCCCATAATGTTCAGGCAGACAGGATGTTGCTTCCCTGCAGAAGTTGCTCATCAGGAGAATGATTAAGCTGAAACTATTCAAGGGGAAAAGGTGAGAACTTGATATTGGGTTGCTGTTCCGTATCTCAGAGCTCTTCACGTCTTTCCTTTCATAACAGAATAAATGAATGTAAGGGATTGGGACTGTGCCAGATGGTCCCATCAGTAATGGCAAGCACTCCACTGGCCCTGAGACCTACATCAGCAAAGGCCTGCTGTGCACATATAGCTCTATGTACATAGGTGCTGCGCATGAGCAAAACTCTGAATGTGCAGGATTCCCATTTGCATCAAGTATGCATGTGCCTGCAGCTGTATGTATGAAGGAAAGGTCCCATTTTCAGAGCTTTGACTATGCAAGGAGATTGGAGACAGGCCAAAATCCTGCTTCATCCCTCTACTACGTGCTCACTATATATATGAAGGAAGTCTGGCGCGCCTCTCCAAGCTGAGTGAGTGGGTGGTAAAATGGCAAAGGCAATTCACACTAGTGAAAGAATGATGGAAGTAATATTGGAATGAATGAAATGGAGGACATGCTATTAAATAGTGAAGAAAGCTGGGTCACTATCCCAACATCATTTAACCTTTGAGAATCAAATGGGCTGCTATGGGTTAAAAAAAATCTTATTTTCATCCAGCTATGTTTTAATGGGCTTATTAACATTTGACATATTTTGCATAATGTTCACATTATACCCTTGAAACCATTGATAGCGGCTGTTTTGGGGCAGCAAAAGGTAGAGAATTGGAACCCATAGCAACAGCCCAAATTTTGACTGCATTGCAGGCAATTCAACTTCTAGTGTTATTTATAATATAGGCTGTTTCTAATTACAAAATAAACAGTAATAGGAGCTCTGGGGCTATTTTGTTGCAGTAAGAAACAAAGTAATCTGCATAATATCTAGAACCTTGCCTTCAATTGAAGCCATAACCATGAAAAAGGGTTAGGCTGGTACCTTTGGTATAAACCTCAATAGAAAATGCATTAAAATAGTCTCTGACATCATCTGACTTCTCCAGCAAAGATGGGGGGGGGATCCACCTTATTCTTGCAAGAGAGAATTCACGCGAACAGGAAAAGATATAGAAGAGCATTAAAACTGAAAGGACAAAAATATAGCAGCCATTTCACTAGATTTTCATGGAATTTAAAAACCTTCAGAGAAATAGTGGGAGGAACCAGCTAGGGAACCCCCAATGGAAAAAGTCTCAGGGCCAGAGAATTGATGGTGGGACACCAATGAGTGGCCAGGGGGAGAAGACTGGGGGGAGAAGGTGTTGGAAGCTGAAGAGGCAACAGGGTTTAGTGAGCAGGGGGAGACTGTGGCAGAGAGAAGTCCAGAATCAGGAGCAGAAGCTGAAGCAGGAAAGGAGGGAGGTCAACCGGCAGAGATGAGTCTGGCTGGTGAATAAGCACAGGTTGCTTGCTGCGACAAGCTCCACTCCCCCATGGTCTCCCAGAACCAGGAGAGACATGAAGGAGGTGGAGGAGAAGTTCCATGCAGGTGCAGTCTCAGATTGCTTGGGGAAAACACTAGACAGGAGGGGAGTTAGGAACCTGGGAGAAGGCAGGGACCTTCAGTCTCAGCAACTGCTTTATGGGGGCGAGACCTGCCAGAGAGGAATTGCTGTGCTCATTAGGCCTGACACTCCTGTGCAGACCCTGTTTTTGCTAATAAAGAGTTAACTCTGACTCACTCAGTGTGATTTACTGCTGCCTGTCTTCTGTCAGGATATTTGTTGTGCCTGCCATTTTTATTGTCTCATGTTAACTATGGCAACATTATAAACATACACCAGGGCAAGGCTTCTAATGTATGCATGCCCCCATCAGCTCTAAAGGGCATCTATTAGAAAGGAGTGCACATGGGTAAGGTATCGTTGTGTGATGGCATCACCAACCGAAGCTATGCATTTCAACATGTTTCTAGGCTTATTTCAAATTTTGAAGAGAAAATGGCTGCCGCTGCCCTCTCTTGCCTATGCACATTCATTTTTACACTGGAAAACTTGCTGGAAAATCAAGTGATTTCATGCATCAAGCATGCATGACCATCTCTGAACATCTTCAGTGGGGGGGGGGGTGATGGTTTTGTTTCTGATGGATTTGGATGGTGGGGGACAAGGTGGACTGAGTGAGCTTTTAATTAGTCTAATGGGGTTTATGCTTTTCACATTCCCTTTGCCTTGAGCGTTCAGCATGGGTCAGCCTGCAAATCAAATCAAGTATGAGTCTTGGGATAATGCTTCCCTTTCCACTGTTTTCACATGCATGTCCAGTTTTCATTGAATATGTCACTTTGATATGCCCTAGTGATTATTCGGGTTAGAAACAGTTTGCCCTTGTGTAGCTGTTAGTCTATCTGATTTCAGCATTCTTACCAAGTTCACTGCTTGGTCACACACTACAGTTACATAGCATTGTCTAATTATTGCTGTTACTGAGCTTCTGAAAATATTGGTCCCATAACTTTGGTCTGGTCCTTGCTTCCATATGGCAAATTAGGAACTGCTGTGTTCTGAATTGCTGATTTAGTGCTGCTTATGCATATCTAGGCTGAGCTTTCATGTTTATGTAGTGATTTTAGTTGGAAACACTGTGAAATTGATTTAGCATGAAATAAAAGGAAGGCGGGAGATAGTAACACACATACTATTTTAAAATGCTCAAGTTTTCTTGTACCATTACTCAGCTAAGGAAAGGCAAAGGAATTTGCATGTTCTTCAACTTTAGACACCCTGCTTAAAGCCAAAACTTTTTATATATGGGTAAATGCAACAACAACATAAATACAGTCATACCTCGGGTTGAAGCAGCTTCGGGATAAGTATTTTTGAGTTGCGTGCTGCGGCGACCCGGAAGTAACAGAGTGTGTTACTTCTGTTTTGTTTTTTTTAAATAATATTTATTAATAGTTTCAGAATTACAGAAAAAATAAAAAAAAATAAAAACAACACTACCATACATAAAAAAGAAGAAAAAAAAGCAAAACATAAAAACCAATACAACAATACAGCAAAAAGATAAAAAAAGAAGAAGAAGAAAAGACACAAATCCCATATTCATATCTTTAACTTCCATTTGCTTGTTTCATTGACCTCCTCACACCTCCCTTTTTGTATTCTAGTTTGATTAGTTATTTCAGCAAATTCTTTCCATCTTTCTCAATTTTTATTAAATAATTTATCTTAACAATTTAACCTATTAATTAACTCAACAAATCCTTTCCATCTTTCCCCCATATTCTGTTATTCAAATTACCTTAATTTATTTAACCTTATCTTACCGTAAAATACCTTAGAGCTTGAAACTTAACTCAATTATACGTAACTCCTGATATCATTTCTACTAGTCATATAGTTTCATTCCAACATTTTCCCTAATATTCATTAATTTTAGGCTAATTCCCTAAATAAAGATTTTCTTTATAAATTTTCTTCCAATCTTCATCCAACGTCTCTTTTTCCTGGTCTCGGGTCGTGTCAGTCCTTACTGTCCATTCCATCTAGTCCATCAACCTGATAGTCTTATGTCCGAGGCCCTTAAGTCTCTTCCATGCCCCTTCTGCAGATCTTCTTCTTGTTTATACTTGCACTTTTCCTTGTCTTTTGTTGGTCTCTTTCTTAATTTCTTTCCTTTCTCATTGAGGAGTAGGTCTCTGGGGGGTTCCAACCCAAAATTATCTCCGTCTCCCTTCATCAAACCAGCCCATTCCCCACAGTCCCACTCCCCACAGTCATCAATGTAATCCAAAAAATATTTAAGAGCATATTTCAAAGTCTCTCCAAAGTTAAGAACCTCCTCAGCTCCAGACTCCCCCTGGCCCACTCCAACTTCAATCTTCAAAAACAGCGGCTTATGCTCCTGTAGGGCCTCGAGTCTCTCCATTTGTATTATTTGAGGTGCAACCGCAACCTCCTCCATTATCTTCTGCACTTGCCCAATCAATACAGGTTCCTGAGTTGGTCCCTGAATCATAGAATCATAGAATCATAGAGTTGGAAGAGACCACAAGGGCCATCGAGTCCAACCCCCTGCCGAGCAGGAAACACCATCAGAGCACTCCTGACATATGGTTGTCAAGCCTCTGCTTAAAGTCCTCCAAAGAAGGAGACTCCACCACACTCCTTGGCAGCAAATTCCACTGTCGAACAGCTCTTACTGTCAGGAAGTTCTTCCTAATGTTTAGGTGGAATCTTCTTTCTTGTAGTTTGGATCCATTGCTCCGTGTCCGCTTCTCTGGAGCAGCAGAAAACAACCTTTCTCCCTCCTCTATGTGACATCCTTTTATATATTTGAACATGGCTATCATATCAGCCCTTAACCTCCTCTTCTCCAGGCTAAACATGCCCAGCTCCCTTAGCCGTTCCTCATAAGGCATCGTTTCCAGGCCTTTGACCATTTTGGTTGCCCTCCTCTGGACACGTTCCAGTTTGTCAGTGTCCTTCTTGAACTGTGGTGCCCAGAACTGGACAGTACTCCAGGTGAGGTCTGACCAGAGCAGAATATAGTGGCACTATTATTTCCCTTGATCTAGATGCTATACTCCTATTGATGCAGCCCAGAATTGCATTGGCTTTTTTAGCTGCCGCGTCACACTGTTGGCTCATGTCAAGTTTGTGGTCAACCAAGACTCCTAGACCCTTTTCACATGTACTGCTCTCAAGCCAGGTGTCACCCATCTTGTATTTGTGCCTCTCATTTTTTTTGCCCAAATGCAATACTTTACATTTCTCCCTGTTAAAATTCATCTTGTTTGTTTTGGCCCAGTTCTCTAATCTGTCAAGGTCGTTTTGAAGTGTGATCCTGTCCTCTGGGGTGTTAGCCACCCCTCCCAGTTTGGTGTCATCTGCAAATTTGATCAGGATGCCCTTGAGTCCATCATCCAAGTCGTTGATAAAGATGTTGAATAAGACCGGGCCCAAGACAGAACCCTGTGGCACCCCACTAGTCACTCTTCTCCAGGATGAAGAGGAACCATTGATGAGCACCCTTTGAGTTCGGTCAGTCAGCCAGTTACAAATCCACTGAGTGGTAGCATAGTCAAGACCGCATTTTACCAGCTTCTTTACAAGAATATCATGGGGCACCTTGTCAAATGCCTTGCTGAAATCAAGGTAGGCTACATCCACTGTGTTCCCTTCATCTACCAGGCTTGTAATTCTGTCAAAAAACGAGATCAGGTTAGTCTGACATGACTTATTTTTCAGAAATCCATGCTGACTATTGGTGATCACAGCATTCCTTTCTAGGTGCTCACAGACTGTTTGCTTAATGATCTGCTCCAGACTGACTGGGCGGTAATTATTTGGGTCCTCTCTTTTCCCCTTTTTGAAAATAGGGACAACATTTGCCCTCCTCCAGTCTGCCGGGACTTCGCCTGTTCTCCAGGAATTCTCAAAGATGACTGCCAGTGGTTCTGAGATCACATCTGCCAGTTCTTTTAATACTCTTGGATGCAGTTCATCTGGCCCTGGAGACTTGAATACATCTAAACTAGCCAAGTATTCTTGTACTATCTCCTTAGTTATTCTGGGCTGTGTTTCCTCTGCTGAATCATTTGCTCCAAATTCTTCAGGTCGGGCATTGTTTTCTTTATCGGAGAAGACTGAGGCAAAGAAGGCATTGAGGAGTTCAGCCCTTTCTGTGTCCCCTGTTTGCATTTCACCATCTTCTCCTCTGAGTGACCCCACTGTTTCTTTGTTCTTCCTTTTGCTACGAACATACCCATAAAAGCCATTTTTGTTGCTTTTAACCTCTCTAGCAAGCCTGAGTTCATTCTGTGCTTTAGCTTTTCTGACTTTGTGTCTACACGTGCTGGCTATTTGTTTGAATTCCTCTTTGGTGGTTTCCCCCCTTTTCCATTTTTTGTACACATCCTTTTTTAATCTTAACTCAGTTAAAAGTTCTTTAGATAGCCACCCTATCTAAAAGTTCTTTAGATAGCGTGTTACTTCTGGGTTTCGCTGCTCATGCATGCACAGACGGTCAAAATGTTGTCACGCGCATGTGTAGAAGCAGTGAATCGCGACCCGCGCATGCGCAGACGCGTGGATGCGGGTTGCATTCGCTTCTGGATATGAACGGGGCTCCGGAACGGATCCCATTCACATCCAGAGGTACCACTGTACTTACAAATCCCCTAAATGGTAGCGCATATGGTGTTCACCACCACTAAAAGGGAAATGTTCTGTGCCTGTCAATGCATATTACATAGAAGGGAGAGCAGGCACTCAAAATGAAATGTAGTTCCTTTTTTATCGATAGTTTATTAGGGTATTCACACTATTAAAATAAAACAGTTCAGGCCCTTGTTCCTTCCCCCTCCTGGCTCCGCTCCCTCCTCCCTCCCTCCTGGCTCTTTTTGTTGTTGTTATAGCATTTTCATTTCTGATGTTCCATTGTTTGGTGTGATATCACATCCTCAAACAAGAGTTTGGATAAATGGATATCAGTACTCTGCTTGCGTCCCTGATGCACAACCAGCCGTGTTTTGTGTAAAATGGAAGCTTTACTTCTCATTCTAAAATTTCTTCTCTGGTGCAATAATTACATTAAAGAGCAATACACTGCAATTATCAGTACTCAGTTATGTAATACTTTCAGTGTACAGTGGTACCTCAGGTTAAAAACGTAATTCGTTCTGGAGGTCCGTACTTAACCTGAAACTGTTCTTAACCTGAGGTACCACTTTAGCTAATGGGGCCTCCTGCTGCTGCAGCGCCACCGGAGCACAATTTCTGTTCTCATCCTGAAACAAAGTTCTTAACCCGACTTTATATTTCTGGGTTAGCGGAGTCTGTAATCTGAAGCGTATGTAACCTGAAGCGTATGTAACCCGAGGTTCCACTGTATAAACTTCCTTGTGTTTCTGGGCCTCTATAGGTGATATATTTCTATTTAAAATGTGGGGATATTTATCATTCACTTGCTGTCCACACTTCAGAACTGTTCTTCAAGCTTCTTTCTGTTTCAAAGACGTTGTATTTTCCAAGCACTGGGAGTTTCATATTGAGGAAAATAAGGATTCTTCTGATTCATGGGTGTCTTGGAAGGGGGGCAGGGAGAATTTGCTCCTCCCCGAGTGAGCTATAATCCCTAAATGGGGGCCATTTATTCCTAATCTCTGCTTCCTGTTTCTTAACCAGTTACTGTTCCACAAGAAGACCACTCCTAGCTATATCCCCATCCCATGCCTGCTGATCCTACCCAAGAGTCTTTGGTGAGGTACTTTGTGGAAAGCTTTTGGATTGTCCAAGTAGACATTTTTTACTGGATCACTTCTTTATGTGTGTTGACCCTCTCAAAGAATTCTAAAAGGTTAATGAGACAGGACTTACTATTGCAGAAGCCATGTTTTTCTACTTCAGCAAAACTTGGTTTTTCTATCTGCTTGATAATTCTGTCTCTGACAATACTTTCCACCAGTTTTCCTCAAACTGACATTAAGCTAACTGTCATGAACTGGCAGGACAGTGGGGAGGAGGAAGATGATCCTGGCAAGGGATGTAGCCATGACAGGCATACCTGGGCAAGCTGGTGATGGAGGAGAGGTTGGTGTAGAAGATACTCATGGGGCAACAGAGGGGGTCAGTGCACAGGAACCAGAGCATCAGGGCCCATAATAATAATAATTTATTATTTGTACCCCGCCCATCTGGCTGGGTTTCCCCAGCCACTCTGGGAGGCTTCCATAGAAACCAAAAATACACTAAAATATCACACATTAAAAACTTCCCTGAACAGGGCTGCCTTAAGATGTCTTCTGAATGTCAGGTAATTGTTTATTGCTTTGACATCTGATGGGAGGGCGTTCCACAGGGCGGGCGCCACTACCGAGAAGGCCCTCTGCCTGGTTCCCTGTAGCTTTGCTTCTCGCAATGAGGGAACTGCCAGAAGGCCCTCAGCGCTGGACCTCAGCGTCCGGGCAGAACGATGGGGGTGGAGACGCTTCTTCAGGTATACTGGACCGAGGCCGTTTAGGGCTTTACAGGTCAGCACCAACACTTTGAATTGTGCTCGGAAACGTACTGGGAGCCAATGTAGGTCTTTCAAGACCGGCCACCCCCAGTCACCAGTGTAGCTGCCGCATTCTGGATTAGTTGTAGTTTCCGAGTCACCTTCAAAGGTAGCCCCACGTAGAGCGCATTGCAGTAGTCCAAGCAGGAGATAACTAGAGCATGCACCACTCTGGCAAGACAGTCCATGGGCAGGTAGGGTCTCAGCCTGCGTACCAGGTGGAATTGGTAGACAGCTGCCCTGGATACAGAATTGACCTGCACCTCCATGGACAGCTGTGAGTCCAAAATGACTCCCAGGCTGTGCACCTGGTCCTTCAGGGGCACAGTTACCCTATTCAGGAACAAGGAGTCCTCCACACCAGCCGCCCCCTGTCCCCCAAAAACAGTACTTCTGTCTTGTCAGGATTCAACCTCAATCCATTAGCCGCCATCCATCCTCCAACCGCCTCCAGGCACTCACACAGGACCTTCACCGCCTTCACCGGTTCTGATTTAAAAGAGAGGTAGAGCTGGGTATCATCTGCATATTGATGGACACCCAGTCCAAACCCCCTGATGATCTCTCCCAGCGGCTTCATATAGATGTTAAAAAGCATGGGGGAGAGGACGGAACCCTGAGGCACCCCACAAGTGAGGGCCCAGGGGTCTGAACACTCATCCCCCCCCCACTTTCTGAACACGGCCCAGGAGGAAGGAGCGAAACCATTGTATAACAGTGCCCCCAGCTCCCAGCCCCTCTAGACGGTCCAGAAGGATGTTATGGTCGATTGTATCAAAGGCCACTGAGAGATCCAGCAGAACTAGGAAACAGCACTCACCTTTGTCCCTAGCTCGCCGGAGATCACCAACCAGTATGACCAAGGCAGTTTCAGTCCAGTTCAGTCCAGAGCCAGAGGGGCCTGTTTTCCCAAATACAATGGGCTCTGAGGCATAAGAAGCAATGGGAGGCACGCTCTAGGAGGCTATGGCATGCAAGAGCCCACAGCCCAGCTCCCTAGCTGGCCAGGTGGGGCTGACCTGGAGTAGGCTTGGAACAGGTGAGAGCCACATGCTTCATCAAGCCCAGATGCTCCAATCAGCATGCAAGGTATATAAGGGAAGCAGAGCTGAGGTGCTGTGTCTGGTCAACTTCCCACATTGGTTGGGCCATGGCTTGGATGTTCCAGGGAGCTCTTGGGAACTCTGCTTGTTTGGGACTGACCTCCAGATGCCCTGATCCTGGGATGGGCTGCAGAGGTGGGAACCTGGTTTGACTGGACTTTGCACCTGTAGGCCTACCTGCCTGCTGGACTATGCACTACCATCTGCTGTGGGATTGTGTACACCAGGGAGACTTGCTGCCATGTACCTGTGGTTTCAGGACACTAACTTACCTGTAGTTTTCTTTAAAAAATGTGTGTTACATTAACTACTTTTCAGTTCTCAGGTACAGAAAGAAATATTAGGGACTAGTTACATATTTCTATTAGCAGATCAGCAGCAGGAAAACAAGGTCCACAGTGTCAATGAAGTTTTATATAAAGCAGATATGTCTTTTTTCCTTTTTTTTACATTTCTTTTTATTGAATTTCGCTTAGATAACCAAAAGAGAAAACAAATCAACAACTTCAAAAGAAATATCCAAACATAACATAAAAACAACATCAGTTTCCGTTACCATTCTTTGTCTTCACACTTAAATCTTTATATCTTCAAATATTTAAATCTTTCCTCTACACACCTATTGACCTCCCTCCCTCCCGATTTCGGGCTTTTTAATAAAAATACTTTCTTTTTCTGCAGCTTATAATTGTTAATGATTTATACATCGTAAGATCTATATCAAACCTGCTATAGTTTTTAAGTTTCTATAATTCCCTTCAATATATACCATAAATTTATTCCAATCACTAATAAACTTTGTATTTTTTTGGTTTCTGATTTTTTGTGTCATTTTTGCTAATTCAACAAATTCAAATAATTTTATTTGTCAATTTCTAATCGCTGGGGTGTTTGGACTTTTCCAATTTTGTGCAATTAATATTCTAGCCGCAACTGTAGCATACTGGAATAATGTCTTATCTTCTTTTTTTAATTTCATCCCCAATTATTCCTAGTAGGAAGGCCTCTGGCTTTTTGGGAAAAGTGTATTTAAATATTTTTTTTAACTAATTATAAATAAGTTCCCAAAATTTCTTCATTTCTTCACATGTCCACCACATATGGTAGAAATTGCCTTCTTTGATTTTACACTTCCAGCAGGCCTTATTCCCAGTTTTATACATTTTCCCTAATTTTGCCGGGGTGATGTACCACCTATACATCATCTTTTCCAAATTTTCTCTGAGTGTGACACATGCCATGAATTTCATTCCACTAGTCCATAATTTCAACCACTTATCGTATTCTATATTGTATCCCAAATCCATTGCCCATTTTGTCATAACCTCCTTTATTTCTTCATCTTTGGTATCCCATTCTAATAATATGTTATACATTTTGGATAATAACTTGGATTTGCCTTCAATTATTTCTATCTGAAATTTAGTTTTTTTCTCATTCATCCCTACTTTTTTATCTTCCTTCCATGCTGCATTTATTTGATGGAATTGCAGCCAGCCTGTTAATTTGTCTTTCAGCTCCTCATATGATCTCATCTTCCATCTGCTTTCTGATCTTATCAGTAGGTCTTCATAGGTCAGTCTTTCTCCTTCCATATTTGCTTTTTTGATAGTTAAAATGTCGATTGGCGATAACCACCAGGATGTTTTCCATTCTAAAAGTTTTTTATTTCTCTCCCAAACTTCATATAGTGGCCCTCTAATAATGTGGTTTGAAAAACCTTTGTGTACCTTTTCTTTATTTAGCCACAAATAGGCATGCCAACTGAATCTGTTGTTGAAGCCTTCTAGGTCTAGGAGGTCAGTGTTTTCCAAATTAATCCAATCTTTGATCCAACAGAGGCAGGAGGCCTCGAAGTATAATTTCAGATTGGGTACCGAGAATCCCCCTCTTTCTTTCCGATCTGTAAGTAGTTTAAATCTAATTCTCGGTCTTTTCCCTTGCCATATAAATTTCGAAAGAGGCTTTTTGCCAATCTGTAAACATTTTGGAGCCTCTAATCACTGGGATATTTTGAAACAAAAATAACATTCTTGGGAGTATGTTCATTTTAATTGCCGCCATCCTTCCCGTCCACGAGAGTTTCACTCTATTCCACATATCTAGATCTTTTTTAATCTCCTTCCATGTTGTAAGATAATTATCCTGAATTAAATTTATGTTTTTTGTAGTTAGCCAGATTCCCAAATACTTTATTTTTTTTGCCACCTTAATTCCATTCTGTATCTCCAATTTTTCTCTTTCATCTTTTCCCAAGTTTTTAGTCAACATTTTTATCTTTAATTTATTTAATTTGAAACCGGATAGCTTGCCAAATTCTTCTAACATCTCCAAGGCCTTACTAACACTTTTTTGCGGATTTTCTAAGGATAGCATCAAGTCATCTGCGTACACTTTTAGTTTGTATTCTTTCGTTCCTATTTTGATCCCTCGAATCTCTGGTGTTACTCTTATTTTATTCGTGATTACCTCTAGTACCATAATGAATAAAAGCGGGGATAGAGGGCATCCCTGTCTTGTTCCTTTTTCAATTTTAAATGAATTTGTTAGATTGTTATTTATAATCAGTTTAGCAGATTGATTCAAATAGATTGCTTTTATTCCTTCCATAAACTCGCCCTCTAGCCCTGCTTTCTCCATACTTTTTAGTAGGAACTGCCATGAAACATTGTCGAATGCCTTTTCGGCATCGATGAAAATCAGCGCCGCAGGTACTTCATTCTTACACTCCAAATATTCGATAATGTTTATGGTATGCCTTACATTATCTTAAAGTAACCTATTCAGACGGAATCCTGCTTGATCTTTATGTATTAGATTTACTAGACATTTTTTAAGTCTGCTTGCCATCACGTCCGCGAAGATTTTATAATCGTTATTTAATAGTGATATGGGTCTATAATTTTTAATATTTAATTTATCCGTGTCTGGTTTAGGGATCATCGTAATGTAAGCCTCTTTCCATGTCTCTGGTGCCCTTCCTCCTTTTAATATGTTGTTCATGATGTCACATAGCACTGGCGTTAATTGGTTTTCTAATACTTTATAATATTTAGCTGACAATCCGTCCGGTCCTGGGGCTTTCCCTGGTTTCATCTTCCTTATTGCTTCTTGGATCTCTTCTGCTTTTATGGGGTTATTTAAATGAATTCTTTCTTCCTCTGTTATGGTCTTCCCACAGTAATCTTCTAGATATTTTTCTATTCGGGTTGTCTCTTCATCTTCTTTTTTGTACAACTTCTCATAGAATTTAAGAAAATTTTCCTTTATTTCTTTTGGGTCTTCTATCAATTGCTCGTCTATTTTTATCTTGTTTATCACATTTTGTTTTTGCCTTTTTCGCAATTGCTAAGCTAATAGTTTACCTGTTTTGTTAGCTGACTCGAAATATTTTTGTTTCATTAATTTAATTTTCCATTCAGTTTCTTGACTTGTTAACATTGAATACTGTGTTTGTAACATTTTTATTATTTGTATGTTTTGTTCATCTTTCGGATTTGTTATTATTTTTTTCTCACATTCTCTTAACTGACTAAGAATTTCCTCTTTCTTTTGTTTTCTTACTTTCCTCTTATAGCTGTTTTGCTGAATAAAAAACCCTCTTAAAACCGCCTTACTGGTGTCCCAAACTATATCCATACTTGTTTCTTTATTAAGATTCAGGCTGAAATAATCTTTTAAGGTGGCTTTGGCTTTTTCGACAACATCTTCACTCTCCAATAGGTATTCATTCACTCTCCATCTGAACCCGCCCTGTGATGTGCCTTTTATTTCAAAAACTATCGGATTATGGTCAGAGAGGGTTCTAGGTTGGATTTCACACTTTATAGTTCTTAATGTAAGTTCCCTTGAGACCCAGATTTGATCAGTTCTGCCCCAGCTCTTATGTGGCTCTGAAAAGAAAGTGAATTGCTTCTCCATTGGGTGTTTGTGTCTCCAAATGTCTATTAAATCTAAGTTTTCCTCCAAATTGTTAAAGGATCTTGGCAGTTTCCCTTGATTACATTTTTTCTTTTCTGCTTGTCTGTCTATTTCTGGTTTCGGCACTCCATTGAAATCTCCCAATAATATCGTCTTATTACACTCTAACTCCAGTAAAATTTGTTCCAGTTTCCTAAAGAACTCCGGTTTATTCAGATTCGGGGCATATATGTTTATCACATTAAGTTTTTCACCCTGGAAGTTAATTTGTACCCCCAAAATCCTTCCTTCATCATCTTTACAGATCACTTTGGGTTCCCATTTTTCTTTGACATATATCGCTACCCCTCTCTTCTTTTCCGCAATAGAGTTTATAAACTCGACCCCCAGCTTTTTGTGTATCAAAATATGTTTATGCTTTTTAGTCACGTGTGTCTCCTGTATGCAAATTAGATCAAGATTCTTTCTTTTCAAAACATTCACAATTTTATTCCTTTTGGTTTTTTCATTCAAACCGTTCACTTTCAAATTCATTATTATGACTACTTTCCGCTTTGCAGACAGCTAATAATTTAAATTCTAGTGGTTTTGTTTTCTATATCCTCTTCCTCTTCTTCTTCCTCTTCCATTGCTACCTCTTCCTCTTCTTCTTCGTCTACTCCTTCTTCCCTTCCTTTATCTTCTTGTTCTTTTCCTTTCTCCTTTTTCCTTCTTCTCTCCTCTGGATCTCCGTTTCTTCCTTCATATCTCTCCTCTACTTTTCCAAGGTCTTTCTCATATCTACGCAAAAATTTCTTCACCTCTTGGGTCTCAGTAATCCTAAATCTTTTATTTTTGTAAAAAAAGGAAATCCCTTCAGGGAACTCCCATCTGTATTATATGCCATTCTTTTTTGGAATACTTGCCAACTGTTTATAACCTTCTCTTTTGCGCAGGAGTCTGGTTGGTATCTCTTTAAAGATGATGATTGGTCTGCCATCAATTATTAATTTCTTTTGATAGCTTATTCTTAATATCATATTTTTCATCTCTATCAAATTGAATATAACTAAGCAGTCTTCTGCGACTTTTTTTGATTTTACTTGTTTGGGCTTTGTTTTTATTCTAAAAGCGTTTTCCATTGTATATGCAACCTCTTCTTCTTTCAGTTCTAACCATTTCGCTAACTCTTTAGTCATTTTTTCTTTAATATTTTCATTTATTTCTTCTCCTACTCCTCTAAATTTCAAATTTAGCTGTTTTTGTTTCATTTCAATCATCGCTAAATTGTCCAAAACTTGATCCTGATTTCTATTCAGTTCTCCTATCTCATCCTTTATCCTATCTGTCTCCTTTCTTTGTTCTTTCATTTCTTTTTGAATTTTTTTATTTGTTTCTTCCATAGTCTTTGACCGGACTGTCAAGTCTTTAATTTTACTTGACAGTTCTCCTACTGCTCCCTCTATTTTTTTATCTATCAGCTCGTGCATCTCTCCTAGTTTTTTCTCCATATGTATTTCACTCTGTTTGAATTCCTCCTTTATTTTTAACCATAGAATATCTAGGTCCTTAATTTCTTCTTGTCTGGATGTTTTTCTATCCGATGGTGTTCCTCCTTTTTCCCGTTTTTCCCAGACATTTTCTCCATCTCCAGTTTTTTAATTAGATCTCTTGCAATATTTATTCTCTCCCCTAGAGGGCGCACAGTCTAACCAATTCTAATTAGTTATCAAACAGTGTGTTCAAGGGCACTTTCTTAAACACTCAAATTGCAAGTTTTTACCATTTAGAGTCAAAAGGGATACATATAGAATGGCTCTGTAAGTGTAATAAATCAAATTATTCTCAGTCCCTTTAGGTTCCTACAAATACACTAAGATGTTATTCATACAAAATTAACTATAAAATTTCCAACTCCAATTCTAAGATCCCGGATATCAGTTATTTCCCAAATTAGCAACCCAACTGATAAACTTACAATCTATAAACTCCAAATTTGGATAGAATCCAACATAACTTCACAATTAATACAAGTTAATCTGAATTAGTTTAATGATAAACTTATTAGGAGATTGTTAATTATGTAGAGATAAGGGCCTTATATAAAGACCATTAATAACATACTAATCTTACAGGGAAGCCTTTATAATGAAGAGAAGAGCAAAAAACAAGCAAACAAATAAACAATGAAAATAGCAACATAAATTTAATGTATATCTGATTTTTGTTTTATATAGAAGCTCCCTGTTCTTTCTTCTATTTAAACTTCAGCCACTTGGTCAGCTTAGTCCGATTCCGATATTTCGCCAGGAGCGTGCGTCAGTATTTAAAGATTGATCTAAATAGATAAATCTCTGAGGTCAGGGAGGACAAAGAACATCAAAGCAGTTCATAGAGAGAAAAAATATGGGTAGATAAAAAACCAGAAATAAACATAATCTCTAATATATAGTCTGATGGGATCCACACAGTTAGGCCTCCACAAATAGGAAAAAGAGGGGGGGAGAGTTATTTACCTAGGTTCTAAGTTCTATGCTCTTCAGCCACTTGCTGGCTTAATCCAATATTGGGCTGTAATTAAAGAAGATCCAGAGGTCCAAAAATCCAAAAATCAAATCCAATCTGTCAGATGAGGAGGAATATATTCCCCAGTAATCTTAAGTGACTCAGTTCAAATATAGTTCGAGTATAGTTCAGTTCCAGAAAGATCCAAATCTCCAAAACCTTTAAGAGTCCAGGATATTCAAACTTTAATCCACTCGGTCAAAAGGAGGAAGTAGGTGTTCAAATAGAAATATGTCTATATTCCTCTTGGCTCAGTTCATGTAGAATTTCCAACAACTCAGAGAGAAGAAGTAAAAAAGAAGCAGATATGTCTTGATGTAAACATGGTGCTGCTCACTTGAATATCATGCCAAGAGGAAGTGGAATATAATCACTGTCTTATTAGGAAGATTTCTGGCATGCAGGATTTCTTCCCTGTCCTATTTGAATATAATGAAATGGGACACATTTGTAAGAGATCATGTGGGAGGCAAGGTTAAATGAGAACATTTTAGGTGGATGCGATTTGCTATAGCTGTTGATTAAATATACCAGCAATGCAGTGTTATAAATATAGCTGTAGGCCTTTTCTGCACTCCAAACAAGTTATTAAACTGTGAAATGGAGGTTCAAAAAAAGAAGACTAGTAATGATTTTGAAATGTTGCTTACACTCAAAAAATGTGCTTGGCAGAACAGAATGCTAGAGTTTAGGAAGGCCTGGGACTAACGAGGCTTGTAAATCCCATAAGTGCAAATGGGCAGTTCAAAAAGTTGGCTTAGGCCAGACAGTTAAATGAAAATTGAATTTATTTATTAATGGGAATTAATAAATATATTTATGAACAAAAAAACCTGACTTCCATTGACATCTCTGAAAGTGCATGTAGTCCTGTAAAAAAAGCCTGACTAATTAATCCTGCTTGATATGACTCTGTAGGAATATTTATAAAAGTACAGGAGGTCTCAGACTGATAGTGAGTGGATAACATCACTGATTTGTAGTTAAAAAGCTGGATAGGTATTTTAAAAAGCCTCTGCATATGGTTCAAAATACATTGACCTTTAGTGAGAAGTGAGAAGAGTGAGAAGTTCTACTTCTATTCATTCCCTCCATTATTAAGACCTGCTACTTACCCTGACAATCTGTCCATTGCAGTTACATCTGATTACAGCAACAACAACATGAAGAGCCTTTCAGGATCACCCTATCATTGGGTAGAGAGAGGTGGCTGCCTCAGGCAGCAGATGATGGATGCTGTCCCATTCACTGATGTTCAGGTAAAATTCACCAGACAGCCTAGTTGGAAGATGCCACTGTGAAAGTAGGAAAGAGGCCTTGGTCCTCTTATGCCACTTCTTTGCAACACTGCCTTGCAGAGTTGGCCAGCTGTGTTAAGCACCAATGCACACATAGTGCACAGGGTTCCAAGGATGTTCCCCAATATGCACACTTAAAGGTAAAGGGACCCCTGACCATTAGGTCCAGTTGTGACCGACTGTGGGGTTGCGGCGCTCATCTCGCTTTATTGTCTGAGGGAGCCAGCGTACAGCTTCCGGGTCATGTGGCCAGCATGACTAAGCCGCTTCTGGCAAACCAGAGCAGCGCACGGAAACGCTGTTTACCTTCCCGCCGGAGCAGTACCTATTTATCTACTTGCACTTTGACGTGCTTTCGAACTGCTAGGTTGGCAGAAGCTGGGACCGAGCAATGGGAGCTCACCCCGTCGCGGGGATTCGAACCTCCGACCTTCTGATCGGCAAGTCCTAGGCTCTGTGGTTTAACCCACAGCGCCACCCGCATCCCCAATATGCACACTTACTTGGGAGTAAATCTCATGGAGCTTGGGAGGACTTCCAAGCAAGGATCGCATTGCAGTAGTTGCACTAGTGGCTCACCAAGTGGCTGCCCTGGTTGAAACATGGGTGATGGCTAAAATATATGTTATAATAGCATTTCCCCATGCAATATATCCAAATCCATCTGGTAATCAACTTTACTTCTAAAATACGACACTAGAGAATAAACACATAGTCTGACTGCAGGGAGACCACAACAAGGCAGCAAAGCATGGGTGGCCTGAAAGCATTGGGTATCTACTTTAATTTGATTTTAAGTGAAGGTAAAGTGGCCAAAGGGTAAATAGTGGATTGAAAGGACCTTTTCCTAAAAAAAATACCCAGCTCTAGTTCCACATCATGCTGTTTGCAGGTCAAACTCGTTGAACTGAAGCTGTTTAGTTCTGCAGCAAGGCTAGAGCAATATAGCCCAAATAAAATGCATTTACAGAGGCATCCCAAGTGTGGGAGTGGAGAGTGGCCTGGAAAATCTACCGCCACACTGTTCCTTAGCAGCCCAGGGCAGAGGGCAAGCAGCATTTGTGCTTTACCATTAAGTCAGCTCCGGTCCAAGCCCCCGATACCCCTCCCTCTGGGAATGGCACAATTTTACATGCAGAGAACCCAGAGCTGCGTCTGCCTCTACCCTTATAATGACACATTTGGAAGGCTTGTGATTGTTCCTGTGGTAGGAACATGGTCAGTGGTAGCCTTCTACCTCCCACGCTTTCCATGGACACAGTGGGATCTCTGCTGGACGGGCACCTTGCCTGTCTTCTTATGCCCCCCAACTGCAAATATCAGGGAGCTAGGATTGCTTGTCACTCAGCCCTCAATTCCCTTCAATTTGCATTTAAAGGCAAACCTACTTTAATCCACGCTTTCTGAAGCAAGAACAGAAATCCTTGGGAAGTAACACCAGCTGGATTTTGTCGTGCAGTTCTTCAGCTAAGGAATGTGTACAAAGTACAGTGGTACTTCGGGTTAAGTACTTAATTCATTCCGGAGGTCCGTACTTAACCTGAAACTGTTCTTAACCTGAAGCACCACTTTAGCTAATGGGGCCTCCTGCTGCTGCCGCGCCGCCGGAGCACAATTTCTGTTCTCATCCTGAAGCAATGTTCTTAACCCTAGGTAATATTTCTGGGTTAGTGGAGTCTGTAACCTGAAGCGTATGTAACCTGAAGGGTATGTAACCCGAGGTACCACTGTAGTAGTAATACTATACTAGGGTAAGGTCTGCATTAAAAAATTCACATATTAGTGGAAATGATGGTCAAAAATGTATTATTTCATCAGAAATTGGTTTGTAAAAATGTCTGTGGTAGACATAATAGCTTAGGAAAATTAGGGGAAAATTAAAATGTTGATGAATTTTCATGGGGACTTTAAAAAATAAATAAATCAGTGCTGTGAAAATGTGAAGACTGGGGAAAATGAGAAAATGATAGATTTGCCCGTCTCTGCCTGCAGTTCTGTACACACTAGGAGTAAGTCTCAGTACAGTGAAGTCAGTGCAGCTTATATATGAGTTGACTTGCATAGGGTTACTCTGTATGTGTAGCATTATGTTATCATGGGAAGTGTGTTTTATATTTCTCATACTGATAACAGATTTCAACCAGTAATCAAGAAGAAAAATTCCCTTTTCTGCTATGTTTGTAAAAAACCAAAAATAAATAAAGCACTCTGTAGGGTGTTTACATTTTAGAATAAATTGAAAAGCATTTGCTTAAACCTCCACAAATCAAAACAGTTGTCACTTCAACTGAATAGACTGGCAGCAGATTTTTTACTTCCTCCTTATAATTAAGAAGCCACTATATGATACCATGTTGCAGCCTGGAAGACTGTGCTGTTTTTTTCACTTGACTAAATGGTAGCTTTATACAGTTTTATATATTAAAGGGACAAATTGCAGTGACATAAAAACTGCTGCAACTGTGCGTTAGAAGCAAGTCTGCAATCTTTTAATGTAACGATGATTTCCATTACCATTAATATTAACATTTAATGTTTATTGTCTTCACTATTTTATGCATTAGTCTGAAAACCTTACCTAGTGTTCACTGCAGGCATGACTAGGCATTGTGGATGAAACCCAACATTTATTTCTAATTTTTCTTGTTCATCTACAATTGCATATCAGCAAACCTACAACAAAGCTCATTTGTATTGGTACAAAAGCTGCCTCATAAAATCTAATTTCTAAATAGATAGGGATTTTCTATTGTAATTTCCAGCTGCTGGCAATGAAAGAGTATCAGGGATTGCTTACTCATGAGTAGACACCTTACTCTGGGCCCTTGTTAATTTATTTAAGATCACAGGGCAGTTTAAAATATAAAAACAGAAAAATGCATACCACAGTAACAAAGATACATACCATAACAACAAACAAAAACGATACCCCCCATTCAGTTTATTAGGCCATAGATTGTATAATGTGCCTAAAGTCTAGGAGAAAACAAATGTTTTTTCCTGGCACCTATGTAATGTAATGTGCCATCCCTCTTTGGCCATGACCAGAAGCTTCTGGTGCTTTTGAGGTCAAGGTGTGGTGGACTCCACCTACTCCTCTGACATTTCCAGAGGTTCTTCCTTGGGTATCAACACAGAGGGCCCCTCAAGGAGATCCTCAGCATTGGAGTCAGAGATCCTGCCTGCTCCTCAAGGTGTCCAGTTTGTCTCCTGAGGATTCTGTGACTGGCACCATATCAGAACTAGACATGATAGCTAATTCACAATTTTCTGGTAATGTCATTGAATGACTCATTGATACCGGGGGGATATTAGGAGCAAAGTAAATTATTCTTTATTAGTCTAAATGGAGTTGCATCGGTTAGCAGAGTAATTAGTTTCTAAACAATGGGTTTTTCTTCTTCTTTTAAGCCATGCTGTCTGATCTGGAAGCTTTATTCCACAATTCTGGATGTGTGGTACTGCAAGGCTGTTAAAAGGAAAAGATACCCTGTGGGCTTTAGCCAGTGGTTGCTTTGCCATAGTGGAAAGTGCTTCTGCTCTCGCAAGATGGACACCCCATTTTCACGAATCCCCACTGAACGTGACTTTTTCTTGCAGGTAAAGTCGATGTAACACTGTAGGTGTGTGGTTGTATGTTAAATGCATTTTTTCTTGACAAAGCCAGCCAGGGGCTGCATTTGTATCAGAGCAATGGCACAGGGTGTGTGTGGCATTAACCATTTCCCCATATACCATGTCCTCAATTTATGCCTTTTTGTAAACTGCTCTGGGGTGTTCTCTCCCCCCTCCCCCCGCTATCAAGTGGTGTTTGGATTTTACGAAATAAAATAAATGCCTGATCCCAAGCACACTCCAGGACACAGTCCTGCTGAGCCCTGCCCGCAATTAAACCCTGCTTCTATATCATTAGGAGCAGTAGCCTTCATTGTGAAAGATATTTTATTAAGAGCCAAACATATATAACTAAATAGAAGTCAATTGAATTTTTCAGTTCCTCTATCATCCATGTAATCCATCTTGCTTAAAAATGCAGTTAAATGTTTGTTTGAACCTATTGAACCCTATTAAATGTTACATCTTCATTTAGGAAGACCATCCTTGACTGAATTAAACTGTTTCCATCCCTGATTAGCTGATTAAGAGACAAGGAAGAGAAATACACTCCTCCAGGAAGCCTCTTTATTGAGCATTCATCCTGAGTTGCTTGTTTGCTGGGAGGTTATATGACAATGAACATCCATCCTGAATTGATTGCCTGGTGCTGATATGCTTTCTCAATAATCTTTCATTCATCTCACACTTTTCAATGAATTTACCTATCACTTTCCTAACAGCAAAGCACTGATGGATTTATTGTGCTGGGGTAAGATAGTGCTTTAAATCCATTTCAAACTGAAAAATTAAATGCAAATTTTTGGTATGCACCTGAAAGTCTCCCACTAAATACTGACTATCTCATGAAAATTTATCAGAATCTCAGTACCAATTTCTCCAATTAAACACATTTTTCTTTGCAATTTTGCCTTCTAAATATTTTTGCAATTTCCCCTATATTTTGTATGCTACTTTCAGTGATATACTGCATTTGTATGCACACTCTCCCCCCCCATTTGCATTTTTGTACCCATTGCTGGCTGGAGAACTACAATGCAAAATTCAGAGAACTGTGAATTTTGAAGGACAGCTGTGTTTAGGTTCACATAGTGTTTCAGAAAGTGTGAGATTTGAATTTCTACCCTATTCCCACAACCTAAGAATTCACTTGCCCTTAATGCATTTCATATATTGCTATTGTTGTTGTTACAAGTTCCCCCAGAACAGTTTCCATATACTCAACAAAACGGTGAGGTTTCGCTCTGTTGTATAACACAAAATGGCAAATCTCTAACATGTGTCTCAGCCTTAAAACATTGGCTTTTAGCTTTTTTTTTCTACATTGAGTGAGTGGTGGTGGTCGTGGGCTCATTAAGGACTAAGGGTTGGTTTGTTCTTTTGACGATCCAGTTTTGAGCATCTAATCCAAGATCACAAAGGCATTTGAGAAATTAGCACACTCCAAGACCCAGTATTTGTACCTTGATCATAAGGGCATCCATTTAGAATTTATAATGAAGATGTGAATAAAGCATAACTGAAAGCTTTTTATATTCACCAAACAGGCTAAGCTGATGCAAGTATATTAAAAAAAAAACACCACGTAAAGCTAGAGAAAAGAATCTCATTCTGCTCAGTGATTTTCAAATCACGCAAATTATCTGTCTTATTTGTAAAGTGCTAATAATACAGGAAACCCAGAGGGACGGGGGAGAGGGCTGAAGAAGAAAAATCAATTCTACCAGCTAATTTTCCCGCTAATCAGACAGTTCATCCATTTTTAAAATATTTTTTATTTTTTTCTTACAAAAGATGCTGCCTTGATTTGAAAGTTGTGGCAACTGTACATTAGAGTGGGTTTTCCTATGGACACAAACTTCAACGCCAGCAGCCTTCTGTTGCCTTTCAAGGTCACTTGAAGGAATATGAATCTGTTCAAACTGGGCACTATGTTTCTATCTGTATGCTTATTACCATTTAATTATACATTCTGCCCTCTAACGGATAATTAAAACTGTTTCAAAGCTTTTAGCTGTCACAAGATTTGTTTTCATAAACAGAAGCTTTGCGGCACTTCCTTGAGCGCTTTCCTTTTCAGACACCACATAAAGAGGCAAATCAATGTAATCTTGAAGGAATGCTCACTGGCAGAACCAATTGGTTCCTGTGTCCTCCTCATGCGGTGGCAATTTAAATGTTTTGGGCTCGCAGCAGAGATAGCCACCATGGTGCAAGGCTTTGTACAGCCAAGAAAGAAAGAAAGAAACCACCGCTCTGGAAAAAAACATTTTATATTGCAAAGGAGACGTTGGATCTCAAGGAGCAAATCCTCCTCAGATAGGCTTGGGGCTTTTGTGATTCCCCACCCACCCCACCTCAAACTGAGCAAAGTCACAAAGGTCTGTGAGCAAACCAATGGGTCTAGAAAGGGGTTGACTTGCCACCCAACAGTACTCCTTCTCCAGCAACCACCCAGCCCCAAAACACACTACCACCTTCTCCAAGGCACTGTACATTTAGAGCTGCATCATACCACTTTAGTTTCATCCTGTATTGCAGGTCCTGCATTGAGCAGGGGCTTGGAGGGGAGGACCTCCAAGATCTATTCCAACTCTATTATTCTATGCTGATGAATGGTGGTTGCAGATGCTCCCCCTGGAAGGTTTTCCATGAGGGATGCATCTCTCAGGCTGAAAACATCTCCCCACCTCTCATATAGTAGTGAGCATGCAAGTGGCAAGGAGGAAGGGGTCTTACCCACTTGTAGGGGCCCAGAGTACCCCCATCAGTTCCAATAATAATAATAATAATAATAATAATAATAATAATAATTTATTATTTATACCCCACCCATCTGGCTGAGTTTCCTCAGCCACTCTGGGCGGCTTCCAATCAAATGTTAAAAACAATACAGCATTAAATATTAAAAACTTCCCTAAACAGGGCTGCCTTCAGATGTATTTTAAAGAGAAGATAGCTGCTTATTTCCTTCACATCTGAAGGGAGGGTGTTCCACAGGGTGGGTGCCACTACCGAGAAGGCCCTCTGTCTGGTTCCCTGTAGCCTCACTTCTCGCAATGAGGGAACCGCCAGAAGGCCCTCAGCGCTGGATCTCAGTGTCTGGGCTGTACGATGGGGGTGGAGACGCTCCTTCAGGTATACAGGACCGAGGCCGTTTAGGGCTTTATAGGTCAGCACCAACACTTTGAATTGTGCTCGGAAACGTACTGGGAGCCAATGCAGATCTCTCAGGGCCGGTGTGCTTAAGTACTCGCAAGAACTCCTGATTCATTGTGGCTGCTACAACTGCCCAACAATGCTTCCCCATCCTAGCAGCTCCTAGCTATTCCTGTACCAGTAGCAGCAGCCTTCTAACTAACGCAACCTCTTGATCTCTGGCATCACACCTCTGTTGTTGTTGTTGCTGTTGGAAGTCTGGCAGATATTCCATTTATGCTTGGAAGATTTTTCCTCACATAAGTTCTGTAGCTGAGGGAAGTACATTCCACCCACTCAGACTGCAGATCTGACACTGAAATGGAAATCTGCCACATCTTTTTTTTTAAAAAAACACACGTTTTATTTTCATCATTCTCAGCAACACAGCCACTTTGCAGTGGCGTTCAACGTACAAAAATGTAGGCACAGATGTATTTAAGCTCATTTAAAACTTGCAAATTGATTACTTGGAAAATGTTATAGTTTGCAAAATGGAAACATTAGGAGTCTAGTGTATTTTAAAAAGTTGAGAAGTGCCTATGCATTCTAACAGCAAAATAATTTGAAGCCATTACTGTCACAACTTATAGTTCTTCCTCATCTGTTTCATTTTCAATTAAGTTGAATGCATACAAAAGTTTGAATTAAATTTCAGTACCAGCTGAAAAAAAGGCATCCCAGCTGGGAATGGGGAAGTATGTCTGCCCCAATTTCAGAATGGCTCTTGTCTTTCAGAAGAGTCTCTCAACTATTTCCTGGTCATCCCCCCAAAATGATGTAGCAATTAGTTCCCATGGCAACATACCAGCCATAGTTTATTTATCAAAGAATGTGCTGGGCCAGCAGTTCATCTGCCCTATTAAGAATTTCTTTCTAACTCCCAGCTTCAAAACAATAGTATTTGATGATCATTCCCCATGCATGTACCTTGACATGATGCAGACCTGCTAAACGCATGGTTTGTGTAAACCAACACCTGCACAGGGAAGTGGCAGACCTGGCCATTGTAATCTGCATGTGCCCAGCAGCTCAAAGCACCCTGCTGCAACCATGTAAACAGCAATTACTGTATAGTCGATGTGATTTAGAGACACTCTTCCAAACAAATAGCACAGTATAGAGGAGCTCAGAATGAATACAGGCCTGACTGTATCATTGCAATGAATTTTGCTAATGTAAAAATTTGATGCAATGGATGCTCCTTTACCAAGCTTCTTTAAACATGCATCCAGCCTTATCTGTAAATGTAAAATTAAAATATTTTTTCTGTTCTGCTGTGTGTCGCCCCCTTCCCCACACCCCCGCAAATTTGTTCAGCCCTTTCTGAGCATTAGGCCAGGTTTAGGGTGTTCATGGGTCCATCTTCGCTGCTGGAGGTTCAGGTAGCCTCAGTGGCTAGGACTGCCTTTTGCCAGCTGCTGAGGTGAAGGTGAAGGGACCCCTGACCATTAGGTCGAGTTGTGACCGACTGTGGGGTTGCGGCGCTCATCTCGCTTTATTGGCCAAGGGAGCTGGCGTACAGCTTCCGGGTCATGCGGCCAGCATGACTAAGCCACTTCTGGCAAACCAGAGCAGCGCACGGAAATGCCGTTTACCTTCCTGCCGGAGTGGTACCTATTTATCTACTTGCACTTTGACGTGCTTTCGAACTGCTAAGTGGGCAGGAGCAGGGACCAAGCAACGGGAGCTCACCCCGTTGTGGGGATTCGAACAGCTGACCTTCTGATCAGCAAGTCCTAGGCTCTGTGGTTTAACCCACAGCACCACCTGGTACACTAACTACATGATTCATGAACTGGTAAGAATCAGTTCTTACAATGCACTTTATGTGGGGCTACTGTTGGGCCTGGTTCAGAGGTACCTGCTGGGTCAAAATGCTGCAGCTAGACTGGTGGTGAAGATAAGCAACCAACAGCACATAACCCTGGTTCTTAAAACCTTGCATTAGCTATCCAAATGCTACCAGGCCATGTGCATGGTTATTGTATTAATTTACAAGGCTCTTAGCAACTGGCAATCAGTGTACCTTAAGGAACACCTTGTGCCTTATATCCATGTCTGACCACTGAGGTCTTTGAGGGAGTCCCTGTGAATCGTGCTCCATGGCTCACATTCATCAGCAGCCATGCATTCTGGACCTTCATGCCTTCCAGCTTTGTGGAACTCCCTTCCAGTTCACAGCAGATTTTGAGTAAGCTAATGTTATGGTTAGTTTTCACTGATTTTATCTTTCACACTTTTTTTGCAACCTTATTATACACCACTCACAAACTATGGTGTTAAGCGGTATATAAATTATGAAGTAAATGAAGTGAAATAAAAGTATGCAATGTTGCTTAGTGTAAAATAGTTCCCACTGTTATTTATTTCATAAAATTTATATAACACTTGATTGTTTAAAAACCACACCTCTCAAAGTGGTTCATCAAAAGCAGTTTTTTAATAGCATCTTTTCACAAAGAGAAGAAGCAGCTGATAAGGAGTCAAGAATATGTGTTTTGCTGTCCTTTGTAATATGGTTACAAGTTATTTACCTTTCTCTTGCCATACGCCCTTTCCTGCATAAAGCTAATGCACTTTATGTGGATCAAGTCCCCATACAACCCAGAATGGGATGAACACATGGCCCAGGCTAAAGTTCAGATCCAACAATTCAAACCACTTGAATGCCTCTAACTCAAATGAAGCTAGCAAGGGCCAAATCCAGAGAATCAGTCCAAAGGTTATAGACTGGAACACTGTAAAAACCCAAACTCAATCCATTGGCAGCATCAGCTACTGTTTCTCTCCATAGGGCTAATCCAAGCCTTGCTTGGAATCCAGGCAGAGTGCAGCTGCTCCAGCTTCATTGGATCAGATTTGATTCCAGCGCAGGTGCAGCTAAGCAGGGCTGGCAACAAGTCCTGACATATAGGAACACAGTCAGTTGAAGAGTTCGACCCCATAAATGCCACAGTTAAGCATATTAGCCACTAAGATGTTATAGGACTGTTTTCTGCTGAAGCATAGCTGCCCTTCAGAAACTGAAGCACTAGAAAAGCTGCGCAGAACTAAATCTAGGCCACATACCTCCACTAAAACCACCACTTTCATGGGACCGTTCATTCTTTGTCACTTGAGATAGAGATATTGAAATAGATACCGAGATAGATTTAGAAGGACTAGAGATGTGAAGGCCTGGCAAAATACTAGCAAAACAGGGGAACATGCCCCCATTTTCCACCCTCCAATTTTTCCATTACTATTTTTTTTTGGGGGGGGGGTTGCATCTCTATTTCAGACCAACAAATCTGACTGTAATTTGTTTCAAGCTGCTTTTAATGTATTTCTACATTGTTATGACCTGCCAATATGAGGTGGCAGAGGGCTTTCTAGTAAAAGCTTTGCCCCCACTTCAAGTGGTAGCTTGCCTGGTCTTAGCTCCTTGGAAATGGGCCAATAGTGGCTGCCATATTGTTTTCTCATAGAATACAACATACTGAGTCATGCCATTGGTCCATTGAGCTCATTATTGTCTATACTGCTTGGCTGTAGCTCTCCGGGGTTCCAGATGGGTCGCTCCCAGCCCTACCTAGTGATGTAAGGAATTGATTCTCGTATTTTCTTCATGCAAAGCAGATGCTCTACACTGAGCTGTGGTGCATCACATTTACCTCTTCACACAGAGAACTCCCAAGATTGTGGAACCTTGGTTGCACAGGGTCCCAGGAGATGGGGAAACCTCCATGTGAAGAAGTATTTGTGTGTAGGCTTCCCCATCTTACCTTGCCACAGTAGCCCAACAACAGTGGTTTTAGAACTGGGGAGAACTATGTTCCATTGGGTGAACCGTCCTGTAGCGTCAGTGTACTCTCTGAATTTTCTGTTCCTCTTTCCGTGCTAAATGCATGAAAAGGGCTGGAAATGAAAGAAAACAGAAATATCCTATAAGATCTCTTTTGGTCAAATTTGGGGTCATGGGGCAGATCCAGGTTTCAGCTTTCAGCTGCAATGCATGACAAAATGAGTTTGCTATATCAGTGACTAATTTCTGCAGAAAGCTTTTTATCTAGATGAAACTAGATGGAGCACTATGATACACACATACACACGTTACTTTAACAATGACCTAAAACTCTCTTACATTATTGTTAGAGAACCATAGATGTACTCTATACATGGCAGCCTGATTCCTTCTCCTTCAAAGCATTTTGATATAAGATGCACAAATAATGGCACTTTTCATGCATCCCTTCTCTTGACTATAGGTTGTACCTCTCTCAAGTTCACTGCTAGTTTTAATCCTAGGAAACCTTGACCAGCTGATATTTCAGCAGTTAATGGAAGCTCATTTTCCCATGGTATCTTGAGGTTTGGCTCTATTCAGCTTTCACAAGGGCTCTTTGGTCTTTTGTTAGAACACATAAATAACGACCTTCAGAGATTCTGACGATCAATACACATGAGCTTTCATTACAGCTTCTTCAGTGAATTAATCAAATTACGTGGGACAAATGATTAGCTGCATTATCGTCACCTTTTCTGTTAGGACAATTTGTATATCTTAGAACACAGACTTTAAGTCCTAGTGGATCATTACTCCTTGTGATGGGCACATCCCAGTCAACTGGGTCCTCGTTGCCTGCAGAAGGGAGACCCGGCCACAGCAAAATGGACTCCGCTGTTCAGCCCACCTTACCCTGTAAGAAACTTCCTGCCATCAGATAAAGGGAGATTTTTCTACAAACCTGCCCCTTTATCAGCCAGCTTAAAAAACCTTCCTGGAGTCTCTCTGAAGCCGTCTTCTCCCATTGCCCCAGAATGATGCTATGTGCAGACCAGAATTGACCAGATCACCACTGCTGCTGCCACCAGGCCCACCCACATAGGAGGGAGCCCTTTAGAAGGCATATTGCCAAGGTCCCCTTCAACCTCATGCTAGCCCACAAAAGCTAACTGTATCTGGGGGAAATGTGAAAAGAAGGCCCTCTTGCACATGCTGCATTCATACACCAGGTTTGTCTGATTCCTCCTAGAAAATTGGCATGTCTTGTTTGACATTATTGAGCTAAATGGAACTGTCTGCTTGTTTTTGAAGCAGACCAGGTCATTTCCCTTTCCATGTCCTTGTGTATCATAGACCAATTACACGTCAAGAAAAGGCCACAACCAGTTCCTTTATACTGCACAAAATTTCAATATCTTTAGATGGGAGACTTAGGTTACTGAAAAATATCCATCCTGAGAGTAATGGAATAATTGGGAAAAGCCATGGCCTATGAGTAGTTTTGTGGTGTGCCATGCAATTCTCAGAAGCTGAGCAGCAAAGAAGTGCCCCCTGACTTCTACCACAAAATGGTGGCCAAAAAGGACTTGATTGTGCAGTGAGTAGCCCATGCAAAACATAATAAATGCTCTTACTGTGCATTTACTTCCCATTCAATGACAAGAAATTGTTCTAGGCTAAAACAATGTAGAGTGAAATCTGAAAGGCATTTGACGAGCAAAACTGTGTCTGACAGTAGTTGTTCCTTCTAAAAGCCCCTTTAAAGCCACATTCAAATGACGACAGCAGCTTTTTTCTGCTGCCATTTTTAGCTTCTGTTATGTTTGCCCATACATTATCTCCCTCACCACCACCCCTGCCACCCCTTCCTGGGAAGATGGCCCATTCTTACGCCCTTGTTCAGGCTGCAAGTGAAAATGAATTTGATAGCCTGACCTCATCATCCAAGGTCAGGATCGAAATTGGCACATTTATCAGTCTCTGCTCAAAAAAAGGCCAAAGTCTAGAATTATGGAACCGTGATGCTTTGGGGATAGGCTGTCAAGATTTCGTGATGAAGTTTGTACAGTTCTGCCTGTATGTCTGTGACTAATCTGCTGCTGAATTATTCTTCTATCCACAAAATCATTTCCCCACCCCCACCCCAGTCCTTCAGTACTATTTCACACATCCACAAACCACAGACTTGGGCTTTAACTCGGTTCTTCTGTTAGAGATGAGATCCACAACCAAAATACTTTCAGATTTATTCGGCTATTGATTACAAATCTTCGCCACATTTTAAAAGTCCCCTTTACCATGCGTATCTTGAAAAGTACACAAACAGCCTTGCTCTTTTTTGCAAATATATATGGTAGTCTTGCTTTAGGGCTAAAATGTCCTTGAAAGACTTTTTACAAAATGTATTCAATAACGAAATGCAGAATTGATGCAGTGGTAAAGCGGGGGGTGGGGTGGGAGCCTGCATCAACTAAAAAGGGCACTGTATGCTAATAAGCAAATGTGAATCCTTATCAAGAACTGTTTCTCTAAATGGCAAAGAATCACTTTCCCTTTTTAGGGCTTGTAATGATTTTAAGACCTAAAATAAATGCAGCAGCTTGGGCATTAAACAATCATTAATGCTTCTCATGGGCAGACTCTTTTGCTATTGTGCTAACTTAAAGATGTAATGTGTTTGGATTTGATGAATAATGTCATTTGAAGTTTGAACTCTTATGTGTCTGCATATTGATGGGGCAGAGCCATTTATGGCTGGCAACTGGCAAAATGTCCAGTGCTTCCCACAATATAGTTTAAGCAACTTATTTTTAAATAATAATAATACAAGAGTGGCCTGTCCTTCTGGGAGGGTCAAACTCCTTAGATCAAATGCTTTGAAGCATGTCACAATTTGAATTCTTCAGAGCACATCTAGCTGTGCAGCACCTTGAACAGCAGCCAGAGAGGACACTACAGTGGTACCTCGGGTTAAGTACTTAATTCGTTCCGGAGGTCCATTCTTAACCTGAAACTGTTCTTAACCTGAAGCACCACTTTAGCTAATGGGGCCTCCCGCTGCCGCTGCGCCGTGCTGCCGGAGCTCGATTTCTGTTCTCATCCTGAAGCAAAGTTCTTAACCTGAAGCACTATTTCTGGGTTAGCGGAGTCTGTAACCTGAAGTGTATGTAACCCGAGGTACCACTGTACTGGACTAGATGATCCCTTTTGGTATAGGGCAACTTACAGCTCTCTCTCATAATAACAGGTCTTAGGAGTCATTCAGTTAAATTAGCCATAGTTTTGGAACATATAAAAGACTGTGCTATATCATACAGCATTTAAGTTAAGAGAAAATGTGATACCACAAGGTATTGTTTGGCCTGCTTGAATTCATGGGTGAATTTGTATAGCCCATGTAAGTCATTATGCCCCACCTTAGTTTGACTACTCCTTTACATAGTACAGATGTGCCATATAAACTTTTGTTCCTTTCTTCATGGTGAAGAATGAGTGGAGAAAAGCCAGTGCCATCAATGCCCCCTTGCGGTAGTGCATGATATTGAAAGTGAGGTCTGCTGCTGAAATCTACAGAAAATTAAGAAACTAGAATGAGTCAGTGCAACTTGTGACCCAGAAGGTTGAACCTCTCTCACCTTGGATGGTGGCCCACCAGAAACTTGAAAGCCCTGTATTTTTTGCCTGTTTTGGACTGTAAAAATCTAAAGTAGGAGGTAAGGTGTCTGTGTGTGGAAGGGAAGTCAAGCCCCTGGTAGGTCAGAGTACATGGCTGGTGGGCCAGGTTCCCTCGGTGGATCACAAACTGAACTAGATTTGGAGCATGTGACGCCTACTTGCACAACAAGCATATCTAATACTCATCAGAATGCTCTTTTTTTCTTGCATGTCTTCACCATGATCTGTCACAGAACACAAGCTGGACACAAGAGTAAGTGAGTATGACATACTTATTGATTTCACTGTTAGTCAAGGGGCTTCGTTTATACATGCATTTTACAGCCAGAGTATTGGCCCTTGGGGAAAAGCCACAGCAATCAATCTAATTAGGAGGCTTTCAGAAATCATGTCTCTCCCCATTAACCTTAATGAACCCCAAGACATGTTTATAGTGTGTTTCCCCTTCGAAGGCTTCTGTACGGTAAGCATCAAAACGCCTCACTATAATGAGTGGGATCTGTGGTTTCCTTTCCCCTTTAAGGTTTTCTTTGATGGTGTTAAGATAGAGCAGATTTGAACATTAAAAGGTCAGGTGGCTTTCAGCTTTGCTTCAAAAAGAACCCCAACCACAACTTTTATAAGCCTTTGATATGAGATGACGAAGAAGAGTGATTTGGCCTAGAGGTGAGCCTGGGAAATCGGACAGACTCCACCTAAAAAGTTGTGGAAGTTCATGCCAATCTTCTTTTAAATCAAACAGAAGAAACTTTGAGGACAGTTCATATGGATTATTCAGGATCAGAGTAGACTTGACGCTAACTGTACAGTTGTCATTATTAATGGTGGCATCTAACTCCTCCCTCCTCCAAAATGTCTGATGTCACAATGTGTCCTGTGGCAAAATATTTATTATATTTCACAACATTTATATACTGCCCGATTGTCATACAGCCTCAAAGGAGTTTACAAAAAGCATAAACTATGCAATTATCAGTTAAAAGCAAGCATCTAAAGCTTAAAATAAAATAAAATCAGACATAAGCTAAAACCAGATTAAAACACATGACAGCTTCTACACATACTTATCACAGAGTCCCATTTAACTATGTTTAACAACAGTAACTTAACATGCAGGACTAGTGAACTGGTCAGAGATAGAGTTGTTCCTGGAGAGTATTCACATGTCAGCTGCCTCACTCTTCCCATAAATGGTATGCCATCACATAACAGCAGGTTCCTTTTTGTGTCTATTTGTGTGTTTGTGTGTGTGTGTGTGTGTGTGTGTTTTGAATTGAAGGATTTTGAACTTATATGTCTCTCTGTGATGGTTGCTCTTTAAACATGGCTTACTTAACCCATCAAAATAGCATGGAAGTTCAGAATGCCCTGGCAAACAAGAAGATTCCTTGGATTAAGTATTAGGAAGTTTTTTGAACTCTTAAGAGCAGTGAGAGGCTAGATAGGCACTTGCAAAAAGGGCAGTTGGTATTTGCTATGTAGGATAAAGATCAGATGATATGAGCATCGTTTCCTTTTCAGCTCTCATCTCATCGCAAGATCTTTGCATCTGCAGTGCTTCCTATTTATTAAGATCTTAACTGCAATATATTAATAATGGATTCTTTATGCTTTGAGGGACTTTTCTAGTTCATTTATTTTTCATGCTGTATTTTAGGAGTTGTATAAGTGTTATTATATTTTTACCATATGTAACTTTTGTTTATTATATTGCCATCCACTGAATTTCCCCCTTGGGAAAGCACAGCAGGATACAAATTAGGTTATATTTTAAAATATAAATAATTCTGTGTGCAAACAAACACATAACTCTTCTCATCGGTTTGATAACTGTAAAATACCTCAACACTTCCATCCACCCAAACAAACATATATTGGAAGGCTTATGTTTCCAGATAAGTGCTCTGGTCCATGGGGTCACGAAGAGTCGGATACGACTAAACGACTAAACAACAACAAATGGGCATGATGCAATGATGGTTGTGGACTGTGACATCCCCTTTGAGAACACTTAAGGCTACAATCCTATACCCACTTATCTTGGAGTAAGTCACACTAAGCTCAGTGGACTTACTTCTGAGTAGACATGTATCAGATTGCCCTGTACTCCTGACTTTAAGTTCTTCCTAGGGAAATAAATAGAACACGTACTGCAGCCCTCTACAGGCTCCCTGTTCAATTCAATGGGTTTTACTTCTGAGTAGACATGCATCCATTTGCACTATTATGTTCTTAATTATAGCTGGCCTATGGCCATTGCTGTTTCCCAGAAAAGCAATGCACTACCTAGTAGAAAATTCCAGCTCATCAGAGCTATATTCCAAATTGTCCCAAGATTTGGTCAGTGATACCAACAGTTTAATGAATTTATAATTACTATTTTCGGGGGGGGGGGGCTGAAACAGGATATTTTAAGCTTGTAGAAATAACATTGGCAATGTCTCGTTTCCCCATCATTTGGGCAACCCCAACAAATACAGTATGTGTTTTACTTTTCTATAAACTGCTGGCCCATCAAGAAAGCAGGTAAATGAGCACAAAATACCTGAATCCAAAACTGTAATGGTTTCCAGCCTCTTAGTACATGCAAATGGCTATACTTCACTGGTTGGCTAAGGGCATTATCTCAACAAAAGAACTGGTTTGGTAGCCTTTTCTACTAGATGCGAAACCTCCCTGGATATAGGTTCACAGGCCTGGAAGGAACCTGTGGATATCACCCAGACTGTTCCCCAAACCATAGATAGACACACAGAACCATACATAGATGGTTTGAGGGTTTTTGTTTCTTAACAATCCAGTGGTATATAATTTTTATGAAATAAAATAAATAATAAAATAAAATAGAGAAATAGTTCTTATGCCTATATCATTGGCTAATGCAGTAATTTCTGCACTCTTTCCCCCACAGACCACTGGAAAGTTGCTGGGGGGGGGGCTCGAGGGACCACTTAATGGTTTTCCTACTTACTGTAGCAATTGTAATGCCTTATGCTCAATACTATATGATTTCCTATTGCATTTTTATATACATGTTCTTTGGGAACCCCTAGGCTAGTGGCCACCTAAAAATGCCATCTAATAACAATTTTTCAATGTATGCAATTTATTTTTGTCAATGTATACAGTTTTGGGGTTGTTGTTGTTTTTTGTATTGTATTCCATTGTCAGAGCTACTGTCCTTGAGATCCCATGAAGGACAAATGTAAATCTTGATGTATGCGATAACATGTACTTCTGTAGCATCTTCTAGTGTGACTATCTCTAATTAGTAAATTAATACCCTGCCATTTGAAATAATCACACTCCACCGATAAATAGGAAACAAAGCACAGATATTGCCTACAATTCTGGGGACTGTTCAGCTGCTAACATGCCTCTCCCATAACTCTTTTGACTCTGTTAAGATAATCATATACCATCTGCTTCTAGCCTCAGGCTGGCTGTGATGTGTGTTCAGGACAAATAAAAAGGACAATCAAAAGTATGCACCCTGCCCCTGGTAAGCATTGGGATCATCTTGCAATCTTTTTTAAACCAAAAATCTATATTTTCATTTGAATCTCTTCATTGGTATAGCTAGCATTCTTACACAAAAACCAAAAAATGGACTTCTTCAAAGACGTAAAAAATGACAAACAGCTGACATTTCTTTCTAATACTCCTTTAAGTGTGAGTTGCTGCAAGCGATGGAAATGTCACTCAGTGCTCTGAGGCCATTTTGTCCCTGCTAGGGTGGGTACCTTAAGGGACCTTTACTATGATGGCTACTGAACTTTTAAACTTAGATTACTCACACATTTTGATTCACATGTGCAGATTAACTTCTAAGCAAATTAAAATTTGCCCCCAGGAAGAAATGACCCTTTTGCGCGTGCCCCAGAATGTAACTTCCAGTTAAGGATAGGCCAGTCGTGGAGAGAGAAAGTGTGTGTCTACAAGCATATACAACCTGGGCAGTCTCCATGTTTAGAGTGCCTTATGAATGTATGGAGTTTGTGGCAGGGAACAGTGAGGAAATTCCTAATTTACTTTCCTTTATTATTATTAAATCTTTAATTTGAATTTAAAAAATATCAAAATGCAACAACATTTAATACAGACACAAAGCAAGAAAATAAAGAAGAAAGAAAATAAAAAGAGATAAAGAGAAGGAAAAAACAAAAAAACACATAATACTATACATTTCATATATGTAAATGCCATATCATATTTACAAACTCACAAAAAAGAACAAAAACATTACTGTGAATTAGCTAAAAAAGGCTTCCAAATATTTTCATTTACTATATCTATTCTTTTCTTTATAATGCACAGTCTCAAATTAACTTAGTTATTTTCGTACGTCCAAACATAATCTAATTTACTTTACAAGCATTTGTTGAAAACAGGTCCAAGTATGGTAAACTGGAGAGATAATTTATGAACAAAAAGATATTTGAAAAGCTATGGAATGCCTTCCCAAGCCAAAATGTGGATTCTCATGTGATCAAGTTCAATATACTGCTATAAAAAATGAAGCACAGTTCTTCCCCGTGTGGTCTTAATGTGTATAGTATGCTATATTTTTAAAATATTCCTCCATTTCAAGACAGAGAGAGAGAATGAGAGAGAGAGAGAGGGAGGGAGGGAGAGAAAGCTTCAAGTAATGCTACATAGTACAATATTTCAAATCAATGGAGCAAATTGCCTTCTGAAAGTAGATAACAAAGAGGCAAAAGCCACCTATGAAGCAAAATAAGGCCATAAAACAAAGTTATGCTGGGAGTAGATCACATCGCTTCCCTCTGTAAGACGGCTGCATAGAATGGATAGGTCTGTTTTATAGAAGAGCAATTATAGGAGAAGCACAAAGGAGTGTGGAGACCAAATGCACCCAGATGGGAAGATTGGGTGTCCTGGATACATTCCGGGATACTGAAAAAGTTCACTTGCTTTGTGACAAATGTGATGGCTATTGCTCAGAACAGAATAGTTCCTTTGAGGGAAGTTAACCATGGCGCCAAAATATGTAAAAAGAACACAAATGACAGAATATTCTCAGTTTAGTAAACAGACTGTGGGGATAGATTGCATTCATTAGTAATCTCAGTCAGAGATTGTTGGGGTGGATTTTGAGCTTGCTGTCAGAAATCTGAGCAGCTCAGTATGGGTGTAAAAGTTGAATTATTAGAGTTTTGCTACTCCTTGGTAATCAGAGGACTTGTTATGAAAGCAAGGATGGGCACACAACATACATTTAAAGCACCCAACCACACCCAAAAGAACTGCGGAGGCTAGTTTATTAAAGGTGCTTGGACTTGTGTAGCTCTGTGAAGAGGAAATGTGCTTTAAATGTATGGTGTCTTCCAGACTATTTCACAAGACTATTGAGCAAGACTCAAGCACACACGGTTGCATAATTCAGGTCGCATAATTAAAGTGAATTTGGCATTGTTGAGCCACAAATATCGTTCCAAAGAAAACCAAAAATTTTGTGGTAAGGAAAGTGACTTGAAAATGTATGGGGAATTGTGGGATAACAATTGCTTGACATGATGCCATATAACTTCCCACACAAATATATATATATAGATATATCAAAATGAATGCTCAGTAAGCAGCCAACATTGTATAGTCATCGTCTCCAGCAAATCAGGATAAGTGTTCATTAAAAAGGTTATTTGGTGGTGACCTAAGAGGAGGTTTTCAGTGAATGATAGAAGCAAAAGCATATTGCACTTTTAAAACATAAAAATAGCCTCTTAAAAAGCAAACTAATAGAATTAGTCACTGTGGTTCTTGAAATTGGCATGTATATAAGTAATTTCTGTTATTTGTAAATGCTCTTTATTAAAGGGAAAGTAGTATTAATTATAAGCATCAATGATGTGATTACTTCTAAAAACGATCTTTCTGTTGTTGATAGTGTAATTTGCTGCCTGATTGAAGGCGATCAACATCAAATGTTGAAACCTAAATCTGGCCTTTAGAGATGTTCATAATAATTATCGTTACCAGAAAATTTAAATGCTGTGCTGCTGCATACTTCTATTTATTCATTTGTCTGATAAATTTTTAACCCACCCTTCATCCAAGGGTCTCAGAGCAAGTTACATCTCCACCAAAACCACAATCAATGAACCACTAAAAGGGAAAATAAAATGACCACAAAATCAGCATCTAACCCCAGGCACCCCACAATGGCTCTCATTAACATGGCAGACTGAAATCACTGAAGGCTGGTGAAAAGAGGTGTATTTTTATTTGGTGGTGAAATGCAACAGCATCAGCCCAAATCATGCTTCCGAGGGCATTATACAAGCTGGCTGTACCACCATGGAGAAGGTCCCATCTCAAGCCACCACCTAATAATAATTAATAATAATAATGATAATAAATTTTATTTATACCCCGCCCTCCCCAGCCAAGACCGGGCTCAGGGCGGCTAACAACCAATAATAAAAACAAGTTGATTAAAATACAATTTAAAAACAAGATTAAAATACAACATTAAAACATTAAGATGCAGCCTCTTCACAGGAGGAGAAAGGAAAAAGAAAGAGGGGGAGGGAATCAAACTGATTCTAAGCCAAAGTCCAGGCGGAACAACTCTGTCTTACAGGCCCTGCGGAAAGAACTCAGATCCGGCAGGGCCCTGGTCTCATGAGACAGAGCGTTCCACCAGGCCGGAGCCAGTGTTGAAAAGGCCCTGGCTCTGGTTGAGGCTAATCTGACTTCCTTAGGGCCTGGGACCGCTAAAGTGTTGCTATTTATGGACCTTAAGGTCCTCCACAGGGCATACCAGGAGAGGCGGTCCCATACGTACGAGGGTCCTAGGGTTCTCTACCTAATGGTGGAGCCACAAGGAAGGCCTGCCTCCAGAGCTAAAAGCCTAGGCCAACTAATATTGGGAAGGGTGTTTCTACAGATACTTGGGTCCCAAGTCATTTATTGCTCTAAAGGTTAGCACCAACACTTTAAGTTCAGCCAAGAGAAATATAGACAACTAAAGGAGCAGTTTTATAATGTGCTTCTTGGTGCAAGGAAAAAAATAGGTATAAAAGGAGAATTCCTAGATGCCAATATCCAAGTTTGAGGCAAGTACTCCTTGGTGAGAGAACCCCGGAATAGATTTAAAATCACAAAATATACAGCAAAGTAAAGCATGGAAATGTAGGCTGTTACAGACCTTTAAAATATGCCCTTGTGAATTCCAAAACTTCCCCAGCATAGGAAAAGACCACACATTTGGTAAGTTTAAAATTGGTTTACTTACAAACTCTTCAAAGGTCTGGCTCATGTGCTTTTCCATACAGCATTCAGAAAAAGTTGCACAGGTAGTGAAGCTTGTCTTAGTTTCAAATGGTAGGAGTTTCCAAATTATTGGTATAGAACCTCAAGAGTGGCTTTTGAGAGCCATTCAGCCTGAGCTGGAACAACTAGCTTAGCCCTTTCGCACACTGAACTTCCAGGTAGACTGGAGAGTGAACAATAGGCTTTATTACCCCCTCAAGGTTAAGGGGAATGACCTAGCTAAGCCTGGCAGGACATCTTACTCTATGGTCTTAATCTCTTTATGCATTAAGTAGACTTAAGCATGTTGGTTATATGAGGCTGCTTATCATACAGTGCCAGACTAACAGTGGTTAGGAGAAGAGTCATAGGTCTGTGGCAAAACACCTGCTTTGCATACAAAGGGCAAAGAACTCCCATAATTCCCTGGGAAGAGAGATTGGTTGCTAAACCATGCTGGAAATTGTAATTCTGTGAGGGGAACACGGATCTCCTAATAATTCTCAGCACCTTTAACAAAAGACATTTCATAGGGTTCTTTGGAGGAAGCCATGAGAACCAGTGTGGTGTAGTGGTTAAGAGCGGTGGACTCGTAATCTGGTGAACCGGGTTTGCGTCCCCGCTCCTCCACATGCAACTGCTGGGTGACCTTGGGCTAGTCACACTTCTCTGAAGTCTCTCAGCCCCACTCACCTCACAGAGTGTTTGTTGTGGGGGAGGAAGGGAAAGGAGAATGTTAGCTGCTTTGAGACTCCTTCGGGTAGTGATAAAGCGGGATATCAAATCCAAACTCCTCCTCCTCCTCCTCCTCCTCCTCCTCCTCCTCCTCCTCCCCTTCTTCTTCTTCTTCTTCTTCTTCTTCTTCTTCTTCTTCTTCTGGTATCATGGTGCTGTTAAAAATGTTTAGGGCAGTTGTGACTAGGAAAGTAGGTGTAGGATTGCAGTCAAAGTCATACCCTTGGGCTTAGAACCCACTGTTGCTGCCTGGTAATCTCTGCCATTATGTTCATACTCACATCATCCAAAACCATCTCCCTATTTAAAGTCTAGGAAACAGTGAGGTGGCCTCAGGTGGAAAGTGAAATAGGAAACAAATCAAGAAGCCCAGCAATCAGAAGAATCAAGCACTGTGCCATTTCATGCATGAAGGAAAAATCTGTAAATGCAAACCAAGTGGAAAGAATTCCAGGTGTGTGAGCTGTGCCACTCACTTGGAACCGAAGAGGAAATTAATCTTTTTTATATCCTAGTCACAATCTCCTTTCATCAGCCAGGTCATGCCATTGATAGAAAGCCAAGGTTGATACCAACTGACATCGGCAGCTCCTTCTTCTACACATGCTGTCCTCAAGTCAAAATCCAGGTGCAACTGCTAGGGAGAAAACACCCAGCTGCTTTATACATGCAGTATAACAATGCCTCCACTTTAATTAGTATGACAAGGGAAATACCCTCCTGTCTGTCACAGAATGTGAATCTTCAGGCATGAATATGTATTGTTTTCTTTGGAGTTTCTTAGACATGATTCCTTTTTAGATATTCAGAAGGTTCTTCTCTTGAGATGATTGCATAGTTCGTGTAACTGAAGGTACTTGCTTAGCAGCCTTGATAGCTGGTGGCTTCTAGCTACCACCCACCCCCATCTGCTTGGTAAACAGCAGACATGAAGAACTGGAAGATAGAAGGGGAAGAGTCTGCGATTTGCAGCTGTTTGGTGACAAGGCGCTTTGAGCATGTAGCTGCCGCTAATCCTTCTAGAGGAATCAACTCCATTTTAAAGATTTCTGTTTGTTTTTGTTGGTTTAATACACACACACACACACCCGCCGCCTTTCAGGACACATAGCTTTTGCAAGGTGGCTTACAGAAAACGATTTCCCCAAAACATATAAAACACATCAAAGTAGAGGGGGGAGGGAGGGACACAACTTCAAAACTGAAGAAAAAATCATTAGCATTTAAACATTTTCCATCACAGCAGATGAAACAAGAGCCAGAATAAAACCATTAAATAAAATTCAATATGAAAAGTGTGTGGGGAACAGATATATCACTTTTTTCAGCCTAGTAGAACTGGCTGAAGGGGAAATAGAATAAAAGGTTTTCAAAGTACTTTTCAAAAACCAGTAACAATAGTACTATATGCACCTCCAGGAAAGGAAGCCGCATAGATCTGGGGCCATCACTGAGAGGGCCAGTCCCTGGCATCCTGGAAACAGGTCTGGAAAAAAAGACTGGAAAAGTTATTTCCACCTTCAGCAAAATAATTTCAGCAGCTTGTGTTGGTGCAGTTCAACGCTCTTAATGCCTGCTCTTCTTCCACTGCAATGATCAATAAGATTAGCAGTGTCAGGATTCTTGCCTGAATAAAAAGAGATTACCCAAGAAAGATTGCTCCACCCTGGCAGGGAAGCTTCTCTATGAAATTCCGCAAAAAAAAATTCTTTTCTTTTTTTTTACCACTTAAGGAAGAGGTACACAATAAAAGCCAGTTGCTGAGACATTAAGTTGTTGCTGACTGAATCACTGCCATGCGTGTCATATCTGAAGGTAACATCACATACTCTTCATTTAAAAGTGTCAGGAAATTACTACAGCAGAACCTTCAGCCGATACAAAATGCTTTATATTAGAGAAGTCACCTTCTGTGTGTTTTTTATGCTGACCTTAACAGATGGCAAAAAGAAAGAGGATGATGAAGTGCCATACATTTGCAAAATACTTCACCTATGTGCAATGATCATATATAATGTTTTTCTTCCAGCCCCACCACTTTTTAATATGGTGACATAGCAGTGTTCATCACAGAGCTGTATCTCTAGTCAGATGAACTCAAGTGCAAGAATCTATGTGAGGGCGCTGGAGGAGTTTCACAGAACACACCTGAAAGCAAACTGATCTTCATTCTCACCTTCTGAACAGATGTGCAAATTGGAACATACTCTGACTCCAGATTTCTTTATCCAAACTTACTGTGTGATGACAAGGTCTGAGCAGGCTGCCTTTAAGTTTCACACCCTCCCTTTAAGACTAGATAATTTCTTCTTTGGCGATCACTGGTAGATTTGGAGATACTGCAATCTCTAACTTGTTTTTGCGGAATTTGTGAAAGGACCTCGGCAGCTATGGGGGAGTTGCTATTAAGGAGATGTTGGTAATGTTATTTCCAGCGCAGTGCAATAGCTTCTTTATCTTTTAGAAGTGTGGTAGCATCTGCTGAGCGTAGGGGGCATATGCCATGATTTATTGGCCCACAGATGGTCTTTGTGGCTTTAAAGAAACTCTGTGCATCATGAGAAGCAATGGAGGCAGCCACTGTTTCACACCATTGCCTGCAAGGGACAAGACAATTTACATCTTCAGGCAGGGATGGACTTTGGAAATATTTCGTAATATGGCACCCTACGAGGGGCTAAAATTTGGTGTCCCCAAATTATGGATCTTCTCAATTTTGTGCCATCCTCCTTGACCCATAAGGAGTGGAAGAGATAAGCACCTGACCTACCATTGAGATCCAGTTCCCCACCCCTGGAATACTTAAGGACAAACCCCTTGGACCACCTCAAAGCCCAGCTAGAAAAAAATGGGGAATAATCAACTTCCCTGGACCATGCAGATATAAATAGAAACTGGACAGGACAGACTTGGGCGGGAGGACCAAATGTGAGATGAACTGGAAATAGACTGATCCATCCATTCCTGCTCTGTGTAATTTTACTCAGTCCTGCTTATTTAATCAGCTCTGTCAGAAAAGTCTGCTCTTCTCAGTCCCTGAAGGAGAGAAGCATCAACACAAACAAGTGAGCATTGCTTTTTCTGCCAAAGAAAGGAGAAATAAAAACAAGAGCAAGAGGGCAAATCTAAATTGCTCTGTGACTACATGTTGTTTTGAACTGTAAGCTTGGACGTGAGGCACTACATAAATATAAACTCAGATTGTAGCCAAGGATGACTAAAGCATCAACATACGGTTAGTGGTCATGGAAAGATGAAACTCTTGAAATAGGTGATCTTGACGAGGATTCCAATACTCAACAGAAAATTTTTCCCCCTCATACAAGAGGTTTGAATCAAAATCTCACCAAAATGGGATGATATAAGGGTTTGTTTTGTATATTTTTACAAAATGCTTAAAGCAGGCATGGACCTCCCAGATGTGGCTCAGCTACAACTCCCATCAGCCCCAGCAAACATGGAGGATGGGAGTTGTAGCTCAGCAACATCTGGAGGGGCAACTGTTCCCCAGACTTGGCTTAAAGGGTCCACAAATCATTCAGGGGTCCCCAGTGTGGCACCTGTTGGCACCAGAGCATCCTCAGCCACAGTTTTTCAACTGTGGCACCAGGTCAAAAATGGTTGGGGGTCCCAACACTAAGTGATACTGCAAAATGAGCTCTTCCACATCTCGATTTCCTGATTTCCTGATGTGTCTGTGTTCATGTTAACACCTAAGGGGAGAGTAAAATTTTGGGGAATGTATTAGCAGAGAGCCCTGCTGAGCTGTCATTCTTTGCTGTGCTAGTTATGCAAATGATGTAAAATGACTGGAGTAAATATTGAATAATAAATGTGAAGAGCAGGGCAGAGGTTCCACCAATTAGTTGAAAGAATTTCACTTGTAGCCTGGCAACACCATCAATGGATAAGCTGTTCAGATTATGAATGGCTGGATTGATCCAGATTCAAATCAGTTGTCACCATGGCAATCAAATAGGAAGGTGCACTGTGGGTGACTCCCCCAGTACAATCCTACAGAAGAAAAGTGGCTGGCTTCATTCAGTTAGGATGGAAAGGAATCATAAATGTTTATGTCCATAAGTCTTCTTTGAAAGATGAATGTTAATTTAAATATTAGTGAATGGTCAAAGTTCAGATGTTGCAGAAGATGGGAAGAGGACTTCTAGGAAACTCTTTTAGTGGATTTGAGTCACAGCAACATAGTGAAATAGCATTTCATGGATTTGCATTTGATGATCCAATTTTGCAGTATGGATCTGTGTGTCAACAGAATGGAGTGGAACTCTTTCCCCATGCCACAAGCCCTATTAATGTCATTGTCGTCATCCATTGCTCAGTTAGGTGAGTGAATTAAGCTGACATCTCTTCAATCAGGAATTAGAAACTGGAAATGTTGCTACAGACTCAAAGACTCATTGTTTCATATAATTCACTTTCACTCCATGGAGGCTTCCCATCCGCTGAGACAACATAACACCAGTCCTGAAAGACCTACATTGGCTCCCAGTACATTTCCGAGCACAATTCAAAGTGTTGGTGCTGACCTTTAAAGCCCTAAATGGCCTTGGCCTATAGACCTAAAGAAGTGTCTCCACCCCCATTGTTCTGCCCAGACACTGAGGTTCAGCACCGAGGGCCTTCTGCTGGTTCCCTCCCTGCAAGAAGTGAGGTTACAGGGAACCAGGCAGAGTGCCTTCTTGGTGGTGGTGCCCGCCCTGTGGAACGCCCTCCCATCAGATGTCAAGGAAATAAACAACTACCTGACTTTTAGAAGACATCTGAAGGCAGCCATATTTAGGGAAGTTTTTTATGTTTGAAGTTTTATTCTGTTTAATATTCTGTTGGGAGCCGCCCAGAGTAGCTGGGGAAACCCAGCCAGATAATAAATTATATTATGATTATTATTATTATTATCCTTCAAAATATTCTTGAGGAGTCTCGTTTTCAGAAGACGAATGATTGAATGCATTGGCACCTAGAGCCTGACATTCAAGACCAATCTTCTCAAGAGGCTGGAAGATATGGCATATGATAATTCAATCTCATGACTCAGCAAAAGAAGAAAAACTCTGTGTGTGTGTGTGTTTGTGTATGTGTGTGTGTGTGTGTGTGTGTGTGGACACATATACACACTTTTACATACAATATTCTTCTACATTCTTTTGCCATCAAGTCAGAAATAATTTCCTCTCCTAGCAGGCTAGCACTCGTATTTGTATATTTTCCTGTTTAAATATTGCTTTTCTTCTTAGTTCCCAAATATCTTGAGAACATTGCAGATTTACTAACCTGACTTCTCTCAATGTTTATCAGCATTTTCAATCTTACTAGATATGGATCTGCAAGCAGAAAATGCCTCCCGGTTGCTTTCCCATCCCTGACTCTTTTTTCAACGGTGTCTGTACTTACAAAATTAAGCAACAAAATCCTTAGTAGCAAAACAGGACTTGGTAATCACAAGATCATTGAAGGGACTAGAGCATGTACCAAATGAACAAATTTTAGAGTCCTTCAAAAGGGGGAGAAATCTAAGCAACTTAAGGTACCATCTTCCTAGTACTTGTACCAGCAATAGTCACCAGAACAGGATATTGGAATGATGTTGCCGCTTTCAACCTGTGACCTCATCAGACCCAGATGCTGCTTGTCAGTGAATGTTATCACTTCAGGCTAGGAATGGGCAGATTTGTTTATTTCTGTTGCCTCCATTTCTCTTTTTTCCCAATCTAAAATCCAGTTTTGTACATTTCTGCAGTAAAATTCATATATATATATATATATATATATATATATATATATACACAGTGGTACCTCGGGTTACATATGCTTCAGGTTACAGACTCTGCTAACCCAGAAATAGTACCTTGGGTTAAGAACTTTGCTTCAAGATGAGAACAGAAATCGTGCTCCGGCGGCGCAGCAGCAGCAGCAGGCCCCATTAGCTAAAGTGGTGCTTCAGGTTAAGAACAGTTTCAGGTTAAGAACGGACCTCCGAAACGAATTAAGTATGTAACCAGAGGTACCACTGTATATGAAACTCATGAAAACCAATCACCATTTTGGTGCAAAATTCTCCTATGTTTTGAGTCATGTGGGGTTTTTTGTTTTCTGTTTGCCATGGAAACCCAAAGAGGCTCTGAGAAAGCAACTTGAGAAAACCTGGAGCCCAGTTGTGAATATTTCACAAGAGCCTTGGATAAATGCTCTCTTGGATGGTTGATCACCCAACCCCATTAATCATTTCTTGTCTCTTTCTGGCTTCCCATTAGATTTCTGCATGGCAGGATGTCATCCCTCACTTTTCAAAGGGTCAGGAATAGTTTTTCATTGCCACATTTTGATGAGATGTCTTTCATGATACCGTATATTACGGGGAATAGATCTTCCTTGTGCTTTTTCTTCGTTAGGAGGCTGGAGTCTCAGACTCTGTGTCAATTTATCTTGTTGTGTTTCAGAGACTCTCGCAGCTCTCTTGGGTACCTGTCCTGCACCTTGCGACTGAACACCTTGCAAGACAGGCAGCAAGGTGGATACATCAACTCTTTTTTTTAATCATAATGTTCTTACATTCACTTTGGGCTAGCCTCACCAGCAATATTGCAGATCAGATATGAGATTCATTTATTAGCTTCCTTTTGAAACACAGTTCTCATTATAGATTTCTGAGTCATCCAGAGAGACGATCCACAATCTGCAGTTTGTCTCTGCTCAGGCAGAATTCTTGTTGGTTGAAGAATTACAGGAGTCATTCCTAGTAAAAGGAAGAATACATTTTCCAACAAAACAGTATTAAACATTCTTCAAAATTTCCCAACCCTTCTCTGGCGATCTTATCTTTCTAATGTGTCTGTGTTACACATTTACATGCCCTGTTGTATCTTCTGCATGCATGGATGTTTACAAACAGGGCCGTCTTACCCATAGGCGCTAGGGGTGTGGGGCACCCGGGCACCGGGCTCTGAGGAGCACCAGGCCGAGAGTCTGGGGCCCAAGAGTTGAGTCCAGGGAAGAGCCCGTCTGTCTGTCAGAGCGCCGTGGTGGGCTCTTCTGCTGTGGGTGGCTCTGTGCCGCGAGTTTGGGGGTGACCAAGCCAGTGAGACACTGAAACTGCCGACTGGCTCTGCCCTCCTACACGCCTGGGACAGGGCAACCTGGGGGGTGGGGCGCCAGGCAGATCTTTGCACCCTGGCGCCACTTATGTTTAAGACAGCCCTGTTTACAAACCCATGCAGTGTGCATCCACACATATTCCATGTGAGTTAAAGTCTGCAATGCTAGATGTATGTTTTGCCAATAAAGAGAGAAAGGGGCAGAGAAATCACAGAGGTCTAGTCCTTTACATTTCCTAGCCTGCTAGAGGGCGAAACCTGATAAAAGGATAGACTGCCAAGTCAGAGACCAATCGCTAAAGTCATATCATCAACAATTTATATGCTCACACCAAAATCAGGTATTGAGGGATCATGCCTGGCACCAGCAGATGTGCCTTCAGTGACCTGGCCTGTTCACTATATGGTGGGTCCATGTGGCAGTGTACCATCATCCACTCCGCTTTGAAGCCAAGTTCAGCTCCCATCCATGATGGCTGTTGGTCACCCTCTCCAGCCTTTGGGGTGGTGTCTGGGGCATTCTTTCTAGAGCCAGGTATGCTGGGCTGGAAAATGCCGGCATCACCATTGCAATTTGCCATGGTATCCAAAATAATGCCAAGCAAATTGTTCCATCAGCACAAGGATTTATGCTTGCACATCACAACTTACCCCTTTTCCTCGCCTTGCGTGACCCTGAAATCTGTTCTAGCGGTTCTCCCAACACTCTGGATCAGTTTGGAGGAGGATCCAGGGTGCAAATTGGGGGAGAATGGGGGAAGTTCCATTGTGCAATTGGCAGTCCTTGCACTGATGGGACACCTTTGTTGGGTAGGGCCCTATGGGTTTGGGGGCTCCATGAAGGCCCAGAAAATGACTGGGGGAAGGTAGGTCTGGAAGTTTAAAAATACAACTCTGTACTCATGACTCTTCATGGATAATTAAACTACTTTGTGCCACTGCAACTAACATAAAAATAAGCCTAGTAGTTTTGCAAACCGAGAGAGAGAGAGAGAGAGAGAGAGAGAGAGAGAGAGAGAAGAGGTGAAAGGCCCTAGGAATACAATAGCACAAGGCAAATGCTGACAGTCCCTTTGAGAAAACTCAAAAGTTGTGGCAAAGTGAAGAGGACAATCCAGTCTCCAGCTGCATCTTTTCCTCTGACTCCCACATGTGCTGCTTTAACCTCCCCCACACACACTTCCATTCTCAAGACATGGACTGATTTTTTCCCCAGGTGCACAATATATATTCATCAGTCAAATAAGGTTCGTTTTTGTAGACTAAACTTCACATCTTGATGCTTCTCTCCACCCCCCATTTTTCTTGCCGATCACAATAATCTGAAAATATACAAATCAGATGGTTAGCAGCTCTAACAGATGACAATTGGGATGGTAGAGACCTTCCGAAACTGTGTGCTTCACACCTGCTAACAATATTGCGGAATTATGAATGGTTGTTTTTCCCGTTGCTACATAAATATTTAAGATGTGTTATTTCTTATTACAAGGCACTGCCAACACTTATAAATGCACAGCAATCTTTCATCACCCTTTCCCTTGTATCAACATTATCTTGTCAAACTTTGTTTCTAATCAGGACAGCATTATATGTTTTGCATATTGAAATACTTGGGAGCCTTCATATTGTTTTCATTCATGGCCTGCTTGCAGTAACACAACTGAAAGGCACAGTTTCACGGAACAGTAACCTGCAAGTATTGTACCAATAGATTTTCATTAGTCGGTGACATCCAGCTTGCAGAGAAGAATTAGCCTGCATCCTTTGGAACCAAATAATGTTGCTTCTGGCATCATCATCTCAGACAGAGTGGCCTATGGGGCCCTCATTTCTGTTTGATTTAGTTGACATTGACCACCCCTTTTTAGAATCATTTGTGTCTCCTTCACCACTCATGCTATATTAAGTATATGAATTACTTATTTAAAATAAATATAGCATTTTAAACGCCCCCATCGATCCATGTTTTGGGAAACCTTTGAATGGCTCCCTTTTTAAAAAGAAAGCATCGTTTTAAATAATTCTGAGCTTTAAATTATTCAGTATCTTTCTCCTTATCCCTATCCCGCCAGCACGATGATAGAAACTCTGGAGCAGACATATCAGCATTTCATGAGATATCATTGTACCCAAATTCATACAGAACCAAATACCCCTCTGTCCAAATAGCCACACTCTCTGACCTCTATTAATTCATTTAGCATATGTACAATAATCACCTGAAGCTTGGTTTGAATGCTGCCTGCTCAAATCACTCAAATCTCTGCCCTCTCTTTAGGGTAGGAGAGTTTTTCTTTTTCTTCAACACTCACAAAACACCCTAAGGAAGACTCACATACCTTGTTAACGTGTTAATACTAAACTATGGTTTAGTATGAGGTGAAATAGGGACGCGGGTGGCACTGTGGGTTAAACCACAGAGCCCAGGGCTTGCCGATCAGAAGGTCGGCGGTTCAAATTCCCGCAATGGGGTGAGCTCCCATTGTTCGGTCCCAGCCCCTGCCCACCTAGCAGTTAGAGAGCACGCCAGTGCAAGTAGATAAATAGGTACCGCTCCGGCGGGAAGATAAACGGCATTTCCATGCGCTGCTCTGGTTCGCTAGAAGTGGCTTAGTCATGCTGGCCACATGACCCAGAAGCTGTACACCGGCTCCCTCGGCCAATAAAGCGAGATGAGCGCCGGAACCCCAGAGTCGGTCATGACTGGACCTAATGGTCAGGGGTCCCTTTACCTTTACCTATGAGGTGAAATGCCCCTGAGCAAAGCCTTAAACAATTTTAACCCCCTCATCAGCACAACATAAGAACATAAGAGCTGGATCAGGCAAGTCGTCCTATTCACAGTGGCCAAGCAGATGCTTATGGGAAGCTTGTAAACAGGACTTGAGTGCAACAGCACTGTACCCTCCTGCAGTTTATAGTAACCGGTATTCAGAAGCATACATACTGCTGCTGTGGAGGACAGTGAAGGACAAGTGCTTTCGGGGCGACTAACAAACCCCAAGGTTTTCCCTCACCTTTTTAAAAAAAAATCATGAGGCAGGTTAGAGATGCACTGATCATCACAGTGTACTTTGCATTTTTAGGAGCATAGGAAACTGGCTTATACCAGGTCAGGCTATTTGTCAATCAAGACCAATAAATGACTGACAGGGTATCTTGCAGAGGTCTTTTCCATCACCAGCTACATTTTATAACTGGAAATGCCAGCGATTGAACCTGGGACATTCTGCATGCAAATTTTGTGCTCTGCCACTGTGTGAGGATTGCACGCCCTTAACTTTAAAAAGATTTTTAGCCTAGTGATTTTCTTCATTTCCTATTTATGTTTTCTCTTGTCATATTGGACTTTTTAAAAAAGTATATCCAGTTCGAGGATCATCATTAGTGGAAAATGCTGTAGCAGAGACTAATAAATGTAATTAACATGGATATTTAAACGTTTGCTTGGAAAATAATTGGCATTGACTAGGAAAAATACAATTATGAAAAGTTATTCAGCCATATATATATATATATATATATATATAGTTTCATTATCTTAAATGTCTTTAATGCTTTAACTAAGGCATTATACATGCACAATGAAGCAAGAGTTCAAGACTTTTTAAGCATGCAGTTTATTATCACGGCAGATCACTTTTTTTTTTCATTATAGCATTTTGTTCTTTTTAAATTAAATGAATGAAATGACTACAGGCTGTGCGAATGTAAGCCTACAAAATTAAACCTTCATCCTTCTAATTACTTAATGTTATTTGAGACCCAATGCAATCCATTCTTTTAATGTTTACATTTTATTTTCTTGACAATTTCAGAGGGAGACAAGGCAAATTAGTTGAATCCCAAAACTTTGATTAGGAAAAGTAGGATTTAAAGGAGTTGTCTAAAAAATGAATTAAGGAGCAATTTTCTTGGTAATAAGTCTGAGGCCTAGATACAGCTACATAAAGCCAATTAAAAGATGAAAGGGTGACGGCATACCCTGACCTGAGGCAGTTTATAAAAGACAAAAAGCAGAGGAGGCTGTTGAAGGTCCATCTGTGGACTGAATGACCAGATGATAGAGGAGATCAGGAGAGGAAGAGTGAAACCCTACTGAAGGAAAACAGGAAACGGGGGTGTTTAGAAGAACACAACAAGACTCATATATTGGCCTTACATTTCCTCTTACTGAATATCTAGATAAAAGTACCAGACAGAAATGGGCCAGGAACCTTATTGAATAAATTTTGGGGCAATTTGATCGCAATACTTTTGCTCCACTTTGCGCAGAGTGGAGGCAAACGACATGTGACACCAGAAAATGTGTGTCTTTTTATATATATTTTTTTAAAGTTTTAAATGACTCTTGCTCCAGAAGAAAAAAAAAGACTCCAAAATCACCAGTTGCAAAATGCCCCTTTTATTAGGACCAACAAAAAAAGTCAGAAAAATGTCACAGAACTGTCACTTGCCATATTTCTGTTTTTGTTTAATTGATCCAGCTGTGGACTTTATGGAACAACAAGATTACTGTTTTCTTTCTTTTTTTGTAAATATATGTACTTGTATATAATGTTGCTTTCACTCACCACAACCTTTTGTGTAGGACCTTAAGACTATAATAATAGTAACAGGTTTTTGGGATTAAACCCCACTGAAAAAATGCAATAATTATTTCTGAGTAAAAATACATAGGACTGTGCTATAATGTTTTCGTTTGCCCTCTACCTTATTAAGGGCCATGCAGTTATTCTGTGACTGAAGTGACTTTTGAAGCTCACTCTCTCTTTCCTGGGTTCATCTAATGATTTATCTACTGAACAAAAAGGCTTCTAATTTCCCCCACAACATTATTATTATCTATTACATTTGCATACCACCCTATACCCAAAGATTTCAGGGCAGTTCACAACACAGGTCACCTAGGAGACACCCTTTTATATAGCCCAGATGGGGCAGGTAAGCCTTACTGAGGCCAAGGTGATATGCTTAGATGTGAAATTTGTTTGATGACCGTATTAGGCTTCCAAAACATGTGGATAATGTTATGTCCAGGTGTAGGAGAATGAAAATTGAATCCTAGCAGCTGTCCCTCCATATTGTAAGCCACCTTCAGCATGGTTTGAACTATGGAAAGACAGCATACAAATTATGCATTTATGTATGTATGTTTGGGGTAAACCATGCCCATATTCCCTGTATCTTATGGCAAGTGTGGCCCTGATTTTTTCCTTTGCACTCAAAAGTCAGCACTTTTTAAATTCACCATGCACAGCAACAGTCAGAAAAAGTACAGATTCAAAAAGCGCCATCTGCCAAAGGAATGATTAGGCATGCACTTAGAGTGTACTCCCAGTTCTTCCTTTGCACTCATGGCTTGAATTCCAGCCATTCAAGCTGGGCTACAAAGGAAGAGTCTTCCATTGCAGCTGTGGCTCAAACTTCCTGTCGTTTGACATCATAAGATGCCAGACAATTGGCACATGGTTGGTCCTGTTCACCTGTCCAAATGGCCTGTTGAGAGTTGCCTGCTTCTGGATTCCACCCTCCAGTTGGGTACACTTCTCCATACCTGCACAAGGGGGGGGGGAGGGATAAAGAAATGGTGGCAATCATTTTTTGCTGCCCATAGCAACCGCATCACTACTCACCAATTCCATCATTGCTCAACTTTCCTTTCAGTGGTGCATAGAAAGCACTGGTTGTTGTTGTTGTTGTTGTTGTTGTTGTTGTATAAATTAAATTTGTATACCACCCATCATCTGAAGATCACAGGGTGGTTCGCAACATAAAAATAGAAAATGAGATAAATACAAATGTGACCCAAATCTTATCCTCTTTCTTGGGGATTGCAGTTCCTCCTTTTAGGCGCTGTTCCAAGTGGCAACCTTGTTTATACTGAACCCATTCATTTCAATGGATCTTGTCCACTAAATGTTTTTTATACTACCTTAAAAGTATGTAGGCTCTGCAAATGAAGAGGAATAGAAACTGGTTTCTTTCAACATGTTTCAGTGTTTGTTCTAGTGCAATTCATTGAGTACTTTTATAATACTGTAGTAGTAAATTCCCTGCTAAGAAAAAAAATTCCACATTTTTCATTCTTCAGAGAGTCAGCTAGGGAAACATCAGATAAGTACGTATTGCAGAATCAGTGGCTGCACAAAATGGTCAATCCATTTATTTTAATTTTATGTTATTATTGGCTTCATAAAATGGCCAGAGAATATTGTATGCAAGGAAACAACAGCACTTGGTTCCTACAGCCCAGCGGTTAGGAGGACTACTGTGTGATATTCTAGTTGCTATCTGTGTTGGATTTGAAACTGATTCTACATGTGTGATTATCGTTGTTTTGTTTTTAAATTGCTTTCATACATGCAGTTGTTTTATTTGAGATATGTTTTATTGTATTGTAAGCCACTCTGAGTTGCCTCATATGAAGCAATTCAGAAATGAAATTATTATGATTATGATTATGATTATTCAAGTCCTGGTATGGGAGATGTGTCCATGACCAATATTTTCAGTTCAATGTACAGTTGCTGTGCATAAACAGCACCCAGAAAAACATAATGAAACAAAAAACAGATTAACATTAAATTGTGAGAATATTGCCTAAAACTGAAACAGCAGGAAGGAGGACAATCCACATCTTTAAAATGGATGCTCCTATTTGGGGGTTGTAAAAAGCAGGCATTGGGGAATTGCAAGGAATCTTCGAAGTGCAAATGGCTTTTCTCATTTATGTTTTAGATTAGAATCACTCGAAATTGTTAGGAAGAACAGAGTAAGGGGTTGGCATTTATTTGGATTAGTTAATCTAGATTTCTTTAAGGAGAAAAAAATTAACATTTTGTGAATGCCTCCTTACTGATTAATGCGAGCTTCAGCTTTTTGAAGGCTTTCCCTGGAGACATGCTGATATGTGAGAGGATGAGCAGACAAATTCCTCCTTTCCCTCCCACCCCACCCTGCACACTTGAATTTTACATTATTTTCCTGTGATGCCTTCTCCGAAAAGAAAACTTAAAATGGTCCTGCTCAAAACTGCACTGCTATCTCAGGCTGCTGTTTCCTAGGCAACATAACTAAGTGGAAGCAGCAGTCCCTGCATCTTTTCTTACTGTGTCGAAGCTCAGCTGAGTCAGACTCATCATTATTATTTATTAAGCATCCCAGAGTGAGAAGCACATTACAGGCATAAGATAAACCCAAGTCACAATATGAAAAAAGGCTAATCACATAGCCTGATCCCCCAATATCTCTGGAATGACAAGAGCAATTCACATTACAAAAGGCTCTGCAGTGACAAATGGGCGCGCTCTAGCCAAAAAACAACATTTATGGTTTGCTTTGTTTCCCCTTTTATTAAGTCAATTAGTACATTTATTCCTTCAAATGTAAACAAAGGGGAAGAGGGCTCCTTATTTTTCCTTGGAGAGTTGTTACAGGGATTAAAGAAATTATGGCAACTCATATTTAATCAGAGGATATAAATAATATGGTGCCTTTGTGTTGGTACGAAAAGCAATCTGTACAAGCAAAGTATCAGTAATCATCCCACTTCCCCCTTTCAGTGAACCAGCTCTGAAGTTACATACAGCCTGGCATTCGCTAAGACCAAATGACCATGTCAGATGTGAGCATTTTGCACTGGGGAGCATGTGCATGAATACTGCCATGAGCCATGTGGACGTGTCATGGAGGGGGTAGGTGGATCAGAAGGAAGTGTGGGAGGAGTTTGAAGAACTGGAGTCTGGTGGTCCTGGGGAAAGTCCCAGCAGGTTGGGGAAAGCCTCAAGAAGCATCAAAGCTGGAGGAAGAGAACCAAAGACCATGGAGCTGGATCCCACAGAGAGACTGAGTGGGTTGGGAGGGCAAATTCCTTCTTCTGTGCCTTCACAGCCTGATCCCTCCCAGTTCAGAGGCATCTGCAGCGTAAACACCCTGATTACTTAACTTCTGCCCTCAGGGGAAGCAGTGGATGGCACATCAGGTACAGAGCAGGTCTCCATCTCTGTCCCATTGGCATGAACAGGCCACTTAGGCCCAACTTACTTGAAGGAATGCCCGTTTGCATGCCCAGTCCAGGGACACCTCTGACTTGCAACGCTAAAGATTTCCATGTCCTTCTCTTCAAAAGCAAGGAATGGGAAGGGGTCACCAGTTGGATCAACAGCTTAGGTAGCCAAGCCATACAATCTACCTGCTGTGACTTGCCTGTGCCTCACACTGATTTGCGCATTAAAGGTTTTGGCAGAAACCAAATTCCAAGTTTGAGTACTTCATCCACCAAGAGTCAGGACAGAAACGTGTACAATATGGAGGTCTTGCCTGCAAAATTCATGAAAGCAGCGACTCAGTGAAGGGTTCTTCCTGACCGTTCAAATTTTGCAGTCCACAGAGGTGCACTGTACACATGCGCTCTCGTGCGTTTATCAGTATCTCACAACCTGACCTAACTCGTAAGGTTATCGTGAAGATAAGAGAGCAATCCCAAGAAGGCTCCAACAAGCAACAGCAGGATACAAATTTGATTTTAAAAAACACTCATATATGAACAGCTATCCTGTTGCACCATCGCTATCCTGGCCCAAGGACACAGAGAAGAAAAACTCACATGGATTGGCACAGAAAGATAAATGGAAAGAACCAGGGGGAAGGGAATGGCCATTTAAGCAGCAGTGGTACCTAAACTCAAACAATAAAGAGCCAGGCAGTCAATGTGTGAGTGCTCAGTCTCCAGGGCTGCCTCGTCTTTCTCTTCTTTGATGTTCAACTTGACAGGACTTTGATTGCTTGATTTTACTGAAGAGGGAATGCTGAAACAGTGCACTGTACTTGTAGCGCTTACTCTTAGCTAGTTCTACAGCTGAATGGAGGGGAGGGGAGGTGGCAATAATTCCTCTTGTTTCTCAGCTTCAAATATCGCTGGGCTACTCCAGGTCCTTATTGCTTGGCAGCATTTTTATGTTGGCACAGCTCTCTTCAGGAAGAGAAAAATGAGGAGGGCGGGGAGACAGGAGACAATTACTGCTCCATAATTTCTGTGCAGCTCTTAGTGTGTGTGTGTGTGTGTGTGTGTGTGTGTGTGTGTGTGATCTCATTCTCATGTGAAAGTCTTTGAACAGATCAGCCAGAGTATGCCAAAACCCCATGCTGGCCTCTGCACAAAACACCCACAAGTCATTTTTTTCTTGTTGGCAGCTTGGGTGGCATGGGTGGCAAATATTTTTCCACCCTTGGGGGCCACATTCCTTTGTAGGCAACCTGTCAGGGGCCATATACCAGTGGTGCATAGAGCCAGATTCAAAAGTGGATGGTGCAATGAATACAATTATTTACTTTCTACAGTAGATTACAGTCCACACACACACACCACTTGCCTCCTTCCAAGCAAGTGGAATTTGCCGCAGTTTAATAACGCATTACAACCCAACAAAAACATTCAAGAAAGGGTATTGCCATGGGTGGGTGTGACCTGAGGAGGGGTGGCCCAGGGAGGGTCCCAAGGGGCAAACAGAAGAACTAGGGGCCAGATTTGGCCTGCTCTGCATTGTGGTGATTCTTTTATGTTGAAACCAGACAACTTTCTGAATTGAGTTCTTCAAAATGAGGACTAGTCCCTTATGGAGAAGAGACACACAGCTACACTAGATTGTATAGGGCACCACCCTGAACTCCTCAAGATAGCAATATTCTTCCTCAATTTTATAGCGGGCACCAAGGAAGACCAACTTTCATTAGTACTTCAGTCTGTGGGAAATGTAATCCTTTTCTCCCTAACAAATGCCAAAAAATCATCCCTGAAATGATTTGCTATTAGCTTTAAGGCCTCTGGCAGGGCCTTTCCTCTTGTGAAACACACTTCATGCTGATGAGGTATTAGAGGTAATACTAAGATCATTATCATTATTAAAATGTCTAATCTGCCTGTCTTCTAAAAGGATCCCAGGGAAGCAGAAAACAAAGCAGCAAAATAGTGAAATTCTAAATATTTTTTTAAAAAAACATTTAAATCATTTAAGAACATCTAAAAGCATTTTAAAATGTTAATCATCACCATCATCATCACCATCATAATTTATTGTAGCAGCGGCCCAAAGTTGTATGTAACCATCACCATCATCCATTGCTCTACTTTGCTTTTTGCCAGGATTTCATCTTCACACAGCAAAGCCAATATCTATGTGCTGCATTTTAAAAGGACTGTGTTATCCCAAACTGATGGACACAAAGGTGACTTATGCAGCTGGAAGAAGCTTGCTCATTGACAGAAAGAGGTTTTAATAGCTGTCAAAGCCTAGACTGATTACGGAAATCCTGATGGATCCTTGTCTCCTTAGTGCATCCCAGACTCTTCCTAAATGGCACCGAAATGTATAATCCAAAGCTCACCCAAGCCCAAATGTTCTGTATCAATATTCACCACAGCAAGTGTCATTTTGTACAAAACAGTTTCAAACTCCCCCGCCCCCTTCATTTCTAAGTCTCTGGCGGATTTCTTTGCATAAGGACCAAGAGCCGGCTGGTTATCTCTTGCCGCCATTCAGCTGGCTCTCTTGATGTCGAGATAGTGTCATTGCCAAATAGTGGCAGGCATCCCTCCCTGTGGTAAAGAAAGATAAGCATCTCCTACTAACAGAAGCCTTTTTCTTTCCCTCCGGTATGCAAAGCTCATGTCCTATTTGTGGAGAGGGTACCTGAGCAATCTGTTCTCGGGGGAAGGTGCTTTGCAGTTAATCCTCTCAGAAGCACATTCAAAAGTCAAAGGCAGTAGCTTAATGTGGGTGACTATATTTTAATATCTGTCATTACTTGTGCATTCAAGAGAACTCCCCCCCCCACACTTTTTACAGCTCCTTTTCATGTCTGTGCATTGTTTGTAAAAGTACAAAGTAGTGGCACAGACAGGTAATTTGAGACATTTCACTTCAAAATGTGGTAATCGACCTGGCTGCATTTGCAGGGCTCTCCTGCTTATTCTTCTCAGCGGATCCCTGGACTTCTGCCTCCCTGAGGGCACCTCAGAGTGCAAGAGATGTGCCAATGAGCCCAGCAATTGGAAGCAAAGACAAAACAAAAGCAACATCCATGCACAGTTATACAGCTTCATCAGAGCTTTCACCAAAGAAGGTAAAACCTTTCATGGCTATCATTTTAGTGACTTGTTTCACATGGCAGATTTACTTATGGAGGTCTTCTTCACCCACCCCAACCTGTGTCAGCGACTCTGATGCCCTGATTTATTGTACCCAGTCTTACAAGCCATGGAGCATTTGTGCAAAACCTGCATTTATTGCCATCTCCTCACAGTTCACACAAAAAGCCAGGCAAAAGCATAGGACCAATGCATACTTATAGCATGGTCCACACAAATGATGCACCCAGTGTTTACTGTAGGGTTGGTGCTCCTTCTTAGTGCTCTTTCTCTCTGTGTCTCTGTCTCTGTCTCTCTCTTTTTCGGTATCAAGATGCTATCACGGACCTCAAAATGCCAGGCTGTATTCCCCACTCCACCTCATTTAATCAGGATTCATCTTTCCTAGGGGTAAAAGGAAATGAAAAACCCCATTGCCAACAACTCATTTGTGGCATCTCAACAACCTCAACAAGCTTGCAAATTAAATCCCTTCCTGGAAGCACCCCAGATAACAATATGCAAAGCCCTGCAAAACACCCCACTTCTTGTCTTTACTGGTACCCATACATCTGTTTCAGGAGCTAATATGAAATGAGGACAGTTTGCATATAGACACACTTTGGATAACTCTCAAGAAGTTCCTGGTGGTTGTCACTCAGACCTATCATAGCCAAGTATTGGTTTGTTTGCTCTTTTCAGAACTAGTTTTACTTTAATATACATTATTTGTTCAGTATCACCAAAGAAGAAGGGACAAATATTTATGGAAAGATGTGGAATGAATACACTTTCTCATGAACCTGAAAAAGATTCCATTGCTGACATATTCCTTGGCTGTCAATTTGCGCTAGCTGCAGCTTTTTATTGTGGTATGTTTTTATGTGTTTTATAGTGAACTGCCTTGGGCAAGATTCCATTAAAGACAGAAATGCAATAAATACATAGAGTACAATCAATCAATAAGTTGTCCTATTCTACCTTGCATAAGAGAATTTCCAGGTAAAATTTTCCCATGTCTAACTTCCCTTCAAACAAATCAGGATGAATGCTCAGCAAACGGGTCACCAGGAAGCCCCAATGCTAGACTCTGTTGGAAATTCTGGAACTGGTAGTTCTGGTCCCATCTCTTGTAAAGAAAGAAGCTTCACAAATAACCCTAGTCATGACTTCCCTAAGGCACATATATAGGCCGCATCTTCTTCCTCTGTGAATCCCTGCCTTTGAGAATTGTCTGTCAGCAACACGGGTAGGGTCCCACCAAACTTAAGGTGTAGGGTCTCCAAAGGACTGATTTGAAGGAAGGTCATTGTGAATATTGCCCAATGAAGACACATCTTCACTAGAGTCCTCTCTACACTTCCATGTAGGTGCTGCTGCTACCAGAGAGGAGGACTTTGCAGGCTTAAATGATTCCACCAACTCCAGAAACATTAGCTCCACTCACTGATTCTGGCCCATGAGAGCTGAGACATCACCAATGGGCCCTTAGCCTCTTTTGCCATGTCCTCCTCAGTATGAACAGCAGGGTCCTCTCAGCTGCACATTGACTTGTTTTCGCTCACACATGGGAGCAAGCAGCTGATGTGGAAAATGGGGAATCTCTGGCAAAGCATCTCTGGCTGATCACACTGAAGAGAGAGGATTAAAAGGCTTTTCACCTGTGTCTCTCTTTGGGGGACATGACTTGGCGAACTAAATCTGTCTCAGGCTGGGATAGTGCCTTTTGTTGTTACTGTCAAAAAGTATTCTCGCACACTCAGCAGCACAAGCATGTCTACTGAGGAGTAGGGATGGGAGACTGTCAGCTTCAGTTCTCTCAGTTTCTCATTTTTGCAATCTTAAATTCAGTTCTCCATATTTCTGCAGCAATTTGCATTAAAAAAAAAATATTCATGACACTTCACCAGCATTTTAGCGCAAGTGCCTCCTAAAGTACATTTCTGTATGCGGTTTTGACTAATTTAACACACTTTTGCAAGTGATTTCCCCTTATCTAAGACATTTTTGTATATTTTTCACTAATATGTTCATTTTTATGCATACCTTTCTCTCATATATGCATTTTGTGTTTCAGTTATCATCGTTTCAAAAAGGGCAAAGTTGATATATTTACATTTAAATGTGACCTGCATAGAAACCACCCCCACCCCCAATTTTTATTGAGGAGTATAGCTCACTGCTTTCAATAGGGCTTGTTCTCAGGTAAATGAGCACAGGATTGCAATCTCATGCTGGTTTCGATGGACTGTTTCCTGAATATGTTTATCCTGCAGATTGCATCAACATAAAGACCTATTGTAAATCCTGTTGATAGTCCAGGAACAGGGAATTTTAGGAGGTAAACACAATAAAGGAATCAATGATCACATTTCTGTCAGCCCATTGTTAACAAATCATATGGCAGGACACAGCTATCTAGGTATAATGGAGATCTAAAAATAGAAACACCATTATATAAGCCAGCTGCAAGCTCATTCCATTTCTAAACATAGTCTTCTCTGCAAAGGCCAAGCTGACAGTGTGTGTTTGCCACTAATGCCAATTAATTGGATGACTCACACCGATCAGCTAATAAAAATGAAATATGTATGTTGAAGGGACGATACAAAAAGAAGCCTGTTTATTGGAAACATTGATGAGGACTGAAAATTAGATTTAAGGATAACTGCAGAAAGATTAAAATCTAAGGGACAAGACAACACAGTGTTGGCATATTATAGTCATGTGTCATGAAGTATAACTTACTAACTAGCATAAAAATAAAGCTGCTATTAGTGAACTGTTTACAACCATCTTTTTGTGCTATTTAACAAAAGATGCTAAACAAATTTCCACAGCTCAAAAATGGAACAGTTTAGAATGATTTTTAAAAAAATAAAAACTCATAAGTAGCTATCAGTAACAAACTAAACAGAATTCTGCTGTATATAATCTACAAAGTCCTGTGGGTGTTTATTGGGTTATGGCTATACCATAATATGTAAAATACATAAACACTTCACAAGAAAAGTAAAACATTTATTCAGTGCTTAGGGGTACTCTCATTTTCCTACTCATATTGAAATACTGCCCCTCAATGAGGCCAAACTTAGATTCACAAAATGTTTATGAGTACCCCTGCGTCCTCCCAGAAAAAAGGACTGCATGTACTTAATGGGAGAATTTTATGCCCTTTGTGATATAATATTGTCTTCAGATTTAAATAATTTGGGACATTTGAGGTTTAAGGCTGCAATCCGATCCACTTTTACATGGGAGTAAGCTCCACTGAAAACAATCAAACTTAACATCTGAGTAGACATATAGAGGATTGTACTAAGGCTGCATACACACCATAGAATTGAAGCACATGGCTTTCTCTGAAGAATCCTGGGAAATGCAGTTTACCTTTCACTGAGCTACAATTACTAGTTCCCTGAAACTCCACTTCCCATGTGGGGAGGCCAAATATATGGTGTGTGTGCAGCCTAAGTCTCATTGATTAAAAAAAATCAAAATTAAAAAAAAATCAGTTCAGCTCTTGTGGTGCTTAGAAACACACAAAATCTTTAATCATACCAAAGAGCAGCAAAGTTAAAACAATCTGATGTAAAATGCAGAAAAGTAACTCCTCCCTCCCTCGTTTTATTTATATGCTGCCTTTCCATTCTCAAGGCAGCTTACAGCATATTTCTTTTTAGCTAATTACAAACATAGCCAAAGTAGTCATAAACAGTAAATAAAACACATCAAAAAGTACACAGCCAAATTGAATGGTTTCCACATAACTCTTAATAAGATCTAAAAAACAAAGATACACAATATTAATCTCAATAACAGCACTAACTTCCCCCTTCCCTCAACAAAACACCAGCCCAAGAGTCTGTTCAACAGCCTCAGCTTTTGCAGCTGGAGTCAATCAAGGCCCCACCCTCCCAGGCTAGGTGAGGAAAGGCCTGCAAGGCAGGGAGCAGGTGTTCTGGGACTCACAGCTAATAAAAGACAATTCAAAGGTCTAAAGAGAACTATAAGTGTCTCTGCCTGGTCCCAAAAAAGACATAGCAGTAGACCTGAGCCTCCCTTAAGAAAGCATTCCATATATGAGGAGCCACAAGTCAAAATGGTCCCATCCCTGGTCACCACCTGCCTGATCTCAGAAGGCAGGAGTCTGTGGAGAAGGGCCTCTGACATCTATCTGCACAGGCAGGCAGATCTGGGAGAAGATGTTCCCAAGTCTTTACAGGTAAGCAGCACAGATTTGAATTATGCTTAGAAATGGGCCAGCTCGCTGCGAAATTGTTTCAAAAACTGGCAAGATGTGTTCTCTAAGGCCAGTCCCAATTAGCAACTGTGTTCTGAACTAACTGGGAAGTCTTCACTGGAAGCCCCATGCATAATACATTAGAGAATTAAATCTAATTAAAATGGGAGAGCACCACATGTGATGTTATTTTACAGAAGAAAGAACAACGGAAAACCCTCATTGTGTGAATCTTGTATGATCACCAGGGGCTACTTGGTCTGAATGCCTATTTCAGGCCAGAATACATATAGCTTTTCCTTTCTACTGGTTATGGTACATAACGATCTGGATTGTGAACATTGACTTTTTGGATTTATTGCGGAATGAAGCAGCTGGCTCAAGCAATTGATTTTGCAGGGCACCACACTGATAGTTAATCAGTTTATTATGACTGTATTTTTACTCCCAGTGAAAAGTGTGGTATTTCTGCTTCAGGTGCCAACATTTGACTGGCCTTGCATATTGTGCACCTTGACTTGGGGTGGGGGTATCATTTATGAAGAGGTGAAGCTTTCTGCACAGCAGAGAGTAGCGGAGGCTGGTCTGTGATTAGGGCAAGTGAGAGGCAGGTGGAGCTCTGCCCCGTCAAGATCAGTTTGCTTCCAGCCGGTCCTCACCTGCCCTAATCACAGAGCAGCCTCCCCTACTCTCTGCTGTGCAGACCTTACCACTAGCTGTCAGTTTCCTTTTTGTTGTCAGGAAAATGGCTGCTTCTCAGTAATTTGGATGATTTCATCAGGCTGACATAGCTGTCCTTCAAGGCCAGGGATTAGGCCTCCTAATTGGGAGGTGGTTCCAGTTGCATAGCCATGTGGGAATGCCTGTACACAAAAGTACTGGAAAGTTCTTGCTTCGAAGCCTTCTGACTGGTTTAGGGGACTCACCCAGTTGCCTTGCTGTTTACTATAAAGCTAGCCTTGTTGTGGGGAGGTGGGGCTCTGCATCTCTCTTTCATCTTGTTTCTTTGCAACACCTGAGAGACCATGCCTTTCATGCTACAGATTATAGGAGCCTTTCTCAACCTTAGGTCCCCAGATGTTGTTGGATTACAATTCCCATCATCCCTGGCTGCTTACCCTTCTCACTAGCGATGCTGGGAGTTGTAGTCCAACAATAACCTGGGGACCCAAGTCTGGATTATGGGAATATTTTGTTGTGTGCATAAAGTTAGCTTTGTTATTGTAGTCTGATTTATAATTCCCAACTACTCTTGTCAGTTGGATTTTCTGTTTGTACTTTTTATGAGTACTTGGGGTCCTATTTTATACTGGTAGGGTTCCCCCCCTTTTTAATGTATCTACCTCAATTTCATTTGTATCTGTCTGTTTGGGTTGAGCCTTGGTACTGAATCCACCATTAACCTTTTGGTTGCCTGCTACAGAGTAAGTGCTAAACCTAAGGTTCAGGGAGTAGAACACCCTATTTTTACCATTTGTTTCCCTTGACTCTCAAGGTTGTCCAATAAGATTTGGGAATCTCCTGACCCAGGCTGGCTGAACAGAAGAAGTGGTGGCAGTGTACCTTGCAGGATTGGTGTTAGACCCTGACTATTAGTCCCTGCTCTAACACCAGGGTCTGGGTCCCAGGTTTGGGGAACCAGTCCTTGATGCTCCTTAGTGTCAAGGACTTTTGTAGAACTCAACAGAGAAATGGGTGGGATAAAAGCGGAATTAATTGGCTCCACCAGCCATTTGCTCTGACTCCACCTGCAGTTGACCTTGCTGCCTTCTGGCCTAGCAGTCGTAATGAGCACTGGCCTTCACTGGTAGACAGCATGGGCTATGTGGTCTTCTAGACCTTCCTTCCTTGGATTTTATATTTATTTCCCTGATAGAGAGATTATAAAGTTGAATATACTGATGAGCTGCTCTGACATTACAGTACTGAGAAGCCAAAGTAACTTTGCAATGGTAGAGACCATAGCATCCATTGTTCACTTTGACATGCCATGTGAGTCTCAGGTTTCTTGCCCTTCTTCCTTCAAAAAAGGGTTCAACTTCTTTCTGAACTGAGATTCTCAATCCAGATGCCCCCGTGGTTTGAAAATAAATCATTTGCTAACAGTATTAGATAGCATTTTGACAGGGGAGTCTTCCTGGCTTAGCAAACGGTCGGGGGAGATATTTTTGTCTCACTCCATTCAGAACAGCCCATCTTACCTCTTGCAGTCTGCTCTGCTCCAAACTGCTTAGTGTTCATTTTACTCCTCCAACACCCTGCAGGTCCACTAAATCCTAATCTTAACCATTTTGCCAAGTTCCTCACACATACAAAAAATAGCATTCTTCCTCACTTTCTAACTGCAGAACTGATTCAGCTGTTTCCTTTGACAGATTTACAGTAATTAAAGAAAAACCTTACTTTACCTTTCCACAGCAAATCTCTTGCAACTGATTGTAGGTGGAACGATAACCTCCTCAGCCAGAGGGCAATGTGGTTATCAGCAAAAGGGCTCAGCCATATGCACCCAGGGCCACACTACACAGGAGCAAAGGAAGCTATCTTGCAAAAAGTCATTGGTTCATCTAATTCAGTATTGTTGGCACTGACTAGTAGAGAGCAGTCTTCCCCAAACTATCTAGATGCTAGGATTCGAACTGGGGACTTTTCCCCATGCAAAGCAGCTGCTCTACCACCAAGCTACAATGGCGACTGGCAACATCACTTCCACGTGATTTAAGCATGGAGCTGGCACAATCACATAGACCACGTGGGCCTGATTTATACAGTAAAAGAAACATGTGAATACAAAACCAGTGTACCTGCACCTTCCTTCCAAGAACTGTTGTCCTAGTCTAACAACCAGCCAGTATCACTCAGGTCCTCACCAGACATCCTTTTCTTTGTGCATTCATGATTTGTGGTCCTGATAGTATCAGGTCAGTTATGCATGGCCCTGCTTGTGCCTGCAAAAGTTTTGGAGTGGATATCCTGCTTTGTTTCCAATTGGTGCATCTCCTGTAGCTTCCTGCTAAAATACTGCAACTTTTTATACCATGTATGTTGTAGGGTTGGGTGGGTTTAAGACACAATTGGACTAATTCATGGAGGATAAGGCTATCAGTGGCTACTAGCCATGAAGGCTATGCTCTGCCACCCACAGTTTAGGCAGTATGCCAGTTGTTGAAAACAGCAGGAAAAGAGACTGCTGCTGCACTTAGGACCTGCTTGTAGGTGAGAACAGAAATGTGAGAACAGTTGGACCAGATCCAGCAAGCTCTTCTTATGTAGTTGTGTAGGGTGTTTCTTATGCCACTTCTGTTGCGCTATAGTGCATGAGTGTCCCTCCAGACAGCAATAATGTGGCAATGCTGGGGAACAACTTAGAAAGTGGAACATGTATGAACAGTCCACCAAGTCCTCATGGGAATTCAGTAACATTTTTGTGAATATTTATCCCACCATACATACGCTTGGATGCAATTTTCCCTAATCCTGTATATACATTTCTGCAAAGCAATATCCCTTAGTTCAATGCCTTTTTATTTTAGTTTCACTAATGTGTGCATTTTAATGTACACTTTGATCCAGGATATGCATTTCTTTAGATATTAGTCGGTTGTAAAATGGCAAAATTCAGAGATGTCTGCGTTTCAAAGGAGGTCTGTGTTTCAGTTTGTGTATTGTTTTAGAAAGTCTGAGTTAGGTAGGTTTGCAATTCGGTGTGAACCAAGTCAAATTTATTGCCCATCTCTTGTCAAGGGGGTATTCTGCAATTCCAGATCATATCTGGTTTGGCCTTCAAAGTAAAACTGCTAGCAGTGCTGCGGTGATTGTTACATTAATAAATAATAATAATTTTGTGTTTTTATATTGTGATTTTATCCTATGATCCACCCTGAGACCTGCAGGTATAGGGTATACATATTTTAATAATATGTAGGTATAGGGTATACATATTTTAATAATAAAAATAAATAAAGATAGAAAGAAAAGCATATTATTATTATAGTCTGCCTATATTGCAAATCCAGGAGATTTGCTGTGGGTTCTTTTTGCCTCCCAGTGCTGAATGATCCAAGATTAGATGCAATGTAATGGTAGATTTTCCTATGTGCCGCCCTCTCAGACCACAGAGTGTCACTAGAGTGAATATGAGGCTGACATGAACACAGGGGAGGGAAATCAATAACACTGCTTTTGCCTGCTTGTCCAGCTTGAAACTAAGTAATGTAATGAATACAACTTATTTGTGCAGTGCAGAATATTTTCAGGTGCCTTGGAATAAATGCAGTGACCTATGCTACTCTCTTCACAATCCATATCAATGCCAGATGAACACAGCAAAAGTACAAATGATGGGAAGGAAATTGTTGCATGAGGCATTTACTCCTGGTAATTTGCCTTGGGCAGGAAATAGACTTTCCTTCAGTGATGTGGACAGAGCTGCCCCTGAATGATCACTTTTATTGAGCAAAATCCCTATAGCAACAGACTCTGCGGCAAAATAATGTCGTGCCTTATTTCATTCTCTCAGATTGCTCGATCTCCTCCTTTAAATCACCTGCATTTCAGAATCAGGATGCTTGGATTTACAAAGTGCATTTTTGGTTAGGAGTTTGCAAAATACTGTGGTTTTATAAATTGGCTGTCTCAAACAGTGTATGATTTTAGTCCATCTTCCAATCTGTTTTTCTGAATTTTTTAAAAGCCCGGGATAGGAGTGTGCATGTGTGTGTGTATTAATGTGAAACAAAACCCCGACATACACATCTGAGGAAGCTTAGGACACCTGGCCATAAATCATAGGAGTTTTACAGGCAAATGTAACTAGTAGAGTCAAGGCACAAGCTTCATTGTACAATAGCTGAGGGCAAGCTCACCATTAGAAAGGTAAGACAGTAAGAGTTGGAAAGGTGATAAGATCACTGACAGTTGTCACCTGTCTGCAGCCAAGGTTTCCTATAAAGAAGAAAGGCAAGTCAAAGGATAGGCAAGAAAAGGAGGGAACAAATAACTCACTGTATTAGGACTACCTCTTTCCAGATGAACCTACCCTGACCCTGAGATCATCTTCTGGGGGCCTTCTTCGTGTGCCTCGTGTGGAGGGTGGGAACACAAGAATGGGCGTTTCCTGCAGTGGGTCCCCGTTTGTGGATTGCTCTCCCCAGGGATATTCACCCGGTGCCTTCATTACACACTTTTAGGCACCAGGCAGAAACGCTCCTCTTTAACCAAGCCTTTGGCTGATTGACATTCAATACCCTTTTAAAATGGGTACAGTGGTACCTCGGGTTACATACGCTTCAGGTTACATACGCTTCAGGTTACAGACTCCACTAACCCAGAAGGTAGCACAGTAGGCAAAACCACCATCTTGAGGGCAGTAGAGCAGCGTGGACATAAGCAGGCATACCTCATTCACAACCCTTCACTTTCAAGTACATAGTACACCTGGTCAGTCACAACACTTTGTGCCTTTCCAATGAAAATCAGAGTAATAGTGGTATAAAACCTGGTAAATTCATCTGGATCCCATTGAAAGATTTCTCCTTGATTATATACCTTCAAGGCTACACGTGGGAAACGATTTTAGAAGTCTTCCCATAACTTAGGAAAGCCTTGCACTTACTAGTGTGCACTATATGTGTTTGTTATGTGGGGGGGGTATACAAGTGTGCAGCCCTCATTTATAGTGTGAATCAATATTTTTATGATATAATTCTTCCTAGCCTATGCTAGGACTTTTCTCAAAAACATAGCTACTGCTTGCTATTCATGCTAATCCTCTCGGGGAGTAACAATTTCAGCTGCTATTTCTTTCCGTTCTTCTTAATAGCTGTGCATTTGTTATTCCACCTACACCTGGTATGGTTGGAAATATATCCTTCCAAATCCCCAAAGAAATCAGACCATGTGTTTTCTATATTCAGTTTTGTTGTTTTTTTAAGAGAGAAAGAGGAGAGAGAGATGGGTGAAACATTTAAATTGCCTAGATTGCATGGATTTTACGAAAGCCCGTTATTTGTCTTCCCTGAGATGTAGGGGTACTTTAGCTAGATGAATCAATCATGGTTTTGGGGAATTCAGTATTTGCAAATTATAATACAAATGGGCTTGATCTGAACCCACCCAGACTAAGGTGCAGATCAGAAGGAATTTTGCATGTATTTGACTGTTGCAACACAGTTTGAGCTCAAGAAAAAAAATCAAAATGCATTTTGAGGTAAAATACATTTATAAATGCATATTTTGAGAGAAATCACTTTAAAAATACTGTTTAAATGCACACTTTAATATGGATATTATAATATATATATATATATATATATATATATATATATATATATATATGGAGGATCATGTGGAAACAGAATAGGCTATGAGTGACCAAATGCAAAAATGACATGGTCAGTGAATAAACTGAGCTGTCCATCCCTATTGGGGTTTTTCTTTTTAAATGGTTTTTAAAGTGACACATGGTAAGAAGTAGTCAAAGCTGATCATAGTTTATATAGCTAACATTGTTGATAGAAAGAGAAATCGAGATTTTAAGAGGGATAATATGGCAGAAGGCTGTAGTACTACCAAAGTAACACCAACAGAATAGTCTAATTGTGAAATTCATGTGTTTCATTTCTATTTTCAGAACTGAAAGTTGAATTCTATGTTTATAGGTAGACAGATAATTTGCAGTCATTTTGGCAGTTCTTTGGTGTTAGAAATACATCAGCATTTTAGATGCAGAGAGAATGGTAAGCAAAGGGCCAAGGCCAATAACAGTTTTTCTGACAACCCACACTTGGTTCAAAACAGAGCAGTGGAAGTTAGTGGGTTAAATCTAACCCTGTTCAATGCTTAACAATAAGTGCTTTGACAGAGCATATTATCCTGAACAGAGGACTAGTTTAGGTACAGAAAGGTTAATTATTTAAAGGTACCCTTAACATCTCATTGAAACTAGCAATATAGTCTGCCGAGAGCTGAAACAAATTTGCCCCCAATTTTTTTTCTTCAAAATTATATTCCTTGATTTTGATGCCATATATTCTCTGGAGCTACGCACATTTAGCAGGTGTGTGATAACCGAGTATCAGCATTTAACATCCAAATATTCTGCAGTAGCCATCAATATTTGAGAGCATCTAACAGCTGCTCAGCAGCGGGAATCAAAATTAAATATTTGACAACTAACAGTCAATATTTAGTGGAATATGGCAGCTGGCATCATGTATTACCATTCAGTACTTTAATTGACAGCATCTCATCGTCGCAGTGTTTGCGACAATGCTTGGCAACTGACTTGTGGGAGAATTGGGTAAAACTTTTATTATTCTCATTCAGCCAGTCTGTCAAGGACTGCCAAATTTTGATGTCACATTTCAGTGCTGAAGGTCATTTAGGGCCACCCTTGGGGAACTGACAGAATGATCCTATGCATGCTTACTTGGAAGTAAGAAGTTCCATTTGTGTTCCAAGTAAACACATTTAGGATTGCAGCCCAAACAGTATCTGTTTACTATCATTTCCCCTCAAATGTGGAATTGTTTGTTGTTGTTGTTTAGTCGTTTAGTCGTGTCCGACTCTTCGTGACCCCATGGACCAGAGCACGCCAGGCACTCCTGTCTTCCACTGCCTCCTGCAGTTTGTGGGAGAGTACAAATAAAGAACCCAGTTGAGTAGAGTCCTCCTGGTCATTAGAAGATGGGAATCAGGAGAAAACCCAGGTAGTTTTCACCCTTTCCACCAAGCAAACCACTCAGAGGATTGGTAGAGCAGCCCTTCAAGGACAAATTAACTTTCAAAAGAGACACTATTATTGATATACTGTGTTTACTTTGGTCCATCATTAGACTACAGAGTGTTATGCACTGACCTTTTTCCTGAAGCAGCTAAGTATGAAAGCACATTAGAAATTCTATGGTGGTATCTTTAAAGCAACAAAGTAATATATTTCCTGGTTTTGAAAAAAAGAAAAAGAAACACTTTAGAGGAGGAGAGCTGATGAAAGATAAGCAAAGCTGGATTGTTGGCTTGGTGCAATTACATGTAATCAGTTGGGATTTATGGCTCAGTTTATTCATTTACAATGGCAGCATGTGTAGTCTTAAAGTATCTAGATGATTAATAGCAGATGTAAACTGTGGTACTTACTGTATAAGCCATTATTAAAGCCATTAACAGCATTGTTCAAAGATGGGATCACAGTATGTCAGCAAGAGGAGGAAAAAAACAGGTAGCTGTGAAGCACAACTACTATTCTTGCAAGTTATTTTTAAAAATAATAATCTATTTCTCAACAAACTGTATTAAGTGTTATGAACCCAGGGACTAAGCTCCATTGAATTCATCGGGACTTGCTTCTAAGTAGACAGCAGCCATGTGTAGGATTTGGCTACCCATAATCGAAGTTACACATCTCTGTTGAAGATCAAAAAGGAGATTACCTTTTATAAATCTGAAGATTTGGTTTTTGTAAGAACCACCTCCACAGTCGACGGTTGTTGTTTTTTACTTATTATTTAAAACAGCACCATCCTGTTTTCTATTCAGAATTCTTGAGGCAGTTTACAACAAAGTTAAAATACAATAAAGCATCAAACAGCACTAAAATATAACAGAAGGCCAGATGACCTGCTCATTGAGCATTCATCCTGATTTGCTTGTGTGGTAGTTATATGTATTCCCTTTAATTTATCTCACACTTTCTGTTTATTCAACCAACTCATAATCTGCCTACTATCTCTGTCTACTATCTTTACTAAATTTCTTCACTTTAACACAGATACAATATCCCAGATACTGTAATAGCCACCCCCATGTAAATGGGTTTTTATTTTTCCAGGTACAATGACCAGATGAAAGGTTTTGTGCTGCCAGATAATATTCATTGACAATATCAAAGGTCAATATTCATTAACAATTGCTAAGGGTGAAATACTGGACAGGCTCAAATGCTATACTTTAATGGTGCAACTTTGAAGTCTTTTTTTTTTTTTTTAAACCAAGCTCTGCTGACTGCTGTATATTTTTAACTGCATGGTATAAATTCATTAGTGCTAAAAGGATTTGATGCTTACTGTACGCTCGCATTCTTTTAGCACGTACTACCCGTTTTCATTTGGGTAACTTATTTTCTAGGGTATTAAGATAAGCACGTAATTAATAAAGAAGCCTTGTATAGAGTTTGAATTGAATTCAGATGATGGATAGCACTGCTATTTCTGTCAAGTTCCAGGCATTAGCTGCTCTTTGAGATACAGTGTAAGAAGGCAATCTGAAACATTTATGTTTGAGCTCCCACATCTGTGGCTGAAGTGATGGTCTCTGGATCCTTGCTGTCAGGACTGTCGCCAACATTATAAAGCAGAATAAGGTAGCACTCAATTGCTAACATGGAGACGTTTCCCTTGCAATACATGAAGGCCTTCTCACTTGTTTGTTAAGCAGAGGGTAAGTGTAAGCAAACATTAGCCTACTTCACAAATGTTCCTCCATGAATTCGTGAGTGGTTAGAGTGTCAGACTAGGACCTGCAAGACCAGAGTTCAAATCCAGACTATATGAAGCTCCTTGAGTAACCTTATGCCAGTTACCAGCCACCAGCCTAACCTGCCTTACAGGGTTGATAAAATTTAAAAATTAATAATAAGTGGCAGGGGGTGTGGGGCCATGTTCACTGGCTCCACCCCTCACATAGCCATCCCAGGGAGCTTATGCATGTTCAGCTGAGTCCATGTAGGCTGTTCCACGTGATCAGAAGCCCTGATCATACAAGGTGCTCAGCTGAATGGGCCTTTCAGCTGACCTTCCACCAAATGAGAAGGTGGAGCAAAGAGGGTAGGCAACATTGTGGTAAACCCAGTGGCTATGGCCCTGCTCCTTCCTTCATGCATCCATGAATGCATGAGAAGCAGTGGTACTGCTCGTGTGTGACATCATGCACACACTGCATGACATCACACAAGTCTCCCAATGCCGCGCAAGCCAGTGCAGTCTTCCGCTATATATGATATAAATATTATATTATGTTAATTCATTTTAAAATGTGCATCTATACTTATGAATTGCCATGTCATCTTTTTAATGCAGATTGATGTCCCTTCGGTTTTGGCAGTGCCTCTTCTCCCTTTTTGTCTATGCGTAAATGGCTACCCTGAGAAGAGGCTATTGCTCGCTCCCCCTCTTGTTCTGCAGAAATATCATTGTGCATCATGTATGGGCATGAGCAGTGCCACCATGCTGGCTGAGACCTTTAAGCTAGGAGAGGGCAACCTGTGCCCCTTTAGCTGTGGCTGGACTCCCAATTCCCATCAGCCCCAGTCAGCATAACCCTGAGGGCAGATCTACACTCTCAGTTTTTAACATTAAGCAGTGCTATTTTTCTAGAAAAAGAGGTGCCAGAACTCACCATGAACGCCTCCCTTGTTCTCTTATAATGAGTTCTGGCTGGAAAAAAAAGCCCTGACATTAAGGAAGGCTTTTGATAACGTATATGGACACATGACGTCCTACTATTCATGCTCATAATGTGTTATTAAAACGTGACACTGGAGCTGCAAGCAACCAGCAGTAGGGAGACAGTGTTTTTATGGGGGGAAACAAAGGTAAGAAACGCTTTAATTAACAAGTATGCCCTGTGACGTTTTAGAATGATATATCTAATATCATTCTAATAATGTTAAACAGATCAGTGTAGATCCAGCTTCAGACAGGGATGGTGGGAGTTGTAGTCCAACAACATCTAGAGGACCATGGGTTCCCCACCCCTGTAACACTGTGAGCTGCTATGTAATCCTAGTGGCTTGTTGGATTAAGTCTGATTCTAGTTGCTGATTGAACTTGGAAGGATGTGCTCCATTATACCTCACAAGAAGAACGGCCAGCCAGCTTCATTGGAACGTCTTGTCAGAGTTCATGAAAATAAATCCTGTGACAACTGGACTGAGTTTCCTGTCCACTGTTGCACTTGGACTCCATTATAAGCTCATTGCTAATCTTTGCATTTTGCCAATGGGTGAGATTCAATGGAAGCATTTCTGCTCATGCAGAAAAACTGGGCCCCTGTCCAATGTTTTCTGAGGGTAATTTGCTGCTGCTGCTCCAACAGCTGATATAGTAAGTTACCGCTCTGTTAAAATGTGGCTTATCCCTATTGATGCTGCAGTGAGAAAAGACACCAGTGAAGAACCTTGTTGTTGTCAATGGTTCCCTGGCACATGCATAAACCATTCTTTATGATCACCTTCAGTATCTGCTTGTTGAATGATGGCCTTTTTGAAAAGTTCCATTCCAGACTAGGGACAAGATCAATACGTATCTTTCAAGCTGAATTTTCAGTACCGCATCTTCAACGGATTTCACATTCCAATCATTTTTAGCATAGATCTTTCTAGGAATAAAGTGGAGCTATGTATTGAACCTCCATTCATTCACAACAGAGAGGTTGGCCGCAGATAAACATGCACAGTTTAACACACTTTAGTCCCAGTGCAATCGATGGCACTTAAACAAGTGTGCCCAGATTAAAACTACTGCTTCCACATCATGATACGCAGGGCCAAATTAGCTGAAGGCAGGCCTAGCCAGCCCAGCATTCTAGTCTTATAATGACCAGCCAGATACCTATGAGAATCCCAGAAGCAAGACATTCACTCTCTCCTGGTGGTATTCAGGGGCATACTGCCTCTGCCCTGGAATGGATATATAGCCATTGATAGCCTTATCCTCAATTAATCTGCCTGAGCTCCTTTCAAAGCCATCCAACTTGGTGGCCATCTCTATATCTGGTGGTAGTGAATCCCATCCGAGAGAGATTACTGTGGGCTTTAGTTGGTACAAAATGTTTAGCTGCTATTTTGTAATGTTTTATTAGTTTCAATATGCTTGAAACTAGAGAACACAGCTGGATAGGTAATATATATATAAACAGTTGGGGGATATCAGGACCGTGGCATTGTGGGAAGGTGGGTTTGGCATGGATCCTTAAGAGTATCCTTATGATGCTCTGTATCTCTGGCAGTCACTAGGAAGACCAATTTACCTGAGCATCTAAATGGATTGTTAGCTGCCATCACCTGCTGAATACAGAGCAGCAACTTGGCTAAAAGACCCGAGGCAAGGATATGCAGTGAGATAATACAGGTTGTTCAGAATCCCCTTGGATCAAACCACACCAGCTGTACTTTAAACAGTTTGATTTATTAACAAAACATACAGAGCATGGGATTGCACTCAGTGCAACCTTTTATTTTTCATTTAAGCTAACTTCTAAACTTGCCTTACTTCCCAAACGTAGGCAGGTAGCTTCTGCTACATTTCAGCCTAAAACCAGCAGTATTGTGCTCCTTCCTCCTGGAAGATGAACATTGTGAACTTCATGTATCTTCCCCAGCTAAACTCCAGTTGAAGACTCTCAGTTCAGGATGTAGTATTCCTTTATATGTCTTGGCTTCCCCCAAAGAATCCTGAGAACTGGATTCTTTGCAAAGTGCAGAGAGTTGTTAGGAGACTACTGTCTCCCTCACATAGCTAAAATTCCCAGAGTTCCCTGGGGATGAGGGAATGATCATTAAACTACTCTATAGCTCTGTGAGTCTAACAACTCTCAGCAGTGTTAAACTACAGTTCCCGGGATTCTTTTGGGAGAAGTCATGACTTCTTAAAGTGGTATGATACTGCTTTGAATGTCTAGTGCAGATGAGGTCTTAAACATTTTGCGCATCTTAACGTTTAACCTTCCCAATTCTGCGTGAAAAGGGACTGTAACCCTCCACCCCTGCTGTGGTCTCGGTCCCAATGAGGAGCACCTACATCTGCAGAGAGAAAGCATCCACTGACTCAATGGGAAGCTGGAGCAAGTAGTGGGCATAGGAACCATGGCAATAGCAATGGATTACAAAGCAGATTTTTGAGGGCATGAGATGGTAGAAGTCACCTTCTCTGAGCAGAACGCTGCTTATGGGAGACACTCCCTCCAGCAGGAGGAAGTTAGGATCTAAGTCATGGTGGTTCATGCTCCCTGTTTCGATGGTGTTGAGAAGTTCTGTCCTGATAGAAGCCCAGCTAGCAACCTCCCAAGAATATTTACCCCCCAGCAAGCTCTATAAGTCAAAAGAAACTGACCTCCTTCTGGCAATATTGAAACAGAAAAATCTGTCCCTTGGAGTTCTACGTGTCACAGCAGTTTGAGCCTCCAACTCTTAGTAGAAGGGCACAAAGACATCCTGGGAGCCTGGAGTGGCGAACAGTCAGTTTAATGAGCCATTGTGACAATTGTGAACGATGAAGACAGGAAAAGCCTACAGAGAGAGGGATGTTTCTAAGACAGGGTGTCCGTAATAATGCTAAATGCGATGACTGGTTTGCCCACAGGCATGTTCTTGGGCACTTTTTCAAACACGTAGCAACAGATATACACTTCTCTGTGATTGCCTTTCATTCTTTCTCAAAACAGTAGGAAGTGCTCTGTTCTGGTTCCATTACCCATCACATTTCTTTTCCTGTATTTCCTGTGTGATGTGCCAAATTCTAGCTCTGGAACCATCAATACAACAGGAAGTTGTGGAACTCTTCCTTGGGACACATTTCCTTTAAAGAAATAACATCATTTCCTTGCAAGAGGTTTTGGTAACTGAGGGTTAAACTGCACACAACATTAAATTGTGTAATTTCCTGTCACAATGTTTGTTTGTTTGGGCCTGCAGCAGCTGCTATTTGCAGTTTAAACAATCAGGATCAGTCTTGCACCATCCTTGTTGTGGTCTTGACAGGAATCGCAGCTACAAAACTACTGATTGCATTTGAAAAGAGGCTTCAGTTACCATCAGTTGACCAGGTGCTATTTGAAACTGAAAACAGTTACTTGTAACATCCAACCTTCTTTTTAATGTAATGTGTAGTTTGGCCCTGAGTCTGGAATTTGCTACTCTTTCTGCCCAATAAAAAACAGGCACTTTCAAACAGATAGATGAAGCAGCTTAGGTAATATAGACAATATACTAATGAGTGGCAGCGGAGAACATACTGTATTTGTAGTCCTAATCTCAAACTAAATTCTAAAGATGGTTTGTTAAATATTATTTTTCTTTTAAAATCAGGCTTCTGCATTCTCTATAAGCTATTTTGATGACATGAGTTGACATTTGATGTCAATATTCTTTTATCTAACATGGGGTAGGAAACCTCAATCCTGGGGCTCAAATACAGCCCTCCAGGCCTCTCTAACTAGCTGTCTGGATTCTCCCCAAGCCACACTCTCTTCCTAGTCACACACCCTTATCCTAAGCCATATACATCTCTGGCCCTGCCCTGCACCTCCCTTGAGTGTTTTTGCATGCCTGAACTGTGTCCTTAAATGCTTTCATACTTCTTGTTTGCCTGGAGAAAGGTAAAGGGGCAAGTGTGAGTGTGTATAGACACTAGCCATACCTTACAAATGTAAAATTCACATTGGGTCAGATGTTTTGGTTGTCTATTCCACATTTGCCACTAGCATGTGGCCTCCAGAAGTTTGCCCAGTAGGAAGCACAATCCTCAGAGGAAAAGGGTTCCCCATCCCTGGTTTAACCAGTGAGCTCTTCCATACTCAGATAAACCTTGCAGCTTTTAATCATTTTACTTTTTCATGACCATGGAATATTAAAACAGTAAGGATTCGAGTTCAAGGTCACAGTGCTTATGACTCACCTACAGACTCAAAGTAAGTGCTAGTGTTGTATCTATATAGAAGTTGGGGAAAGCATGAACAATAAGCTGTAATTTTTTAAAATTTTAATTTAATTTTAATTTTAATTTTTTAAAAAAAACCTTTGCAATTGCCTATATTGTTGACTGCCTTTTGCACATTTTCCAACCATGAGTAGCATTTCTAAACAATGTTTCTAGAGCCATGCTATAAGCCGAGGCAGGAAGCGTAAATCAAGGGCCCCACAGTGACATTTTGAGTGTCAGGCACTCTCTTTCTAAAACGAGTCTCAGACACAAAACACTACGTTAAAATATATAGTTGATTGTAACGGCAGAGCTTTACTATAGTCATCGCTGAGAATAAAACGTCTGACCCATATGTCAGGAGTGCTCTGATGGTGTTTCCTGCTTGGCAGGGGGTTGGACTCGATGGCCCTTGTGGTCTCTTCCAACTCTATGATTCTGTGATTCTATGACCCGTCTTTATATATCGATCATCAAGCATCCCTTTGAGATGTGTTCAGCTGAGGTAGGCCAACGCGCCTGAGGCCACTGAGTGAACTTCAGGGCTGAGTGGGGATTTAATCAGGATTTCTCAGATTGCTATCAAACCAGCAACTAAACAACAACAACCGCAAAACAACAACAACCAAAATCTGAATAACCAGTTTATGTCAATTATTGTATGTGTAGTTTACTACTTATACTTATATAACATGCTGAGTAGTGAGCTATGTCCCATATCTGATTCTGCAGCTCGTAAGCATTTCACAGAATCATAGAGTTGGAAGGGACCCCAGGGGGCATCTCATCCCTTGACACAGCAGTCAGTAAAATACAGCCTCCACCCATTAAACAGACTATTAGGAAGGGCTGCTCCAACTACATGAATTTTTCAACATGAAGGGCAAAGCAACTTCAAAGAGCAGTGGGATCGTGCTTTAGCCCTGCCCCTGATGTCAAGAGGATCCGCCAAGCCCTGCCCCCAACATCCACACATCCACGTGGACCTCTGAAGTAGGAACTTCGGTGTCTAAAATCCCTGGTAGAGGACACGGATCCAGAGATCACGCTAAGGGTGGCCAAATTCTGTGTGACTGCCATAAAACTTAGGGAACAAGCTGTGCTACCATAATGACTAAGGCCTTAAATGACAATTTTAGGTTATATTTTAGTGATTAAGATTTAACTTATATATTTTTAAATGCTGTTATATCTATATTGTCTCTGTTATACCCAATTGCAATTTCAAATGTATCCGTATTGTGTTTTATGACTTCCCTGATATTGTATGTGAGCTGGAACAGGTCTGTGACTGAAATAATAACTTTGTTGTCTGAAGTAGGAAAGCTTTTGCATGTAGTCCACCCCATGAGCAGGTGTTTCCTCAGATTCTGGAATCCTGATCACGCAAGAATCCAGGGTAGCCTTCATATGTTTGTAGAGGTCTACCACACCAAGGTTTCTCCCTCCAGATCTGCACATGGATGTGGGGAGGTTGGTAGCAGGAAGAGCTATACAATGTCAGGAGCATTGGTCACGGTCAGGGTGCCGTGCTGCTGTGCCTTGAGCACAGTTTGGAACAAGTGGCTGTGAAAAGCCACAAACAAAAAGGCTGGGGAAAGTTGTATATTTGAAGCTTTTCACCCTAAAACTTTTCACAGGCAATAATTCACCACAGCCTGAATAGTTACCTTATAACTAGGGACCAAACTAGGTGTGACAATATAGGTGTGTCTTTAACCTCTGCATGGCTGAAATGTTGAAATAAATAGCCAGCATGGGGAGAATAAAGCCTGATCAAGGACCATGACATGGGGGAGCTTTGACCTCTCCTTGGTCCTGATCAGAATACTCCATGACACATATGCACAGGTGCTGTTCACACTGGGAAGAAAATGCTCATTGCAAATAGCAGGCATGGGGCCCCTGATTAGCACTGTCACTTACGCATCACCAAAAAGGGCAGAATGCATGATTAAAAAAGGAGGGATCAAAAAAAGAAACAGATTTGGATCAACGTATAAGTATGGATGCAATAGTATATATGTATAAATGCAAGTTTAGAAGTGATTACTATGCATTCAAATTGAAACACATCTTATCATAGTTTGGAAGACTGGCCAGATGACTGGTGTTCCTGTTTAGACTTCTGTCCAGATGCTAAATGCAAGGCCATTGTCTTCTTTGTTAGGGTTGATTATCATTAAACTGGAATTGAGTAGACAATCCTGCAAATAGAGGATGCCTTCAAACAGAGGACTGTTCTCTAAAGCAGGACGAATGGCCATCCTAGCTACAATTCCAGCTGGAATCATCGCAGGAGCAAAAGAATTAAAACTACCCTCCACCTCATGCAGTGGTTCTAACTTTCACCCCAACAAAAGTTTTTTTTTAAAAAAAGCCACAAAAGTGACCACACAGATGTTGAGAATTCCATTCCTCCTGTGCTGCAGATGTGTGTGGGGGATTGTTACATGTCACATGTCTGTTTACAATCCAGCACTGATTGTTGGAGTCTTGTGAGGGGAAATTGAGATACGCTGTTTCCGCTCTGTATAGCTTTTGCTTTTGCAGTTCTCTCTCCGAGGAAGAAAGACAGAGAGGAGCCATGTTTTCTTTGTTCTGTTACGTTTGATTTAATTTGCAATAAATTAGGCTTAGTTGTTACTCCTCAAGGCTGAGCTTCTGTTTTGAACTATGCTTGTCGTGTGGTCATGACGAGAGACCAGAGGAATGAATCCTGGGCCATGCTGACTTGGGGGGAGGAACCAGGTCTCGGTGTTATCACCCAACAACAGGGCCCACATATGTCAATAGACTCATGCCTAGTTTGGCTGTAAATAACAACTTAGAAAGAAATACACAAAACTGGCATTGACAAAGAGTAACCATGATGGATTATTTTGTTTACTGATTCATCTTTCAAGGGATTTTATTTTCTAGATCACAATGGCCTAGTCGGGTCAGTTCCTCCTGACATATTAATGATAAATGCCCTTGAAAATGATCTCGACAATATACATCCTTCCCATTAGTCTTGTTTTGCCAACCGCAGTGCCAGACTGATAAAAAAAAAAATTATGCTAAAGACTGTTTGAGACCATTCACTTAATGGCTGGCTATGCTATCCTTAATACTTGAAGTGATGCAGCTAAGCTAACCTGAATATTTGAAGAGGCATAACTCATGCTAAATGTTGCAACTTAAAAGAATCACTATAAATCTGCACAGAGTATAGCCGTGGAATATAAGGGAGAAACTCATTGAGAGGAAAGCTGAATCCACATTTCTTAAACCTTTCTACTGTGTAATCTACTAAACAATACTTCTGCAATTTTATGAAAAATGCAAATGTTTAAACCAAAAGACAGGAAAGCATACATTATCAATACACTTGCTTGACTTTTCACTTGATGTGTAAGGTAAATTCATAATTAGATATAATTTTTGCGAATTTTGAGATTCGTAGTTCAACACTTGGGAGCTTAACATCCATCATCACCTTGCAAATCTTGTTTAATGTGGAGCTGACTATAATCATTAAGAGCTAGATTTGTTTTCTGTATTTTCAATTACTAGGTTTTTAAGAGCAAGCAAATTATTGTGCAAAACCCCATTCCAACATGGTTTCATTAAACAATCCACCCAGAATGTCAATATTACAGTTCAATGCTGCTTTTGTATTGATTAGTTGACAGGGCATGCCCATGTAGCTAGAATTGGCACATCCAGCCCTTAAAAACTGCAGAAACATAGGATTCTCCAAACATTAATCAATGGTCAATCTAGTTCTATATTGTCTATACCAGGGGCCAAGAACCTCTTTTTTTTTTTCTGCTGAGAGTTGCATTTCTGCAGGAGGAGAAATGGTTCCCCCTGTGGAGCAGAGTTGCAACAATGAGCTTCCAGCAGCAGTGAGACTGCTGCATCCTGGGAGGGAAGGGTGCCAAGGTCAGGACTGTGTGGACACACCGGTGGAAACATTACAGTGCTTCTGAGGGTGTATCTGCTCAGCCCTGACCTCACCACCACCTCATCTCTTTCCCCTTTCCAACTGGTACACAGCAACAATGCTGTTGCCAGAAAGCTGCTGTTGTGGCTCTGTCCCACCAGGAGAGCCATCACTGCTTGGGTGGAATCTGTTGTGAGTTGCATGCTGGCAGTGGGCGGGGCCAAAAGGTGACAGAATCAAAATTAGGCAGACCCCCCTTCTCTCTTCCCCTGTCCTCTCTGTAACCCCCCTTTCCTCTCTTGTCTTTCAGCTGTGTTTCTCCCCTCCTTGTCAACCACATAAAAATTAGACCCTGGGCCATGTGAAATTAGATTGGTGTAACATGGAGCCTAGGGTACCCGGGTGGCGCTGTGGGTTAAACCACAGAGCCTAGGACTTGCCAATCAGAAGGTCGGCAGTTCAAATCCCCGTGACGGGTGAGCTCCCATTGCTCAGTCCCTGCTCCTGCCAACCTAGCAGTTTGAAAGCACATCAAAGTGCAAGTAGATAAATAGATACCGCTCCAGCGGGAAGGTAAATGGTGTTTCCGTGTGCTGCTCTGGTTCGCCAGAAGCGGCTTAGTCATGCTGGCCACATGACCCAGAAGCTGTACACCGGCTCCCTCGGCCAATAAAGCGAGATGAGCACCGCAACCCCAGAATCATCCGTGACTGGACCTAATGGTCAGGGGTCCCTTTACCTTTACTTTTAACATGGAGCCTGGTGTACACTTACTGTCTGGAGTTACAGAGTGAGCCTTATCTGGAGAACTATAAACTACCACTGCACTATGGCCTATCACACTCTACCATGCCACACTCTACTGTGGATAGGTCCAGCTTGGAATGGGTCTGACTGCTCCACTCCTGTACTCCCTGTGTCCACATGTGAAGGTTTTTTAATGTAGACAATGAAAAAGGGGGTTTCCTGTTATGAAAGCCCAAAGTCAGTGTGACACACACTTAAATGGATTACAATGTATTTAAAGAGTATAGTCAACTATGGGATATGGGTTGAGCTGGATGAACATGTGGGGGTGACCCCTAGCCCAGTGTCTCTTTTTGTTAAAGAAGGGGGTTTGGACAAGAGAAATCAAGATGGCTGCTGGGGATTATCTTGATGGCCTGTCCAAGTGTCTAGGTACCCTCCTGTTGAAAGAAAGAGTATGAGAAGGAGCTACCTAGCATCAGTTTGGATAGGCTGTGACCTTAAGATGGGCTCTTTTTAAAATTCAATCGTTATTGTTTTGAAATCAACACATAAACACACAAAGCTTAGAAAAGGGGAAAAAGGAAAAGAAAACAGAACAAAAGAAACACAATACATCTCTTACAAACAAAAAGAAATAGAACAATACATCTCGAATGCACAAAAATATTCCAGCCATCAACTTCCAACTTCCTTGATATGCGTTCTTTGTTTCCTTACTTACTTGCATCTATTTTTCAAGAAATTTAATCTTTAGTAAATCTTGTTTGTATTCTTTATACCATATTCAATTCCTAGAGTTATTCAAAGCATTCTAAAGTTTTTATATGGGGACACTGTTCTTTTAAATATTGTCTATAGATCTCTCATTCCCTTTTAAACCTGAGTCGATCGATCTCTGATCTTTTCCATCATGTCTGCTAGTTCCATGTATTCAAGCGTTTTTACTTGCCACTCCTCTTTTGATGGAATTTTATCTCCTTTCCACCCCTTGGCAATCATCATCCTCGCTACCCTTGTTGCATACAAAAAGATCCTTCTTTTCCCCCTTGGGATGTCTGATGCCATTATGCCTAAGAGGAAGGCTTCCAGTTTTTTATTGAACGTTATTTTGAACATTTCAAAATTTTAAAAATTCATTATATATAAGTTCCAAAAGCTCTTTATTTTTTGCAACCCCACCACATGTGGTACATCATTCCCTCTAACTCTCTACGCCTCCAGCATAAATTTGATTTGGTTCTGTACATTTTGGACAGTTTGCTGGAGGTGATGTGCCACCTGTTTAGCATCTTCATAAAGTAAAACTTTAAGATGGGCTTTTTAATGGCATCAAATAAATACTTTCAATTTGCATTCAATTCCTTGAAAATTGAAAACTGATATATTGATAATGGACTCACTCTATGATTTATTATTAGTAGTAATAATAAAATAATAATACCTTTATTGTCAATGTACAACCTATGTACAATGAAATTAACTGCAGTAGTAGTAGTAAGGGGGAGCAGTCGGGTATTATTTAATGTGGCAATTTCATGGGTAGCTTGTCTTCCTTGCTATTCTAGATGAACTGTGATCACAACTAATAGGCAAGAAGTCAGTGGCTCAAATGCAGGAAAGATGTGTTACTTTTGAGCTGCAGAGCCTCTCACTTCCATGCTAATAAAATGGCATTGTAGGAGATGTCAAGTAACTATGGCAAGCTTCTCTTCAAGTGCATTTCCCATTAAAAGGCTGACAAAAATGGTCTACGAGGAGTCATCATCTTACTCAAGTGAAACAGACATGTTGCCAATTGAGAGGGTGCCCTGGACAGCAGCTTATAGTAAAATGGTTTGGGGGGTAGGGAGAGGCACAGCTGGCTCCTGTGGTAGAATAATATGGAAAACTATTTCCCACCACTGCATTTCCATGTTGAATGTTTGCCTGTTCAAGGCAAAGGGAAATAAAGGTGGCAACGGCTAGCCAGGTAAGGTGCACTGTCTTTAAGAAGCACAATGGGGACCTGCAACAAAATACTGCAGTATATCCTCATCTGCAAACAGGAACGCTCCTGCTCAGGGTTCCAGTCAGTCATGGCTTCATCAGAAATGTGGTAAACCATAAGGGGCTCAAGCAGGCCCCGCCCATTTCTGTTCTAACTGACACCCAGCATTCTGAGGCTACTGAGTTTGCTCAGTTTTCAGCGTGTTGTTTTGCCCCAGGGCTTTTTTAATAGGTTATTTTGTACTTCTATAACCACTGGAGTTTCACCAGTGGTTATACCTTCTCCTTGTTTCCTGGTGGCCCCATCTTGGCTCTTTCTGATGCTGCGCCTCCATCTGAGTTTGCTATTAGAGTGATCTGTGGACAGGTATGGGAATGACTATTTACAATCAGTTTTCATTAAATGACAATAGGTAATATTTCCCCCCAAATGTTATTTAGCTATACCATCTGAATAGCAAATAAAGAAATAGATATAGTACTCCTACATCAGAATTTGCCGCAATCCAGAGGAATATTTCAGGCCCAGAAGTTTAAGTGTGTTTCAACTAGAATGGTTTCCTCACTTATTTTAACAAAGGTAGGAATTTTCCCTTGAACACTTTCTTTGCTGTGAAAATTTTAGTGCCCTTCTTTTAAATGAATGGTGGTTCCATGTGCAAATTGCAGGATCTATTTATTTAAATAAGCATGTAAGAACCTCTAAATTTGAGGTGATTTGATGCAAGAAAGTTGGGTGTGACTAACAGCCTAATACTGTTTATATTTACAGTGGAACCTCAGGTTACAGACGCTTCAGGTTACAGATGCTTCAGGTCACAGATTCCACTAACCCAGAAATAGTACCTCGGGTTAAGAACTTTGCTTCAGGATGAGAACAGAAATTGTGCTCCGGTGGCGCTTCAGCAGCAGGAGGCCCCATTAGCTCAAGTGGTACCTCAGGTTAAGAACAGACCTCCAGAACGAATTAAGTTCTTAACCCGAGGTACCACTGTACTTGAAAGCAAGCCACATTTATTTCAATGAAATTTGCTTCTAATGTGACATGTTTAGAATTACTTGCTAACTCTCATTGAAATCTCATTCACTATCATGGAAAAATGAAAACCAGTTTAACTTCTTCTTTAGGATGAAATCTGCAAGCATAGCAGCCCCTCCAAAGTAGATAAAGCTTATAACATTAGGTTTTTGTGCTGGGTACTTTTCACATTTCTTAAAGGAATCATCTATAAGTTTTGTTATTTGTTTTTAAATTTGGTTTGGCAGAATTGGATGAAATTTGCACACTTGTTACTTCTTTTAAAGGAATGAATCCTACCAAGCTTCAGATGGATAGATGCAGCAGTTTCCCCACAAGGGCACTATTTACAGTCTGGGGATGGTTCAAGAAAGGATTCACTTAATCTCCCCTACTTTTTGTGAGCAATTTGAATGAAAAATGAGTGAGGAGCCTCTAGGTGAGAAACCTGTCAAATTGCAGGTAATTGGTCTTATGCTGGGCACCTTTAAAGTCGATGGGGGAAGAATACTAAAAGAGACTCGCTTCCCTCCCTGTGGTTTTGTCGATTTAATTATGAAAAGGGGCATGCATAATAAAGGTACCCCATGGAAAGTAACTTGCAAAATTTCAGGAGGATTCATGCAAGGGCTAGGGAGTTATGGTAAATGGAGGGGGGTGGAGCTTCAGGCTTGTGTTCTGCTGAATTAGCACCAAAAGCTGATTTGACTGGGCATGTTGGCACAGAAGTGGATGTTCTAAGCAAGCCCCACTAGCAGAAAGAGTGCAGAACAAACAAGAACTAGGTGAAACAGTCACCTTTAGGGAAGGGATATTGAAATAGTGTTATTGGTAAAGGTAAAGGTAAAGGTAAAGGGACCCCTGACCATTAGGTCCAGTCGTGGCCGACTCTGGGGTTGCGGCGCTCATCTCGCTTTATTGGCCGAGGGAGCCGGCGTACAGCTTCCGGGTCATGTGGCCAGCATGAGTAAGCCACTTCTGGCGAACCAGAGCAGCGCACGGAAACGCCGTTTACCTTCCCGCCAGAGTGGTACCTATTTATCTACTTGCACTTTGACGTGCTTTCGAACGGCAGGAGCAGGGACCAAGCAACGGGAGCTGACCCCGTCGCGGGGATTTGAACTGCCGACCTTCTGATCGGCAAGTCCTAGGCTCTGTGGTTTAACCCACAGCGCCACCCGCGTCCCCAGTGTTATTGGAGACCATGGTAAAATCATTGCCTCTTATTAAAAGCCTGACCTGTCAGTCACAAGAGAGTTGTCCTTCCTCCACTATGACATTTGTTATTGCGGTGAGCCCTGGGAGCAATATTTCAGTTTTTTAAAGCACACTGCCTACAGAGTTTCTACTCTATCCAAATCTCTAAATCACCCTGCATCACTTTAGAGATCCCTGCTTTAGTTCAGGGTGCTTTGCGGAGCTCTAGCTCTGGCTCCGGCAAGCCCTGAATCTGTCTGAAGTAGTTTTCAGATCAGGGTTCAGGAGTCACCTGATGCACATTTCCAACAAGTACACAAAGAGAAAGCCAAATCAAATATTTAGACCATTTTCTACAATGGGACCGATAATCCTACATAAAAGCACTGACCTATGTCCAATTATGGTCCCCCCCCCCACACCTTCTCCAAAGCAGCTGGAAAAGCCATTACACCTGATGGCAATCAAAAGGAAGCAGCAGTGCTGATCCGACTAACATTTAGAAAATTTTTCATTAAATGATTTAACTGGGTAAAGACTAAAAAAATTGCTTCTCTTTCAAAAGAACTGCATGGCAGGATTTTAATTAAAGTGAATTAATATGGTATTTTCATTAATAATGCAGTGAAAAAGAACAAATCATGTGAAGGGAATTTAAGGAGGAAAAATACCCCTCAATTCTCTCCTTGCCCGACTGATTCTCACTTTTCTTCCATAACCCCTTTTGTTACTCAGTGTAAATAGTTGATTAAAAATCCCCTAAAGTATTAACAGATGAGTAGCCTTACAGAATTACTCTGAAATATATCTTCTCTCATGTTAATCATTTTTTGAGCTACTTGGTTTTTGCCTATTCATTTCCTTCTGAAAAACCGTATTGTTGACCCTATAAGAACAAAGACAGCAGTCCTAGACCCAGTTACCTGGGAGTAACACATGTATTGTAGGAGCACAGATAAAGAACTTTTGTCCCCGATGCATAGATGCATAGCCCATTGCTAGATATACATCTCCATATCCAGCAAAACAGGTGTCCAGCCAGTGCATAGGGTGTGATGGAAATGAAGATACGTATCTGCATTCTGCACATAGAGAGCTACTTCTGTGTGCAGTTCTCACTAGTTGATTGGGACGTTTGCCTTACTTTGCTCTTGAAGGTATTCGGAACCCATTTTCACATTTTCTCTGCCTTCCCTTTGAGCTAAACCTGAGCTTTCCCCCATGTCTTAAGTCAATATTCTATTGGCAGCACAGGCTGCCCAAAAGGCAATCTCCCTTTCCCTGAGTCAGCAGATCTACTTAAGCTTTCTCTTTGCTACTTATTGTTAAATGGAAACTTCAACAGATTGTTGAGATAGGTCCTTAGCCCCCTGAGTCTATGACATCATCCACTTCAAAGGGCTTCCTCTCTTGATAAGAAGGGAGTTTAATCAATGTGGCTGTCTGGAGACAGCCTTCTGGCCTTTTGACTGCTTGACTGACCAGTTTCCATGGATACCTGCTACTGACAGCCTTTGCCCAGCTGAGACGCAGACATAATTTTGCTTTCCATGAACAATGAAACTAAATCCTTAGGTCACAAGTAACTCAAGACCAATTCATGGAGGAGAGGGCTATCGGGGGCTACTCTCATGGTGGCTTTTTCCACGCCACCCTCTCTGAGCTGCTTTACAAGGCTGGGATCATTTTCAAAAGGCCATTCCGGTGGGGTGACCCAAAAGGGGGAATTCTAATTCAGGTTTAGTTGTTGGCAATGTTTCAACATCCACTTCTTTTATTTCTCCAGGCTTTTGGTTATTAACTGCGCCTTTTGACAGAGTTTATTGTCTGCTGCATTGTTTTTTAAAGGTTGCTTTTTATAATCTTAATGGCTATATTACAATATTTGCATTGTGTTTCAAGATTGCTGCTAGTTGTCCTGGCTCCATATAAATAAATAAGAGAGGAAAATATAGAGCATGTAAAAATATCCCAATCCACAATACAATCATGTAAACAAAATGGTACTGTAGGAGTTAAGGTTAAAATCTGATGCATAGTTTTACTCCTTACATTCGGCACAATTGTAGACGAATTAATATCATATATGCATCATTTCTGAGATCAGAGATTCTCATGTAACATGTCGCCTTGCTTCTTTTTAACTGCAAGCTTTGATAATATATTGAATAGGACCTATGCTTTGGTTAGGATGATCACCGGGGAATCTAAAACATCTTATTTTAAATTGGTTTGATTAGCGAAACAGGCTCCTACTGCAGCTTTTGAACAACGGCTATGTTCTGTTTTTGAAGCCGGGAAACAAGAGCCATTTTGCTGGTGTACATTTTCCCAATGTGCCACTGTAATCTTCGGTAACTCCAGTTCCTACAATTAGAAACATCTTTTAAAAAATAAATAAGCACTAACATGCTGTGAAGCTGAGGGAAAAGGTGACTAGCTCAAAAACAAGAGCTGTGTGGATATGTAAGCAGCTGTTCAAATCAAAAGCACTTTACAGTACAGTCATACCTTGGAAGTCAAATGGAATCCATTCCAGAAGTCCGTTTGACTTCCAAAGCATTTGACTTCCAAATCACAGCTTCTGATTGGCTGCAGGAAGGTCCTGCAGCCAATCAGAAGCCATGGAAGCCCTGTTGGACGTTCGGCTTCCAAAAGAACGTTCGAAAACTGGAAGAGTCACTTCTGGGTTCGAGAAGTTCAACAACCACGGTACCACTGTATTGCAAAGGTTTAGAGGTGCAGTTCTATACTATAAAGCAGGAGTTCCCAAACTGTGATCCACCAGTGGTCCACAAGTTTCATTCAGGTGGTCTGTGCCAACGTGTGGCAGGTCTGTGAAGAACTCTTACAGTTTGAATAATATGGAATATAAAAAAGAAACAAAAATGCAATTAAAAAGCATATGGCATCTTGAACTCTGCAGTTGCTGCATGAGTAGGTAGGGTGATAATCACTAAGCGCTTCAGAAATTTTCTAGTGGTCGGTGTGGAAAATAAGTTTAGAAACTACTGCCATTGATGTTTTCCACAGAGGAGGTATTAACAACTGTAAGTGGTACAGCCAACGTGTGAAGTTAACATTGTCATTTTTAAAGTTTGTGATTGGCCACCCATAGTGCATTCCTATACATACGCACTTGGAAGTCCCATCATGCTCAGTGGGGCTTACTCCCAGATAAATGTGAATAGGAATGCAGCCTTAAACTTTCTCCCATTGAAATGATTGGCAAAGCCACCATCATTTCTTCAGTGTCACGAAATGAGCAGACCTTACAGAATAAACAAACTATAATAGAAACGTCAGATGCATTTTGAGAATCTATTGGAAAAGTCCATTTGAGTTGATTTAAAATTCTGAGAAAAATGGATGTGTAAACGGGTCTTATGTGTGAACATATCAGAATCTGTGCTAGGCATTTGGTAAAGTAATAGCAGTCATAGGAAAAGATAATGAATTCAGAGGAAGCATACTGCACAACATTTAAATGCATCCTTGTATTTGGAACCTGAATGCTATCCCAACATAAGTTCCATGTATTATTGATGTGCATACACATCAGGCAAATGCCTACAAACAAATAAAAACCCTCTTCTAAAGCTCAATTTTTAGATTGGACAAGGCAGAGGGCCTCTGGGCACCAAGAGGAGTATTTAAGCACAGCGCCCATGGCTGCCACATTGGGGGTCCTAGTCTTAGCTTCTGATGCAGCTGCACGGGCAGCTGAGTATAACTGTGTGTGTATGTCATATATTCTTCCTGTTCACCCATGACACATAAAACAATAACATTGAGAATGGCCCTACAACAGTTACTTGTTTCTTATTTTAGACTTGTGTACTCTGCCCCCCCCCCCCCCGCCATGAACTCAAAGCGGTTTACACCATGAAAACACACATAGAAATATATCCACTATAAAACTACACACACTCCATAAAAATGAATATTGCAAGAGAAGATGACTGAGTCATGGTATTCTGGAAAGCTTTTATTATATTATATAGTTTACAAAATCCCTCTATTTCAACAAATTAGCAGTCATTTCCATTCCCTTAAAAATAAATGCGCAAAAAAAATTGTATACAACAATCATTCAGAACACATATGTTTTAATCTTGTACTATTTATTCCTGAAGTAGGTATGTAACAACGACGAAAATGGCAGGAACAATGAGAAGCCGGCTACAACTCTTTAATCCTTTACATTGCCTTCAGCAGCAAGAATGCTGCTCCTTTCACAGTGCACCTGCAACAGACTGAGTAAAGGCAATCCTAATTATGTTTACTCAGAGGTAAGTCCTGTTATTGAATTCAATGGGGCATACTGTCAAATAAGTGGGGTTAGGATTGCAGCCTAACCCATAGCTCCTATTTGAAATCAATGGGACAAGTTATTTGTGACTTAAGTTTCCACTGAAATCAATGGGATTAAGTGCAACTAACTTCGTTTACATCCAGTCCTGACTATATATACTGAAGGTTTTATATGTGCCTAAACCACTGCAGGTGCAACCAAATCCCTAAAGAATGCTGGTCTCTAGGGTGCAGGGCGTGGGTGGGTTCCTGAATCTGAACTATACATTTCACAGTTCTTTTACTTAATGAGTTTAACATCCAGGATCTACAACCAATGGGCAGAATCAGCATAGTTACAGGAAAGATCAGAATGTGAAGTCAGGTATTTGCTTTCTGCTTTTATAGCAGCAGTTCCCTGCTGAAGTGAATTCTGCTTTTGCTTTGGTCCTAGTTCCTATATGCAGTAAGACATTCTCAGCCAAAGTTTGAGCAGAGGGGGATGGCTGAAAGTTATGGGGTGGGAGGGGTAAGAATTGAAATTAGCGAATTGAACAAGAAATAATTCCTCTTTCCTTTCTGGTCTTGGTAACCGTTTTTGCCTCAGACTTAGAATTAAGATTTATGTAGTCTTACACAGACACTGTTCCACATTCTTCTGCCTAGAGGAATGTGGAAATAGTGCTAGCATACAGTATGCATATCTGCATTCCAGGAAGGATGAAACACAGGAAGGCCATACCTGAAGTCCAGACCAGATCATCACATGCATCTTTTATCACCAGGGAAGAAACAGCTCAGAGGGTTAATGGAATTTTGAACAGGAAAAACAGCAGAGTAGGAAAGGATAAAGCAGCCACATTTTAATCTTCTCTTCCTTCAAAGCTATTTTTCATCAAGGGGGGAAATAATAGAAAATATAGGTGACAGGAAGTTTTGGATGTTTTCCCTCCACTTAAAACAGCATCATGGCCACCGCACCAAGTTTGTCCACTCTGGTCCTCTGTAAAGCGCAAGTGTGCCATTTAAACCTTGTTAACTTAAGCCTGCAATATCACTACACTTACATGTGAGTAAAGCCCAATGAATATAGTGGGACAAGCTTCGGAATAAAGATACATAGAGATAAACCTGCTTAAATCACAGAGTAGAATGTATTTATGAAAATAACCCATAAGAAACTATCCATCTGCATACATTTCTCTGAAAAGATCTGCCCTTTTTTATACTCTATATGTTGAGTAGTTTCTATATTCTCAACAAGCAATTAAATAGTAGATCTGGGCAGGTCACCCACAGATATCAGGGCACACGAAACAACAAATCTGGTCCCTGGTTGGCCAAGGCTGTTCTGAAGCAGCGGTAGCTCATTGACAGTTTGGAACTGTCCCAATAAGGGAGTGATTCCAGCAGGTGACTTCTTCAACATAGGACACTGGAGAGATCGCTACCAAACCCGACAGGAGTCTCCACCTCGATTCATTGTTGTTGATTCTGGGCAGTTGAAAGCTTTCTGGAACTCCTCAAAATTACTAATGGCACCAATAACTCTGCAGGGGAGGGAGAAAAGAAAGATAAGTGGACTCTTCTCCAGACTTTTGGAGATGTTGTTTCTTCAGATTCATGAGGTATCCAGTTTGGACACTGTGTTCAATCATAGCTTGAATGGTATGCAGCTGCGTTGATCTATATATTATATGTACAGGATGAGTCTTTTAAAAGAGTTGATACAGAGTACACATGTTCCACGGGGCCTCTTTTAAAAGATTCACCCTGTATACATGTTTATCTATGAGAATGCCATAGCCCACTCAACCAGTTCAATCTGCTGAACTGGCACTGTTACAGGTCCCCCATAATACCCATTCTGTGTGGCTAATAAATTGATATTTTAGTTTCTTCACTGTACTCTTTTTGGTGCCTGCTAAAAACATTTTTATTTAGACTAGCTTACCCAGATATGTAGAATGTTGGCGAGTGTTTTCATCTGTTTTTCATTTATGGCTAATTTTAATTTTTTTGCATGTTTCAAATATTTATTTATTTTTGCCAAAAAAAATTCTCTTTGTAAATCACTTTGAGAATATTTACAACCAAGCAGTGTATAATATACGGGACGCGGGTGGCACTGTGGGTAAAACCCCAGTGCCTAGGACTTGCTGATCGTATGGTCGGCGGTTCGAATCCCCACGGCGGGGTGAGCTCCCGTCTTTCAGTCCCAGCTCCTGCCCACCTAGCAGTTCGAAAGCACCCCTAAGGGCAAGTAGATAAATAGGTACCGCTTTATAGCGGGAAGGTAAATGGCGTTTCCGTGTGCTGTGCTGGTGCTGGCTCACCAGAGCAGCTTCGTCACGCTGGCCACGTGACCCGGAAGTGTCTCCGGACAGCGCTGGCCCCCGGCCTCTTAAGTGAGATGGGCGCACAACCCTAGAGTCGGACACGACTGGCCCATACGGGCAGGGGTACCTTAGTGTATAATATGTGTGTGTGTACTCTCTCTCTCTCTCTCTCTCTCTCTCACACACACACACACATATATGCAGCAGTATGTATACCCAATAAAAATATATATTCTGACAGCTGAAAAGTAATGCATCTTTTAGGTTTTAATTAGAAATGCAAAATATCTTGCAAAGAACTGTTCCAATATAAACTTCTAAAGCACAGCAGGAACCCCCAACACAGCATGTAATAAAAACAATTTAAAATGCACAAATCCTGCATGCTTGGGTGGTGGTCCAAGCTGGTGCCTCAGCCAGGTTGCTTCATGGAAGGGCCACCTCTGTCAGGAGTATTTAGCTTTTACCCATTCTATATTCATAGGAAAAGTTGTTTTTAAAAGAGAGCATTTGCATAAAGAGAGCCCCAGCAACTACAGTTAGCAATCCTAACACCTGAGTTTTGTCAAAACAGAAGAACAGCATCCTGTTCTCACATGGGCCAACCAGATGCCTGTGGGAAGCTGCAAGCAGGACACAAGAGCATTCTCTCCTTCTGCTGTTTCCAGCAACTGGCATTCAGAAGCACTGCTGCCTCTCATCATGGAGTCCAAGCACAGCCATCATGGTTAGTAAACGTCAAATCCATGAATTTGTCTTATCTTTTATTCAAGATCACAAGCTGCAACATTCCCTCATAGAGGAGTTGCTCCACCCCTTGGGTCATTTTGGTTGCCCTTTTCTGAACCTTTTCTAACTACAATATCCTTTTTGAGGCACCCAGACCTGTACACAGTATTCAGGGCCGGATTTAGGTTTGATGAGCCCCTAAGCTACTGAAGGTAATGGGGCCCTTTATATGTCCAGCTTTCCTTTGTCAACAACAAATTGTCGCTGTTTTTTGTGCTGAATATATGCTATATGGTAATTTATGGACCTAATAGGTATCTAAAGCCATTTGCACATAACAAATAGGAGCCTACACAACACAAAACACGGTTGCTGTATGTAGATTTTATTTTATTTGTTTTTTATCTTATATTTTGGAAATGTACATCCAGATTTTTTCCCCTTTACATTTTTTGGGGGGGCCCCAAGAGAGTGGGGCACTAGGCTATAGCTTGTTTAGCTTATACGTCAATCTGGCACTGACAGTATTCCAAATGCAGTCATATCTTATACTTGTAGGCTTTATTATCCGTGGCTTTATTTTCAATTGCTTTCCTGATGTTCTCTAGCATGGAATTTGCCTTTCTCGCAGCTGCCACTCATAGGTCAGTATCTTCATTAAGCTATCAGCTACAACCCCGAGGTCTCATTCATCCAACCACTAGTTGGAATCCAGAGAAAAAAGGCAGCAGGGTCTTCCCAGTAGCATTCATTGTTGAATGTACATTTTAGCTACCTTTTATTAATCTGCTTCCTAAAGTAAACAACACTAATTGTCAATCACCTTTTGAACCACACTTTAGACATGTGCTTAATCATACTTGTTACCCTTGTCTGAACTGCCTTCAGATCAGCAATCTTATCTTGGCAATGAGGTGACCAGAACTGCGCACAATATTCTTGACGAGGGCACATTGCTAATTGGTCTAATGGCATTATAATCCTCTCTGTGTTATGCATTGATATCCGGCTTGTTCATTGCCTGAGGCAGCATATTAAACAAGGATCGCAACAGTAGTGCCCCTAATTTTAGCCTGATCTTTTCCCCTGAGTTATTAACGTATTACCTACATAATAGTGATTTCTATGTGCTTAATTTAAATTACACTGTGGGTTCATTCAGTCTAAGACCCACTCAGAACAGACCCACTGAAATGACCAAGTTAAATTTCAGTGGGTCTACTCTGAGTAATACCTAGTTGAATTGTGTTGGTTCAGTGCTAAACTCTTATTGCAGGAATTATAGCTCAGTCAGTAGAGCATATGACTCAATCTCAGGTTCATGAGTTTGAACCCCACATTGGGCAAACAATACCTGCATTGCAGGGGGTTAGAATAGATGGCCCTCATGGTTTCTTCCAATTCTATGATTATTCTATGAATTTTCTAATCTCAAAAGGTAGTATATCCCCATTTTAACCATTCTGATGTTTCTCTTTCATCCTCAAATTGTGGTAAATGGGCATTTTAGAAATTTAAGAACATAGGAAGATCTTCCCCTTACTGTGCAACCACTAAATATGTTCTCTGTTTCCTCCCAACCTCCTGGAGCAGATTTAGGAAGGGTGGGCATTGGGAGAGGAGAAAAGTGCCATTGCACAAGCTGAAACCTTTGCACTGACAGAACCACTTAGCAGGATACCGACCAGTGAGTTTTCCTCCTCCCTTACTCTGCGATGGCCCAATGAGAAACCTGTGCACCTATGCATATACCCATGAGGACAGGAGAAAATATTTCATGTCCTACAGAGACCCCTCTGCGCCCCGGAAGTATGTGTTTGCAGGGCTCCGAATTGAGTCAAGTGTATATTTGGGTGTTGAATGATTTGATGATAAAAAATAAACTTTACTGTGGAACACCTGTTGGATGTATAATACTACATTTGGAATGGGTACAGGCACAAAACCAGAACATATGCTCATAAATTCAACATCAAACAGGTAAGTGCTTGGTTGCTGAAGAGAAAAAGAAATACTATATTGGATACCAACTTTCTTTTTATCAACAGAACAGAGTTCACATTTATGGATCAGGTTGTTTCTGCCTCCCACTTTGCTCTGTGGCCCATTGTTTGCCCTCCCTGATATGGGTTGGAAAGGGTTGGAAACTGGGTGCAATAAGGGGGGGGGGGGGAGTGCTGCAAAGCTGAAAGGAATTGCACTCTCCCTTGTGAATGGAGGACCAACATAGCATCCAACCCATGATGTTTTCATCTACTCTATTAAATACCCCAATGAATAGTGTTACTATTGTGGGGTAGAGAGACACACTTTAAAATACCTGAACTGAGGAGGGCTGTGGGCTCCAGTGTAGATTTGCTCTCTTGCACCTTCTGGTCTAAAGGCATTGCATCTCACCTAAGATTTAAAAACAGCAACAAGAAGCCAGTGAATTTATCTCTACCTAAAATCCTCAATATAGTTCATTTATTTCTTTTATTTTAAATATTACTCAACCAATCTTCACCAAAAGATTCCAGAGTCACATATGTAAACAGTTGTGGGCTCCAAACATTTTTTTTCCAGCACTTTATTTTCACATGGAAGATTTTTCTGTTCCGTAAATTCATAAATTGCAATGCATTGGATGCCAACTGCAATAAACATACTAAATTGATCACTCTAGGACACCAGGAAATGTTCAAATGCTAACCGAAAAATTTCCCGTGCACAGTTAAGGAATTTCCCTCTTCATTTTTTTCCAGGAAAACACACATTACTGGTACAAAAATATGAATAAAACTATTCACGTGCCATCAATACGATGTAAAGATAAATCAATCAATGTAGAGAACAAGGCAAGAGGCAATCAAAACACTAAAAATTAAAAAGCATTTAAATCAATCTGTTTACAACTGGTATTGTCGGACCAGACAGGTGCGAACAGAACAGTGTCAGCTAAAATATTCAAGAGCAGCCTTGTACACACTTATACATGCCCATGTAACTGTACAAGAGAGTTGAACTTCCTGTGAATGAGGACAGAGTCATGGGGCAGAGCTGCCTCATGAGCCTGCTGGAAGCAACATCACTGCCACTTAACTGGGAGCAGGGAGAGGCAAGGAAGAGGCCATGTCAGGGCTGTGCACAGATGGGAGCATCAAATTGGCTCCACTACAATCAGGAAGCCATGAACAAGCTGTCATGGCTCCAGGTCATGTTTGGACCAAAACAAACCATGATCCTCCATTTTGGCTTAACGCTAAGCCAGGGTTCTGTTACTCTCACAGGAGGAACAAAGGAAGAGCCATGGTAGGCCCATCAATTACTGTTTACTATGAAGTGCAATTGGGAAAGGTGGAGGGCACAATTGGGAAAGATGGAGGGCACAAGGAGAAGGGGACGACAGAGGACAAGATGGTTGGACAGTGTTCTTGAAGCTACCAGCATGAGTTTGACCAAACTGTGGGAGGCAATGGAAGACAGGAGTGCCTGACGTGCTCTGGTCCATGGGGTCACAAAGAGTCGGACATGATTAAATGACTCAACAACAACAACAACAACAACAACATGAAGTGCAAAGTCAGCCAATCTCTGAGTAGGTATGGTTTGTGCTTATAAAGGAGAAGGCGGGAAGTGAGAGAAAGAGAAGGAAAAGAGATGGCAGCTTGCTCCCCCCCAGATCTACACTCCAAGAAAAGCTGTGAATTAAGAAAGTTCTTTTTGTAATCAAGCAGAATTGTCTATTCACACTAAGCGAGCAGCTAAATACATACATCCATTCTGAACGGGCATCTTGTACTACTCACATGAGCGTAACTTAGAAAGAAGAGCTGATTGTGGGTGAAGTCAATGCCTGGTAATAGGGCCTCTTCCTCTCCTTGTCTCTTTTCTTTGATCCACTTCCTATAGGCCTGATGAGAAGCACAATGAACACATTTAACTAGGTGCAAATTTCATCAACCCTTGTTACTCAATGTGGGGAGTGTGTGTGAGTGAGTGAGAGAGAGAGCACGCTTAGAAGCAAAAAGAGCTGCTTACCCTGAAAGCCTCTCGCAAACCTCCATTATCTGCAATGTTTTCTGCCAAAGTCCTCTTTCCTTTGACCTGGTGGAAGGAAAGAATATCAAGAATCCAAATTGTTTATATTTGTAAATTGCTTAGAAGTCACTCGGGCAATTAAGAGGTGCATAAAATAAAATAATAATAATTTTAAAATAATTAAACTCTACCCCATAGCTTTGTCCCCATAGCCAACTGGTTTCCATGATATTGTAAAAGATAGTATATATTATCATCCATCACTGCTCTTGCACTTACATTCAAGCCCGCTTTCTTCCAATAATAGTTGTTGTACTGATTGACCATACATTTTGTTTTCTCTTTAAATTGCTCTTCAGAGTCCAAAGACCACCAGGGATCCAAATTTCCATTTTTGTCATATTTGCGGCCTGCATTTTTTGTTTTTCAGAAAGGAAATTTTCTTTTTTTACAATTAATGTGAACATGAGGATTGAGCAAATAAAACCGCACACATTTCTTAAACCACCCCGCAAATGTTTGCTTATATGAATCTACTCTTCTAGAGACTGGTAAAACTACCCATTTCTTGCTTTTGTGGACATTTCCCCCCAAGGGAGAGTATAACATCATTATGAGTTACAGTCACTTAAAAGACTCCATCTAAGGAAGAAATTTGGGGTACTCAGTGCTTCTTTGGCAAAAAATAAAATAAATGAGGTGTCATTGGTATCAGCATAAAATTTCTGCCATGGGCAGCAAAAAGAAAGAGGTACTCTGTATCACTGAGTACTGTTACAGACACAAAAAAGCATTGGACATATTCTTTTCAATTTGCATTATAAAGCATTTTATTCCCCCCCCCCCCCGGCTTCTTCAGAGAATCTACAAAAAAACTTCAGAAATTTTCAAGCTTCCTTCAAAAAAAAATTAAAAAGGGGAGATTGCCCTCAGCCTTCCCTGACAAAGTTACCCTTTGAAGGGGCTTGACAACTGATGGCAGTGACAGCTTGGCAAGGTCTCCTTGCACCACCATACAGTCCTCACGATACATTTAAAACATAACTTCTCCCAAAGAATCCTGGGGACTACAGTTTCCCCCCATTACAGAGTTACCAACGCCAGCCTCTTTAACAATATACAGTACATAACTGTCAACTTTCAGATTTGAAAATAAGGGCTCAGCAGCCTCACCTGTCCTGGGGACAGTCTACTGGATATCTAACAATCTGGGATAGCAGCGGGAAGCAGCAGGAAATGGCACTGAAATAAGGGAATTTCCCGCAAAAAAAGGGAAGACTGACAGCTATGATACAGTACTCAGGATCCTCTGTGGTACGTCATGTACATTGGATGTGCTTTAAATGCATGTCAGTGGATCTGTCAGTAGTTATCTTTTCTTGTCAATAAATAAGCCATATGTTTGAGTACTCACCATTATTATCAAATCCATGGGTAAACTCATGCCCAACAATTACTCCAATGGCACCGTAGCTTAAAGACCTGTAGAAGAAAGGAGAGTGTACACACTCACATAAATTTCGTAAGACTGTGCAACAGAATGCAGTTATTTGGGCATCAAGAATTTAAAAACAAAGGCATTTTGTCCAAAAGACAGAGGGAAAGAGAAAAAGAAAAATGCTGTTTAATGCAGGGGTGATGGACATTTTTAAAGGCCAAGGAGTACATTTCTTCATGGAGAACATTTCAGGGGGGCTGCGTGCCAGAGGCAGAAGTGAGCAGAGCAACAGGTGCGACTCTTGATACAGGAGGCTACATTCCTGCTATGCAAAAGTCAGAGATTTTCTATACACAGAAACCCAAACATTCCTCCTCCTCCATGCAGGCAAGCGAGAGCATTTTCGCAGTTCAAGGACACATTTTAGCCAGATAATCATTTATAAATGCACAAATTATTTATAGTCTAGCCAACCAATAAAAATATGTTGGTTGTGCCTAATGAGCGCCTTTGTATTGATTTGTTTGTTACTCTTGCTTATTTCTAGGGCACCGACCACAGCTAGTGCTCTGTATGTAACACTGAAAACAAACAAAACAATAGAGGCCTTGCCCTCTGGTTTACAACTTAGTCTAGATACAAAAAGGGGAAGAAGAGAGTAGAAGAAATGGAGGCGTTCAAGATCCGTGAAATGCCAGATGAGTTTCTATCAGTGTTTAAATACACCAACGGTAGAAGCCAGATGGATGCCATGAGATAAAGAATTGCAATGGCAGGTAGCAGCAGGGGAGAATGGATGAAGTCCGGGAACGACAGATATAATTAGGGGGGGGGGTTATTAAGGGTCAATGTACCAAAGGAGCGATGAAAGAAGCGGGGTGGGGGGAGCACAGACAGATAAAAGAGCCTAGAGAGATGTGGAAAGAATGAAGTCATTTTGTAGGCAACTGAAGACATTTAAATAGAATACAAGAAGGGAAAAGAAGCTAAGAAATAAAGCAGGATTTCTTGGTCCTATGTCTATCTTTAGAAGAGAACAATAGAAATATTATTTTAATCCAGATTGGCATTTACAAAACAAAATTAATTCAACTGGCTTTTTAATTCTGCTTCTCTACAGAAACTTGAAACATTTCTTAGTTAGCTGAATAATTAGTCAGTTAATAATATACATGAGTTAGTAGGGCAGCTGTGACCCTCTAGATGTTGTTGCACTCAACTCTCAGCATACTCAGCCAGCATGGCCAATGGTCCAGGAAAATTGGAGTTGTAGTCCAACACCACCTAGAAAACCACAAGTCCCCCACCCAAACATTGTTTTAGAAGAGGAGGCTGGGATTTCAAAATCATCTCTCACAAGATTTAACAATCCAAAACATGCCTTCTGAGTAATGTCTAAAACCTGAAGTCTGGTTTCATTTAAACCCTACTTTTTTCTTTTGTTATGCCCTCCATGAAACATAGCTGGCATGTAATAAAACGCTTCATACTGATATGTTGTTGTTTTTTTCTATCAGTGCAAAATTCCATTATAGGCCTGAGGTTAAAATTATACATTCTGTGACAAGTTTATTATTTTATATTGCATTGTAGACAGGTGTGGCATAAGATATGGAATACAATCTTAAGAGTTAGACTGTTCAAGTTTTGATAATATCAAGCGGTGTGCCTAGAATATAAAACCAACCCAGATCTCAGCATCTTTCTTTGTGACTGAGAAATATTGGAACAACGGCACAATACCCAATGCATGATCTGTATGAGAAATGCCGTTGTGCTCATGTCCTGCTTGTGGGTTTCACATGGATCCTGGACTTGGGCATTGTACACACTAACCCATTAGTAGAAGAACAATGGAGTTTTTCCTCAGTCTAGAATCGCTAATGCTTGTCCTCAAAATGATGTTCTCAATCCAGATTGATTCTGGATCCTGCTGTCCACAAGAGAGGGTGGGGTTACTTGATGTGTATTTGTAAGTGATGATTGCCATCTAAGTATACACCCACCAACAACATCACTGGGCATGTGTGGGTGAATCTTCCATTACTGGGACCACCTACATCTGTTTTCAAATGGACACACTGCTGCGTAACGCACAATGAATCTGCTATGAGCTTTTCAGAATGAAATGGGTTTCTCAAGAACGGCTTTTCAGTGGCAAATAAAGATTCAAGAGATCTCGACTGTGTGTGGACTATGTAGCAAAAACGGCCTCCATCTGGGGATAGCTCAGTTGGTAGAGCATGAGTTTCAGCCCCACATTGGGCAAAAGATTCCTGCATTGCAGGAGGTTGTGCTAGATGGTCCCTTCCAACTCTAGAATAATTCGCAGAGGGATTGATTGTAAAACCACTCTGGGAACTGTAGCTTCTGGGAGGAGAACAGGAGTCTCCTAACAACTCGCTTTCCAAAAAAATGGTGTGAGTGTAGCCTTTATGTGCATAGAAACCCCTGACATTTGCATGGCTGGAATGTAGCTTACTGTACAAAAGTAAGAGTCATTTCCCTTGCTCCTCACACTTTTGCCTCTGGCCTTGCTCACTACTTTCATGTGGCTGGTGAGGGAACATAGTCGTCAGGCAGCCATAGGTTCTGACCCCTGAAGTACAACAAAAACTACACATATCTCCTGATTTTCCAACTTTCTCAAGAATATCTACTATGTCGACTTCATTTAGCAAATTATTTGCCAGTTCATTTCCCTTTAGGTTCCTTTTATTTATTTTTCATACCCATACATACAGCATTTTAGTTTTAAGACTTTGCTTTTACCTGGGATATTCTTTTCCCCAAAAGAATGGCTTCTGGAGCTCTCCTGCTGGGAATCCTGTGATTTAAAAAAAGAGAGAGGCGTAGTAAATTCAGGTCAACTGAGTTCTGAAGCCAGGGCTTTTCTAAGTCTTTTCAGATACTTCCCACTCTTAAGATCAGTGGAGTTAATCAAATGGTTAACATGACCATATATGAATCAGGAACACTGCATTGCCCTTATGAATGGACCAGATGCCGAGGCCAGGCAGGCAAAATTTAAAACACATTTAATAAAAGCATTAGCTAAATTTTTAGTTTTTTCACCCTTTTTTTGTAAAATGGATAACAGTTTAAAAACAACAACAGCAGACCTAATGTTTAAATGAGTGGGGTTTTTAGTAATACAGAGAAGCAGTGGTGGCACCATTATATCTGTGGGATGACTTGTAGCTGTTTTTCCTTCAAAACAAAAATTAAGCATCCTTTTTGAAGAGAGTGATCACGTAATGTATAGTCTGCTCCTGATATAAAGAGCTTGCGGTTGCTGATTAGAAGGAATATTGAACTCTTCTAATCTCCCACCTGTCAAAGACAGCAAACTAATCGATCGATTAAATATATTTATATACTACCCTTCATCAGTTTACAGAATGGAAGTATCAATAAGCAATAAAACCGTGCAACAAAAGCAACCTGCAGATAAAAACAGAGCCATCAGCAAGTTTTTAAAATGCGTAAAAGACTTCAAAGCCCCAGACATGTTATATTAACCCTTTAAGAAAATCACAACTGCTCAGAGTGTTCTCATCCCCTTCGGATGTCAGAGGATGGGGCTTAAAGCCACTTCTGGACCTAAGAATAATCATTCCTATAATCTGCTTTCTTTTGTATATTTGCTGCTCCTTTTCCAACTATGCAATTTCTCTCTGTTTCGTTCACCCTCCTCTTGTCTTCCTGTTCCATCTTTCTCTGTTGCTTATATAGAGCAGAAACAATCCTTCCCATCCCTCTGATTTTCTTCCCCTGGACTCCTTCCAGCCCGTTATCATGAGCAGGAAGCCAAACTGCTTTGTCGCTCTCAGATGCATCACAGCTTCCACAGCTGAAGGTGGCCAGGCACTCCAACCTATCATCTCTCAGGAAAGGAAATGGGCAAATACTTCTGCTTTAGGTGACACCTGAGGCAGTTCTCCTTGGTGGTTAGCTTTAAAGGGCAGCAGACTAAAGAGCAGAGGAAACTGAGTTACGGGTGTCCTAATAAGTGATCAAATAGCAGCAGAGAGCATAACCTAAACAGTCTCTACTTGCCATACCTGGTTCTGTATCACAGGCTTTCAATGCCATGTCATGTCATATTATATGCATCCATGGAAAGATTCTACATAATTTGATTTCACATTTAGTTCAATAAAGGTATTGCTTTGGTTTCCTCTTCTCTCTATTTTTTTATTTATTCCTGCTAATACACCACAAAAAAATCCATTGAAACAAAACACCATGCTGCAAGTGAGTCAGACAATGATTCACTTGCCTAAATGCACATCCACACACAGTTTGCGAAGTGCCCCTGTGATTGCTTCATCATATTCTTAACTTTCAGGTCAATGGATTTCCTAGACTTCTGGATTGGGTGTGAACTGGGCACATGAAAAGGAAATCGTATGACTGCTTTGCCATATGCCAAACTCTGTACAGACCCTGTTAAGAAGTCTGCAGGATCTCATATTACTTGGCTTTTGCTTTCAGCAAATGTTGGCAGAGGAAACCCATGCCTTGAAAGTACTCTCTTTAAGGGATAGAACAAAAACACCCGCCCTATAACTTGCAGCCTACAGCTTACAGGAGTTAGCAAACTTTTTCAGGAGGGGGCCGGTCCACTGTCCCTCAGACCTTGTGGGGGGCCGGATTATATTTTGAAAAATAATGAATGAATTCCCCACAAACAACCCAGAGATGCCTTTTAAATAAAAGCACACATTCTACTCATGTAAAAACCCCAGGCAGGCCCCATAAATAACCCAGAGATGTATTTTAAATAAAAGGGCACATTCTACTCATGTAAAAACATGCTGATTCCCAGACCGTCCGCGGGCCGGATTTGGAAGACAATTTGGCCAGATCCGGCCCCCGGGCCTTAGTTTGCCTACCCATGGCTTAGGGCTAAGAGTTAGCATTGTCAGAGATGATTGTTTCAATGCACACATATTTGCTTTTCAAAGAGCCCAGCTAGCCTTGCCTCCATAATCCCCTTAAGAAGAGAAAAAATCCTCACCAGCAAGCGACTCATTTATTAAGCTGATGGAGCCATTTCTAAAAATTGATGGAACATCCTCCTATTGGGACGGGAGGCTTTCAGCACTTTCCTTACAGCATCATTTCAAGGGATACACTAAATGTAACTCATGTCGAGTGAAGCAACAAGCAGCATGTTCCTTTGGCCTGCCCATCTGCTATCTGCCGGCTGCTGTTCCCCTGCTGCCTTGGCCACCTGTTTTGGCACTGATGTATGAGACAGGCAAATTGCGGAAACTTATATTCTGGGGATCACAGTATCTCTAATGGTCTATGGTTGTTTGGAACTTGTCAAATAAGCTGATTTCTATGCTGTAAAAACAATTTAATTATACTAGTGTGGAGAGCAAGGCTTCCTTGATTTATTTATTTTTAAATCATAGCCTATCTGGAAGTGTGAATTTTTATTTCTGCCATGTGTGCTGTTCAGTATCTCAGCTTCATAGCACACAACCATTCTAACTAAATACATATTTTTTACCCAGTAGAATAACTATATATATATTAAGGTCTAGGCAGTGTGGATTTTATTTTAAGGAGTTTACTCTCACAGCTCTGTGGAGGATTTTAGAGAGTGTCGCCATCACATCATCTGTTAGTGGTAAGCTAAGGATCCATAATTGCTGTTTTGATGTTGGACTTCCAATATTATTATTATTGTTTATTAAATTTATATGCCACCCTTCATCCAAAGAGTACGGAGTGGTTTATAGTATGAAAACACAAAGTACATAATATGCAATATCTAGGGCAGCATGAGATGGAGTTTGGAGGCATCCCCTTCAATCCATTCTGAAAACTGCCTGGAATAAACCCACTTTTACACAACCAGGATCTCAGTTACAACTGGAAAATCATAACCCACGTTTTTATATTATTATTAATCATCATAAACATTTATAAAGTGTCATTTGGGAAAGAGCCAGGGCAGCGGGGGCAAGTTGATAAGCACAAACCATGCCAGAAACTGTGAGCTCTGCATTGCACATCATGCATGCTCTGCTGGTTTTTTCCATTAAAAATCTTCTCTTTTTTGCTAATTAGTGACTATTTTTCAGCAAAGCTACATGTTAGATGTTTTCCGCAGAGTCTGTGCTTGCCACCAGTAAGCGTCTGAATGTTGCCTCTGCACACTCTGTTGATTTCATTAATAGTAAATAGATTACTCCATTATGGAAAGGCACCGTTTAAAAATGGAAAGAGCATATAGTAAAATGTACCTTAATGTTTTCTTGAAGTGCTGTATAGGTACATGCAGACATGTATCCACACCTACAGCTCAGCTGATTCACAAATCAAATCCAGAGATTCATTTCTTGTAATAGGTCTTCAAATGTCATTTAACTGTTTAGAGTAGCCAAATTAATTTTGACTTAAGTGAAATTAGTTGGGTGATCTAATGAAGGTTGCATTTAAGATTGATTAGTTCATTGATTACTTGGCTAATCAAACTCATTAAACTTTAATTTTGCTTAAATGTCTACCAGCGAAATAACATGCCCTATATCTTGTGAAAACAATCCATCAAACATAATTAGCAATAGTACATTTTGAAAAATAAATGCATTAATGAATATTAACATTAGCAGATATTTAGTGAATATAAAAGTTACAAACCAAGACCTGAAGTTTAACAAACTGACTATGGAGGGGAAGATCAATAATGTCCTTGTGAATTTGGTTGGTAATTAAAAGAAAAAAAAGTGGAATGAAGAAACCTGAATTCTTATGAGAAATGGATATCTTTAAAACAGGGTTCAGGAACCTGTGGTACTCCAGATGTTATTGGATTCCAACTCCCATCAGACATCTGATGTAATATATGGTGCAATATGGTCATCTGCACCTTCTTGCCCAGCCTCCAAGGAAGACTTATGTAGAGTACATTACAGTAATCCCCTGTTGAAGTTACCGGTGCATGGATCACTGTGGTAAGCCTATCCCTGTCCAGGAATGGCCATACCTAGCATACCAGCCATAGCTGGGGGGGAAAGCAGTCCACATCATGTAGGCCATTTGTACCTCCATTGCTAGTGCTAGGATGCTAAGACCACCCTAGACTGCTCACTTGCTCTTTCAGAGGAAATCCAGAAAATCCAGAAAAAGCAAATTCCCTAACATACATGTGCAAGGGTACACAAAACATCTGAGAGAAGTTAGTACTAATGAGGAGAATGAGGAGTGCAAACAAAATCAGAAAAGGAATATGTAAGGCAATGATACAAAACCAAAATAATATAAGAACTCAATGAATGATGTGTTAAAATGGAAATTCTATGGAAGCATATTTCTTGTGCAAAACTCCCTATATTAGCATAACTGACTGAATCTCTCTCTCACACACACAGGATGAAACCTTTAAAATTAGTCGGAAAGGCCAGGAGGAGGAGCACTACAAAGATCAAGCTCAGAGACAAAAGGATGAGACATATATACAAAAGAGTAACTTTCAATCTTTAGGAAAATAGGAACAGCTTGAATCTTTTAATTAGCAAGCCTGCTTGAACATGTAAATTCCAGAACGACTCTGCCCATTAGCCATAAGAAAGCTGGTGAGCTGTTTTTAAAGTGCTTTCTAATCAATAAGCTTCTGATTAGCCAGATTATTTATGTACGGGTGGGGGGATCCTGCAGAAAAGTCCAGCAACTATGCGATAATCCCCTCCTTTCTAACTGGGAAGAATGCTGTCATGTACGTCTCTTAATATTTACTTGGCTACCCTTCTAGAACTGCTATGACAAATACATGCCCAATTTGATATGCACATATTTTAATGTAATTTAAATAGGCATTTGTACAAAAAATGAGGAGGCATTCAAAACTAATTTTAACCTTTTTAATCTCACTAAAAGAGAAACTGGACCATACTGAGCAATTATTTCACTGTCTCGCTAGTTTAGGACAGAAATTCATCCACAATAACTTTGTTTCCCGAAAGTATAAATCCCTGTGGGAGAAAAACATGGGGCATGGGATGACACCCACAGCATACATTTAAAGCACATGATTTCCCCCCCAAAAATCCTGGAAACTGTAGTTTACCTTGCATAGAGCTACAGTTCCCAGCACACTTGACATACTACAGTTTTCAGGATTCATTGGAGAAAGCCAGATACTCTGAATGTGCTTTAAATGTATTACACGGATATGGAAAGACAGAGGGATCGAGTGAGGTCTTAAGGCAAAAGGTTTGGGCTTAACCTTCTTCAGCTGCTCTGACCTGAATAGCCACATTGGAGCAATTGAAGGAGAAAACCAGAATGTTTTGTTTTAAGACTTTAATGTCTTTGTTTTATTAGTCAGTATAGTAAATATCTCCTGCCAACCTAGCAGTTTGAAAGCACAAAGTGCAAGTAGATAAACAGGTACCACTCCAGCGGGAAGGTAAACGGCATTTCCTTGCGCTGCTCTGTTTCGCCAGAAGCGGCTTAGTCATGCTGGCCACATGACCCGGAAGCTGTACGCCGGCTCCCTCGGACAATAAAGTGAGATGAGCGCCGCAACCCCAGAGTCAGCCACGACTGGACCTAATGGTCAGGGGTCCCTTTACCTTTATAGTAAATATATGGTTGTAGTGATTCACTACATCCTTTTAGGATCCAAAGAAAACTTTGGTTGAAGTGCTTCTTGATGCTCTGAAGACCATTAACACATAGATAGAAGCCCTATCGCACAATTCTTATGTGATGTAGATCATGCCTATGTACATACAAGAGTCGAGCCATACTTTTAGAATATTTTTTAAACAACCAAATGTTTAGGGTTGCCATATTTCAAAAACTAAAATTCCTGACAGCTGCAAAAAAATTGGTTTTTGTTTTAGATTTTTGGGGGGAACAACCCCAAATTGTTGATTTTTTTAAAAAAAATTAAGCTTTTTGAGCTGTTTCCGCTGCTTTTTCCGGCACATTGCCATACACCTGGGTTTTCCTCCCATTTTGCTGCTTTGGCAAAATTCGCCCCGACACCATTTTTACACCCGAAAACCAGGACATGTCAGGAATTTTCCTGACATATGGCAAGCCTACGCATGTTGTGTACAGTTGTCAGTATACCAAAGTTAACATGTGAAATCCTCCTCTTCATATGCAGATGTTCCATTCAACAGGTCATATTGGTGCCCTGATTGTGTGGAGGATGCGGGGAGGAGTTTGAGCCCTGGTCTTTCTATAGGGGTCCCAATATGTGGTAGTTTAAAAAAAATATATGATGAGGTTGATCTGCCCCAGTCTGTATGTGTACACACCATACACACAAGTTACAAATATATATGGGATAGATATATGTCAAGGAAATGTTTTGCCAAAGCCATTTGGTCACCTGTATGTCAAAATGGCTGGTTATATTCTGTGTTAAATTTAAACTCCGGGGGCGGGGGGGGGGTGTTGCTGTTAACACAGAATCGGTAGTACAGGAAGCAGTTCCTCCAACAAGAATAAACCATTTGAATCAACACCCTGTTTCTTCTTCCTAAGAGATGAATAAGAACCTAATAAGAGCCCATCTAGTCCAGCATCTTGTTCTCACAGTGGCCAACAAGATCCTTGTGGGAAACCCATGAGCAGGACCCGAGCACAAAAGCACTCCACACTTCCCCAGTGTGGTGTAGTGGTTAAGAGCGGTAGTCTCGTAATCTGGTGAACCGGGTTCGCGTCTCCGCTCCTCCACATGCAGCTGCTGGGTGACCTTGGGCCAGTCACACTTCTTTGAAGTCTCTCAGCCCCACTCACCTCACAGAGTGTTTGTTGTGGGGGAGGAAGGGAAAGGAGAATGTTAGCTGCTTTGAGACTACTTAAGGTAAAGGTAAAGGGACCCCTGACCATTAGGTCCAGTCGTGACCGACTCTGGGGTTGCGGCGCTCATCTCACTTTATTGTCCGAGGGAGCTGGCATACAGCTTCCGGGTCATGTGGCCAGCATGACTAAGCTGCATCTGGAGAACCAGAGCAGTGCACAGAAACGCCGTTTACCTTCCCGCCAGAGCAGTACCTATTTATCTACTTGCACTTTGACGTGCTTTCGAACTGCTAGGTTGGCAGGAGCAGGGACCGAGCAACGGGCGCTCACCCCGTCGCGGGGATTCAAACCACCAAAATTCTGATTGGCAAGTCCTAGGCTCTGTAGTTTAACCCACAGCGCCACCCGTGTCCCTCAGGGTAGTGATAAAGTGGGATATCAAATCCAAACTCCTCTTCTTCCTGCAGTTTCCAGCAACTGGTATGTATAATCATAGCCCTGATGCAAGCTAGCACACAGAAATATGCTGCTTGTGTAACTATATACAGCAATAGACAACTCTAAATAAGTGCAGTTCATGCCACATGGATTTGTTGACTCTTGAAAACAGCAGGTAGCAAGATCTCAAGGTCAAACACTAGCGATACAAAAAGGTCAGGAGGAGAGATGCAAGGCACAACTGCTTGTATGCCCATGACTGATTGGTTACGTTTGACAGGTCTCGGCTTCTTGATGCTGTTAGACACAGCTAGCTGTGAAATCCCAGACCAGGAACCCTGACTCTTCTTTTCATTTTTTTCTTTTGGGACAGCTTTGTTTAATCTGCTATAGCATGGCAGCTCTAGGATCCAGATCATACCAAAATGAAAATGAACTTAAACAAAATACCAGAGGATTCAGTCATGACTAATCACAGAGACACATTTTGTGCTGTGAGTCTGCATACAAGCCCTTGTGCTGAAGTTAGCAGGGACAGTCAGTTTTCTCAACCAAAGAAACCAGTAAAATCAGTCTTAAATAACCTTAAACAAGTAAAAATAAAAATGGAGAAATGCCATAATAAAATAAGGCATAGAAAAGGGAGGAAAAACCCAAACTTCAGAATAAAATAATTTCCTTATTGAAGCGAAAGTTTGAAGAGTTAATTGTGCATAACAAATTCGGTACTGAATAATACTGCTCAATTCTGCCTAGCTAAAACTTAGAAACTTTGTTAACTGAGCAGCATATAAATACTTTATTTAAAACACCAACAGCAACAGCAACAACCCTCATTTTATGACCCTGAGCAAAATCAGAGAATTTATCAAGCTTAAAGTCACATGGTTTCAATGCCAAACAAGGTGCAATAATCAAAGACTAACTACTTCACAGGTCCATGCCTTCATGTCTTCTATCTGTTTCTAGCAACATAATTCCTTTAAGCAGAATTTTATTTTTAAAATAAAGGTTAATTTTAAAAAATACATTATCCAGGTATTTGGAAGCTTAGCATGCCTGCATTAAAGGACCTGTCCATCTGTGATGAAAGTTGGCTTTGTAATCTGCAGCAGCTCCCATAATACTAACAGGAGCCCGATCCTATGCATGTTTTTTTTCAGAAGCACATAAAGCTGAGCCAACTTTTTTCAGAAGACCGAGGGTCGTATCCAGCACTGCATGCATGATGTTCCACTTCTGAAGTGGGACTTCCCCTTCCTCTTCTCTCCCTGCACGCCCCCAAATTTTTCTCGATCCATAGACCCACCCAGAGGAAAGGGCAGGACAAGTGGAAGCTACTGCTCCTTTTCTTGCCCCACTGCTCTTCCCTAATACAGGCAGAAAGGAGCAAGGAGAAAGAGCATCAAGGTATGGGATTCTGGAATTGGTAGTAGGTCTCCTGATGAGCTATAGACATCAACAACAGCTGCCCCACAATGCTTAACCCCTGATGTTGTTCCTGGAAACACCCAAGGATGTGATGGTGGCTGGTACCTGAAAACCTTAATAAACCTGAAAACCACTTCTGAAAAATTGGTTCCATGCTGCACTAGCTATGTCTCTATAGGAACCACACGGTATGTGCAGGTACCATGTTACTTTCCAAAGCAATAAGCTTCTTCCTGGTGGGACAGAAAGTGTTATGGTATGGGGCCATGTAATCTGCATACTCTATTTGGCTCCTGTATGGGGCCATTACATGATCATGTTGGAGCAACTCCTAAACTGCAGTAGTAATGTATTAATAGGCCCTCAGAGTCACAACAGCACCAGCTAGCAATTGGCACAGGGAAAGAGAAGATGCGACTTTGATATTCGAGGAAGCAAAGGGGATACCGTTTTTCCCATGTAAGTAATGCGGTTGTAATTTTAATCAAAGTACATTTTACTCACTGATCTGATTGGTCGATGAACTGTAAAAGGCATTGACGGTAGTTGGACTTGTAAACCACCTGCAGAAATAGTGAGAGCAAGTTAGAGTTGATGGTTTTGTGAACAAGACAAACAAACAAAAATAGTGAACTCTGTAAATTGAGACCAGAATATTAAAAAAAATCACCACCACTGCTTTCATGATTTTATGGCTTATGTTCAAAGAGTGGCCGTAGAGCACATCCTTTGCAGGCAGAAGACCCCAGGATCAGTTACCTTACATCTCTAGTTAAAAGGACCAGGCAGAAGATGATGGGGAAAACCCCTGCCTGAGACCATGAAAAAACATGTGCAAGTTGGTGTAGAGAATGCTGAGCTACATGGACTCAACAGTCTGGCTCAGTTTAAGGCAGTTTCATATGGTCATCCATTCCCCACTCTCTGTACACACTTGCAGCTGCATGAATATCACATGGACTTGCGCTCCAGACATCACTAACAACAGCAACAGTGCACTGCACCCACATCCTGTATCATTACAATGTGCAATTAGAACGCTCACTCCCTTTGGCACAAAAAAATCTATTCCTGGTTGTCAGTGTCCCTCCCTGCATACCTTCTTTCGAATAGCTCTTCAAAAAAAAAGGGTCCCACAGCCTAGCACATTCTCCATTCCTCTGGTCAAACTCTTCATTCTTTATGTTCACCCATGGTAAAAATTGTGCTGAAGCTCAGTCAGAAATGTGTTTTGAATATCAGGACAGAATCCAGGGAGTCCCTTCATTTCCCTACACACACACACACACACACACACAGACTTTTTTTCTTCACAATCCATTTCCCTCGTGGTCTTCTTTGTCCTTCTCTCCCCCTCCTTCTAGCACAACACTGTTCCTGACCAGGCTTCACCATCGCAAGCACACTGCAGCATCATACTGATTAAGTAACATCTGGGGAAGTGTAGATTTGTTTCTGAATTGGAACATTTAAAATTAAATATGTGTATTAGGAAACCATATTTGAAAGTCCTTGTTGTTTCAACCATTTGATGGCACCCTGTCTCTCATGATTGAGAATAAATGCAAATAAATCAATTAACACCAGAATCAATGAATGGGAGTGTCTAATAAATCTTCTAAGGGCTAAGCTGCTCAGAAAATTACTTAAGGGCTGTCATAGGCTATGACTTCAGTAACTTTGCTTTTACTTTCTCTGTAAAGAGAAAAATTAGTCTCTCTCTCTCTCTCTCTCTCTCTCTCTCTCTCTCTCTCTAGCCTGAAAGTCCTTTGGGGAGCAAGTGCTTGAGAATGAAGAATTTTTTGGAAAAAATACTTTTAAAATTTGTTTCTGCATTACTGTAGCCAAGGTAGTTTACAACCTATAAAAATATCCAACAAAAATCATCTTGTCATGTATAGCAATTCAAAATATAACTAAAAGCAAATAAGCAAAAATCAAGATATATGTAATGAAGGCACCAGGCAAGCCTCCCTGGGGAGAACATTCCACAGATGGGGAGTCACTGCAAAAAAGGCAGTTCTCATGTTGCCGTCCTCCAAACCTGTCACAGAGGAGGCACATGAAGAAGGGCCTTAGGTGATGATCAAAGGGTCTGGGTCTGTTCATATGGGTAGAGGAGGTCCTTGAGGTATTGCAGTCCTGATCCATTGAATGCTTTATAGGTCAAAACCAACTCTTTGAATTGGGGCCAGAAACTAACTGGCAGCCAGTGTACTAAGGACAGGATTGGCTTTATACACTGTCTTGCCCTGGTGAGCAACTTGGCCACTGAATTCAGCACCAGCTGAAGTTTCTGAATTGTCTTTAGAAGCAGCCCCACGTATAACACAGTGCAGTAATCTAACCTAGATGTTACCAGAGCATAGATGACACACATTAGGCTATCCCTGTCTAGATAGGGCTACAGCTGAGCCACCAGCCAAAGCTGATAGAAGGCACTCCACGCCACTGAGGCCACCTAAGCCTCAAGAAACAGTTTACTCATTTCTGTATATTTTTGAATAAGCTGGAAAACTGGAAATGAATTGAAACATCACAGAACACTATCATATGAATATCTTACATATCCATTATTATCAACTGAAAATAATAATTGTCCTACCAGATTTTAGAAAGAATTGATTTATGTCTCTTACACACAGAGAGAAAATGATAAGATGGCAGGGCAGATATATATATTTTTTGTCAGATAATAGAAGCCAGAAGATGACTGACATCTATGCTGAGGAGTTGGGAGAAAACATTTAGCAGGGTTGACTGCATTCCAATTTCAGAGTCATTTATGGCAGCAGCCAAATAAACTAATTTGAAATGCAGTAGCACAGGCGCTTATAAAGAGGTGCCCTCACACAGGACAAAAATGAATGACTTTTGCAATGACCTGCAGGGAAACATTTGAGACACTGGACATTTTTATTGGAAATTTAAAATGCCATTGCATTTCAAGTCTCTACCATGGTCTCAACCTTTGACACTATCTCTTTTATTCATATCTGCTTCCACTGTCTCAAAGCTTTCTCTGTTTCTAAGTTCTTGCACAAAGAGTTCTACAGATTTCACCAAGAGACCTCAGTTCTGTCCTATGCGTCTTCTTCAAGTGACAAACATTCAGGACACTTTAAGCAAAGTATCAAGTCTTCCAAATGTTTACTGGTTTGCATTTTTTACATTGTTCATTGGTGTAACAAAAGATATTTTTAATAATAATAATAATAATAAATTTTATTTATATCCCGCCCTCCCCAGCCGAAGCCGGGCTCAGGGCAGCTAACAACAATGAAACAGTACAACAGTACAACACAACACACTAAAATCATTCATTATAAAATTAATTCAAAGCAAACCACTGGGGGCTGCCCAGTTGGCACTGCCCCATCACAGGGCTTTCTCAGTGGTGGCTCCCTGGTTGTGGAGTACACTCCTGAGTGAGGTGCACCTGTCTTCATCATGATGATTTATGTTTCAGGAGCAATTTTAAAACATTTCTGTTTACCCAGCATTTGGTAGTAGAAGAATACTGCTGTTCCTGGCAACCATGAGATCATTGGGTGGAAGAATGCTTTTATGTATAACTGCTTTTAGGTAGTTTTAGAAAGTTAGAATTTATCATAGAATTGTAATATTTGAAGAGATCTCGAGGGTCATCCAGTCCAACCCCCTGCAATGCAGGAATAAATATGACTAATTCAGGTCCATTGATTTCAATAGGTTTGTGCTGAGTAAAACTTAGTTGAATACGACCTAGCATATTTTTAGTGACTTAACAGTGCAATCCTAGGCATCTCTACTCAGAAGCAAGTCGCACTGAGTTCAGTGGCACTTACCACCAGGTAAACAGCTATGGGATTGCAACCTTAGTGTAGGTGATTTGGCATATTCTTGACATATTCAACAAATGGAGCCAGATTCTGACTTTTCATGCTTGCTTCCCTATAATTAGAGTTGGAACACATCCCAGAATAATTTTGCATGGACAGATTTTTAAATATAGGTTGCTAACAAATTATGTTAAATTTCTAGCTTAATACAGAGCAAGCAGCTTATGTGAAGAGACTTATTTGTACAGCTCTAATTAAACTGATATCTTTTCAGAATTTTACTGCAGGATTCCAGGCTTGGTCTTGAAAATATTTTATGAAGAGAAATTTGCTTGCAGTAAATCCAAAATTACAGGTTGCAGAACATATTCAACAAACAAGTACAGGTGGTTATCTATATATAGCTTCCTCCCTCCCCCCCCCCCCATCCATATATTAGTCCCTAAAATATGCTGCTTCATTGTTACACCAGTTTCGTCACACACTAGGGCCCAGTGTGCAAACACATAGCAAACCTAACCATGTCTCCTCCTCAGATGTAAGTCCTATTGAATTTGGTGGTTCTTACTCTAGGGTAAGTGAGGCTAGGATACAGCCTAAGCCTACAGTGTTGTTTGGGGCAAAAGACAGCTGACAAAGAAACCCATCAGAAGGAAGCACGAAAGGAAACAATGAGGGCATGTTTATTTACGAGGGGAGGGAGATAGCAGTCCCCCCATGGTAGCCCCAAAATGCAGCTGTAGCTGATCAGCAAGTAGTTTATTCATGGCATACAACTGCAATACATACAACTCACCTATATACAGTCGTACCTTGGAAGTCGAACAGAATCCATTCCGGAAGTCCGTTTGACTTCCAAAATGTTCGACTTCCAAATCGTGGCTTCTGATTGGCTGCAGGAAGCTCCTGCCACCAATCAGAAGCTGCGGAAGCCCCGTCGGACGTTCGGCTTCCAAAATAACGTTCAAAAACCAGAACACTCACTTCCAGTTTTCAATCGTTCAGGAGCCGGAACGTTTGACTCCCAAGGCATTTGGGAGCCAAGGTATGACTGTACTTAAAGTAAAAGACATTTGTAGTAATATATTTTCAAATATATCATCCGCAGGTGATAACATATTGTGGAACCTGTTCTGCAGTCATGAATATTTAGACCACGTCTCTGATGTGGTGGGTCTGTGAGTTCTTCCACTGGTGCCCACAAAGCCTCAGAGTCTTCCCACTCACTGTCTCTTCAGTAATGAGGTGGTGAGGGAAGTCACCCAAATACATTTTGAAGACGGAAGTTGGAAGAAGAACACTCTCCCATTTATTCTTGAATTTCTATGTGCTTTTCAAGGCTCAGATAAATTTTACTGGATCCAACTTTTACCCAGGAAAACTGTGGGTGCGCGGGTGGGTGGGTGGGTGCGCGCACACACAGGTGCACAAGAGTGCATTCTTTTTGTTTCTTAGTGGGGGTTGGGACAATCTGGACAGGGAGAAATGACTAGAGTGGGGTGTTGCCCGCAGCACCACTCAAAATCTAAAAGTGCCCCCAGAACTAAAAAGGTTGGTGAGTCCCAATTTAGACTCATTTGCTTCCGTTGCATTAATTGGCCCCTTGAAATTCAAACAGTCTCTATCTTTCATAGGGTCTCAAGGGCCAGGCCATAGAAGATAATGATGTCAGATGGGAAGTGATTATGCTCACGTCACACGCACAGCATATCAATGGACTCCTCATTTTCTATTGGTACAGCATTTTGAGAAACACACATGTAGAAAAAGAGTTAAGCCACATAAATATGAAGATCAAGTGGAGAAGGGGTGACATTAAGCAGTCCTTGAAGGAGTAAGCATTATTATTTTTATTTTTTTGAGATAAGCTCAATCACATTCTACCTCATGCTGAGTCAGGGAATAATCCCCTTCATTTCAAAGTATGCCAGAAATGGGGTATGATTCACAGGGGACAGCCCTAAACTTGTATATTTCAGGGATTATCTGCCAATTAATTTCACCTTCAGTGACATTTTCCATCATACTAAGAATCTCTTCAGGGTATATTAGTGCAGCTAATAGCCACTTCCACAAGAATGAAGGATCAAGGGTGTTTATCTCCTTCTTCATAAAGGAGCAAATGTTTTTCGCTGCTCTGGAAACTCGTGGTGAGATAAATATAATGCGTTTTGCTGATCTATGGCACAGAATAGTCTCAAACTGATCCCTTCAGGGTTCTTTCTTACAGTTTCAATGTATTCCTCCATCACAATTACTATATTGCTTCAGCCACTGCGAATGCTTCTGAATAGTATCACAAATAGTGTCACAGACGCAGGGGCTCCATTCCATAGATCTCCCTTCCTCATGCTTGCTATGAAACACCACCCCATTTTCCTTACCAAATATTACCAATGTTGATCAATGGTTAAAGGACCAAAAAAAGACACCTGAATTCATCACACAGGATTGGTACTATTAGACTTGTCAGTGCAGGCAGAGATCTGTCACATACCCTGTTTTCATAGGCATCAGCTATTTTTTTCCACCCAGTAGGGAAAATCCATGTCACTGCATTGGAAGCAGGATCTAGAATCCTATATGATAATAGCAAAGTCCATCTCTTAGTGCCTGTCCTTATGCAGTGAAAACAGCACCATTCATTCACAAGAAGGTGACATCAACAGGCTTTGGGAGGGAGCAGGAGTGCAGCTCAATGAAGACTGAGCATGCTCAGTGGGCATGAAATGCTGGCTACTTGTTGGGTGGGGCAGCAGGAAACTAGTGGGGAGGAGAATAGATTGGAGTATCCTAGAAGAGAGCATGGCTGGCTGGCTGACTGGCTGGCTGGAACCCTGAATGGGAGCACGTGGCAACATTTGTTTGCAAGTCCCACTTCCCTATATCAGACAGTACACAGCTACTCTCCAGAAGCTTTTAGTAGACTTTATGGGGCCACGATACTACTTAAAGCGAAACATGGATCACAAGAAGCACAACAAGTGCAACTGGCAAGGAATCAAACACTGAAGTTAGGTCTTTGGCAAGCAGCGAGTGACAACAGCACCTTGCCGTGTCTGTGAGGTGTGCCAATTATTGGCAAAAGACAGAGATGCATATCCAACTCCTGCTGCTCATCCACACTGCTCTCTCCTCCTCATATGCAAAAGTACATAAAGCCAGATGAACATTTGAAAACACATTTTAGGAGAATAAGTTTGATAACCAGGACTAAGCCAAATCTGTATTTCCAGCTCAGGTTTTCATACAGAGAAAACTCAAATTCTATTGAAGTACAGCATCAATTTAACTTGGAACAAAACATTTTAAGTGGCCTCAGGTTATGTGCTAAGTATATATACCATTCCTGTGGTGAGCAGGTAACTTAAGTCAGTAACAGCAACACTTCCTCTTATTTTTAGAAAAATCTAATGTGCCAAAATTGTACCATTCCAAAATTGACACAACTGCCAGCAGAAACTGCCATTATTGGGGGGGGAGGGGGGTTGAAAGAAAAGAAAAGAAAACACACACATCAAACTCCAAACCAAGCAAAGCTAAGCACTTTTAATTCTCATTGATTTCGCTGTGTGAGATTTAAGCACCTGCGTAACTCCACCATTGAAATCAATGAGGCTTAAAAGTGCCAAACTTTGGCTGGATGGTGCCCTGAGTGTTTATGCTCCCCGCATGTCAATTATGTGATGAAGCACCGGGTCTAGTTTTTGATAATGCATTTCTTTTCTACTCACTCTGTTTTTGGAACCTCTTTTCTCAGCCAGTAGAAATCGGACTGCGCTGCCTGCTTGCGGGTCTGAAGCACGTTGCCAAAATAGTCTGTTTCTAAAAACTTCATCTGGGAATAGAATGTGAGGGTTATGCAAGTATAACCAATAGATTCAGCGAGGAAAACAAAGAATAACTTTAATGTCTGCAAAGCAAAACATTCTCATAAACCCTATGCTCTGAATTGAAATGTTCTGATACCGAGCAAGAATTCATTTGAGCTTTTCTTCACAGATTTCTTTTTTATGTTAACATATCATTCCCATAGAGCTGCACCATTTCTATTAAATCCATAAACAGCAACTGTTGAAGGAATGGGAATTGCTTTATAGAATTGAAGGAATGGGAATTGCCTTACAGAATTTTATTTTTACATGTTATGGCTGAAACCCCTAATCCACTTACCTGGAAGTAAGCCCCACTGAACTCAATGGAACTTGTTGACATGTGAATGTCAGGAAACTGCTGAATATTTAGAAGACTGCCAGGAATTGCAAAAATGCTGACATTTCCCAAGAAATCCCACAGTCCGCAAAACATTTTTGCCTACTATTCAGCAACTGAGATACTTTTCAAATAGCTATTCTATAGGCACTGCTTGTATCTAGATATATGACAAAGCAATCCTATGAAGCAGGGGGGAGAATCCAAGTTGAATTTTCTGACACTTCAGAAGCCCTGGCAGCTCAGTGCAGTTAGAGCAAGGGGAGGGTCTTTTTCTCTGCCTATCCCCCCTCCTGTAGGGAGGGAAAGACTGATGTTGTTCAGAGCTTCTTTGGAGTAGAATGGTACTGGGGGGGGGGGGATGAAGGGGCTTGGAATCAAGTGGATCCTCAGATACCCTTCACATGTCCCCTTCTGTCAGGATATATCTACGCCTGCCCAGTTTCCTGCTGACATACTAGAGATGGAGGCAGTGAGCCATCATGCCGGTGCACCTCCCTTGTCAGTGGTAGCACAGCAATTTCTCCACATCCAATAGCCCCTCAGCCAACTTTCCACTGGCTTTAGGATTACACCCTAAAATACTATGTGCATTTCAGCCACTGCTAGCCATCTACCTTTTGGTGCTAAGTAAGGTATAAATGAGGGCAAACTGTGCAAGTGAGGGCAAACGGAACTATCACACCCCACCCTGGGGCATGCAAGAGCAAAGAGTTAATCATTCTAACAAGGGAAGCAAAGCTAAAAACATGCATTAAAACATGAAAGGTTTGCAAGCAAAATAAATATCTATTTATTTTTTAAAGCTGATCTCCCCCTGGAGTTTTAATACTCACAAAGCAGCTCCACTTTTATTTATTAATTTTCAAATTACACCCTTCAAGGGCCAATAAATATTTTACGACATCGAGGAGTAACAAAATATGACTGCTGACAGTGTGTAGGTGACTCAGAGAACTAGTAAGCAGATAGAATGCCAGGACCTCCAGTTCAAACTCAGACTCTGCTGCTACAGATCGTAAGTCGTTAATGTCTAATTACTGCTCCTGGCTTGTTTGAAAAGTATCGGCAGCTTAGTGCAACTTTCAAAATACCAAAGAGTGCATTAAAAAAACCCATCACCTTCCACAAAACCTTTTATTCTGGTGCATGTAACAAAAGCTGCTTAACCTTTGAGGTGTAAGACTGACTTCATATTTCTTAAATGTCAAGTTAAAAATATATTGGGAAAATGTTTGTGAAAAATTATTCCCACCCTGTCTCTTACATGGTAAAGTTAAGGAATTTGTAAATTGTATTTCTACTGTTTTGAAGGAAATGCAACATATAAACCATTTGGAAAATATTAAGAAGGGTTACGCCCAAATAAGAGCAATGGAATGCAAGCACTTAACGGCAGAATTAATATTAGTTTCCAAAAGGGTACACATGTTAGTCTCCTGAGCAAAAGCAACCAAGAGTCTTGTGGCACCTTAACACCAATATTATGACATAAGCTTTTGTGGTCTACAGTGTGTTTCGGGTGCATTATCCTGCATTGGGTGGGTGGGGGTGGGTGTAAATGGTGAGGTCAGAAGGAAAGAAAATGCAGAAAAGTACAGCCATGGCAGTAACATTTTTAACAGTGGCCATTCACACACACAAAAAGAAAAAAACAATGACTGTTGATAACACAAACATTGTGGCATTGGGAAGCCAATTAACACATTTGGTATGATAAAAATCCATTGTTCTGATTCAATCCGCAAGTGATAGCATTAAACCTCCTGACATATTGTAAGTGAAGAGTTCACCGCCACCCACTCAGCAAGTGATGTCCTTAAAGTTCCACCATCAGTCTGTCTGCTGCACCTTAAGCTCTCTCTACCTTCCTTCTCATATTCTCTGATCTATATCCCAACCTGTGTTGCTAACCATTAACTCAGTTTCAACAGAAAACCATTGGTCCATTTAGTCCAGTATTGTTGCATAGACTCTCCAGAGTTTCAAACAGAGTTTCTTTTCAAGCCCTACTTGGAATCTGGGACACTGTGTATCCAATGCATGTGTCCTACCACTAGCTAAGCCCTTTCGCCTTCTTGTAAATATAATTACCCTCAGTGAAGAAGGGCCCTGCCAAAAGCAGCTAGTTCTCTGCTGTACCCCAGTTATTTTTGCCACACCAGTGTCAGTGTCATGCATCAGAACCACCACATGCCATGCAACTAAAAACACATACAGTGGTACCTCGGGTTAAGTACTTAATTCGTTCGGAGGCCCGTACTTAACCTGAAACTGTTCTTAACCTGAAGCACCACTTTAGCTAATGGGGCCTTCTGCTGCCACCGCGCTGCCGGAGCACAATTTCTGTTCTCATCCTGAAGCAAAGTTCTTAACCTGAGGTAATATTTCTGGGTTAGCAGAGTCTGTAACCTGAAGCGTATGTAACCTGAGGTACCACTGTACTAGAAAATAAATGAGATGAAGTATTGTAGTAATATTCAACTAACATTTATTCAGAGTAGACCAACTGAAATACATGGACATGACTAAGTCCATTAATTTCAATGGGTATACTCTGAGTTAAGCCTAGTTGAATATCACAGTTTGTGAAATATAAATGCTACTGATATGTTTATTTAATAAATAATTTTGTTATTGTCCCCCCCCAACACACACACACTTATTCCAGATTACTTCTTTTTTTGGTTGACCAAGCAACTTGAAAATAAACTAAATCTCCTACTTTCATCATTCCCAACTGTAGAGTTATTGCCTAGAAAAGATTTGTTGTAGCTGTTTGGCTTGTCTGGCTTTAAATATCTGTAACTATGAAGTTTCACACTACAATGATTTGATAGGATGTGAACATAAAGCAATAAAAGGAGTGACTTATTATCATTTCCCAGCTTGCTTTAACCATCACAGGCAGAACTATGGCCTCAGTGAAGACACTTTGTGGTGTATTGTAGGGCTACATATTTTTAGCTTACTGAAATATACAGCAATTTTGCAGTAGGATTATGACTCAGAAAATGGGTTGCAACTTCCATTAATTTGTTCCAACGACACAGCTGACAATGATCACTGTTTTGTCTCAAAGACAGACACTGCATATATTGCAAAATAAACATAACTAGAGACATGGTTAAGACTTCCCTTTATGGATTAAATAAGGCTTGGAGTACTTACTCATCGTCCTCCATTTCAATTAAAAACACTTTATCCTCCAGAGATGTGATGCTTAACAACAGACTCATGTAAATAATGTGGGAGATTAAGCAGAACTCAAGAAATGTGCAAAGCAAGGGAAACTGTGCTATAGCTAAAGGCATACATTTTAAGAGCAGAAATGCAGCACTCAGAAAGTTAATATCCCTTCACCTCCTGTGGGAGCTCGATGTGTCAATGTGCAAGCCATTTATGTCTTGGACAATATATCCTGAAATAATAACTCCTTTGAGAACAAAATTTCAATTTTGAATCAAATCCCAATCAAACACCATTGCAGTCTGTTGGTTTGGGGTTTTTTTTTTTTAAATCAAACATACAGCAGGCTTATTTTAAGACACTAGCTAGGTAATGCAAAGTAATTCCCGGAGGTGTCTATACTCTGTGCACACACATAAACAAAAGAGCCCATGACTGGCTGAATGTTCTGAAAATTGCTTCTTGCAATTTTTTCAGCTTCTGGAGGAAAGAGACTAGAACCTGTGCAGGACACAAAAACTTTGCCCACACACACACACACAAAATTTCAGGTAGTCATACCCAAATGCCTTGATGCCTGTTCTTGTGCTTGAAATTGCTTTTCAAAATGGAAAGTTGAGATTCTTGTCCCCGATTCAAATTCTATCTTGGTGCAGTACAATTATTATTATTTTATTTATTAAATTTCTATACCGCCCTTTCATCAGAGAATCACAGGGCAGTTTACGATATAAAAACACAAAAATGCATAATACAGTAACAAACAAAAACAATATCCCACAGTTAAAAAAAGGCCATAGATTGTTTAATTAGCCAGTGGAAGAAAAGGAATGTTTTTGCCTGTCACCTAAAGATATGCAATGAAGGTGCCAGAGAAGCGTTCCTGGGCACCTGGGCATTTCACAAGCAGGGAACCACTGCAGAAAAGGCCTGTTCTTCTGTGCTACCCTCCAGAGGAAGGCACACGAAGAAGGGCCTCAAATGATGACTGCAGGGTTTGGGTTGGTTCCTATGGGGAGAGGCGGTCCTTATGGAAGATGGGCATAGCCAGGGAGACAAGGTGGCAACTGTCCCCCTAAATCAAGTAAATCAATAAAAAATACTTAACTAACTGAGGTACTGCCCCCACCAACATAAATCCTGGCTACACCCATGTAATGGAATTATGACTAAAAGGAATCAACACTGCCCCAACAGATATGCTATACTGTGTAAAGAGCCTATGCATATAATCTTTTGTTGTGCAAAACCTTGCTATGAAGGAGCACACACATGAGGAAGAAAGGAAAGAGGAGAGTTGCAGGTGGAAAAGAGTAACCCCATGATGTGTGGAAGAGCCTGCCTTCCATTTTCCAACTAAGAACTTGCAAGATGAGGTTTTCCCCATGAAGATAGTCTGGAAGGAAGCCCAGCTCATAGAATTTCGAGTGTGAATTCATGTGAATGAGACTTCCACACATAGATGAGAGGTTTGGTGGCCTGTTGTCCACACATTCTTCAAGGTGTGGGGTGAAGGAAAGGGACACCGACTCATGTACAATGTGAGGGACACCTGTCCATTCGTTTTACTGTTTAATTATGAGCTCGGAAAGAGAGAGGCAAGCAAAACAGTATGTAGGAAAGGGAATATCAGGGTATGTCCAAGGTGAATGTGTAGATATTTACCAGCAAAAATATTGGTTGCAGACCTCTAGCTAAGGTGTCTTGTTGTAAGTGAACTATTTTCATTGAAAGGTGCTGTTTTTTAAATTATATTTTCTGGCTTTAAACCCAAGCCCTTGAACAACTGATATCGAGAGCCTCTCTGGACACTGTCCAATTTTAATTATTTTGTTTCCTCTGCTTGTGACTTACATATGGCAAACATCATAACAAATACCACTAGATAACAATTTAAAAACAAGACTTACTGTTTTGATGCCTTCAGAAATATATGTATCATTCATTATAAACTCGGGGTAACCCACTTTAGCCAAAACTGCTTTCGCCTTTGGAAAGAAATACAAACATCATGATGAGAAGGAATCTCCATTATTACCTGGATGTGGCCTTATTTGGCCACATGGCTGCCATTAGCTTCAGAATACAGAGCCACTGGTTCCATCAATAAACTTTAGCATAAATTATGGCAATCTACTGTTCAGAAGATACATTTCATCCCATTTACACATAGCAACATCCCATTACTTTTGCCAAAACTATGTGCCACAAGCATAAGAGATATCAGCAAAATGCACCACAATTGAGGTTCCTAAAAAGTCAAAGGTGGGGAATTTGTGGTTCTCCGGATATTTGGGGTGACAACTCCTATCATCCCTGGCCATAGGCACGATGGGAGTCAGAGTACCACAGATACTCCATTCATCCTACTAGTAATAGGAGAGCTTTTGTAGCAAATACCCAGTGAGATCAAATGGATGAACCATAAATTTTAAAAGCACACTTCCTCCATTATGGTTACTGACCTGAAAGGGAAGAGCTTTCTGATGCCCAATGTGGTGGAAACATACAAGCAAATAAAGTCATCACCAAATGCTCCAAACATGGGAGTGGTCTACAGCCTAGCAAGACCATCCCAAAATATTTTGCCACTTGAAGCAAAACAGAAAATGGCACACCTGATGCGGCCCTGTTCTGAGTTGCTCAGAGAAAGCTCTGGTGCACTGAAAGTGGTGGGAAGCAACAAAGAAACCAGAGAGGAGTGGCAGTGGCAGCCCTGTTCTTCCCAGGCAGTGGCCACGGGTGCCAAGCAAAGGAGGAGGTGAGTGGCCCAGAACTGCCACCCCTCCCAGCTGGTCTCAGACTGCAACCTAAGGCAACTGCCTCACCTAGGCCAATGGGCGGGGTGGCCCTGTAGCATAGCTATTATGTGTACACACTATTGGGAAAGATGTCAACCAGTTGGGCCAGGTGCACTTTCTCCTAAGACTCCAAACCCCACCACACAAAGTGTATTATCTGAATAATGAGCTGAGTATGGTGCTGAAGGAGGCAGGGGGTGGGGAAATGGCTTCATTGGACCAAATTGGATCCCCTGGCGGGGCAAGAAGGGTGGCCAGGGGGTGGGGGTAAGCATAAGCCAGGCTGAACAGGAGATCCTGTGGAATCTCATTGACCACTACAAACTTCAGTGATTGGCCATCTATATGTGGATCTGTGGGAAGGAAGCTCAAAGGGAAGAAAATCTTCCACATCTTTTCTGAGCGTTTCCATTTTTATTGAATAATGTGTGGCTAAGTGCCAAAGTTTTCCTCCTCCCCTTATAATGGGCCGGTGGAAGGGGGAACATTCCAGAAACTTTACCATCTCGTTCTTGACAGTTCCTCAGCCCTTGGGTTTTTATTTCCCGCCTGAAATTAAAATCTTCTACCTGTAACATCACAATTAATTGCAAGGAAGATAATTAAGATGTCACAAACAGAAGAATACAGGTGGGGAATTAGCAGCAGGAACAGATGAACTCTTAAGCAAGAAAGATCCCATTGTCATGCAAATATCCCTGGTGCCAGGAGAAAACAATGGAAGACAAATGCTGTGAAAAAGAAAATAGGAAATGAAGCAAATGATAATGAAAGAGAATATTTGCACTTGGTTTTCCATGAGGAGCAGGAGGGCCTTTAGGAACATTTGTAAATGGTGGGGAGGAAAACAGAAATGCAACTGTATCCATTTTGATCACCCTACTGTTGTTCGGCAATGGCTGAAGCTGTGCAATGACTTTTCGACTGATATATTTGAGGGCTCTGAGTGTTTTTTCTTCTTATTTTCAGCTCAAGAAGGCAAGAGGGAAACATCTTATTTACATTTCCACTGAGTTGGCTGCTTAAATGAGCTAGGTAAGTCACAAATGTCTTGCATGTATTCAGAAGTAATCATTTTAATCACTTAATTAAGCAGCCTTTGTGTTGCATCCACACAAATATGCCAGCTAACATTTTTTATTAAACCAGCGCAAGGGTTTAGAATAGCTTATGAACTGCTGCCTTTCCAAAAACTATCCATTTTGCAACTGGATTAATTATTCAGTAGGTTTTTTGTTTTGTTTTGTTTTTTAAGAATCTATGGAGATTAGCTGGTCCAGCATAGTCGATGATTTATGAGTGCACCACTCACTGCAAAATGTTGATCAAACCCCAAAGCACTTGGTCTTTCAATGTGGAACAACACTACACAAATTCATTTGAATTTTGATACTTTAATTTTAAAAAACCAGTTAATGTCTCCAACAGAAAATATTATTTATTTGCTAAACTGAACATCATGTATACAGATCCAATTCCTGACCTCTCCATGACAGGCTGGTAAATTATTCTTGCCTGAAACCAGGAAAGCTGCTGCCAGACAATGTATTCCAGGAGTGGGGAGCCTACTCTTGAGGTTATTCAAGGTCTACTCTTGCCCTACCAGGGGATCCAATTTGGCCCATGAAGCCATTTCTCCAACACCAGGCCCACCTGTCGATCAGCTGGCATCACTCCAAAGGTTCCCTACCTCAGTGGGCCAACATTGACAGGTGGGCAGACCCACCTACTTATCAGTCGCCTGACATTAGGTCACATGACTGACAAGTGGCTGGTCTCATTCACCTCTCAAACTTAGCCCATATGGGTGGGGGAGATAAACATCTGGCCAAAAATGTTCCCTATCCCTGGAGCAGAATATACTGAGCTAGATGGGCCATTGACCTGACTCAATATAAGACAGCTTCCTATGTTTTATGTAATTGTATTTGCATTGATTTAATTTGTGAGCCATCCAGAAGGCCTAGTCAACTGAACAGTGTTTAAATGCCAAAAAGAAAAAGAAAAACTCTGAAAGATAATGTGCGAACAAAATTAAGCAGACTGCCTGGTCAGAATGACAGGACATCCACAGCCTTGGGAGAGGTATTATAATCTTTAGTCACAGCACTTAGGGTAGTGATTAAAATCAAAATGAAAAGGGAGGAATTTATATACAATATAAATTAGGGGGCGCCAACCTTTTTAGACCAATGGGTTCCTTGGGGGTTTTGAGTGAGAGTCATGGGCACCACCACCTCTGTTCCTTTCTCTCTCCCATATCAGATCCACCCCACCCCCTCACCCCTGACAACCAGAAAGAGGAAAGTTTTGTGTTCACTTTCCCAGAGAATCTGGGTAAAAGCCTTGAAATCTGAGCCTTGTAAAGTACATTGTGAGAAGTGGCAACAAAGAGTACAAAGTGGCAGTGGGAAAGAGCATCACTCTTCCAATTTCATTCTTCAGCTCTATGTACTTATCATAGAATCACAGAACTGTAGAGTTGGAAGTGACCCTGGGGGTCATCTGGTCCAAAGCCCTGCAATGTAAGGAATCTCATCTAAAGCACCCATGACAAAAGATGGGCAGCCAACCTCTGCTTAAAAACCCCCAATGAAGGAGAATTCACAACCTTCCAGGGAGGGGAAAGGAAGAAAAGGGTAACCACCTCATAATCAAAGGGGCACTGAGTGGATGCCAGAGGAAAATCTCAATGGCAGTGCTGGATATGTCATTGAATATGTCTGTTTTCAAGGAAGATATGGGCTTTCAAGGAAGAATTGATCCATCTCTGGCTTGGTACCCCAGTGTGTAATTCATATAGGGATACATATATCCCTTCCACATTGTGATTTTGGTCATGGGAAGAATTTTAATATCTTTGTCTTAACTGAAGATGTGATATGGAAAGCAGCCATTAAACAGGCTACCTCAGTATATATTGGGAAATGATGGCTTATGAATCTAAGCAGGATCCTTTAAAACCTTTCTCATTCATTTGGGTAATCTAGCCAAAGAAGGCTGATCGCTGAAGAATTGATGCTTTTGAATTATGGTGCTGGAGGAGACTCTTGAGAGTCCCATGGACTGCAAGAAGATTAAACCTATCCATTCTGAAGGAAATCAGCCCTCACTGTGCTCACTGGAAGGACAGATTCTGAAGCTCAGGCTCCTATACTTTGGCCACCTCATGAGAAGAGAAGACTCCCTGGGAAAGACCCTGATGTTGGGAAAGATTGAGGGCACAAGGAGAAGGGGATGACAGAGGACGAGATGGTTGGACAGTGTTCTCGAAGCTACTAACATGATTTTGACCAAACTGCGGGAGGCAGTGGAAGACAGGAGTGCCTGGCGTGCTCTGGTTCATGGGGTCACGCAGAGTCGGACACGACTAAATGACAAAACAATGACAACAACAGCCAAAGACCACCATATCACCATTTACATCACACAGGAGAGGAGAACAGTTTTGACAACAGCACCTAGACTAATCTGGCTCATGGTAGTATAAGATAGCATCTTAACTCATTATTGACACAAGAGATAAGGCACAAAACTTTCAACAGGGTATTAATTTCTCCTGGATTTCTCATTTCTTTGCATAGCCTTTTCTGCACTGTGCTGCTAATATTTAACTTCTATCATCCATCAAGAAAAAGAATATGGGAAGCCCTCTAAGAGGAAATTGTTGGTTTTGGCCATTATTTTAATCATTTCATACCTTCACTTAAATATGTCAAAATTTCAGAATTATAAAAGACAAAATCCCAGAAATTATCGGTTAGTTCAGGATGAGCATTGTTTGTGATGTATACTGGGAAAGGGTTAGAGACCCTCTCCTATAGATAGCCAGTTCCCCAGTCTTAAAAAAAAAAGCGCCCCACATGCCTACTAATTACTGCAACAAAAATCTCATTGGGCAAATCCTAATTGCAGATCCCACATGTAATATCTAAATTTGGTCTCCGGGATCAGCAATTGGGCATTGTATGCTTTCACATCCAGTCTTGTTGAAACTATTCCTGTACTAAAAAAGATCCCTGCACTAGCAATAAATTAGAGTTATGTTCAAAGCAGAATTTTTAAAAAGGCATTTATCTCAACTCTCGCTGTACAACATTGCATTTTATTATGACCATTTAAGAGGGCGCATATAGATCCCTATGCATTGACAACCTGAACCTATTGCAACAACACTTTTTTGCAATAATCACAAATAATATAATGTGATGTATGCATACATAATCATCTCTCTTTTTATGGGCAATTTTTAAATTCTAAAATAAAGAAATAAATTTACTGGGGAAATTAGCATAAAATCTAGTTTGAAAGCAAGACTCTTTCATCGCTCTGTAATGGGCCCTTTAATTGCAACAATGAATTGACTCTTTATGTACATGTCTGTCTGTGTTTTCATTTTTCATGGAAAGTAGGCTATCTGAATACCATCTGCTAAAACTGTTGCATGCATATGGCTGGTACTCTATTTGTTCCAAACATTGGGAGGAATGTGCTAGGAGATTGGAAACCTTATTCAATATATCTTGCACAGAATGCAGAGTTCAAACTAAATAGCACCCGTGTGAGTGGAAGTTTTAAGATACTGCATCTGGAAATGTCTGCTATAGAAGGTCTTAAGAGAGAAATAGCCAGAGCTGTTAAACATATTAATACGTAGCTGGCAAAAGAAAAAAAAAATCTGTCCTGGTGTTAAGTACTGAGTCATCATCTGTATTATACTCAGTTGGGATGTTTGTTTTATATGCTGAGCATATAAGAGAAAGAATCACACTGGTATTGTTGGTTCTTATTTTTAAAAAAATTGTGCAGACATTTTATGTATTGGGGTGTTTTGTTTATCTTTTACTCTGGCTAGCAAAAAAGCGGGGTGGGGGACAAATGAATGAATAATACAATTATTGGACACAGATTTTATACTAAAATAAAACAGTAACATATTTCATTACCTGAAGTAGTACAATGCAAAGTGACTGGGTTTGAAGTCTTGTAAACTCTTAAGTCAAAGGTGGAGGATAAAAAATAATAATTTTCCTCTTGATTCAGAATGATATTTTAGTGCAAGAGCTTCATCCCCCAAAAGCTGAAGGGAGTTCACATTACAAAATGCAGCCATTAAATTTCCTGCTTAATGAGCTGTTGCTTTTATCTCATTTATCTGGATTGCCTCCCCACTGTTCATTGTGATTTAAAGAAATGCACATTTAACCCATCAATTGTTGCTATGTAGATTGGCAAGATTTTTGTACACATGTGTAACACTGACCCACGTGAGGTTAAGAGACTTCCCCAAACTTACAGAATGTATCCAAAGTTGGACAGATCTTTAACAGGTATTGTAAGCACGTGTGGTGCTGGAGTAGCCCATGGCTGGGGCGACAGGAAGACCAGACATCATTGCCAGTGAACCCTACCTAGGGCTTGGACCTCAGCAGCTGCCCAGGTCCTGACAGCAGCCCCAGTAGGTCACATGCAGATCTTTAAAGAATTATGAGAATGGCTGCTTAACTATTGTTGTGCGTTGCTGCATTCCAGTTGACTACAAGGGCTCCTTCCGTGTGCACATACATGCATTGTCCTTGTCCACCTCTCTTCCTTTTCCATGTCAAATATGAGAGTGGCCAAAAGTGTTCTGATCTCAAGCAATTGTGTTAGCCTTATGGAGTTATGCTGGGCTCTGGAAATAAAATGACAGCTTTGGGTCCAGGGTTAAATACAATTTCCTTTCCCTTCACCGGTTCTCCCGCAATCTGTCTGAGCAGTGCTCAGGTTATTAATGGAACTGACATTCCTGTACAACTGACTGAGCATTGGCAGCAGCCAGGTAACAAGGCAGAAGGTGACGGCAACAAATCATCTAACACCAAAAGATAAGAGATAACGAAATGTGTTTTGGCGATTAGTTTCAGATCATGCCAGGGAAGAGGAATGTGTTTCACCTGGTTATCCCAGATCCATATTTTGTTCAGGAAATGTCATACAACTGCTTGGAAGCCTATTTTAGCATTCATCAGTATAGAAATTAATAATACAAATTATGGTTGCATCTTTTCACAGACAGATGGACCTCCAAAAAGTAGAAGCATCCACCAAGCTATCAGACCACTCATAAGATTCACATGTCTGCAACTTCTTCAACCCATAGCTCCCTATATATCTGTTCCATCCCATTCAGATGAATTCCTCTGTTCAGGCAAGCCTTCCAGGATACTCATAGGGCAGACATGGAGGGCCTGTGATCCTCCAGATGTTACTGGACTATCACTGATTTATTTAATGTATTTATATCCCACCTTTCTCCCAACGTTGGGATTCAAGGCAGCTGCTGCTTCTGCTGCTACTTCAACATCTCATATCCACCTTTGGATATATGCCCCTTCAGAGTTCTCTCCAATTACTGCCACAATTTTAGATGCACTCTGGCATGCACAATATGGCTGTTGTACGTGGACATAGAATTAAAAAATGGCAGCAACCCAGATTTTCATTTTAGTTAAAAAGCAGGGATGCCCATATGATGATGAGATGGCAGTGAAGGGAGATCTTAAGATTCAGTTAGTTTGAATCCAGTTTTGTGATAATTCAGCCTGTCTCCATCTCTTCCACCAAGGTAAGCGGTCCTTCTGCCCTGTTACATCTGATTTCCCCCTTTCAGTCCAGTCAGAGCATGAACACTGGGAAAATTCATGGAACTCTCCCATTCCAAGACAGCACAGTTGTCTTCTCTGCCTGGTTAAGAACTATAGTTTGCTAAGGGTGTTGGGAATTGAAGCTACAGCTCCCAGGAATCTTTGGGGTTGCTTTAATGGTATGGCATGCACACAGCTAGTGGGTAGGTCATGCGAGTCTCTCCCTCCTGCATTGCTCACTTTCCACCAACATTTTCAGAAACATTTATGACTGGGGAGGAATCAAGTGATAAAATTCATTTATCATGCCTAGGCAGCAGAAATGCACAATCATTGGCTTCTGGCAAAGATTATCTGCCACCCAATAATGGGGGGCTGTCTGTTTGGTTTTTGTGGGGTTTTTGCTTTCGTTTTGGAAGAAACAAGAGTAAATTAGCATTTTTAGAAGGATCCATGTTAGCACTACATTAACATAGTCTCAATCCTGAGTTATCTCCACCTCTTTTCTCTACAGAACACTTATCATGGAGCACAATATTCAGGATAGTTTCACAGATAGAGCAGCCTGTTATCTATGTGTCTCATGTGAGGGAAAGGAAAGCCCTTTCTGAAAATTGTGTTTTCCACATTCGGCATCTTTTCTATGAGGCTACAGGGTGACTCAGAGCTGGGCCAGGATGAGAATTATTGATTAAGTACATCCACGGCCAGCTAGCATAATGAGCTACAGAGCATGTCAGGCACACAATGGCATAAACACCCAAAGGACAAGGAGGCAGCAAAGTAATGCCGTTTAAGTGGTAAATCAAGAAACACGATAAAATGGGAGCCTATATATTTTGGTACAATGGCATTTAAAAACAACAACAACACTTTTGAGCTACCATTGCACAGTTTGTGCCAAGACCTGACAGAAAGCGGAAGAATAAAATGCACATAATTGGCTTCTATAGGAAAATATCCCTTTAAGTCTTGGGAGTCAGTTGTGAAGTGCATCACACACAAAAGAGGAACAGAAGTTGTGATGATGGGGAAGGAGGGGGGAAAGATTGGAGCATGTTGTCAGCCTCATATTTTTGCTCTCCAGAATAGTAATTTAATATGCTGCTCTTCAGTGATAACAGGGACACCTCCTCGTTTACATGCAGACACAAGCACACACCCACTGGTACATACTCTCTTGCTCACTGTCAAGGGGACTGAAAATAAGAATTTTGTAGGGACGTATTTGGAATTATTCTTGCTCAATAGCCCTTTTCAGGCATTCTGCCCCCCCCCCTTCAGAGTCTCTATCACTCTCTGGAGGCTGAAGGGTGACATTAGGATTCAGGCTCATGCAAGGGGGTGGCACAAGTAGAAACAGATTCCCAGGTTCAGACCATCACCCTTCAACTCACAGAGGGTGCCGAGGCTAGCCAGCACTTTTATTCCCATTGGCAGGGCAGAGGAGTGGGGGAACAAGGGACATATATTCTTGAATGAAAAGGGTTAATTTCAATTAATATACTAGGTTTGTTAATGAGGAGAAAATCTTGCACAGAATAAAAGGTGTTAAAATGTGTGCAACTTACTTAGGGGGCAAATAAGAATCATTCTTAAAAGGTTAAAACCGTTTTTAATGAGGTAACATACTTTGAGGAGAGTCTGTTGTGTATAAAACTACCTGGAAAAGTCTCCTCTGCTCTTTCTGCCATATGTTTATAATGCTGTTAGCATGGAAAGTGAATTAAAAGTATATCATTGGCTATGTAACTTTTGCATTTGCGTTGCAGACTGATTTGAGCCAAGGCTGATTCAAGCCTCGTGGGAAAGTAGCCTTAAATGGAAAGGAGTAATATGGGTTGTTAATTTAAAATCTGCCTTAAATTAATGTAAAACACATTGGAGAGGAGCACAGTGGTGACCACTGGTTATTGAGCTGTCTACAGCCTCTATGGAAGCACCTTGAGCTCCATCCAGAGAATTGTGCATGAACTGCACTCTGACTCAAAAAAAGAGAAAAGAATACAAGAGCATTTGGAATCTGTTTAACTGGATCAAATTGTGCATAGAAATATATTGTTAGGTGTTGCTAACTGTGTACTAAATATCTGTTATTCTTTTAAGCAACCTTCAGCAGTGCCAAGTCAATCAAAGTCCTATGCTATAGATTTCATTAGTCTTTCTTTTCAACAAAGGAGAGGGGGACACAGTAACCACCTTGGCTTTCACATAGGGAGGGTCAGATCAGGCTGTTCGTATGATCCATGCCATTTCTTCATGGTCCTCACGCATAAGTCTATTTTATTTCATTTGCACATTAATCTGTGATTCAAAAAATAAACCCATGATAAAATTTGCATTTAAATGCTATTCTGTTTTCCCTCAGTGCACTCATATCAACATACATTTTTTTTAGAATGCTTTTTGTACCCAAAACAGGAACATTTGGGGTGTGAAAAGACCAACACATAGGTAAGTTCCAACATTCACATTAGTCCTAGGAGTGCAGATTAAGTCCATTCATAATGGAATTCCCAAAGATCAAAGCCCTTTACAGACACTCTCCTTTTGTGCAATGGCTATCGTCTGAGGGGGAAACTCAATCACTGGCTCCACCCTTGCCACCACATGCATGCTGGTCCTGCCCATAAAAACCCACCCTTTGGGAGAGTAAGTTAAAAGTGAGGAGCCTGTTGTACACATGGCCCTTCCTCAGGCAATTTTGGATTCCATGCAATCTGTGCCAGCAACCCCAGAGAACCACTACCATTTTACTGGTGTTGGTATCTGTCTGTCGCGGGAGACAATAGAGGGGTGTGCCTTTGGGGATGAAGTCAGACTGTTGGAAGGTTGCATCACCTGCTGTGGCTGTAAAGACTGATACGGGAGAGACATGTTTTGTTGCAGCTGGGGCAGATGAAGGCTGATGCAGGTGTACCACTGCCTTTCTTTACCATTCAGTGTAAACAATACTGAGCTAGATCAGGGGTCAGCAACCTTTTTCAGCTGTGGGCCGGTCCAGACCATGTGGTGGGCCGGACTATATTTTGGAGAGAAAAAATTAACAAATTCCTATGCCCCACAAATAACCCAGACACATTCTACTTGTGTAAAAACACGCTGATTCTCGGACCGTCCATGGGCCGGATTGAGAAGGCGATTGGGCTGCATCCGGCCCCCGGGCCTTAGGTTGCCAAACCCTGAGCTAGATGGACCAATGGTCTGGCACAGTATATGACAGCTTCTTCTGCTCCTATGAATGTAGCTCCTTTCTCTCCCCAGAAAGAAGATCAAATTATTCAAACATACCCAACGAAAACATACAAAATATTCAGGGGTGTGCCAGGAGTTGGCTTGGCTGGCCCTCACCTATGGCCCAGAGGGAAGCTCAAAAAATGCCAATAAAGCCCAATGGCCAGGGTGACAGCTGGAGATCCGCAATGCAAGAAGAGCCCCTCAAGTGACAATCCTGCTGAGGGTCCCTCTTAAAACTGTAGCTACCCCTGCTGAGGAAGTTTACAAGCTTGACTCGGGGCGGCAGATGACATGCGCAGCAATAAGGCATCAGTTAGGAAATTGAGTTTCATTTAATGTTATTGCCTTTAACAGGCCATCTGGCAGCCAGGTATAATGAGGCCTTCTATAAAGTTTTAAATGACTCTCATAATAAGATCACCCTTTTCCTTAAAAACTGCAGCATTTCCTACTTTCCTCACAGTAACATTTCCCAGTATGTGACAGCTCCATAAAGATCTATCAACCCAATCCACATTACAGCAACAAATATGCAGAGAGTTACTTGCTACTTGAGGGAGCCAAGTCATGTGGCAAGCACTTTTAAATGTTACCCTGAGGAGCAGAAGAACTCACCATAGGGAGCCCGTGTTCAGTGGCATTCCAAAGGCAAATGTAGCATTGAGTTCAGCTCTTAAAGAACATTTCTGACACAGACATCCCTCACTGCTGAAATTTTCACCCGACAGGTATCTCATTGGGTCACCATCCTTGCACCAAACATTTCACCAAAAAAGTTATTAATCAGGCAGTGAGCTAGCTTTGTATGCACCTTGATTTGTGGATACGCAACAATTCAAATATGTCAAGAAGAAGACAAGAGATCATGTAAGACAGCTGAGAGCTGCATCCTTTGTCTTCAGTCCAACCCAAAACTTGAACTTCATGCATTTCCCATGTTTCTGAGGTCCAAGCCTGACATTTCCTTTAAGCAAGGCTGCAATTCACATCCAGCTGGTGTCCCTGACACGGTTTTCAGTCTTTTATTTTGCAGCCATATAAAATATGAATATGACCAACTGCTATTGTAAAACATACCCTGTTACCCATGTTACTGGGTTTTTTTCCAGAATGTGTAGGATGTTTCAATTCTCATTTTTGAAATGATTCTTGAAAGCAACGCACTATTTAAATCTAAAGGTTTTGGACTTTAGTTTTTGAATGGGGAGGGAGGACAATCAAATTCCAACTCTCTTCATCTGAGCACAGCATGGAAAATGACTCAGCTGCAGCTTACACACCAGACCCCTTTACAGAGGGCATTTGCCAATAAGATGCTACCCAATCACTTCGACAAATAAGGCGAAGAGGCCATTTCTTCCCCTCTGCCTCTGTGTACTCATGTATTTTTCAAAAGTGTCATTCTGTGTGCCACTTGGCATTTGGATGAGCTTCTCTCCTGAGAGTTTAAAATGGAGGATTGCAACAGAATGGTTCCAAGAATGCTTGAGCACCTGTGAACAAGCCATGTTCCTTTGGTTTTCTACTATCACACAAAGCTTTGAAAATATTGTGACTCAGAGCTAATTTAAGCATGTGAGAGATAGCACATTGTAAGAGTTACTTCTGGGTTGCAGCTGGAAAATCACATATTTCGTATGCCACTTCCTCATATAAAAGCTAATCCCTTTCACCCCTGACAAGCCAGCTCTCCATTTGTTCCTACAAGAAGCAAAAGGAGAAACACGAGTTGCAGTGAAAGTTTATACATCTTTCCATAAGCAATTCCCATGGAATTCATGGGGCTTTCTTCCCAGGTAAGCAGATATAGGATTACAGCAGGGGTGGGAAATGGCAGGTCCAAATGCAGCCCTCTAGCTCTCCCCATCTGGCCCTTGGGACTCTCTCCAGACCACACCCTCAAGTCATGCCACAAGCCCTCCTCACAATTCCCCCCCCCCCCCGGCTGGAATGTGTCCTTGAGATCAGATAATGGCTCTTGCTTGCCTGGAAACAAGATTGAGATGGGTGTGAGAGTGTGTGCAGAAACTAGGCTAGTGTGTGAAGGTTGAATTTACATACATTGCTCCAACTTCTTTTGCATGTGGCCACAAATGGTTACTCAGAAGGAAATGCTGCCCTTAAGTTTGAAAAGTTTCCCTGCCCTTGAATTACAGAATCACTTGCCTTTTCTGCTTTTAGCTTTCCGACCTCTACAGTAATATGTGAATGAGTAAGACCCACAAATCCTCTTGTTTACTTTTGAACAGAAGTAATGAAAAGAAGAAGAAACATATCTTATTTTTCTCTTCATATATAACAAAATGAACCAGTCATGCACTGGAAAAAAGGTCACAATCCCATTCAGCACGCCCCATCCCCACAAAACAGAAGTTGACCAGTGAAAAGTTTGGCAGCGTAACAATGTTTTTAAGAAAGACTGAAACACCACAAGAGAGAAAGCCAAGAGAAGTTCTCATCAGGTGTACTGTTTTTATATTTTCATGCAATCCTATTATGTTTATTTGGTTATTAAGTCCCATTGAATTCACTGGGAAATCACTGGGAACTGAATCCACTGAGACTTATTTCTGAGTGGACATGTACACAGGATTGTGCCGCAAATTTTTACATTCCATCACAATATGACTTCTGACTGAAAATAGACTGTGGGCCTCATAATGAATACTATTTTGGGGTGGCATCTCCCCTTGTGGAGACAAATCTCCTAAATATAAGGGCAACTTCTAAATATCAGAACCTAGAAGATATGTATTATCCTTTAACTGAATGCAGTCATTAGAGCTATATTCCAGAATGTTTAATGAATAACCTGTATTCAACGCATCAGTACTGAAAATGTGAACCCCAATGAAATATCAGAAGTGCAACCCCTTAAAAAAAAGTCCATCAAAACATGTTTAGCACATTTTAGATACATCTTCCCCATGTCCCCATGTATTAACAACTTGTAAGCCTTCAGGATCACAGAAACACCATAAAGGGGCAATCTAGTGATTTCAATCTCAGTTCCAGGACTTGAATAATGTAGTAGGAGAACTAGCTGATTTTCTGGCAATAACATCTTTCCCACATAATTTATTAGCTTGTTTATGTGTAAGACCAAGAGTCTAAAAACCACTGAAGCAAGTAACAACGAAGATTAAACAAGATACTCGATAAAGTTAACGGGGTACACAGATTTTAACAGCAAATATACACACGTACGACATCTTTTCAAACAGATTGCTGATGGATAATCCCATTCATCCAAAACTTGAATGTATTTAAATGCCTTTACCTTTTCAATCGCTTTTTTCTTTGTTCCCAAATCCATCCAGGTGTTTTCATTCTCCAGCATGTCCATAAAGGCCCAACGAATCCCTTCAGTCAGTTCTGCCATCTGCAACAAATATTACCATAATTACTTAAGAAATGTGAAATGCTCTGAAGACTTTCTGTCCAATTCAGTGAAGGGGCTCTGCATGCAGAAGCAGCCGTGTGTGTGTGTGTGTGTGTGTGTGTGTGTGTAGCCAAAACAGATGTACACATCTGGATGTGTGTTCACATCTGCAAATCTAAATGCTCATCTACAGTGCTCATCTGGTCCCCAGCTAAATGTCACTAATTGTACTAAACTAGTGTGGGATTGGTGCCTATGAAAGTATGAACATTAGAATCCATAGCAAAGTTTCCCTTCCATTTATTTTATACCCTTTAACTCCAAGACTACTCTTCAGGTATTTAAGAACTGGAAGAACATGGTTATGAAAATATTATAAAAAATCTTTTACTGGATAGAGCAGAGCTGATATGTGACAATATATATATATAGGCCCAAGGAAATTGTACAAGAACATCAGTGGTTGACTGTAACCTAAATATAACATGAATACACAGCAGTGTAATAAGACGCTTCCATGCAACGTTTTTCTGTGCATTTGGTTACGTTTTCTGCAGCATACATGCAGCATCATAAGAATGTAAGATGAGTCTGCTGGAACAGGCCAATGGCCCATCTAGGCCCGCACTAGGCCCATTCTCACAGTAGCTGAGGGAAACCAGCAGCCAAGATTCAAGCACAGGAGCACTCTCCCCTCCTGTGGTTTCCAGAAACTGATATTCAGAAGCAATTTAGGAAAGATGAGAAATCTGTCCATTGGTCAAATTAGCCAGGGTGGCTGAAGTGGAGCTTCAGTGTTCCAAGGCAGCATAGCAAATGCCATCCCATTGTTTTCCTCATCCATTCTGGATTTAACATTTCCACATTTTTTATTGGACTTTCCACAAAAAGGATGAATCCAGATTCAATGGGAAAATCTTGTGGGAGGGCATTTTGATGCGGAAGCTGGGCAAAGCTTCCAGGCATGAATGGCCCCAATTCCATAACAAAATGCTGTGTGGAAGTGCCAGTAATGTCAGGTGAATCACCTCCGTGATTGAAAGTTTGGAGATTGACCTAAGTGGGGGGAAATAATGTCCTTACCTAAACAACCAAAGAGGATTGTAGCATCTCATTTTCATGATTCATTACTAGCCTTTAAATATCACATCATTTTTATACAATATGGAAGCCAGTACAGCCCTGGCATTAAATATGACCAAGCATTCAACAGTCGGGAGTAAACTGCATCCCAGGGAATAAGGTAACTTGGAGATATTGATGGCAGAGCACTGTTTCAATTAACTTAGTGCACTAATGAGGTGAACTCCCTGTACTTGGAGGTTGGCAGTTCATATTCTAGCTCTACAATTGGACCCTGGTGTATATTCTGGTTTTTATGCACCAGCTGTAGCAGTAGGGGTGGGAGGAGAAATCTATTCATACCATCAGAGTTGTTATCAAAATTGTTCAGGCGTAGCCGTACGAAATGCTGCCTAGACTGTAGGTCAAAAACAGTGCTATATTTAGACACAAATAATATCTCTTTGATAAAAGGAGGGAGACAAGAAAACATCCAGGGCATGAGCTCATCAGTGACTAAATACAAAAATACCACGCTTCCCATAATTCATTATTTATTCAGCATGGACCTTCTACAAACTAAGAGGGGGGATGGTTTGGTGTCATCTAGATAGCTGAAACACAGGAAAAGGAAAAGCAGACTGAAGAAAATAGAAGATGCCATATTTTAAAAAAGAGAGATCAACCTGGCATCTAGTCTATGACCCAGTCCCCATCCATCCTCAAGAATACGCCCCAATGATATCAGTGAGATTTATTCAAGTAAATGTTCACAGGATAGCATTCTACAATTCTGTGCATACTTATGTAAGATCATGGCATTTCTCAGTTACTAAAATGTCTCATTTGCCATTTGATCTTTCCAGCTATTCTGGGGGGAAACAGGATAGTAACAAATAGCCCTAAAGACAACCTATGAAATACTACACAATGGTTAAAGTTGCAGTGGAGAAGGGGCCACAAAGCACCAGTGGTCAGATTAAGGCAGTTTCCGGTGCCACCATCACATCAAAGTGGTAATGGCACAAGTGATCTCTGGGCCGCATCACCCACAATGCTTTGCTCTGAGGAAGGGTGTTCCTGCTGTGACCAGGACGTCGGGGAGCAGGTGACAGCAATGATAAGGGGAGAAAGAAGGTATATGAGGATGCAGTGGAGGACGAGGAGGAAGTGAGGGATGGAGGAGGAGGTGGTGATACTCACAGAGGGAGGAGGAGGTGAGGGCAGAAAATGTAGAAGGCAGCAGCACAATTTCAAAGGCACCAAAATGCACCTACCATATCCCTCTTGTCTTCTTGGAAGTGCAGATCTACAAACATTCTTCCAGTAACATAAGGGAGAGCACTTTCCACGAAGTTTACACATTTATCCCACTGAGGCAGTAAGGAGGTTGTCCCCTGGATTACCTGTTTTGACCAAACAACATTCCATGACTATAACCAGATTTGCTGAAAAATCAGGCAGACATGTATTTCCTCTTCTAATCTCCCGTACTCCCACAAGAGCAGCATTCTGGAATTCTAGGCATTAAACAGCCACAAAAGGGTTGTCCCCATGCATATGCTCATAACTCCAACATTGACTGGGTGGAGGAACACTAGGCTACATTAGGGGGTGTGATACAGCTGTGGAACTTTTTCTCAATTTGGGTACCACTCACCATTAGTGTGGAAAGGAAAACTCACTCTCTAATAATAGCAACGTGTGAACAAAGGTGCAGACAATCAGCTACCATTTCACTGGAGCAAACAACAACTATGTCACTATAAATGGTAAATGTGGAAAGCCCTAGAATATCTTAAGTTAGGAATGGTGCTGCTAGCTCTACAGTTTGTAAATTCTCAGTTCTATTCAGTTCATTACAGAGTCCCAAGCAATGATGTCATCCTTTCTCTCTGCTTCATATTCCAGCCGTTAAAGAATGAAAATCACAGCATAACACAGAAACATGATGCTGCAATAAAAGGGAGAAAGACTTGGATGTAGAAAAAAAGATAACCTGTGAATTTTTCCTTCAGCTCTGTGCCCAGACTAGAGTCCTGATGTCCTGAGAGAGGTTAGTGATGTTCTCCAACTTCTTTAAATGCATTGAATTCAAGCTTGCTAGCTGGAAGCACAGGGACTCACAGAATCCATCTATCAACTGCTGTCTTCATAAGCTTCATAGGCACACAGGGCATATTGATATCAAAATCTCACACTTACCCTTGAAAACTCCAACCACCTATACTGAAAGCGCCGGCTGAGGTTAAATATTCTCGAATAAACCATTCTCCATACCAGGTAGTTGGCAATAGTCCTGTCAAAGCAGACACATCTTTATGTCAGACAGTTAGACCCATGTGTTGTAATGTACAGCTGTCTGAGACTATAAATAAATAGGTGACTAGATTCTGCGCCCCCCTCAGATCAGTGCACTACCTACAATGGTAGCAGCTTCACCTTGAAAATTAATGAGCAATGACCAAATTCACAAAAACCTGTTAGACAGAAGCGGTTGCATGATAACAGCCATTTGGTGCGTGAATGATGGTGGATCTTCCATTTGGAGCATATTTCAACAGTTTTGCATCCTGAGATGGAATTTGGCACTAGTGCTCCTGTGCAAAGAATGGGTGTTCTCCCACACACACACCAAGTACTCACGAACTAATAAAGCAGAAACAATCTAGCTACAAAATCTATAGGAAAGTTTGCCTTAATTAAATGTAATGGGATGTATTGCAACTTTTAATCAGAGTAGATCCATTGAAATAAATGGCCCTAAGTTTGTCATGTTCACTCATTTCAGCGGGTCTATTCTGAGTACAAGTTAGTTGGCCGCAACTCAATGTCGTGATATCTGGTGATCCTTAGCAAACCATCAACAATACATCAGCAAATATCTCACACATCCTACTCACATAGTAATAATGAAACATTTGCAGGGCAATTCAGATAGCAAGTGCAACCATATAAACTAAAGAAATGGGCTTTCTACTACAGAGAAGTAAACATGGTATTTAATGGCTTAATTGGAAGCGGAACACAGCAGGGGTTAGCCCAGAAATCAAACTTTGGTTCTGAAAACGTATCAATTGATATTTTTTTTTTTAAAAAAGGGCGTCTTTGAGCCTATATAAATTCACCCCACTTATCAGCCCACATTCATTCAGGATTAGAGGGCAGAGGTTCCAGGTGACAAGGTTTTAAGGCCTGCGCCTGCCGCTTTTAGAAATTAAGCACCATGGTACATTGTGCCTTGTTCAGCATTTTCGGATATAGAATGTGATAATACTTCTGTAATCCAGTGTTATACACCTGAGGCTTCTGCATGGCTGGATCTCTTAATACTAATGCTCAAAGACATTAAAAACACATTTTTCAAAGTCAGAGCTAGCAGTAATAGGGCACTTCACCCCCACTGCCACCACCTCAGAGCATTTTGGCAGTGCTAGACTTTTCTACCTAATTAAAGACAGCCAATAACATATCTCCCTTTAAAAAAAAAAAAAACCAATCTGACACTATTTTAATTGATTCAAAAAAGAACCCAGAAGTGAATGTTGCTGAGATAAATATTATAACTGGTTATGTGTTGTGTCTAACACTGCTGTTTTGCTTGTGCAACAGACTTGCACCTTGAAATCTGCCCTCCTTTCCTCATCTGTGCAGCTGCCCTGTGCACCTGGGGCATCCTCCAGAATAAATGTGGGCGTGGGGCACAGGGAGAGAATAGGAAGGATAAGTCCTGTTGTGCAAGCAGAATACAGTGGTGCCCCGCAAGACGAATGCCTCGCAAGACGGAAAACTCGCTAGACGAAAGGGTTTTCTGTTTTTTGAGCAGCTTCGCAAGACGAATTTCCCTATGGGCTTGCTTCGCAAGACGAAAACGTCTTGCAAGTTTGTTTCCTTTTTCTTAACACCATTAATACAGTTGCGACTTGACTTCGAGGAGCAACTCATAGAACGCAGTGTACATAGTAGCCTTTTTTGAGGTTTTTAAAGACTTTGGTGATTTTTGAAGCTTTTCCAAAACTTCTTTTGCAGCCATTTGGTAAGTTAAGCTTTTAAAACTTTGGGGGGGGGTTGGATTTTGGGTTGGGGTGTTTGGAATTCAAGGACTTGGTGTTGGGGAGGGGTTTGCAAGAATCTGGAAGCTTGTGTGTTTTTTTCTGCATTTTTATGATTTTCTGTGACCATTGGGGCACTCTGCTATTTTTTTAAAGAAATTTCTGGATTTGAATTTCTGTGTGCTGGGTGGCTGGGGGAACAGTTGGGGAGGGGTTTGCAAGAATCTGGAAGCTTGTTTTTTTTCTCCTGCATTCTTATGATTTTCTGTGACCATTGGGCAACTCTGCTGTTTTTTTAAAAAATTTCTGGGTTTGAATTTTGAAATGCTCTTTACAGTATGTGTGACTTTAAAGAGCACTTAATAAACTCTTGTTGTACCAAATTTGGCTTTGTTTGGACTTTTTTTGACCATAGGAACGCATTAATTGATTTTCAATGCATTCCTATGGGATTTCGTGCAGAGCAAGACGAAAAATTCGCTAGACGAAAAAATTCGCGGAATGAATTAATTTCATCTTGCGAGGCACCACTGTACTTGCTTGCTTATGCAGCATGGGACACAACCCTCACACCATCACGTTCTTTTCAAAATGTAGGGTTTCAGTGTTACTCGATTAATAAAACCAATTCATTGATAAAAACATTGTGGGCCAGTCAAAACTGGACCCTGCCACCAGTGTTTGTGCTGTGCCTCAGAAAGTTATCCATAATCAGGACATTCCATATCAAACTGGCCTAATTCCAAGGACAGAGGAACTGTACTATTTTAGTTATTAGGGGGCGAATATATCCTGTCTGATGCATTTTATATCCTTTTGGGTGCTAGCAACAATGAACCAATTAAAAAAAGCAAGAGACAAGCAGGTGAAGACCACCTGAGGACCAACATACATATGACAACAGTCACATGCAGTACTGCTTTACTCTTTTTTTGGTCAGTGGCAGGGTTGCATGCACTCTCTCTCTCATAGCCAGTATGGAGACCATATCAGGACTCTAGCAGGGAGATAGAATGGATTTAATCATTTCCTCTACACACCTGCAATGTACATTGCTGATAAAATCTCCCACTACTGATACAGAAGTGGGGAGGAGATCTACATTGGCTATTTGTTTTTTTACACACACACAAATCATAAAATAAAATCTGTACTTTACAGCAAAGCCTGTTCCGGTTAAGTTTTCCTGTTCCCCCCAGCAGGACTATCTACCACCAACTGCGTTCTGGGAATGCTTTTGGGAGAAAGAGTGAGGCAAGCGAAGTCACCAGAGCCTGTTTCAAATGGGCTTACTGATATATTTCCTTTTGCTGTGTCTTTCACCCCTTACCTTTCCTCTCAGTAATTTCCCTGTTTCCTTCTCTTCTCCCCACTGAATAACATAGAAGACAACCCATAGTCACTAGCATTATTTTCACAATTCTGTAGAACTTGCCACGTTGTGGTAATGGACCTTTATTATGCAATACCCTTGGCTTCTGCAGAAGTCATGGGCCCTTTCTGCGAAAACAGCAGGACCCTCTTGGAGCATCTCTGTTTCATTGGCTCCGAGCAGCATCTTTTCACTTTGCTATCATTAGTATCTGCAGTGTTCACGAAACAAACCGGACTTATGGCTGAAGAGCAACAAATTGTTCAGTCAATATGATATGCCTTCCCAGTCGTAGGAGGATTCCTATAATGATCGCCTCAATTTCCACATTTCCCCCCAAGCATAGAAAGGCTTTGCACTTGGGGGGGGGGAATCCATTCACCTGGAATTGCTAGCAATGAGTTATCTTGCTGCAGCATTCACACGATTTTGTTTTCATAGCAACCCCAGAGAGAGAAATAATTGAAAGGGTCCACCTGTGGTTTGAAAACAAAGTGGTAACAAACCACAGTATGCCAAGATCCTAAACATTATACTGAAAAGTCAGGGATTGTTTCTGAGCAAAAACATACACAAAGCAAATTAGAAATCCTTACTTTTTTCTTTCACTTTCTAGTATCCTGAACAAATCCTTGAAGTACTGGGGCACACGAACAACGACATTTTCTGAAGCATCTATGTCCTTAAGTTCAGGATAAAGCTTGGTGTCAATCACCTTCTTGATATATCCCAGCCAGTCAAACTGCAACAGAAGCAAAGGTTCAGTTCCTGACTCTTGCAGACAACAACAACAACAAAAGCTTATAAGTTAATTACCTACCATTAGCTAAACGACTTAAAAGTTTTGCCTAATTTCAAAGTTGAAGTTCACTGCACAACATCACAAATATTTTGAAACTTAAATAAAAATGCAGCTGTATTTAAAATAATAATAGTGAACACCTGTTTCAACTAATTTCATTTAAATTGCCATCTTATGCACATCTGAAGAACCTTTCAGTTTGAAAAGTAATTACACAGTCCAATCAGGCATTAATATAGTCATTTTCCAATTAACTTCAACCAACCTGAGGGATCAGGGTGCTGAGTTCCGATATGTTCATTTTGTTGTACATAGATTCACTGGTTCGATTCTCATGTGGAATCATTATCTGCAAAATATAAATGCAAACAAATATTATTTTCCTCCACAAATCCACTCTGACTTTGCCAACACTCACATAATCTGGGTGCGACAAGGTATGAATAGCAATGTTACCTGTTCAATAAAATAAGTTGCAAACCCATTATAATTAGCAAAAAATCTTCTTTTTCCATAAACATTTTACATTTTTTCCCATGTAACACAATGAAATTCATCTTTATCCATACTAATATCTAGCCCTTCCAGTATGAAATGTTCAGTTTCATAATCCCAGGTGGATACCTACTCTACGTCAAATGTATCTGAAAGACAGGAAAATCTAGAAAACTAAATAACCAGTATTGTAAACTACTGATGCTGTCTTCAAATTCAGCACTGCAATTAGGCCTGGAAACTAATTGCCAGCCAGTGCAGTCAGGTCAAGAATGGCATTATATGTTCAAGCTGTCTTGTCCTGGTGAGCAGGCTGGCCACTGAATTTTGCACCACCAGAAGTTTCCAAATTGTTTTCAGTGTTAGTGCAACATATAACTCATTATAGTAATCTAACCTAGAGGTTTTTTAGCAGCAGCTGTAAAGAGCTCTTACTCATTTACATTTATAATCTTGTTCAACCCTGAAATCCTTCGAGTATCAAACTCATTCCTGGATGTGCTACTGGCAGTTGCCTACTTGTGGACATATCTTGCCAATTCATCACATTATTATTATTATTATTATTATTATTATTATTATTATACCTTGGTTCTCAAACGTAATCTGTTTGACTTCCAAAACATTCTAAAACCGAGTTGCAAAGGGCTGGCTGCAAGTTCAATGGAGAAAATTGAAAAACAGGCAGTGGAAGCCGTTTGACTTCCAAGGCGCATTGAAAAACGGAAGCATTTACTTCTGGGTTTTTGGCATTTGGCTTCCGAGATGCTCGAAAATCGAGGTACCGCTGTATTTATACACTGCCCTTAGGGCAGTTCACAACATAAAAATACAATATACAGTTTGTCACTGCATTGGAACTCCAGGAAAGCACCAAGTGAATGAAGAAGTGAAGCCATGTCTACCCCTTGGGACATCCAGTTGCCACAAATGCAACTAAAACCCACATTTAGAAAAGCACTAACCTCAGCAATTTTAACTTCTAGTTTCAACACAGACTTCATGTCCAACTCTGCACGTGAAGCATTGGCCCCCAAAAGCACTGCTGTATCCACCATGAACTGGAACAGAGCTTCTCTGTACTATAATGTGATAAGAATCCAGTTATCATTACAGCTAAACAGAGAATTAACCTCAGCAAAATAAAGTATGCCCCCCACCTTATTGAAGCATAAGAATAGTACATTGTTTTCCTCCCTTCCTTTTTCAATTTCCTTTGCATATTAATCATACTATTGTGCTCTATATTAGTTAACATGCTCTATCTATTCAGCATTCATCCTCATTTGCTTGCATGAAACATGCACTGATGTTAGATTATATCCAGTGTTTATTGAGCATTTGTTCTGATTTGTGTATGGAGTGGTTATGCAACAATGAGCATTCATCCAGAATTCATCCTGATTTGCTTGCAGGGCGTTTACATGTCTTCTCACTGGCCATTTGTTTGTCCCTTTCAATGCATTTCCCCATTACTTTCCAAACCGCAAAAATATTGTGGGTGGTATCCAACTAAAGGGTTCCGCTACAGCAGTGATTGCCAGGTTCTCTCTCCTCTCCCTGTGCACCCCCCATGCAACCCCTAAATCTGTTCCCTCAAATGAAGGTTTATGGGGTAAGAGGAGAGCATGAGGAAGTTCTACTGTGCAGCTAAAACTCCTTGTAGTATCAGAACTGTTAAGCTGGAAACAACCACATAGTAGTAGGTAAGGTAAAGGTAAAGGGACCCCTGACCATTAAGTCCAGTCATGGTCGACTCTGGGGTTGCGACGCTCATCTTGCTTTACTGGCCGAGGGAGCCGGCGTACAGCTTCTGGGTCATGTGGCCAGTATGACTAAGCCGCTTCTGGAGAACCAGAGCAGCGCACGGAAACGCCGTTTACCTTCCCGCCGGAGCGGTACCTATTTATCTACTTGCACTTTGACGTGCTTTTGAACTGCTAGGTTGGCAGGAGCTGGAACCGAGCAACGGGAGCTCACCCCATCGCGGGGATTCGAACCGCCGACCTTGTGATCAGCAAGTCCTAGGCTCTGTGGTTTAACCCAGAGCGCCACCCGCATCCCTTTTGTAGTAGTAGGTGTTTGGAACTCATTGGGGATTGGGGAGAAATTTAAAGGTGAACTAGTTCGCAATTTCCAAAACAATATGTGAACCAAAAGAGGCATCCTTTGACATTCACATTTTTCTGAATTTTGCAATGCAGTTCTCCAGCAAAGTTCTCTCCAAAAAAAATGCATATACCAGGATAAAATGTGACATAAATGCATGTTATTGAAAACAGCATACAAAATGCATTATATTAGGGGAAACTGCTTTGGGAAAATTTGCATATTAGGAAAAATTACAAATGAAAAGGTGTATATTAAAATGCCAGAAATTTCATGAAGACTAAAAAAAAAAAAAAATGCAAATTGAAGATTGGGTTAAATGCAAAACTGAGAGAAACAAATGTTGACACAGTCACTCATCCCTAGTGGCTACTAAAGAGAGAATATTTTCAGTAATGGCAGGCCAGTTTTGGAATGTTCTTCTCAAAGAAGCTTGCCTGGTGCCCACACTGTGGTTCTTCCACCAACAGGCAACAAATTTTTAACCTTCCCAGGCTTTAAAAAAAAATGTTTGAGTGTTCCTTATGTATATGACACCACTGATATACTCTGCTGCTGGATTTATTCAAGTCTTGTATTGTGTTATTTTGGTTATGTTTTGGATTTTTTTATATATAATCTTTGTGTTTTACAGTTTTAATTTGCTGTTGTGGACCACTCAGATAACTTCAATTACCGAATGGCATAGTAGCAGATAAATGGAAATAAATAAAACAGTTACTGCAGAAGGTTTAAATCTCTGAACAGGAAGTTAACAGGATTAAACAAGTAATTAATTAATTAATATGGTGGCAAAGGAGAAGAAATCCTCAATGTATTAATTGTTCTCCATTTAGATGCTCAAGTAAGCAATGCTCACGGATTTAGCTTCTGTGGTGTTTTCCAGGTAGTCTTCTCGTGCTGACAGGGACAGAGATGCTTGGTCTAGCTATTAAAAATATGTAAAGAATACAACAGCGTCAGTTCCCATTAAATACACTTCCATAATACTACTCAATCTCAAATTTATAGTTTCATTAAGAAAAAGGAAGACACACAAGCAATCTTTTAAAAAATGATTTACTAATGTTAAGCAATGAACACTTTTTTAAAAAGAAAATAATAATTCAGGCATCCAATTAAGTTCACATTTAAATATTATATTCTGCTTTCTTGGGGACATTGGCTTCTGTATGACATTGGGGAGTTTAGGAATTCTACAATAGACATTTTCCCCAAGATATAAATGTCCCCTGGCATATCTAATCTGGAAATTCATTTGATCCTTCAGTAACTAATTAGGATACAAGCATGTTCTTCTTGTAAATCAGATTGCTGTAAATCAAATTAGAGATGAGCTTAGAATGCCCTAAGGAATACAGTTACATATATTCCCCTGACTTTTAGTCATTTGCATATATACATACTAATGGCCAGGTTCTGTGGAGATGTTGTTGAACATGGTGGCAAAAGGCTGATAACTCCTATCAACAAAATTAGCTGGAGGGCGTGTAATTATGAGTTTGATGCAGGTTTAAAAGGTATTATAGAATTACTTTCTCACATGTCTGGTGAAAGAAGGCATTCTTTCTGCCATGTTTGAAGATTTCATAATTAAAATATAATGAGTCCAGAAACTAGGGACTCAGCTACATTGGCAAAGAAAAAGCACTTTATATGCGTTCTTTATGCATTCTAACACTGTGACACCAGATGGCACTGTGGAGTTCCATTTTTGACATCCTAATTTCTCACACAACATTTAAAACAGTTAAGTGTTTAACTGAAACACTTCTTTGATGTGTCTAGATCCATCCTAAGGCCTTCTTTCTTCACAGAGGCCTTCACATGCCTGCACCTGTGTTGATGGCCACAGGTTGGGCTTCCAGCTGCCACTTCCAAGTGTGCCATGAACTCCCACTCCCTGTGACACAAATTAGTCAACTATAAATCAGGACATGGGTCACCCTTATAGCACATGCTTTTGTGGGTCCAGATGCAGTGAAGCCCAGGACAGCAGCATGGAATTAAACAGGCCACAACTTTATGGATAACAGACGCTGGCATAGCCATTGCTGGTTGATGACTGACCTGATTGACTAAGATTAAGGGTTGCCTTGGGATGTGCATCAATTGTGGGCAACTGCCTTGAACACCATTCAGGAGCGCTATGGCCCATCAATTCCCAAACTGGGTGACCAGACAAGAGCATCATCTTCCAGGCTCTCTTCAAGGGATACCCTGCTGCTGCAGTTGTTGTGGGGGGAGCTCTCACCACTCACTTAAACTAGGGCTCCATCCCAATGCCTAATCCATTGTAAAATTGTGACATCACTATCCTTTCGGGAAGGATATCCAAATGCACACGATCATACTGTGACCTTATAACCCTTGAAAGCTTCACCCTTGTCTTTTTAATTTTTCCAGTTGTTTGAAACATTTTATACTGTGATGACAATAAAGGTACTTGATTAATTGATTGATTGTGACATTTGCTATGAGGCAGGCAAAAGCCCTCCAGGCGGTCCAATTGGCCTGAAGGGGAAATCCCTCCCTGGCCCAGAAAATGGTGACTGAAGCAAGGCACACAGAAGCTAGTCCGCCTGCGCCTGGCCAGCTACCAAATATCAACTAAAGGAGAGGGAGGGTGGGAATCCAGAGGAGAACTGAGGCCCTCTGGTCTGCTCCCCAAGCCACACCCCTGGAATCCCCCATGACTGGCCCCGCTGCCTGCAGGAAAGTCCATAGCAGCGGACTCCCTCATGCCACAGGAGGGAGTCCCATCTGCCATGGCTGCATCCAGCCACAAACACAGCTCCCCCAGATTCAAGTAAGCAATCCTTTCTGGCACCCACAGGGTCCTGATGTGACAAACCCTCCCCACTCTCTTATGCTAAAATAGAAAGGAGCCTTCTATTATAGCTCATTGAAAGTTTTCGTTTCAAGTCTATCTGCATGAGTTGGGCAGTTTGGAGGGGGGAGTTTACAAATACGAGACACACATGCACGCCAAAATCACACCACCCCATGGCACAGTTAGACTTCAAAGAAGTCTTATATTAGCCTCAGTATAAGGCTCATTTGAAGCCTAATTACACTGGAGGAGGAGCAATTTTCAGGGATCGCTCTCACTAAAAACACTTCTTGTCATAATTAAGCTTCAAAGAAATCTGCTGTGTCAATCCTGGTTGTTATAGGGGGCTGGATTTTTTTTTTAGTTGTTACCAGGGGTGATCTTCCCAAAGACTGCAGCTGGAGAGGGAAGGTTAACTCTTGCACTTCCAGGAAGATTTCTCTATCTCACTCACACACCCCTATAACACTTATGTGAAACGAAAACGCTCTCTCTCTCTCTCTTTTTAAGTCCCATTGCTGATGAGTGGAGTGTGTGGGGGTAACTGCCATGGATGCGCTTGTGCATGGTTGCAGTGTGTATGCATATGTGTCCCCACAACAGTTTCTGTGCCCATTTGCAAAAGTTGCCAATTCCTGAACATAATGGCTAAAATGTGGAGCACTTGATATTTTTAGTAAGCTGGTGAAAACTCGCATCTACCTCCATCAACCCCCTCTACCATACCTTTATGATGTGCTCATTAGAGTTCTTATCATCAGAAGCCACATACATTCGGATGAAAACAGAACTGCTATATTGGCCACGAAGAGTAGCCAGGGTCTGTAGCATGCTGAACTTCCTTTCTGACCACAATCCATCAGGCCCAATGTTTGATTCCAGGACAGGCCAGCGGAACGGAGAATGTTTCAGCATGCTCAAAAGAGGCTTTGCATCAGCTTTCTCTATCTTATCTGGAGGGGGGGAAAGCAAGCCATCAGAAGACAACTTCCAGGTAATACCATTTTAAGAGTGCTCATTAGAAATACTGTTATATGTGGAGAGCAACAGGATGTGTATACATAAATTTATTTAAGTAGTAATAATGTTAGATAACTATCAGATTTCACCATATGGGTATGCATTCAGAAGAAATGTTCCATTAAACATATATGATAGTTAAAATCCCATGCACCAGGGAATACTGTGCAATCAATCTCAGGCATGTTTACTGAGATGTAAGCCTCACTTATTCCTAGGTAAGTGTAGCTTAAGTACAGGACTGCATTCTAAAAGTACAAATTATTTAGCACTGACTTAATGGGAAAAGAGCAATAACTGTCACTAGTCATAAAATGCTGTTTTTGCAACATTTTGCATGCTTTGATATGCATAAAACAGAGATTCATTTCAGAGCCGCTCATTGCTTGATATTTATAGAACGATGTAAAATAAAGTGTTTGCCAGTTTCTGTACATTCAGACTCTAACCTGTAACCCTGTAAATGAAAGTTACTTACTCTCATTCATACACGAAGAATAAAGAATCTTAGCCTTCTGTACAGCTTCACTGTCTCGCCTTTTGCTAAGAGGTTTCTCAAGGAGAGCTGTGAAGTCAAATGAGGAGAAAACATTAGTTTCAAGTTTAACCATCCTAGAGTTTTACCAACATCAAACAATAGGTCAGAACATCACATCACTAGACAATGAACCTGAATTCTTCAGAATTTAATGTTGGTAGTCTAGGAAGACTGACATTCTTGAATTTAGAGGCTCAGGAAATGTTAGGCCCATACACAGTGCTTCATTGTTAAGATGAAAAGTTTGGGGGTTCCAAAGAACAGAGAACCTCTGTTTTGAAAGCTTCTTCCCTTCACTCTAGAGGAGGGGAGCAGGCTTTGAAGCTTTAGTAACAGGTGAAAGGCAAATAGTAAATGGCTCTCTCTTCCTTAATACCTAATTCAAGTAGGACCTGCAGCAAAATCTTGCAGTGTGGAGTGGTACTGTTCAGGAAGCCAACAAACTGTGCCCATTTCCAGGACACTCCATTCAACTCCCCCATTTTCTATTCCACCCCCCTTTCCAATAATCAGTCAGCATCCCATTGCCACTGAGCACTGTTCGTCCTCATTGGGCTTTACTTGGGTTTCCCCTAAGAATCTTATTTACTTGTTGTATTTCTTCAAACCTTGGCGTTTCCCCAAGCTCCTTGTTTGGAAATGGATTAGAGTACGTAACTCTTTTATTTTCAAGGTTACAGGTTGGGATCTGAACATACAGAAACTGACATATGCTTTTTCTTCTTATATAGCCATGAACACAATATGCCATTAAAATGACACAGGCAGTTTGTGTTATGGTCAGATGAACATACAAGATGCCGAGTAATGTGTGAAGTGCATGCTGCATTGGTGTCAAGCAATGAAGCACTATGGGGGAGGGGGGAACTATTATATGAACACAAAACCGAGTATCCCTACTTTCATCTGTGAACTGTCTGAGGGTGCAGAGCCAAGCTCAGACAGTGAACAGGTTCCAGGGTTAAACCATGTTTCAAATAAATCTCAGTCTACAAGAAGACCAAAGCTTTGCTATAAATCATTAAAACAAACCAATATCTGAGGGAAACATTCATGGAACAGAGGTCCCTTCCAGATGACCTGTTTATTGAGCATTCATTCTCATTTGTTTATGATGAGGTAATATGATGTTGTGCCGAGCAATTGTTATTCCCCCAATTCCAGTCACTCTCCTTTAAAAAACCAAAACCCCTCCCAAAATTGCTTTTCTTTTTTCTTGGAGGTAGGTTTATTGTTCAAGAACTCCACCTCCATTTTAATTGTGCAGCCTTAATATGCCCGTATTGATTCTCACGAACAAAATGGAAGCCGTTCATAAGTGCCCTAAGTTGTCCTGCATGGAGCAAAGTCAATCCCGTTTGCAATACAAACGTAAAGCCTGCCTTGAACAAGAACGTTAGTTTGCATTACACATTAATTGTGTAAATATTCTCTTAGATAGAGGTTCATAAGGGATAGAGCCATGCACATGACAACACTAAGAATGTGCACACCACTAACAAAACAAAAGGAGGCAGAAATTGGTCATATTTATATATAATTAGCACAGATAGGGAAAGAACTAAATGCATTTTTTTCCTTCCAAGACATAGAATGCCAAAGGAAGCATATCAGATTTCATGTAATTAACCATAATATATGGTCTCTCTGTGGACATGCAAGGCTTGGATTTGGCAAAGCTATATTTGTGCTTGAGGAACAAGAGATTTCCCCACTCCCGGAACTGCCTCAAATACCATAACAGAGGCAAAGGCTAACTTGCAATGAATCGGATCATTCTTTTACCTGGTGCAATGCTGATTTGGAGTGTTCTTTCTACTCTGTGTACATATTACTGGCTTAAAACAGTGAGGGGGTTTTTCCTCAGTGCGTTTCAAGTTGCATTTGCCCATCGGACAGGCAAGGTGGGAGAATGGGCACTGACGTCTTCAGCTGATGGAATTGCCTGGTTAGTTTCACTGCCCCATCACTGCCCCAGAGATGGGGTAGGAAAAGGAAAGGAAAATCCCACACACCTGGGATTCAATGCTACTTGAAAAAGGATACTGGGTTCAAGTTCAATTAAAGCTGGCTTGGGGACAAACCAAATCAAAACAGAGTATTTCACCAGAAACGGCAGGATTGCTCTAGACCCTTGGGTATTGTCATAGGTACACAGATTAAAAAGAGAAGTGAGAGCGCACTACAGCCAGAGTAAGAAGTAATGTGTACACAGCCTACCTGGCTGTATCTGTTCCTTCCAAAGCTCACAGGCTATTTTATGTATCTGTCTTTATTATAGAATACTATAGCCTGCCTGCTTCCTAGGCTTCTGCAAAGAGTTTCAGTTTTGAATTCTTAAAAGGGAACGGGGAAAGGCTAGGCTGCACTCCCTACAGGGTTTACACAGGACAGTGATCTTTGTGTAGGAAGGAGTGGAAAGACTTAGAAATAAAGAAAACACAAAAGCCTATAGCACAGGGGTTTTACTGCCGTTGTGACAGCAAAATGGGAGAATTATATGCACCACCCTTAAAGGAAAGGTGGAGTATAAATGCAACAGATTTGTAAATCACCATTACCTTTCCATTTTGCCTGTTCTATGACCCTGCAATCAGCCCCAAGACACATCTTCCCATAGATAAACCCAATGGATACTTAGACAATCGGTAATGTCAGGTTTGCCTGTAATACTAAGCCAAACTACGGCTTAGCATGAACGAGCAACTATGCTGGCGCACAGTAAGAAAATGGTGGCCACTTATCCCCAACTCCTGCTGCTGTCATCCTATTGTGCATTTAGCCACCACTTGGCTTAGTGTTGGGTGCAAACATGGGCTCATGGTTTGTCTCTCCCAAACAAACCTGGAGTGCTAAGCCAACAACAAGCCTTGTTTGGAGTGAGCCAAACTGTGAGCCCAGGTTCACACATAACACTCAACCAAAGCTGATAGAGGACTGAGGGAAGCATCCATGTTTTTCTTACTATGTATTGGCACACTTGCACATTCACACCAAACCATAGATAGATTGGCTCAGCATTAAATGTGAACCAGGTCAGTAACATGCAGCTACCAGGTTCCTTGGACATCTTGCGCCTGACGTCCTAGACACAATTACCTAGGAGGAAATCCCATTAAACCTAGTAGGGCTTACTTCTGAGCAGGGATGGTTCCAGGTTTGGGGAGGCCCTTGGGCAAATGCCCCCCCTCCTTCCCAAAGTACTGCTGCCTGATTCACTTGCCCTTTCCCTCTGGGCCCCAGTCCATGCAGCCACCCCGAGAGAGAAAGGTACCACTGTTTCTTCCAACTCATTGCTTGCATGCTTGGAGAGAGAAGGTGAACCAAGGCCAAGGATCAGCAGCCTCCAGGTAGTGACAGTGGGACCCCTGTAGGGATATGGCTCTTCAAAGGTGCTCTGATTCCAGTTGTGCTCCTAATAAAACATGCATAAGTCTACACTGCAAAACATCTGTTAGATCATCTCTACTGGAGCAGCTCTCACAATGGATCCTTTTTTGTGGGGATGGGGGGGTTGTCTGGATTTTAAATAAATAAATATTGAATGTTGACTATTGAACTGTATAAAGGTAGGTTCGTATTTATTTTGGAAATATCTGATATCAAAACTATTTTTATTTACATAGTTGTATACATAATGATAGAAGACAATATTTAAATTTGGTAATTTAGCATTATTATATAGTACTGCTTGTATATAGCTCTATCATTCATTATATTTATAAATACCGTCTTGGCCCAAATATAAGCCGCACCTTTAAAATCCAAGGGGAAAGAAGAAGAAAAAGACGATAGCTGAATATAAGCCACTCCCTTAAAATTCCTCAGGCACTCACACCCGTTCCATTTTACTGTATGTCTGTTTCATCAGTGATATCGTAAAAGCCAATTTTTGTAAGGCCGCGAATTTAAACCACACTTTAACTTTGTTAGTCGGAATTTGGAAAAAAAGTGAGGCTTATATTAAGGCCAATATGGGTGTGTGGGGGGGTGTGGGGGTGGGTGTGTGAAATAGCCCAAAACAATGAAAATAAACTCACCTCGCTTAAGATTATAAATTCAATGACAATAGTGGGGAAGGAATAAAAACTGAAGGAGATGAGCTCAAGTAAAATACAAAGAAAATGGTAAATGTCAATTGCATTGCTAGTTTTCTTGAGTCACCACCATAAAGCATATCATACACGCTCCCCAGAGCATATCAAAATGGTCCTCCAGGAGGTTCCCTGGCCTTCTCTTGACCTAATTATCTATAACACACTCCAGTGAATAGCAGCCAGGTTGACTTGGAAGAGGATTTACATCCCGCTTGAAATATAAAATGGAAACAGCAGGTGCCAAAGCCAGTTGTTAAGTGTGCTTCAAGGCGGTGGAATGCCATAACTTGCCTCATTAAGCAAGTGTCATCTGTGCACTCCAAAGCAGGTTCAAGGTGTTTGCGCTCTTTCTTAAGCCTTCCAAACTCTGCAAATTGCTTTAGTGCATATAACTCAGTTACTTGTGCCAGGAACGTTAAAAGAGGCAAAGAGCCTTATGTAGCCGGTGCCTTTATTTTGACCTAGCTCAGCAGAAAGAACCACATCAAATCATGCTCATCCTCTGACACTCTCTGGCAAGTGCACAAAATAGCAAGACAAAAGAAACTGCGAGACTAAGGTTCCATTAGAGTGCAAAACAGAGACCCTGCATAAATCAATGCTGACACGAGTACAGATCGAACTACAAGGAAAGCACATCACAAGATGAGCATAGGCAAGAATTACGGTCTGAGAGTCAGTGCAGCATTGTGGGTAGTGTTAGGCTAGGAGTGGGGCGACCCATATTCAGATTCCTGGTGAGACATGAAGTTCATTCATAGTCTAACCCACCTCACTGGGTTGCTGTGAGGATATAAAGGGGAAATCTTGTGTACAGTTCCCTGACCTTATTGTAAGAAAAGTCTACAATATGCCTTTAAACATTTTACAGGGAACACCACTCTCTTCTTGACAACTTATTTGGTCACCACCACCACCCATATCTTAAATGCAACTCTATTCAGTACAAGGCATTTTTAACAATTTGCCCACATAACATTTTAGTCTGCTCTAAATTGCTTTTTCTTCTGCATTTGGAACCCTACAGGGACCATTAATGCAGTGTTTGGGTAAAAGATTAAGCACCTCGTCCTATACTCAAGATCACCCTCTCCAAAAAAGCCATTTCTGAAATAAAAGGGGCATCAGCACTTACAGTTACACAAGCTTTTGGTAAGCCTCATTAGACCCTGAGTGTATAAAGGATTGAGGCCTAAAAGGGTCATCAGTTTACCCACCCTGAGGGGAACCATCAGTCATATCCTGTTCAAACAAAATACAACCTACACTGAAAACTAAGACGTCCTATAGTGGGTTCTTTTTTCCTGTTGAAAAAAGAAATCTATTTTAAAGCTAACTAACTATATACTTGTGGTTCAGCGTTACCTTTAATCTTACTTGCTATTTCTAGATCCTGCCACTTTCCCAGCCTACAGGCCGGCACAATTTCACTCTGGTGTTCATATCACTCAGTTTCTCCCACAAATTGAGAATCTACTTTACACATGCTGTCTGTAGCATTGAGTGCTCCTGTTCAGGATACTCCGTTCCATTCTCCCACCCATCCAGTTTTAGGTTTTGCCTCAAACAGTCAGCAATTTGAAGTCACTGAGCGTGTTCAGCTTTTTGTTGGGCTGTTTGGGGGTTCTCCCTGCCACTTAGGGCCCCCCCCCCCGATCTTTGGTACTTCTACAAAACTTGGGAGTTCCCCAAATGCCATACCTCACCTATTTTCACTGCAGGACTAGCACTAAGCTAGAGGCAAGCATCTGGGGTGGAGAGTTGAGTTCACGGATATGAGCTCCTCACCTGATTTAGAAGTCTTTGCTGCAAGACAAGGCTTCTAGACACATGGAGAGCCTATGGGAGTAGAAATGACCTCCTGTTTCAACTCATGGAGGGCATGTGGTTGATATTTTGCTCTTTGTACCCTGGATTCTATGCCTTTGGCTACGTTAAACATTTTACAAGGAATGCCACTTGAATGTCAGTGTAATGCTACTTATACAAGCCCTTTTTGCAAAATAACATTTTGTTTCATAAATGCATATCAGAAAATGGTTGTTTTTGTGCATCTGCTGAAACACAACATTCAAGCTAATTCATGGTTTAAATGTTTGCAGTAAACATTTTGTATTTGACAGCTTGAAATCCTCATGCTTCAACTGAGGAGCAATGATACAGGCAAGAAAAGAGATGACTTCTTTCCATGTGGAAAGAAGAACAACAAGGCATACTTCTCGTCTTAAAAATTCACAGCAGGAAGCAGAGTAAGCCCCACTGAAGTCTGTCAGGCTTACTTCTGAGTAGACACGGTTGGGAATGTAGCATTTAGTAACAATTTGTATGCACATAATACAAAGTCAATAAACAACACTTCACTTCAGAAAAATGAAAAGCCATGTGATCCCTTTCAAGACAGGAGCAATTATAGTTAAGTAACTATGTAAACAACATACATTGCCAAGCAATTTACATATCTATTTACATATCATGTGCGTATTAAAAATAAAACCTTTTGTTATAGAGAGCTGAGGTGAAAAAGCATTTATAGCAAGAGCAGAGGCGGTTTTAGGGTAGCGTGTCTGGTTTGGCTGCACTGGGTACCAGCACCACAGGGGGCACCATAACAATAATGTTGAACAGAGCACAAGAGGTGGAGGAGCAAAGTTTAGTGTTGCACAGGACACCGCTGAAATTCGAGAGCCCAAAGTCCAGCACTGGCAAGAACCCAGGCCATGACAGGTGTCTTCTCATAGCTGAGTAAGATTGTCTTCCATGAACACGGTCTTAACAGTGAGTCCGTAAGTGACTGTGGAGACCAATTCTGGATCCACACGTCCTTCCACAGTGGAAACATAGGTGTCTGGGCAGGAGTTTATCACGGTGAGGGTTTGTCAAACATGCCTTCCTCTTAGTTCATGTCTTCTTTTTGCCCTGAGTTCGTGCTTCTTCAAAGTCAATGACACCTTTGGTAAAGGCTGTTCTTCAAATGGAGCACTTGCAGGCCAGTGTTTCCCAGTTAACAGTGCTTATGTTACATTTTTTCAGATTTGTCTTGAGAGCGTCTTTAAATCTCTTTTGTTGCCCACCCGTATTTTGCTTTCCATTCTTGAGGTGGGAATAGAGTAGTTGCTATGGAAAAGCAAAGATCACCAGTGTCAAAGCAATGATTCTTCAACATCAACTTCGTTGGACTGGTCATGTTGTTTGGATGGCAGATGATAAGTGTAGAATGGGAGACAGAAGAAGATACAACTGATAGATATGTTGGAGGAATCCATTCAACATGAACTATCTGAGAGACCAGCAACTTTTTCTCAAAAATATGGTGGATATTAAATCAGTCTTTTTCATCTATAATATTTGTTTATTCACTTATTTGTCCTTCACTTCTCTCCATTAGAAGCCTAATGAAGCAGAGGGCTGCTGCACCCCACAGACTAGGCCTATATATGGAAAAAAGTGGTAAGATGGCCCTTCTACATTTCAGACATAACAACTTTGTTTCTGAACACCCTCAAATGGAAGAAAAAAGATACTTAAAAGTGATAAAAAGGTATCAGGAATAGATGTTGTAGGTTTTTTTCAGATAAATAGACGTTCTGATGTTCAGTCCTGGTCTGAACAATCATTCCAACCTTATTTTCCCAGTTTGTTAACAGACAGCAATACAGAGTTCCCTGGTTCTGATGTAGCAGGGAACTCTGGCTTCATCCAAACCAGGAACTTGGAATGAGAGTGGGGAGAAGAAGGGCAAGATTAGAAGTGTCCGGCTCAAGCACTCATTTCCAGCTTCATAAACTTCAAATCCAGACCAGTATCTTCTAAATGCTCTCCAGCCCATACTGAAAATTTATCATTCCAAGACAAACAGGTTTCTTTACGTTTCAATCCTGTGAGCTGCTATTCTAGTTGAATGTGGATACAGACTTTTACCACATGCCCACGGCTGCAAGGATTTAAGCCCAGGTGTAAAGGCACCATCCATCATCATACACAAGTCTTCCAGAGCTCAGTGCCACTCTTATGACCAACCGTTTCCCAGAATCTACCCTGCGCAGCTCAGCTGTGTAAGAAATCTCCTTGGTTTAAGAGAGGGCTGCTCAAAGTGAAGATGCACAAAGGCCAGTAATGGCCACTCACTCGCATGGGACGTTGAGAACTACTTTGATGGCTCAGTTCAAATCCTGGACACACCTTGCCAGGTGGGGAGAGAGAAAGGTTGCCTATACCGCCAGGGTAATCACCATAGCTCAGTGATACAGCAAATCCTTTTCATTCAGAAGATCCCAGATTCAGATCTAGTTAGGGGCTGAAAAGACCCCTGTCTGAAACCCCAGAGAGCACCTGCCAATCTGTGTAGGCAATACTAAGCTAGAGAGACCAATAATCTGACTTGGTACAAGGTTCTTGTTCTTTTCAACACTGCTTGGCAGAGAGGCAGTTTTCATTTCTAAAGAGCCACAAAGTCATGGCTGTGGTTTTTATCCCCTGGAAATCATGACCTGACAAAGACAAAAACCTTAAGTATAGTGTCGCAACTTGACGCCACTGCATTCCAGGGAGGATTATAGTTCAAGTGTCAGATTTCTACTTCACTGAAAGTTCCAAGAACTGGCACACCAGACACAGAAGATGGACATTTGGAGTATTTAAGAACATCCAAAATACTAAGTATATTCTGTCCCAGCTGAAAATAAAAATACAACAGCCGTAAGCCTCTAAAATTAGGCTCAGCCTTTTTATTCTAATCATAGGCCACTTTGCCAGAGCTCTATGCAACAAAGATGAGTAATCTCAGACAACGGGACCCCAGATCTACCAAGCCCAAACCCAGCACTCCACTGAATAGAAGCCTTGTGCTCCAATTTATTTATGTAGACATTTATACTTTTTATCCAAAACAATCTTTTGACACTTGGTTCCCTATTATGAATGCATCTAGCACTTGCAGCAATCAATCAATGAGTTCTAATGTGCAATTAATGAGGATTTAATTAATATGTACTTCCAGGGAGATTTCACGAACATTTAACCATAAATCAATTGAAACTGGTATGATAATCCAAGAAAACAACCACCAGTTCACGGGAATTAAACTGAATAAAGAATGATGATACCTCTAGAGTTTATGAAACGATACACAGGACGGAGAAAGTGAATAGAGAAAAGATTTTCTCCCTCATGACACTAGAACTCGTGGACATCCAAGGTAGCTGAATGCTGGAAGATTTAGCATGGATAAAATAATATAGTTGTTCACACAACACATTGTCACACTATGGAACTTGCTCATCCAAGGAGCCCATAATGGCCACCAACTTAAATGGCTTTAAAAGAGGATTAGACAAATTCATGGAGGAGAGGGGTGTCAATGGCTACTAACCAAGATGGCTATGTCTACCTCCACAGTTGGAAGCAGCAATGCTTCCAAAAACCAGTTGCTGGAAACCAAGAGAAGGAAGATTCCTCTTGTGCTCACGTTCTGTTCCTTGGTTTCTCACAGGCATCTGGGTGGCCACTGCGAGAACAGGATGTTGGACTAGATGGGCCATTCAGCAGACCATTCTTATTTTCTTACGTATATTCTTTCCTTTCCACATAAGAAGCCATTTTGATGTGCAATATTTTCAAAATAATATGGAAGCTTACATGAAATGTAGGCAAAAAGGTGCCAAATTTCTAGACTATAGCCCATTTTAAAAGAGCACATCACCCACCTCCTCAGAGCCACACACTCTTTCCTGTCCCACACATATTTCCACTTCCTTGAATTTACAGAGGCATTTCCCTCAAACTCCTCTTCTCTGGCTAAATGGCTCTCTGCACCACTCAGCCAACCTCAATCCAAAAGTATTGCCACGGCAAAAAGGTCCCTCCTCAGCCTCAAACAACACAACATTACAGAAATTCCTTCTAAATCTAAAATTGCCCATAACCAACAACACTGAGAGTTCATACCTGTTACAGATTGATTCATCTCTGTTCTGAAATAGTGCATGGTGCTGATAGGGGCCTCCCTCCTGTGCCATGTAGCAGCTTACGGAGGGCGATTTTTGTAAGGGTCACAGCAGGGTGAGAGGGTTGAACCCCAAAACTCTTTCCTGCCTTCTGTGGTATTGATCCTGAATGGCCCCCGGGGTGAACAGTTTTAAGAGCAATCACAATAACAAATTCAACATAGCATGTCATTTGGCCCTAAAATCCTTAGGCCCTGGACTTGCCAGAAACCCACCCCCGCCTCCAAATTGCAAATTAAAAAACATGAAAACTGCAAAGAAGGTTAGGCATGTGTCCTGCAGGGTGGGAGCAAAAGAGCAGGCACTCATTCAGAAGTCGCTTTATAGTTAATTTAAACAGTCCAATGGTATACATGTCTACCCAGAAGTAAGTTTCTTTGTGTTTAATGGAGCTTACTCCCAGGTAATGGGAAGTACAACTGCAGCCTAGGCTTTGGTTTAGAGTTGGTATGGAGAAAGCAGGGCTTTAACAGCTGTGTGACTGGCAGGAATTAAACACATTAAGCCTTTTCTAGTATGTGAATACAATTTTAAGAAAAGCTTGACCTCTTCACAATCCATCTGTCAGACACTTAGTTACGTGTGTGGTCACCAATTTATTTTTGGGCCCTCCACTCCACCTGCAAAGAGGATACAAATTTGCATGTGGCACAAAACATATGAAAGTATTATGTAAATCTGTGTCCTCTTTTGCAAGTGGGTCAGAAGGTGGAATCCACATACAGTGTACAGAACCCAGAAAATCCTGTTGGCCCCCCTGACTCAGAGAGGCAAATGAATCATTCTGAAGGAAATGGAAGCTGCATCACAAGGCCGGTATAAACCTTCCATAAATATTTTGTAATAACATGCAACCACAGAGCTAAATAAAACTGCCTGATCCAGCAGCATGAACTCTCTTCACACAAAGATGGTGGCCTCTCCCGCCCAAAAGAAGTCTGTGGGGAAAAAGAACTTGTGGCTTATATCATGTGCAGCCATAAAAACCTCTCTCAGGAACCAAAATGATCTCCTTTACTCATCCCCCGTTTCCCACATAGCCATTACAAAGACAGCTCATTTGTCTAACCTACACAATTATCTGCGTTTCCTACCATACAGTTTTTATTTTTTTAAAAAAAACCATTTTTAAAAAAATTAGAAGGCTCAACTATGAACTGATTTCACTGGCTGAGTGGGATTTTTGTCTCAACAGATACCATAATGTCAGTTGTGCAATCTCTTGGCAGTTGGGTAAACTGGAATCAACCAATTATTGTGCAGATGGCTGCATCTTTTATCCATGCCGTTATGGGGTAAGAAAGGGTGTCTAAAGTACGTATCACCCACTCATGTATGGGGGAGGTGCAGTTTTTGCTACATTAGCGATGACACAGACTGAACACCAGAAATAGAAGGAGAATTAGGCCACGGATCAATACAGGGTTAAAGGTCTCCCATCGTTAGCAGTTTACTGGAAAGCCTTGAAAATACTTACGTTCAAAAGTATTTCCACCATTCCAAATGATCTCTCATGCAATGCTGAGATTTAGGAATGTGAGCGATTATTTATTGCTTCCTGCAGAGCCATATGGGAACAGTTGTGTATTTTTTATTTTTTATTTTGCTCCAGAGAGGAAATTAAGTGTTTGCTATCTGGTCAAAGTGCAGTCAATTGTTTGGTTACCTAAGTTTGTTTACATGATTCACAAAGAAATACCACCTTCATTTAAATACCAGGCCAATATGTGCAGTACTCCCAAATGCCACAGAAAGGGCAGAGCCCAATTCAAGGATGTTAGCCAGGAAATGTAGTAAGGAGGAACATATTTACTATTTCACTTGCTCGCTCTAAAAAAAAAGAAATACATTAATGCCAAACATCATGTAGTTTGGTATACACACACACACATTCTCTCTCTCTCCCAAACATGGCAAGGTCCAGATAAAGGTGGCTCTCTGGTCTCTTTACATTCAACAGTTGTGAGCAGTGTGCAGTGTGCAGTGATTGGTATAGTAATATGTTCCAAATATTTATTGTTTTATTTCTTGTTGTTTACCACCCTGGGTTTCTTTTGAAGGGCAGGGTAGAAATTTAATAAAAATAAACAAACAGAAATAATACTTCTGAAAACCCATCAAAAATGATTGCTGTTCATTAATCCAGGAATTGCTTAGATTTAGTGTGTTTATGAAAAAGTACACTATGAGTCATTGTGTGTAATACCATGTGCCTTCAGCTCATGGAAAAGCTTTTGATCTGGCAGACACCTCCATCAATGGAAGAGAGTGGTGAACTTTCCCACTCTCCCTGAAGCCCCCAGGCATTGCAAATCCACTAAGGTCACTCTGCTAATGTGCTGCACAATGGTGCCATCTCTACTGCATTGCAACCCTGAGCAAGGCACTGGGGAAAGAGGTTAGGGAGTGAAGCAGAGGATCATCTCTGCCTTCATTTTTTTTTAATACTTTATTTAAGATCATCTCTGCCTTCATGCAATGGCACTTTCCAAGATCAGGGATGAGGAGGGTGCAGGGTTCTGGTGACCAAAAGGTTTGTCTTGGCAGCCAAGGCCAGTCAACATCTGTAGACCCTGTGAGGAAGGCTGAGGAAGACCTGAGTAGAACCTAAATGGCAACTAAAACCTTAACTGTGTATGTGTATATTATACTAACATTTTTCAAGGCATCCCCTCAATTTCTTCCACCAAAGAAAGTAGGAATAAAACAAAGATGGTGTTTTGCTAGGGACAGATACCAGAACATTAGGACTGGTAATAGGTTAAGCATATGGTGGTGGTGTTTTTGTTTTTTTGCACTAAGACCAGTAACTAACAATTGTACATTTGCTGCATTGGTCTGTTAGCAATATTTGGCACAGCCATTTCTCTCCACGCCAGCAAAGACCTGCATGCAATGCCATTAGGATTGCTTAACCTTTTAAAAAGCAAAGAGCAAAACTCCATAAAATATTCCCTAATATATACATTCTGACACAAAGCTCAGATTTATAGATAATCCTGTTTGCCAGAGTGTGTTGGTTTCCTCTGCTACAGAATTCAAACAAACAACAGTCAAAATATTGTCTTGCTCTGTGTCTTTAGTGATGTAAGAGGTCGAACTGACATGTCCATTTACCATTCCAAGGGTGTTACCAGATTCCACTACTCCCTCGGACACTTCTTTCCCACCATCGGATTCCAAAAATACATTTCAGACCAAGAGACTGCGTAAATATTGTTTTAGGATTGACTCAATTGTCTTATGCCTCGTTACGAATCTGATTTTAACAGCATTTGGGGACCTTGTTATTGTTTGTAAATTGTTGCTGGTAATTTTTATTTTCCTTGCTCTTATTTGAATCATGTTTAGGTCATTGTTTGGTGATATTTTTTATCCTTAAATTAAACCTTCCCTAATTCTGAAGTGGGGGGGGGGGATACCTGAGGTAATTTCAGTGGGAAAATGCCAACAATTGTCAAGGTTCCAAGCAGTTGCTATGTATAAAAAATAAGTGTGCAAGACCGGTCCTGTTCCAATTTTCTTATATTGGCTTGGTTCACACAACACAGTAAACCAAACTATGGGACCACACAAACCTGCAGGCTCTCAGAGAGAAGTTCACTGACATTTTGCTTCTCCTGATCCAAGTTGGATTCAGCATGGAGTCTGAACTTGAGCTTATAGTTAAGGTCTGTTCTCACTAACCACGAGCAGTAACCAAGGTTTGCTTCTGGCTAGTGAGGAGAAAGCCTAACCACAAGTCCAGGTTCAGATGACGCATTAAGCCAAACCATGATTTACCTCAGTGTAGTTTGGGAGTAAAAAAGACCGAGGAGGAACAAAGTGTCAGTGAGCTCTTCTCCATGAGCCTACACAAGTCGTAATTTGGCTTAGCACGTCATGCAAACCAGTCTATAGTTTCAAATGCAGCTCATTTTTTGTCAGTCCAATTCTAGATCTTTAAAGTACATGGCACCTTGCAAAAATACACTGCAAAATTGATCCCTGACCTTAAATGAAGTCTGTCTATAGTAATCACCCTTGACACATGCATACATCAAAACAGCAGCAAACACCTCCAGTTTGCCAGCCCTAGAGACATCCCATGGACATTTCAGAAAGCAAGTATTTCTTCAGTGTAACAGAACAAAACTGTTGCTCTGGATAATTTTTCTAAACTATTTGTAAATTATGAAGTAGGTATCTATTGATTTTGTTTAGAATATTTATAAACCACTTAATCAAAGAAGTATCCAACCCCAAGCAGGGGTTTGGGCTGGGTTTTCATCAGTATGCAGATGACACTGAACTCTACCTCTCCTTCAAATTGAAGGTCCTGTGTGAGTGTCTGGAGGCGGTTGAAGGATGGGTGGTTGCTAACAGATTGAGGTGGAATCCTGACAAGACAGAAGTACTGTTTTGGGGGGGGCACAGGGAGGCAGGCAGGGGGGGGGGCCAGGTGCACAGCCTGTAAGTCATTTTGGACTCACATCTGTCCATTAAGGCACAGGTCAATTCTTTGTCCAGGCAGCTGTCTACCATCTTCATCTGGTACGCCAGCTGAGACCCTACCTGCCTGCAGACTGTCTCACCAGAGTGGTGCATGTTCTGTTTATCTCCCACTTAGACTACTGCAATGAGCTCTACTTGGGGGTACCTTTGAAGCTGACTCAGAAACTACAACTAATCCAGAATGTGGCAGCTAGATTGGTGACTGGGAGTAGCTGCCGGGACCATATAACACTGGTCCTAAGGGATCTTCACTAGCTCCCAGTATGTTTCTGACCACAATTCAAAGTGTTGGTGCTGACCTTTAAAGCCCTAAATGGTCTTGGCCCAGTATACATGAAGGAGTGTCTTCACCCCCATCGCTCAGCACTGAGGTCCTCCTCTGAGGGTCTTCTGCTGGTTCTCTCACTGTGGAACACCCTCCCTTCAGTTGCCAAGGAGATAAAAAACTACATAACTTTTAGAAGACATCTAAATGCAGCCCTGTATCAAGAAGTTTTCAGTGCTTGATGTTTTACTATTTGCTGTCAGCCGCCCAGAGTGGCTGGGGAAACCCAGCCAGATGGATGGGGTATAAATAATATATTTATTATATAAATAAATTTGTAGATAAAGCGCAGCTAAAAGCCACAAAACAATTAAAACACACACATATTTAACATCATAATTAAAACAGATAAAACCAGTGAAGCTTGTAAAACATGAAAATTCATCAGCATGTTAGTGTGAATTTCTCCTAAAATACACATTTTTATGCAATTTTGCCCAATATACACATTTTTACAAAGCCATTTTCCCTAATAGCACACATTTTTGTTATTATCACTAATATATGCATTTTTACACACACTGTACTCTAGTCTATGCATTTTTGTGTACATTTTTGTGTACATTACTTAGCTATAGAACTGTCTTGCAAAATAAGTACAAATGAGGACAGCTGTGTTTCATTTTGTGTATAGTTTTGGAAATTGCATATTAGGTAGATTCATCTTTATATGCAAAGGGCATCAAATTTCTCCCTCATCCTGAGAATAGTTTCTTATCCTTCATCCAGCGCATATCAAATATCAAAAATGTCATTGCATTCAGTTGGGCTTACAACGTAAAAATGCATAGGATTGGAGCCTCATGAAAAAAATAGGGTTAGGCTGGGTAAAAAGTTTCATAAACATCTGACTGCAGCTGCAGAACAATTACATGTGGAAAAACCGTGGCAGTCCTTCTTTCTCGTATTGCTATACTTAACTTTTTATGGCTGTGATTCTAAAAGAATTATAAACAACTTTTAAAATGGCTTTTAATGCCAAACGGTGTCACCATTTAAAAGATGGGCGGTTTTCTTTCATGCGAGAAAGATTTCACAATAAAGCAACTAATGAAAATGTAGGCCAGCAGCTGAACCATTTGCAGGACTGCGATATAAAGGGTTCCAAGAGGGCAGAAGCGCCCCAATTATTTTTACTATTGGAATGCTCCTGTTATTGCATTCCTACAGGGGCAGGTTCATAAGTTACCGAGAGGCAAGGGGGCGCAAACCTTGCACTTTTTATTCCTCTAATTCCACTTCAATCTGTGAAGTGAGACTTGAGCTCCTGGTCTGGGACTCACGGGAAAAGGGTGATGCCCGTGTCTTTTTCCTTCCCTTAGCTTATTGGCAATACATGAACTGATCTGGAGACTAAAGCTAAAATAGAAACTTCTTCCACATATCTCCAATTCTCCAAGCTCATATGCATGCTTGAAGGTGTGCTTGGGTTGTGGGGTTTTTTGATAAGACAATATCAAGAAATCCAGATTGGGCCTTCCTTATCTCAACTGGAAGAGAGTTCCACATGTGGGGAGGCAATGCTAAGGAGGCCCTATCCCATTGGTGGAGTTCAGGCTTTAAAATATCAGTGACAACCTGTGCAATGCTAAAATTCAGCATGTCCCACCTCCGCACCCCCACTGCCTCTTGTCTTCCGTTGTTTGTCATTGTTGTAACATCCCCTGAACCACCCTCTCGGCTCGGCACCCAGTGCAGGTGAACCAGTTGTCTGCCCATCTCACATGCCCACCAGCCTAATGACTCTCACAGATGGATACAATGAACCTCTGAAGCTGACCCCAACCCCACAAGTGGGCACAGTGCAACTACTAGAATCATTACAGACCCACACCACAGGGCCAAGCTAGAAATCAGGGGACAGGAACCAAGTGTGTTCCGGGGTTTTTTTCCAGCCGGAACTCTATTCTGACACCTCTCAGGTGGGTGCCATTGCCATTATTGAATTGAATTATTGAATGCCATCATTGAATAAGTTGTATTCATTCAACTTGTTTTTATTATTGGTTGTTAGCCGTCCTGAGCCCGGCCTTGGCTGGGGAGGGCGGGGTATAAATAAAAAATTATTATTATTATTATTATTATTATTATTATTATTAGAGAGCAAGGGGAGTGTTCATGATGAGTCACTGCCTAGTCTTGCTGGGACCCATTACTTTATGCAAATTTCTCCCACCCCAACTCAGATCCAGCCTCAGTACAAGGTTGAGAGATAACTTAAAGCAGGAAAGTGTTTCACCCCCTCTCCAGTGGAACCTTTGCCGCTGCTTTTCATGGGAATACAGGATGTGGCCTTGTGCTGGGTCAAATTACTTGTTCACATAGGCTGAAACTGCCCCGGGACCTTTGGTATGCAAAGCATTGATCAATAGTAGCAATGTAGAAGTCTGCCCCATTAGGTCTCACATTAGTTCCAGCTCCAGAATTCTAGGGAGTCCTTGTACAAGATGCTCCTTCCTAGCGCAGGCCCATCTTCTTCATGCTACCCATTTGTGTTTTCTGTGTGGGCCCATTCCACAAAGGCACCCAGACAGAGACAACCAGGTAAGCAGAGTCCTTCTCCTTGTTTGTTCTCCTCTCACTACTCACTCGCATAGAGAGGGAACAGGCAGTGGCAGCCAGGAGCAGGGCCCAAGCATCCAGAAGTGGGGACCTGCTGAGCCCAATGATTCCATCCCCTGGTGCCAGCCTGGTCTAGTTTGGCCCTCATTTGCAATATATACTGATATGATATGTCCTCAGAGTGGGAATGGCTCTGCATAGGCAATGCCCTATGGTAAATGCCATCTATTATATTGTCATTAATAATTGCCCATTTTTTTTGTTCTGTTGTTAAATGTCATTCTCATCATAGAAGCCTGACACTGCTGCTTAAAAATAAGAGTAATTTTTTCCCCCTTTCCTCTGCGGTTCTGTGTGGCTGCCCACTGAGATGGTTTTGCAGTAAAATCCAACATAAAGAAAAGAACATTCAAATGAAAATATCTTGCTTCCTACACACTTCCACCCCAGGCTATTTTTTCCTCCAAACATGCAGACATTCCTCAAAACAGTTCTCTTGGTGACAGATAATTGAACACCTAAGCACCTAGATTTGACCTGTCTGCTAAAATACTCACATTTCAAATAAACAAGCTGAAGAAAAATTATGAAAGGACAGACACCACACAGTTCTCAAAACTTGCACCACTCTCTCAGTTAAATGTTGTGATTCTTTCACAATACTGAGACCAGGGATGCAGTGGTGTAGGAAGGGAGGTGCGGTGGGTGCGGTCTGCCCCAGGTGTTATCACTGAGGGGTGGGTGACTAAATGGCAAAAATATGAGTTTTGGGGGAGAATAACTCCCGCACCCACCGCACACCTCTTCCTACAGCACTGCAGGAACACTCTCCCCTCGAGTGATTTCCAGAAACCAGAAGCATTGCTGCCTCCAACTTTGTAGGCTGCACAGCCGTTATGGCTAGTAGCCTTTGACAGCCCTCTCCTCCATGAATCTGCCTAATCCAGAGGCGTAGCTAGGTGAGGCGGGGGGCACTGGGTGTCACACCACGGGGCTTACAGCATGCCTGAGCCACGCGTCTCTCCTGAGCAGGAGGCGGTGGGCGGACTGCCTGCAAGCTCTGTTCTGCTTTTTCGAGCAGCATGGGGCTTGCATCCGCCCACTGCCTCAGTCGAGGGGGAGGCTGCAGAGAGGCTCCACACAGTGCACCCTGCCGCCTTGGCTCGCCCCGCCCCATGGGCGACTTGCTCTGTCCCCAGCTGCAGGACGTATGCACCGTCCTGGGCACCTGAGTGGCTAGCAGGTATCCACTGCAGGGATGTGGATTGTGAGCATGCTATGCACCCAGAAGAGCTGGATTCCCCCACTTGTATGAACTGCATAAATTACAAATGTGTAGTTTGCACAGTTATTTTTTATACAACTTATAGACCAAAACAGTCACTACCAACAGTAGAGGAAAGCCTGCAAACTGTACCATGGCCTGCGGACGTCAAAAAAAAGGTTGTGAACGTGTTACACGGTGTACAAATTGTCCATATATGTATAGAACTGCTAATAATAACAAGTGTAGCTGGTGGCGATTCTGAAAATCACTACATGAAGCTGTTCCCTGAAAAATGGTTGTATTTCAGGCATAGGCAAACTTGGCCCTCCAGATGTTTTGCGACTACAATTCCCTGACCACTGGTCCTGTTAGCTAGGGATGATGGGAGTTGTAGTCCCAAAACATCTGGAGGGCCAAGTTTGCCTATGCCTGTTGTATTTTCTTCAGATGTATATTTTATACTGTACAATGACCTGGAGAAGGGCTACCATGTGGATTTTCCTGTAGAGATCAGGTGGGCACTGATTGCTGGGTGTTTCCCATTACAATTACAAACATATCTCTTTACCACCACCCCTTTCTCTGTTAATGCTAATTCCTGGGATTTCCAGGTGCTCTTTTGTTGCTGCGTACTTAGGAAATTCTTATACTTTGTTATACGCTGTTTGCTTTTATTGTTATGCAAACCGCCTTGGTGTTTCGTGAAGCAAAAGATGACATACAAGTGATTTTCATAAACAAATTAAATAAATATTGTTTCCCTCAAAAAGTCAGGGTAGGGGCACTTGCCCTGCTCCCACAAGATAATCATTCACCTATTCCAAAGCCGGAATGGTATAGTGGTTGAATGTAACACATAGGTTGATGGACCATAGCCATTCATTTTGTCATTTTGTGTCATACAGGAAGGAGGATTAAATACCGTATTTTTTGCTCTATAAGACTCACTTTTTCCCTCCCAAAAAGTAAGGGGAAATGTGTGTGCGTCTTATGGAGCAAATGCAGGCTGCGCAGCTATCCCAGAAGCCAGAACAGCAAGAGGGATTGCTGCTTTCACTGCGCAGCGATCCCTCTTGCTGTTCTGGCTTCTGAGATTCAGAATATTTTTTTTCTTGTTTTCCTCCTCCAAAAACTAGGTGCGTCTTGTGGTCTGGTGCATCTTATAGAGCGAAAAATACGGTAGGTGTTTTCAAGCACCTGAACATGTGAATGCTCAAAGTGTGGATAACCCAGGATCATCATACACACTGCAGTCCTTGAACTTCCCCTTGTCGTGCTGGCTAGGCCTGCAGTGGACTGTTTCTTGTATTTGCTTGAACATGACTAGACATTTCCACACAATTTGAAACCCTGATAAAAAATGGTCTCAGATCATTCAGAGTATTCCAACTTTCATTTGTGAATGCAAGTAAAAGTCTCCTAAAGACCATCCCAGCTCAACATGGAGAAGATCAGAAACTAAGCATGTAGGGCAATACCTATGGGGACATTGGGCGTGAAGCTTGCATGCATAATTCCAGTGATTTTTTTCTGGTGGTATGCAGGGGTACACATACCCCTAAACATTTTGTGAATCTTTGTACTTTTGTCCGTTTACTGTATTTATTTTTCCTGATTTGAACTATAAAGTGGTGATTTTCTTGAGTCAAAATAAGAGTACTCCTAAACATTTTTTTAGGTGGGGGGGGGAGCACTGCATTCCCCATGCCTCGAAATAGCATTTGAGTTTTCAGGCAGATTATTGGCCATGCCTTATTTGTGTGGTTTTTTTCTATTTTATACAATGACCAGCTCTGATATCCTCTTATTTTCACCCGAGTGCATTTTTATCAAGGAACACACTATACACACTGAAGGTAAGCAACAACAACAACAAGGATGAGGAAGTGCAGGAAGCTTTCAAGAAAGGAGTCGCCTACCTTTCAACTTGAGGTCCACATTATGCCTCAGCCATGGATAGATTCCATAATTTGATGAATCTTCAGGAATTGGATTATTCTGTATCCACCCTTCACAGGCAAACCGAAAGAAATCATCACAGGGATCCACAGATGTATTTAATTTGCTTCTGATTGCAGCAGCTGAAAAGAGTCACATAATTTAACAGAAACTTCTTCAGCACTACAAAGGTGTTACTCATTACTGTACTAAAGAGAGGGGAAAACCCTGTGGTTTCCCTCCTAGTTACCACCTCCCTGCTTTGATTTCTCCCCATCCTTCTACCTACCTGGTTCCTCTGGCTCCTTCCCTGCTGTGTTCAAACATACCACCGTCTCCTCCATTCTGAAAAAATCCTTCTCTTGACCACATCACCATCTAAATCCCAAACAGCCTCACTAATTCCCGTTGCCTCCAGACTCCATGAACATGCTGTTGATTTTCTCTCAAGTAGGCAATCTGAGGCAGAAATTCTGAAAGCTGTATTAGAGTTGGGGGAGATCTGGTCACCTCCGCACCATAGCTTTAAAGCTCTCTTTTACCACTTTAACAGCCATGACCACCCCAAAGTATCCTGGGTGAGAACTATAGTTTATTAAGGGTGCTGACAATCAGTAGAAGACACCACACACAGCTCCCATTCCCAGCACCATTAAAAAACTTCAGTTGCCAGGATTCTTTGGGGGAACCCATGACTGTTAAAGTCACATAAGAGTGCTTTAAATGTGTGGCTGTGAGCATAGCCTTTTTTCTTTAATTAAAAAGCAGCCCAGAGGCCTCCTATTTTTGATCAGGGCTCCAGGGTTAATCTGTTATTCCTGTGCTATTTCCACAATGGAAATCACCCCCACTTTCTGAAGCTCTTGTAAGCCTTGGAGGAGCAGAAGGCAAATACTCGTATACTTTTGCCTCCTCCATGTTGCTTCTCTCTTCCACCAGCTTCAGTGGAAGATTTAAGTATGGTAAATAGCCTGGGGAGAAAGGGCCACAGCTCAGTGGGTCAGCATCTGGCTTGCAAGCAGAATTGTCCCAGGTTCAGCCCCTGGCATCTCCAGGTATAGCTGGGAGAGACTCCTGTCTGAAATCCTGGAGACCTACTGCAACTCTGGCAATACTGGGTTAGATGGGCCAGTGGTCTGACTCAGTGCCGCTTCCTAAGTTCATAAAACCCTACTCTCTCCCACAGCTATGCCCCAATCCAAACTGGGGCCCCTTGGCTGCTTTTAACCAAAGAAATAAGACTCCAGAAGATCCTATCAGAGATTTCATCTAGTTAGGCCTGAAGCACTTCATTGGGGCATCTTCATTAGGCCTTTGCCCACCAGGCAATATCTCTAACTCCATAGCTAGAGCTACAGCCTTGTGGTCTTCCCAAAACAATGTGGCTTGGAACCCCTGTGGGAAACACAATTCTGAATTAGAGAAACCTTTGGTCTGATCCATCAGAACTCTGCTAATGGTCTCGGGGAGGCAACTGCATTGCTGATTTAACATAAATGGCTTACTTAGATGTTGATTTTCAAAGCACAAGACAGTTTATTAAAGCTACTGGAGCACATAAGCATTCAATGTTTCTCCATACCAATGTGCTCTGACTATAATACAAAAAAAGAACATACGCCACTTACCAGCTTCGATGCATTCGGAAGTCAAGCAGTATTGTTGCTTAGGATGAAATTTTATAAGATCTTGGCTAACTGCAAAAGGAAAATAGTACATGGATTAACAATTGTTGTTGGGCAAATATATTGACTCAGGGTTCAATCCGATGGCCCCTGGGAGGGTGTCCTAGGGACCGGAGGATCAATTAGATCATCCTCTCCGAAGCTAGAAATAAAGCTTCAGTGCCAGAGAGGGAGCTCCAGTGTCACAGCCTACCTCTCCAAAGCCCCTGGTTCCTCTGAAGCTCTGACCCAACCGACATTGGAGCTCTGGTGCTGGAAAGGCCAAAGGAGGAAGCATGCAGGAAGCGGCTGAGATCCAAAGGAACAAACACTAATGCAAAAAGCAAAGGAAACCATGCCAGTGTATAAGAAAAATTCCAGCATCCTTGGTCAACGCATGCAATAGTATGTCAAAAAGTATTAGACAATGCTCAGGTTACACTGGCAGCATCAATGGTTGCCAGAAAGAAAACAAACGGGTGCCGTTTGTCAAACAGCGCAGGGAGCAGCACTCCCACTGTTTATCTTTTCAGCCACAACAACACACCACCAACGTAATATAGGACTCAGTCCTGAATCAGATTGCTAGCCAGCATGCCAAATTCAAGAACTGGGAAGAAAAGGGTGCAGCAGTGTGGCTAAAGCCATTCACAGACAGCCTTCCTGAGGACTCTCTAAGGCCAGTCTAGCAAAGGAGGAAGGAAATGGAGAGAGATGGAGTTGTCTCTGTTGGAATTCTGCCTGGGTCAGAGGAATGTGCCACAAGCGTAGGCACCGGCAGATATTCCTGTCGACCTCCCCTTGTCCCATACCTCTGCTGATAAGCAGGCGAGGTCCGGCGATTCTTCTCAGATGTATGAGAGGAACACACCGTTCTTCCTCTCTCCCCTTTGGTGTCCCCAGGGAGGGGAAAGAAGCAGACAGAAAACTATTTACATCATTTATTTCTGCCTCTTACATCAGTACAGAGAATCATGTCTGCACTCAACAACAGCAAGAAGAAAACTCCTCCCAAGTACATCCAGTACGGGTCATATGACACACATACACTGAGCTAACATCCGGTGCTCAGTACAGAATGGACTGCCCCTTTGTTCCCATGGCAACAGTCACAAACATCCTGTCTGGCTTTCCAGCCACAAGCAGCTGGCTGAGCTGCTAGAGCCTTTGCTTGCTGCAGCATTGGTGCTTTATGGTAACATACTCCCCCTAAAGTATCAATGTGTGCCGCGAGCAAAGCGTCATCCAGAGAAGAAAACAAACAGTTGTTATATTTATAACATTCCCCTGTTGTTTCAGTTCCACCCTTGGAACTACCCGCCACTGGTTTAACCAATGTACCTCTCTGGTTGTGTGACTTCGCATTACCTTGGTTAACAACTCTCTGTTGTGCCTTTGTCTCTGACTCGGACACAGCTTCAATCTGTCCTTGGTCGTTTACAATAGCAACATATGCAAGGTTAGCAAACTCCTTTGAATACCTCTTGGGTGGTACACCCTTCGTTGCTCTCTCAGACCTACGTAAAAGTTGCTGCTCTTCTCTGCTTTCTGGTTCAGCCTCTGAACTCTCTGGAGAACCAGTACTAAGCTTAATCAATGGTTCATCCTCCTCTTCTGAGGGTCTAGTCATTATGTGAGATTTCCTCTCAATGACTGTGACAACTGAGCTGTCTGAGCTATCGCTGTCATCATCAGTACTACTGAACTCAATAAGATCAAACTCATCATCATCATCATCATCTGAATCGTTTCCTGTGGGAAATGTCTGTACTACCCGCTCTTGCTTTGGAGCACTCTCTAGGAACTTTGTGAGAATCACCTGACCAGATTCAGACAAAATTACTCTGTAGAGACCTTTTTCATAACCCACAAAAATGCCTCTGGCATTCTTTACTCCACCTGGAGCTTCTGTTCTCACATGAGACCCGAAAACCTTAAAATAGGCAACAGAAGGTTTTCTGTGGAACAGCTTCTCAAAAGGAGAACATCCCAACTCTGTTGAGACCTTTCTCAACCACACATGAAGATAGGACGCTAGCGATTCGGCCCAATATTCATGTGGCAAATGTGAACTCAGCAATTGCGCATTCATCCCCTTTTGCAATTCTTTGTTCACTTTTACACAGACCCCCCTGTTCCACGCTTCTTGCGAAACTGCCACTTTGTGGTCTATCCCTTTTCCATCCAGGAACTTCTGAAACTTCTGTAACAGAAAAACTTGCTTCTCATCTGTGAAAAGACAATCAATGTTAGCATCATGCATATTTTTAACCTTGTCACAAAACTCCTGAAACTTTTCTAAAGTTTCTTGCGGTTTCTCCATCATATAAACCCAAGAATAATTAGTGAAACAATCCACACACAAAAGGTAAAATCGTGCACCGCCTCTAGATGGTTCTAGAGGACCAATCACATCAGCATACACCCGCTGAAATGCTCTGTCGACCTTCTTGGTCTTGGTGCTCACACTAGTCACGCCTGCAAGAGAGATTTCGTTAGAAACAGAAGAATTACATTTCATGTAATCACTTTGATCAAAAGTCAACAAATACAGTCCATCTTTCTCTTTGGCAGTAAGAAACAGTTCTCCATCTTTGTAGATCTTGCAGCTTTTAGCATCATAGGACAGTTTCAGTCCTTTCTTTGCAATCTGCGACACGCTCAGCAGATTAAATCTCAGTTCTGGAACCAGGTAAACACCACTTATAGTCAAGTTCAGACTCTCAAGATACACAGTCCCAATTCCGGTTGCTTCCAACTCCTGACCGTTGGGCTGTTTCACAGTGAAGCTTTGCTTCTTCAACGTCGAAAACAGTCCTCTGTGCGGGCACATGTGAACCGTTGCGCCCGTGTCTATTATGAACGAGTTCCCAACATCTGGCGTGGTTCCTTTCGCCATCATAGCCTTTGCAGGTTTCACCTGGCACTTGGTACGGCTTTTGCCTGACGCCTGAGGCTTCGTAGAGCTGCTCTTTGCTCCTCTTGACTGGCGCGGCTTCTTACAGTTTCGCTGTAGATGCCCAGTCTGTCCACAATTGTAGCATCGGACAGCACTCAATGCTACACCATGCTCCCCAGTAGCATCAGCAGTGGGGGAATTAGAACTCTGTTCTTCCCTCCCCCTGTCCTTTTCTTCCAGTGCAGCAAGTCTGTCGTGTTCATTCAGGACCACAGCACAAACTCTCTCCGCGGTCAGCTGCGCGGCCGGTAGGGAACCAAGCTGACTGGCAACAACCTTGTAGGTGCGGCTAAGGCTGTTTATCATCATGAAGCAAAACACTTCCTCCTGAAGACGGAAATTGCGTTCCACCATCTGTTGACGCAGAAACTTCATTTCTGTCAGGTGCGCTTGAACATCTCCATCAGGCGCAAGCCTCAGATTGGTCAATTTCTCAAAATACAGCAACGCTGAAGAACCAGCATCTCTCTGATGCGTTGTACGCAGCGTGTCCCATACCTCTTTCGCATTTTCTAAATGCTGAACATGCACCAACTGATCATCTGAGACACACAGAATTATAGCAGTCCTGGCCCTCACGTTCCGTGACTCCCAACCTCTGGTTGGTGCTGCAGGGATGGGGTTTTCAATTACATCAAAAAGCCTCTGATTCTGCAGCAGGGCCTTCATCTTTACAGACCAAGATGAATAATTGTCATTGGTTAAGGGAGGTGGGCAAGGCAAAGCTCCTTTCTTGGCATCCATCTTGAAGCCAAGCCTCTTCAGCTTTCCAGCCCACACTCTCAAACAAACTGTAAAATCCAACAGTCGTTTTTTTTCTTTCTCACGCAGCAAACTGCAAATTGTTTACGCTCTTTGCACCTGGCAGCTAAACTCAGGCTGCTATCGAAAAGTCCCTTCCAAGAGCTCGTAAACCTTGTAGCCAAAACATTCTCTGGTTTTGTTTCGCTTTCCCAGGCTTACACGCAGAGTCCAGCCCCTTTGCCAGTAACTCTCCAGGACCGTTGCCTAGCAACAATGCATTTCAGTAGGACATCTTATCTACCACAAAAATTTGTGGAATGCAGGCCTCTTCTCCCGGAGCTTTTGTTTTCTTTGAAACGCAGCTCCGTGAACCAGGGAATTAATCTTCCTGCGTTCACACTTTTAGCCCGAAATGCAGCATACCTTGAACGTTGTTGCTCTGGAAAACACCTCTTCTTTCCACCAGCTGTCTGTGGAGCCTCTGGCTGTTCTCAGATGCTTCTCTTCCTCCTTGGAGCAGAGGAGGACAATCCACCAGCCTCTCATTCAGATGTTCGATGAATCGCAACCATCCGAAGGCTGCCACTGTTGGAATTCTGCCTGGGTCAGAGGAATGTGCCACAAGCGTAGGCACCGGCAGATATTCCTGTCGACCTCCCCTTGTCCCATACCTCTGCTGATAAGCAGGCGAGGTCCGGCGATTCTTCTCAGATGTATGAGAGGAACACACCGTTCTTCCTCTCTCCCCTTTGGTGTCCCCAGGGAGGGGAAAGAAGCAGACAGAAAACTATTTACATCATTTATTTCTGCCTCTTACATCAGTACAGAGAATCATGTCTGCACTCAACAACAGCAAGAAGAAAACTCCTCCCAAGTACATCCAGTACGGGTCATATGACACACATACACTGAGCTAACATCCGGTGCTCAGTACAGAATGGACTGCCCCTTTGTTCCCATGGCAACAGTCACAAACATCCTGTCTGGCTTTCCAGCCACAAGCAGCTGGCTGAGCTGCTAGAGCCTTTGCTTGCTGCAGCATTGGTGCTTTATGGTAACAGTCTCCACACCACACTGGTAGATGAACCAATATAGCTCCACAATGATGAATTTGGACCCCAGTTGCTAACAGGAAGAGCAAAAATGATCTCAAGAAGGTTACTCTAAATCAAGCTGTTTGAGATCTGAAGCAATATTAGTTTGAGAAAAATAATTAGTATGCTTGGAAAGATTTTGTTTCAAACGTGCTAATTCTTTCACTATTAGGGATGGTTCATAAATTATGAAGAACAATGAGTGAGAGAACTAAAATATATTCATTCCTTTACTATGTAAACATTATGTGTTGGCCCCAGGCTTAAGCCCCAGCTGCACTATACAATTAAAGCAGTATCATGCCACTTTAAGCAGTCATAGCTTCCCTCAAATAATTCTAGGAACTGTAGATTGTTGAGGGTCTTGACAGTTGGCTTAACAATCAATTCCTCTTCCCAAGGAACTCTGGAAGGAGAAGAAGAGTCTCCTAACAACTTTCAGCACCCTTAACAAACTACAGTTCCCTTAGATTGGACCTGCTGAAATAAGTGAGACAAGTTCACTATGAATAACATGAGAACCATTCATTCCCATGAGACTCCGCTAAGCGTGACTAATCTGGATCCAACACTGTCACACAGGGAACAGAGATTAGTCCTTTATCCACTTAATGGAATGCACACAATCTGTTTTATTGCCCAAACACTTTATGGGCTGCACATAGCTATTTGTATACAAATGATGTAACTGCTAAATATCACAGCCATGAGAATGGTTCCTGAGAATGCACTTTCTGACTTCTCTAAGTTCTGAAAGATCCTTCTGCTTTACCAACTACAGTGGTACTTCAGTTTAAGAACAGCCCTGTTTACTAACTAGTCGGTTTACAAACTCTGCAAAACCGAAAGTAGTGTCCCAGTTTGTGAACTTGACCTCGGTCTAAGAACAGAAGCCGAACGGTGGAAAGGCACCGGCGGTGGGAGGCCTCATTAGGGAAAGTGTGCCTCAGTTTAAGAACGACTTTGGTTTAAGAACGGACTTCCAGAACTGATTAAGTTCGTAAACCGAGGTACCACTGTATCTAGCTGCCGAGGATGAACAGGACTTGATTTTTATGGCTATTTAAAAATTGCATATATTCAAATGTTTTATTACTGACAAATTTTGCTCCTCAAAGAGAAGCTCTCTGCTCTGAGCTTACGGGATGCAGTGAATTAAAAACATAATATAAATGGTAACCAAGCACAACAGTTTTTTTTAAAAATTGAAAGCTGCCTTAGGGTGCTACGATTTTGAGAAGAACAAAGGGCAAAGGTGGTGGTTAGGTAATTCCAGAAGATTGTTGGAATTCTGCAGAGAAAAAAGCAGTTTGAACAGAGTGATTTGGGATGGGAAAACATCTGGTGGGGAAAGGGTGAAGCATTAGGGATGTGCAACCAGAACGACTGAATCCTTGAACCCAAACCAAACCTAGTCAATTTGGGATGGACCGTGATTCAGCCAGGGTGGGTTTCAGCAGGCTCAGGTCAGATTGCGTCCACCTGGAGTGATCTGGCACTGTCAAAAGGGAGGATGGTTAGACAGTGAAGAGAGAAAGGGTTCATCTCCTCCTCCCTTACGCTCCTCCCCACATGCTTAATTAGGGTGGGATTCACCTAACACAGGCAGCTGTTTTGGGACTACAATTCCCATCATCCCTGACCACTGGTTCTGTTAGCTAGGGATGGCGGGAGTTGTAGTTTGGCCATGCCTGACCTAACACAAGCCCCCTGAGTGGAAGTCCTGTCCCAGGACAACTGTTTGCACAATGGGGCTTTCTCCCCTCTCCTCCCCTTGTGCCCCCCCCCCATAACTGGCGGCTGGTGGGCTGTCTGGGAATAACCGAGAACAGTGCAGAAGGGAAGGGAAGGTGGGATAGTTCCAGCTGCAATGTTTGCATCGACCAGTCATTCACCCTAGTGTGGCATTCATCCCACCCTTAATGTTTAAAATCCTGATTAAACATTGTGAGGCCCACAATTCTCTGGACCTGTGTTGCATCAGGCTTAGATCATCCCAGGTTGGATCAGGGCTGCTCTAAAGTGCAGAATCGGGTCCCAAATTGTATCAGGAGAGGGACAAGCACAGTCCTATTAAAGTTCCCTTTCTTTGTCACTCAGCCTCCCAAAACAAATTTCCGTTTTTCAAAAAACGTTTTCATTATTACAACATGCATACAATATAGAGTTTGCCCCATATTCATTCCATCCCATTATGTTGCTCTTTAGCTGTTGTTAGAGATTGTGTTATCCATGAGCCCTATAAACAATTATTAAAAATGCATGCATGGAAAAAAATGCCTTCAAGTAAATTGCTGTGCATTTGAAGAAGCTTGTTTGTATATATTTGCAGTACTGGGCTCTGAAAGTCATACAGAAGTTGGGGACTGTGTGTACTGAGTGCATCCAAGAGTCAATCTGAGATTTTGCATAGTAATGATGTTTAAAGAATGTTCTGGAGAAACCTTGCACAGTGTGGCTGAAAAAAGTCATAAAGGAAAATGGTTCTGCATAGTGTGTTCTTGGGGGGGGGGGGTTACTACAGGTAGCTGGCTGCCTGTCTCCTGTTTCTGTGGCCCTAGAGGCTGACACTAAACCATAGAACTTCGCTTTGTTTTTTTGTCCTCTCCATCAGGTTTGAAAAAAAAAACATATAATAGAGAGTCTTTGGAAGGCAGATTAAAGCATGCAAAGCTTTAAAAAAGAATGCACAATTCATTCGCAAAATTAAGTTTTAATTTTTATCTCCTATGTGTAGAATATATATACCCTGACAATAATCTGGAATATTCTGTTAAAGGCGCTCAGTAAGGAAAATCCTTTTCTGTTCAGTGGCTTACAATGCTGTCCATACTTACCTGAGAGTAAGCCCCCATTGAATTCAGCAGGATTTACTACTGAGGAAATGCCTAGGTGGGCACTGTAGTCTTTTTCAGTCCACTGGGATTATACAATAGATACAAAGAACAGTATCTTTTCATTAGGCATAGATGGTACGTCTATGCTACAACCTTGTATCAGGTCCTGTGCTAGTTTAACTGTCATGACCATGGAAATCATAATAAAGGTACTTCGAATTCTCTGTTGGATATCTTCCCCTCCTCCCCTCATAGTCTTACAGTTCCAAGAATCCCTATAGAGTAATTTTGAATATGTAGACATGGCCACTGCATTACCTTACTCTTTGCAACCCCTTTGACCACAATATTTTGAATAAATCACTCAGTAAATGGATCTTGGCAATGACTATCATGCAATAATTCAGTACAAGTTCCTCATCAAAGCAACAAGATATTGGGTAGGAAATATTTGTCTTTCAGCTCTTTCAGATTTAGTTAAAGCATCTGATGAAGAGATTATTTCCTCACCTCTTTAAAGACTCCACAATTCATCTATTAATCTTTTAATGGTATCTTTGTGGACTGTCCAAAACATTGGTAGAACGTTTACCATGCAATCTCTACTTGGAAGCTTCACTGAATCCAATGAGGCTTACTTCTAGGAAAGTGGCTATAGGACAGCAGACTTAGCCATCATTGCATTGAAAATCAAATGGAAGGACTCCCTAAAGTACATGCATGAAATTCAATCTTTGAAGACACATAAGCTATTAGCAGTATTTATTCGGAAGCCGTATGTTAATCATCACAACTTGAGAGATATCGTGACTTAGTGGCTGTCTTTTGGATCCAGCCAGTTTTTGATACCAACTTAGAATTTTGTGTGTGTGTGTGTTTAATCTGCAGGTTTCTGATTTTACATTGCTTTTTAACATGTTTTCACAGCCACCTTTGATATTTCCCAGTCAGCTGGTGAGTTCGGGGGGGGGGATGCATGAAACGTGCTTCTAGTGAATCTCCAAATACTAAAAATGGAAAGTGTTAACTTAATTTGCAATTTCTGCAGAATCCTATAACAGCAGGATAGTAACTTCAGGATCTTTGAATCCTCTTAGGTAGTCCTTCACATAGAGCCAAGACCCTCCACCAACAAAAAGCTCATTCATCGTTTCAACTGAATAGCAGTGGGAGTGAAGGAACATTAAAATGTGATTAGCATAGTTAAGCAAATCGAATACAAGTGGCAATGCTGTTGTAGCTAGGGTTGTTTTTAAAGAGCCTTGCAAAAGTTTCATTTTATGCTGCCACATTTTTTTTGACACTTACCCAGGAAAAGCGCAGTGCCAAGCGCGACCGTGCTGGTCACGAACACGCCAAGGGCTATCCGCATCGGTTTGCTGGCTGCTTTCTTGCCGGCTGGCATCGAACCCCCTGCTGCCTCGCTTTCCATCACGTTGGACTTGCAAAGCTCTCTGAAAGAAGGTCTGCTTTTCTTTCTACTGCGGCTCGTTCCTGTTCATTCACAGAGAAGTCCCATCCATGGGTGCCCTTTCCCCAATTGCTCTTATTTCGTATAAGTAATGTTACTGTCAGGACACATTTCCAAGTCTCTCACTCTTCCCAAAATGGGGTGGGGGTAAGGAGGAGAACCACATAAAATGCAGCCTTGAGTTTCTTCTCTGACCAAGACTTGGAAAGACAGGCAGGGACAATTTAATTTATTGCACTCGCTGTTTGCAAGCAGACCACTTTTATCAGCAGTTCAGGACATAAACATTTCACAACGCTGCCCAAACAGATGGTTTAACTATTCCAACTTCCAGCAATTAAAACGTTAAAAAAAAAATCTTCCAATCAGGAACTGGACATCTGACAAAGTTTTGCAGGCACTACGTTGACAGGAAAGTTTCCTTGCACCTATTTAAGAAATCCCATTATGTGCTTATGGTGGTTCCTTTTCAGCCTAGTCGCACCATTTGTCTTCATTGAAGAAAAGACATCTGGTCCCCAAGCGCAAATCTCTTTTTAAAGCTCCTGAGGAGTTCCTGGGATATCTTGTAGCATTTTTATTTTGGGATGTTTGTGTACGACACCAAGTGCCAAGCATCAGAGTCATGCTTAAGTGAAGGCAAAGCAGTTATTAAAACAGCCTACAGAAGGGTTTTAAAGACATGGGAAAGTTATATTTCAGGGACTGTGGTGCTTTTGTAAGCTCTATCCAAACATAGTCCTTCGTTTTGAGGAGGAAAGCTGAGATGAGCAGCAGGCAGGCAGGCAGACTGCGAGGGTGAGAAACATTAAATAACTGGGTTTGGTCCATGAGGAAGGCATTGTGCATATATGCTCTAACTCTGGAGTGGATCTGGTCTTCTAGAATCAGTTTTAATCAGATTGAACCTTTTAAAATGTGAGATCCCTGTGTTTGGAATCCAAATATATAGATTTCACATTTTAAAGAGTGAAATCTGGAATAGGCTCCTTTGTAATGGAGAGTGTTTAAAATTTCCATGATTAAATTTTACTGCCTTCAGAAATACTTAAATCTGAAGTAAGGTCCAGTGAGTTCAGTGTGATTGGTTTTTTATGGTTGCAGTCTAAATTTGCTATCTATCTCCTAATCTGTTATCTATCTCCAAATCTGTTATGTCCTTAACCCCATATATACAAAGAAAGAACTACTGTTCTTCACCAGTGAGAAAATTGCATATGCTCAGAAGTGTTTTCTACACTACAGTGCTTCCCATCTTATATATAGATTCCAGGACTGAGTCCTGGAACTGACAGCAGATTGTGAAACTCAACTTTGGCTCCAAATTCTAAGACTGCTCCTGCCAAGATCTGCCATTGTCCTCTCCCTGAGCCTTTTTCTGAAAAGGATAGTTAAAAACACAGAATGACTTCAGTCAGGACATTTTGCCATGTTCTTACAGGCAGTAGCTGACCTCTGTTTTCACATCACCTTTGATCCTATTGCAATAACTAGTTACATCTTTCTGCTCTGTTCCTTTCTGTATTTGCCAGTGTAAACCTGCCCTTAGATGCACAAATTTCAACATTTTTCCTTTCCTTTTTTTCTTTTTCCTTTTTGTACAGAATTCCAGTGAAACTGCTTTGCTTTCACACTATCCAGAAAAACACTATTGGGTTGAAAAACTGAAAAAGTTAAACATCATGTCACAGGGCAATGTGCATCCTTGTCTGCCTCTAAATTGGCTTATACTGGTAAAGGTGTTTCCGTGGCATCACATGGCATCATATAATTCATGTTTGAATACTCAAACTTCATTAAGACAGACACATTGTATCAGTGCCGGCTGCATTAGGCAGTTGTCCATCTGAAGGCACTTGCTTCTGTGGACACCATTACTTGCCACAATTAGCTGTCACACATAGCATTAACTCAAACCACCACCACCCTTGTTTCAGAAAGGCTAAATGTTGCCTGAGTTTGCTCAGGCTAAATATTCAAAGAGAAGGGAGTCCAAGATGGGAGTTTCTTAAAGGAGAAATATTGAAGGCACATAATAAAAGGTTTCCTCAGCTATGTTCGAAGCAAGAGGAAGAACAAATTGTAGGTTCTCTGCGTGGAGAAGATGGAAATAGGCTACTGGGTGACAGAGAGAGGGCAGAACTGCTCAGCACCTACTTTGCACCTGTCTACAGCCAAAAGGACAGCAGTGTCCAATTTTGTGATAACAGAATTAATGATGCAAGGAGGAAGTTGCAGCCCAAGATATGAAAAGATGTGTTAAGGAAACACCTAGCTACTTGAAATGAATTCAAATCTCCAGGATCTGATGAGCTGCACCCAAGGCTATTAAAGTAGCTTGCAGAGGTCCTCTCAAAGCCTCTTATAATCTTTGAGAATTCTTGGAGAACAGGAGAGGTCCCTGCAGCCTAGAGGTGAGCAAATGTTGTCCCCATCTTCAAAAAGTGGAGAAAAGAAGATCCCGGAAACTACTGACTGGTCAGCTTGACATTGATACCAGGAAAGGTTCCAGAACAGATGTTAATCAGCTGGGCTGAAGGAACATAGAAAAGGATGCTGTGATTACTAAGACCAAGCATGGGTTTCTCAAAAACAAGTCATGCCAGATGAACCTCATTTCTTTCCTTTTTTAAATGGAGATACAAGCTTGATGGCTCAGGAATGCTGTGGATTTAGTGTATCTTGATTTCCGTAAGGGTTTTGACAAAGCTTCCTGCGGAGCTCATAAAATGTGGGCTGGACGAAGTTATGGTTAGGTGAATTTGTAACTGCTTGGCTTACCAAACTCAAAGAGTGCTCACTAATGGTTCCTCATCATCCTGAAAGGAAGGGACATCATCCTGAAAGGAAGGGTTCTGCCCTGGGCCTGTTGTTGTTCAGTGTCTTTATTAACAACTTGGACGAAAGAATTGAGGGCTGCTCATCAAATGACACCAAACTGGGAGGGGTAGGTAGTGCCCAAAGTCAGACTCAGGATTCAAGATGACTAACAGATTGGAGAACTGGGCCCAAACTAACAAAATGAATTGCAATAGGGACAAATGTCACGTTCTACACTTGGGCACGAAGAACCAGCTGCACAGATATAGGATGAGGGACACCAAGATTGCTAGTAGTACATGTGAAAAGGATCACATGAAAAGTGAAAAGGATCTATTATTCTATAATCTAGGGGACTTAGTAGACCACAAGCTTAAGTGAGTCAACAGTATGATGCAGCAGAAGAAAGCAAATGCTGTTCTAGGCTGCATCCACAGAAGTAGTGTCCAGATCAAAGGAAGTAATAGTCCTGCTCTATTCCACCTTGGTTAGACTACGCCTCCAGTACTGTGTCCAGTTCTGGGCACCACGCTTTAAGGAGGATATTGACAAGCTGAAATATGTGCAGAGGAAGGTAACCAGGATGATAAAGGGACTGGAAACCTGCAAAGCATCCAAAGATGATTTCACAATACAGTACAAAGGTATACAAAACTGTGTATATAAAAACAATTACAGTGGTACCTATGGATACGAATGGGATCTCTTCTGGAGCTGCGTTCGCATCCTGAAGTAAACACAACCCGCGTCTGAGCGTCCGTGGGTCGCAATTCGCCGCTTCCGCACATGAGCATGACATCATTTTGACCGTCTGCACATACGCAAGCGGCGAAACATGGAAGTAACATGTTCCGTTACTTCCGGGTCGCCACAGAGCACAACCAGAAAGTGCTCAACCTGAAGCAACTTCAACCCCAGGTATGACTGTACACAGCAAATCTTTCCCCGTCCCTAGTGCCTGCAGCCTCTGCTGATGCTGTACTGAATATCTGAGCAGACACAGCTGGGACAGATCAACTCTCCCAGCTCACCCACAAAGGTCTCAGTAGCGCACACCAGATCAGCACCCTCATCCATGATCAAATCAAGGTTGGGTGAAGTCTTACTTGTACCGATGTGGCACTAAACAACAGCACACACAGGCTGGTGGACGTAGCATATGAGCAACCAGAAACCTGACCATGGGAGGGGTGGGAGTGAGGAACAAGACATGAGCAGCCTCATCTTCATCTTCCATGATGGCTTATCACTTCCCCATTGCTGTGTCTCCTGCTAGCCATGAGCAGCAAAATTGGGACACCACTGATGCCACTCCCAAGCCCATGATGCCACTGGATTTTTCCTTGCTCTAGGATAAAGAATTTTACACCTAAAAAGGTTGATGTTGCCGGAGCAGTGGAATGAGCAACACTGGACCCACATCACAATTTCAAGTCTCATCACAGGTAAGCCTAATAGGACTTCTGATGAGGAGCAGCATCACTGTTACGGCCCATTGTGTGTAAAATGATCTGGAGATCTCTCAGGTTGAAAGACAGTGAAGTTATTAATAAAATATGAATGTCCCGAATCTGCCAGTGCAATAAGGCAATTTCTGACAGCTTCTTAACAGGTTTTTTGGGGCACTGGGAGAATCAGCATCTTCAAGAACTATTGAATGCCAAGAGAAGGTTAATGTTGCAATCAAAGAGATTCTCACTATAGTACACCCTCTCCCTCTGATGTAGCCTGGACAGTATTTCACATCCTCAGTATCAGATGTAAAAAAAATATGCTGGTCAACAGGAGCTATTGTGAGCATGCAACTAAAATTTAATAAGTGTCAATTGCATTTACCGCATTCCATTGCATAGACATATACAGCTGTTTCCCGGTTCCTAATTCTGAAGTCCAGCACAAAATACTATCTGCATTATTTTACTTTGAACTGCACATTTAGAGCACAATGAAAGCTGGAGATGTGAGTGTTACTTATGGGAATTTAACACTGACACAACTTCCCTATGGGAATATATGGATTAAGAGGATAAGGCGCCAGCCTTCTTGCCTTTCCCTTGCAGAACTCACCTTTTGTTGAAACTGTGGTAGGCATTGCTTTTTTATACATAGTAACCTACCTTGACAAAAAGCCAGTTGTTCAGTGTTGATGTGTTTCTTTCTGCTGAAAAACATAGGTTGGTTACTATAGGCTGCAGACCGATGTTTGTCTCTCTGTAAGTCAGGATTTTTAAATATAGGGTATCAAGCTTAAGTTGAGGCCCAAAAGTTTGAGGTCAAGGGAGCTTCTGTGGCCCATCTCATTTATAGTGCGGTGGAGCAGATTATTATATATGGCATATTGCCCACACTGAAAGCAGATATAGTCCAACAGTGAACTTACAGTGTGAGCTTTGTCAAATTATGTCCATATGCCTTACATATCATGTGGCTGCTTAAACTCCGAGGTTTGTTTTACATCAAGTTTCTAGCCTTTATAGGTTTTTTTTAAATTGCAAACTGCTACAGAAATGTGAAGAACTTAATTTTGGGGGGAAATAGGGAAGCGAAATGGCCAGATTTGCCCATCCCTTTGTACAGAACAAAGCATTAGATGCCTAACGAATCTTGATGATGCCTGATGGCCAAATTCAGGAAGTGATTGATATGAGAAAGCATACTTCATGCTGTAAACTTTAAATTGTGGTCCAAAGTATACCTGTGTTTGGAAGAAGAGGTCCCGTAACAACCATATATATCAAGATGTGATAGGTAACTCTGAAGACCAAGACAGAAAGCTGTAAATTACAACAACCAGACTACATTTTAAGAGTTTGGTAGTAACACTTTGTTGCTTTCTTCACCTTTTGACATTGGCTGCATACTAGAAATGTAGGCAGTATGGAAAATGGCTTTGGGGTACCTCTGGCTTTGCCCACAAATAGGTAGGAACATAAAAAGTCAACTCTCCACAAACAGCATGGGCTTACTATTAGCTCACTGTTCATTTTGATTTATTAAGGCCCAGAGTCTGAACTGAGCCAGACCTTGCTCATTTACATAGGAACACTTACACTTTTAAGAGTCTTCAGGTAGAGGCCTGCTTAAAATCCTTTCCTTCAAGATGCTTGGAGCAAAGCAGTGCTCTCAGAGTGGTGGCCTCTACAGTGTATTGTAATGCCCACCACCTTTTTATAACAAACTTCCCATAAATTACAGATAACTAACTGGTAGATAGATGTCAGATCTATTACTGAAAATTCTTGTTTGTTTTCTAAGTCAGTTTTCATGAGGGATGCCGACCAGCACAGCTGGCACTCCAATGCAGCTATGTATTTAGGGGGAGACAGGTAATGTACCACAGGATACTGATGTTTGTTAACAGATTAAGGCTGTAACTTCCATGTACAGTTACCTGGGAAGAAGCCCTGTTGAATACAGAGGCACCACTTTACTGAAACTAAGGTCTGTTTAGCCAGTGCTTGGATGGGTGCATGAACACCTCATGTACACTGCCTTTGGTTCCATGATGGAAAATGGGATAGAAATGTAGTAAAATAAACAAACATGCCTAGGTTTTCACGCTTCATGTCATACGTTAACCAAGCAGTAGGAAACCTGGTTTGCTTGGTTAAAGTAATATTACTTTCTCTCACTTTTTGTAATTTATGAAAGTACAAATCCGTGTCAACTATCATTTTCAGAATGAGAATGTAAATGACCTTTTAATCTTGAACCTCTTACAGCCAAGGTAACTGTTAACTGAAAACGCCACAAAGCCTCCTCACAGGATGGAATAAATGAGGCCAAATGTTTGCCTTCCTTAAACACACACACACAAAATCCGCAAGAACTGAACATTAAAGAACTAAATATAATTATCCTGGTAAACCAAATTGCTACGTTCCTGGGCAGCCCTTGCGTGACACTTCCCGTAACTTTTCTATCTGAAAGTACTCACAAAAGAAAACCGTTGGTCGGGGGGGGGGGATGCAGCAATGTCTTCTGAGGGGATTGAGTGTAAATATATACATTCAACGGGAAAGTGGAATAAAAGAGATTTTTTATTTATTTATAGCATTCATACCCCAGCCCTTTAGCCAAAAGGGCTCCAATGAGACATTACAAAAATCAGTTTTAAGATGGGCCAGTCCTTGCCCTCAGGCTCACAAACTTCTAAAAGTTACAGGCACTCTCTTGCCTGTGATAAAGAACAGCTCATTTGCTTTTAACCCCTCATCAGATTCAGGAACAGAGATTTTGGCAACATCCAAGCTTGGAGGAAAAAGCAGTTTCTGCCAGTTTCTTAGGTAGCTGACTTGATGGCAGTTGGAATCTTCACAGAAAGGCGCTTAATGGTACCTTTTCTCTCATCCATGTCAATGATAGTTCTCTGGGTGGATTTCCATTAACCAGTGAGCCAAAAGAACAGGATTTCCCCCCACTTATTCTTTTAGGTTTATATTCATATGCATACATTTTGAGGCTCCTTCATGGATCACTGCCTTGTCATGGCGAAGGGGCTTGAATGACTCCAGGAAGCTCTGAGCTATGCCGTGCAGGGCCACCCAAGACGGACAGGTCACAGCTGAGAGTTTAGACTAAATGTGATCCACCTGGAGAAGGAACTGGCAATCCACTCCAGTATTTTGCCAAGAAAACTCCGTAGACATAAAAAAGTAGAAGCGTTGAGATGAAAGTGAGTGTTTCCAAGGCATGCTCTGGTTCATGGGGTCACAGAGAGTCGAGCAGGACTAAGACGACTAAACAACAACAACATTTTGAGGGCAAGGAGCTTCATATATTTATATAAACACACCATGCATTTTGAACAAACACTAGAAATGAGAATGCTGGAATAAGCTAAGTGATTTGTGGTCGTTTGATGTGCAGATTAAAACAACAAACCTTCCCACTGGGAAGACGTTGTAGTCAAGACGACCACACAGCAGCATTCTGTCGAGTCTCCAAATAAAGAGAAGAATGTATAACTGAAAATGGGAATGGTTTCCATCCTGAAAAGCTGTAGGGTGTAACTGATATAGACAAGCAGCCTGTGAACATTTGTTCTATGGTAATGCACAGAGCCTAGGACTTGCCCATCAGAAGGTCGGCAGTTCGAATCCCCGCGGCGGGGTGAGCTCCCGTCTTTCGGTCCCTGCTCCTGTCCACCTAGCAGTTCCAAAGCACGTCAAAGTGCAAGTAGATAAATAGGTACCGCTCCGGCAGGAAGGTAAACGGCGTTTCCGTGTGCTGCTCCAGTTCTCCAGAAGCGGCTTAGTCATGCTGGCCACATGACCTGGAAGCTCTACACCAGCTCCCTTGGCCAATAAAGCGAGATGAGCGCCGCAACCCGAGTCGGTCACGACTGGACCTAATGGTCAGGGGTCCCTTTACCTTTTTTAATGCACCTATGTAGCAACTGGCAAAGAAGCCAATTGTAGTCATACTCCAGGCTAGCTATTAGGCCTACACTATGTCTCTTATTACGATGCAGATCAATCCCCAGCATTCCTAAGTAGGGCTGCAAAAGAACCCAGAAAGCTGGAGTGCAATTGCCAGCCAACATAGAAAACAATAGACTGGTGATCAGACATGGTTTTTGTCATCTTGTTACATTCTTCTTCTGAGTGATTGCTTGGCACTCGGCATTATCTTTGAAGAATATGATTTGGCTACAAAGAATGGCAATCTGAAGTTAGTACCAAAGTGGAAGCATGCCTTCTCAAAAATCCACAAGGCAAAGAGATATCTACTTATATCACTATTAAAAATGCTGCAAAATGGGGAGGGAATTTGAAAGAGGAAATAAAAGGGGAGAAGAGGCTGCCTTAAAATGCTGAAATCCTAAAATCCTGAATTCAGCCTACTATATTAACAAAGTATAGAGATGTAACTGCATTGTGGATAAATATAAAGCAGCAACTTACTTGGTCTGGGGTTTTTTTTAATTAAAAATTTCCATATACAGTCATACCTCGGGTTGAAGTTGCTTCAGGCTGAGCGTTTTGGGTTGAGCTCCGCGGCAACCCGGAAGTAACGGAATGCATTACTTCTGGGTTTTGCAGCTCGCGCATGCGCAGACGCTCAAAATGATGTCACATGCATGCGCAGAAGTGGCGAATAGTGCAGACGCAGGTTACGTTCTGCTCTGAATGCGAACAGGGCTCTGGAATGGATCCTGTTCACATCCAGAGGTACCACTGTATATGGACTAGAAGAAGGGAGGGAGATATATGCCAAGCAGACAGGTGTGAGGTGCAAGAGTTTGAAAACAAATAAGCAAAATTCACTTAATGAAATGCACTCCCTAGTGCATCCATTTCAGTCAGGAAAATAAAAGTTTCTTCCAAAACTACTGAACATCCTACACACTAGAAAAAAATTTCAAATGACAACATCTTTGTTAAGTGTTCTGGTCAGTTTTTTAAAGACAGAGTCCTCCTGTCCAAAAAAAAGGGGGGGGGAGGGTTCAGAAGATTCCTTCCAGAAGCCTGAACATCTTTCCAACAAACCAGATTATAGGTTTCTATAGCCACCACATGAAATGAGCAAACACTCATTTACCACAAATATAAACCAGATAATTGGGTGGGTGGGTTGTAGCTGAAACTTTGCATAATGCAATCAAAACTTGAGCCATCTGACTAGTTTAACTGCAGTACAATTAAACACTCTTTATGTACTGCTGCAAATTTCAGTATCACATTTTAGCATCTTGTATATTTTTAGAATTAGCTTCTTGACTTCTTAGGATCATTGTTTGTGGATTCATTAATAAGCCAGAGCCAAAAGAGGCAAGTAACTTTTAAACTGCTTTTTAAACTTTGCATACCACATCTCTGTACTTAGTATTAGTAAATATTACACACCTTTCGTCCAAATCAGTATCTCTTGAAGTAGGTTGCAATGGCATGAGAATGTAGCACGATGCAATTACATCTATACCAACAGCAAACTTGGGTGGTTTAATACCTATCAGTTGGAAAGTGAATAAAATGGAGCCACCATAAAATAAAGTAGTGATTTTACACACTCAGAGGGACTTCCTAGATTTACAAATATACTCCTGTATATCAAAAGGAAAAAAATGTACCACCGAATGACTCTAGTATCTTACTCGCTGGTTCCTTTGGAAACCCTCCCCCTGGGGACACACACTTTCCCCCACCTCAGACCAAAAGCAATAGCTGCTCATATGGAGAAAACCAGGATTTTAGAGTAGCTATGAACAGAAGGTAACAGCACTGAGAGGTGCTCATTTTATTTCTAATTTGGGTTTTATCTCCAGAGAAGGGAGATGGGAAGTTTTAATAAACGTAAAAATACAACATGGCTGCAATCCAAGTCCATGGAGCACATGGTTTCTGTGTGAAATTAAGTGCTGAGATTATACAACGAGGCAGTGTTTCTTACTAGAGGGAGAACCAGATTGGCTCCGCCAATACATTTAATACCACATGGACCTCATTCCCTACCTCACGGTAAACAGCAGTGCCCAGCTGAAGGTCAAGTGACCACACCATCACAACAAATCCTCACTTCATCAAACCAATATGAAATAAATGGCAGAATCCTCTGCATGCTTACGCTTAGGCCACACTAGGTTCAATGAAGCATACTCATAGGTAGTTGCACATAGGGTTGATATTGACAGATATGAACAATTCAGGCAGTACAGGTAATAACAGCGTACCTTTATTTGAATATGTGCACTGTTACTAGTGCAATTGATACAACGCCAGAAGTTTTCTTTCAGCAAAGTCAGGTATCAAACTTCTTTTTGTTAAATAGTCAAAATTCACTACTAGATGGAAGCAGCATTTAGTGCAAAGAATTAAGAGACACCCCATGCCAACCATCTTTGGGATTGATTTGCATGTGTAGTGAGGCACTCACAACCGATGTTCCACTGTTCCATGTGTATTTTATATATATATATAAAAGTTAATCTGTTGAAGGTTGATTCCCCCCCGCGCCAATTCTTACACGTCAAAAAGAAGTGATTTTTCATACTGTACACTACAGCAACAACTATATATATATGTATGTATATATAAATAAAGAGTGACAACACTTTATTTGAACATTTCCTCAGTCTATTCAAGCAGTAATAGGAAAAGGGGGTGGGAAGAGATGTTCAGCTTATAACATTTTGCTTTTAAACGCACACACACACATCTATGTTATAATGATATTCTACATAAAACATTTTTTTAAAAAAACAAAACAAAATGCAGTTGCCCTCCATTGTTTCCCTTTCACTGAGAGAATGAAGCATCTATTAGTTGGCTTTCCAAGCAATATCACTTCCCATCTATTCCTGATCCTCATTTCGTATCATATTTAAGACTAACCTTGGTTCTGTATCTAATAGAATGCACCAGGGAAGTAATACTAAAATATGTCTTTCTCCAGAAAAATCAATGCTATGCTCATGAAATCTATGTATACAATAAAATGAAATGTCAACATATTCTTCCTCCAAAACCATCCATACTTAACGAGTAGTTTTCTTTCTTAAGTTTCTTCAGAAAGCCAAAAAAGTGGGAAATTCAAGTAAAAATGTAGAACCACTTTTTTCCAATTACAACACAAATGCCTATAAAATTATGCTTATCTAGTTGGTGTTTTTTTTAGTATAGCTATTAGAGTAATTCTGTAACCTAGGTAATGAATGAATGGGTCAAGATCATTCTCCAGCTACGTAGGACAATGGGACAAAAACTCTTCCATTTACTTAAGAACGTGGCTATTACTTCCAAGTTACAAGCATTGCATAATCCCAAAACAATAAATGAGGTTTTGAAAATAATAGCATTCTTTGATGCTATATGGGTGTATGTTGGGACATTCTGCACAAAGTATCATGTGTGTTTACTGTAGGCTCCCTAAGATTTTATGTCCGATTGTAAAGGAAAGAAAAGCTTCTGCCTAAGCTACTACCAATCTACTCAAAAGCAGGGCAAAACAATTTGATATAAATGTGACACAACTATATGCTTTTGCCAGTAGGAAAAAAAGGCTGGTCTGAACCTCCAGACATGTTTGCTATCTGATCCAATGGAAGTTCATAACCGTAATCTTCTAAATATAGCACTAGATGTTTTAATTATGACCTCAGACTAGACAGCTTTAAATAATGGTTCCTTCCCAATCTACAGGAACACTTCGTCTGAGCTGAAGGAAGTTTGCACTTTACCACTGGCGAGATCAGACAGTTAACTTTTTAATCATTTTAAGTCAACAGAGATTAAATTGCTGATCAGGTAGCTTTAAGTTATAAGACATTTAATTCAGGAGTTATGAATTGTAAACTTACCTTATTTATATACCCATTTTGTTAGCGCAACAGAACCCCAAGGCAGCAAAGCCTTCTGAGTTTCTGGCAATTCTGAGCTTCATTGCAGAATTCCTCCATGTAGCTATGAAGGACTATGCCCTCCTTTCTAAATACATAAAGCAATTCTCCCTAGTGATCGGTTTCTCAGAATGGAGTGGTGCATTCTCATCTTGCAATAATATAGCATGGGGAAAGCAATCTAAGTGCAGCCCTTTCTCTAGCGTGGTGAGAAAATGTAACAGTGAAATACAACACAATTTTTTCATTTGGGGAGGAGGGGAGTAATTTTGCTATAAAGTCTGAAACTGCTAAGAGAAGGATAGAACATTTTAATTATAAGGTTGTATTTCTCAGCTATTTTAAGGATTTGCCTATTGCAAAGTCATACATGAATGATCAACCAGTACATAAGAAAGATTTTACAAAAATATAATTTTACACCATGTGCAGAAGTAGACAGGGTGGGGAGTACAAATGCAATAGGTATTTCAACATGCATATGCAAATACAGTGTATGGGCTAGTGATGTTTTAGCCGCAAGATCCATCAGATCCATGTGGCTGGGCTCAACTAAGAGGAGTAAACACTCTGTTTATAGAGAAGCACAAAATATAAATACTCTCAGGCTTACAATCTACCAGAAACTTCACCTGCACAGACTATATTGTAACAAATGGGACACGGCCTGTGCTCTTGAGCTCAGCTCCCACTCAAGTAGATGCGGTTGGTGAAGAAGCTTCCAGTGCATTGTTTCGTAACTCACTTGGCTAATTTTTCCTTTTCAATGACCTTTCGCACTTCATGAACATTTGCACTAAAGGGGTATGTGACCAATAAAAAGAATTCTCAATACACATTTCAGCTTTCCATACTAAAACTGAAGGACTGGGGCAACAGTCCAAGCCATAGTTTCAAAGTTTATAGCACTAACAGTTATTTGTTTAATCTATTATTCCTCCCTATTTATAATAAATATTAATGGGGGCTAGATTGATTGGTCAAATGACAGCTCACTAATAGACTTCTTAAGCCAATGGCATTTATTCCAGCATTAAGTATTTTGTAAATTTCTTTGTGAATGAGGTAATGCAGCCTTTTTTCACTTTTGTGTGTTGAAAACGTCTTTAGAATAAAACTAGTCTGCTGAAGATGAAGAAACTATTAGTTCTTTCCCTTTATAACCAAAGACTGGGCCCAATCCGTGTTCATTTTGATGTGGCAGTCATTACACCATGGCTTTATCCCCATCGTTTTACTTGTGCTGAACGTTTCCTCCGAAGAAACCCTCACATTTTCCTCTGAATGAACCCTCACACATTTGAGATTGAGTATTACCTGTTGGGAAGACCCACTGAAAATGAAATAACAGATCTTGACACATGAGGGTTAGAATAAGGATTCACCATAAGTAGTATCATGGTGGCTTTATAGCACCACAATGGGCCAGAGGGTTTCCTAAGAAAGAAAGAAAGAAAGAAAGAAAGAAAGAAAGAAAGAAAGAAAGAAAGAAGTCTGCCCTTAATTCCTCCAATGGAAGCACATCGATCATTTAACAAACAACCCACTTAAAGTCTATTTAAAGCACCGTGACTATTAAACTGATTAATGTCTTAAGGGAGAGAAAATTCTGTGGTACCACACTGAAATGCTAACATTGTCTTTTTAAATTGGTATTCAACGATCTAAAATAAAAAATAAAAATGATCACATTCTAAAGGTTCAGTGCATTCAGCAGCTATAGCTTTGCTGCTAATTCATCTACGTTGACTTTCAAAAAATAACACCCTAGCTCATCAAAATATACATTTTTTCCCATTTGCTTTTAAATTAAAATAATAATAAAAAACATTTAAAGAATTCACAAATCGATAGCATGACTAAGTTTCAGGATCATCTACAGCATATAATTTAAAGATTCAAGACGCCAAGATGTAGCATCTGGCAAGCCCTATACACACTTCATGCAGCATGTGTGGCGTGTGGACCTTGAACTTCAAACATCTGTTCTCTTCTTCCAAATAGTATAAAATACCCATCTAAAAACTTGTCAAGGAATCAAATACATATTTTGCACTATGGTCACATTATGAACAGGAAGAAGAAACCATCATTTCAATTTGAATCTGCGTTACTTTTATCATCCTTTGTAAATTATATGGCTAGATTCATAGTTGGAAGGCATTCTCAAAGATCACCTAGCCCCATCCCCTCATAATTCGGGAAAGATGACCTTCTGTCCTGATGGAAGTATGATCAATAGCAGGACACCTTGTAAAGCTGTGCCATAGTTGACAACCTTTCAGGTCATCACTTCAAGCCTTAAAAAATACATTTTGGTTGGATAATATATTGCCATTAAAATTCTCACATCAATGTTATTTTTTTTAAAAAAAAAACAACTCCAAGCATTTCAAATCCACAAAACCTTACTTGATGGTAAGTTGGTGAGAAATACCTTGCTTTTCTTTAGCACAGCACTATTAGCTTACCCTGTGGTACTTCACTTCAGTCTTAATAACATGGGCATCATTCTGAACTTTGGAAAATGGAAATTAGTATTATTTCGTGTCCTTTCTGCTGTCTTGTTTTAAAGAAAAATTTCAGCTCTTGTTAAGGCCTGTTACACAAGTTAGGAACAAACATACCCATAGCAGAATTTCTGAAAGTTATGGGACGGTATCTGACCAAGTTAAACTGTGAATAGACCAACTGAATGAAATGAAATTAGGCACAAGTGATTTAGGCCAACTAATTTCAAATGGACTTGTCCGAGTAGGGCTGAAATCAGACCCATCCATGTTATTAAATTCTGAAGCAGAATCCTCCCTACATTATTCAGATACTCTTTACCTTTTGAAGAGTATGTGCAGTGAAGTCTTTTTGACGTACTCACTATTCACTTGGTTTATACAATGGTGCTTATCAAGAGACATGATTTATTAAGCAAGGATACAGTTCCATGTATGAAGGGACGCATACAACTTCCTTTGAAAATGCCACAGGACAGTATAGCCTACCAAGCTGTTCTTCGTAGAGAGTCAAAGCTTCAGTCAGATTTACACAATTTCCCTGCAAGACAACATGTGACCTATATATCAATAAAACTGTGGGGAGACATAATGCAAAGGGAGCAAATTCATCAGTAGATTCTATATAAACAGAGGTATAAATCACTTATGTCAGTGAATCTTGAAAAAGACACAAATTTATATTATTTGTAATATTGATATACTACCCAATAGCAAAGATTCATTGAGCTGCTTAACATTTGTTTGTTTGTTTATATCCCACCTTTTTCCAGTTTTGGGACTCAAGGAGGCTCACAAAAATTAAAACAAACATGGATACAACACAGAAAGATATTAGATAAAAAGCAATTAAACTATAATAGAAATATTAAAACCGTAAGATAGGGAAGTAAGACATAAACATGAAATCTATAAGAAATCATTATTCATAAATTATAAAGTAAGAAAGAAACACTCCAGCTTTGAGGTATGATTCAGATAAAGCACATCATAAGGATATTTACACAGAAGTCCTACCAAGTTTCACGGATTTTATTCTGCATTAAATACATTGAGGATCATGGTTTTGTAGACTGTCATAGTAACTCCTTTCCCATTCCAAACGTTAACACATATTACAAAATTCTAGGACTGGCTACAGTATCACTAGGCAGGAATTTGGAATGATTGCTCAATGCCAGTGCTGTACTGACTCTGCAGTGTTACTAATCAAACTTGCTCAGAGTGGCTTCAATCTATGTGAAGCATTTATTTTATCAAAATTAAATATTTCACAACAGTCGAAAGAACATAAACATTCTGAAGTGACTGTGTTACTAATGAATACATCAATAACAGATAATCTTTACCTGCAAATGAGTGTAAAGTACAGCATTAAGGAGATGAGTGAGAAAGATATGACAAGTTTTATACCTGAATAGCAACTGTGGCATTAAATATATCAGGTGTGGGGAACCTACAGCTGTTCAGATATTGTTGGGCTCCAACTCCCATCAGACCAGCCGGCAGGACCGATGTCAGGAGTGATGTGGAGCTGTGGTCCAGCACTGTATGAAGGACTGCAGATTCCCCACTCCTGAAATACAGTGGTACCTCGGGTTACATACGCTTCAGGTTACATACGCTTCAGGTTACACACTCCACTAACCCAGAAATAGTGCTTCAGGTTAAGAACTTTGCTTCAGGATAAGAACAGAAATCGTGCTCCGGCAGCGCAATGGCAGCAGGAGGCCCCATTAGCTAAAGTGGTGCTTCAGGTTAAGAACAGTTTCAGGTTAAGAACGGACCTCCGGAACGAAATAAGTACTTAACCCGAGGTACCACTGTATATAGAAGAGGCTTAAGACAGGGCAATACATAAACGCACAACAAAATGTTATATGAATTCTGAATGGGAGATCATTAATCATATACAGAACAAAAGGAATTTAAATTATAGGTGGAAAATGAATGGCAGGGAGCAGAAGGTAAACAAGGGGAAATACATTCTTGTTTCTATGCTTATTATATTAGAGAAACACATTATTATTATTATTATTATTGTCTCATTTTTTAATATTAGAACATCAAATAAATAGCAGAAGGAAATTAAGTATTTCGGAAATAAATTGAGTTATTACGTGAACCACAAGCATCGTAAAATGGTAAGAGAGAGGTTAATATAAAGGTAAGGAAGTTAAGTATATAAAACTTGTTTAGTAATCTATTATTATCCGCAGTCCTGCAGTGGTTATTTTGTTCCGCTGCCTTTTACAAAGCATGTAATTTTGTCAGCATTAAATTGAATGGGATAGCATATAAACAACCTGCGTGTGTAATTTGGAAATCACAAATAGAAAACAGCATCAGGTAATTTATGGGACATCCTGCCAGTATAGAGGTAGCTTAATGGCACAACCCAATCTCTATAATGAGAGTAATCTGCAGTCTAGTTTTGTCATCCTCAGTATCCCATATTTCATCAACCAGCTCATCAAATGGCAAGCAATCACAGGAGACAACGTGGCAAGCACATTGTGGAAAGGGAGAAGGAAAATACTTCCGAAATACTTAATTAAATCCAATAGTTTCTCCAGGACTATTCATTCATTCATTCATAACACTTATACACTGCTTTTGAAAAAACAAGAACACTCAAAGTGGTTTACGAAAAACTAGAACAATAAAACGAAGAGAAGATCACAACCATACTTCAAAACATACAAAACATAAAAGACTAAAACAGATTAAAATTACCTCAACTTTCTGGGCATCTAGAAATGTTTTTTTCCCCTAGGCACCGAGAATGTTTTTAGCAGATGCTAAAAGGGCACCTGCTTCATCTCACAATAGGCAGGGAGTTCCAAAGTGCAGGTGCTGCCACACTAAACAACCAAGTTCTTACCAATGTGGAATAGGTACTATGTGGCACCTGGAGCAGTGCCACTACTGTGACAACATCTGCATCAGAAGCAGACGAATATTTCACTTCACAGTACCACACTTCGCCTTAAAAAAAAAAGACCTATGCAAATTCACACACCAGGATGGTTTGTTCATAATAAATCAAATATGCCAAACCTAGGCCATTGTTGGATTTATATGCCCACTTACATTTTTTATTGTACTGAAATTACATAGTGGGCCACAGGGGCTCCTGCCCCTAATGCCTGCTGCATCACACAGTAGAGCTCTGTTTGAGGGCTCTGTCCAAGTTCAAAACTAAGAGTTGTAGAAAGGGGACTTGAGGAAAGGAGGTCTTTCCTTTTCAATCCTAAGTAAGCACACACCCTTTAAAAAGCTTTAAAATGTCGCTGAAAAGGTTATATTAGGATCTGGGAATACTCCATGAAATACATTTCTGGAAAACGACTCAATTTCCATCCAAATTTACCCATAAACTATGGAAAGGGAGCATAATCACCCCACTCTATACCCTGAACCCCAAAGACCAGACTTATAGGGTATTAGTACATAGAGCACACAGGTTGCTGACATTCTCTGCTAGGTGAGCAGAGAAATTATTCCTCAGGTGTCAAAGATCAATTGTCTCAAACCGTTGGAGAAGGAAAATCTCTGTCATTTATTTCTACTATCTCAAGCTGTGATTCCTAGTTAAATCCCAGTATTATTATCAACTTATCAAGTACAAAAGATCGGGTGACTCCCATCTTCCAGAGGAGCTTGGAAACTTTGCCAATACTGCTAAACTTTGAGAACTATACAGATAATGTTTTAAACCCTTAACAAGGTAAATAAAACTAAAACAAGTGTTTGGGTTATATATGCATATCAAGCATATCTTCTAAGTCTATGCATTTTTAAAAAGTGTGAATTCTCATTCTGTGAGCAAAACTATAACGGCTGTCAAATGTTTGTACACAGCAGCCTGTGTGTAAGATGTGTCTTTCTCAAGTGTGTCCCTATATTCCTCGCACGTAACATTCTTTGGATTTTATTACAGGAGCCAACGTTTTTAGTTGTCAAGCTCCATCTAGTGGCCAAAGAGTATAATGCAGATGACTACACCGCACAAGATATTCCCTGCCAGCGTACAGCAACACTCTAATGGCCATTCCTTAGTTGCATTCGTTTTTTAGGAGCAGCAAAAGGTATGTGGCGTTTTGACAGTGTTCTACTGTTATGGAACTAACGCTTCCTGATCCAGAAAAGGATTGGGGCCCCTTGCTTCTAACAGTTATTTAAAACAGAGAACTTACCATACTAACACAGAGAACAGACTAGATTGCCTTCTTATATGCTGAAACATTTCCTCTTTCGCTATTAAAACTTGAGGACTGAAAAGTGTTTACTTAAAAATAAAGCATCTGTGGATGAGCTTGCCTAGCTACATATTTCAGAGTCACAAGGTGGCAAAATTAAACAATAAGCATCCTGTTTGGCACTGACAACGGCTGTTGCGGGAAATGTCTTGTCTTTCTCTCCCCCCACCCTTTAAAAATGCAGCTAGGACTATCAAAGTGTAAGAATATTGATGGCTGCATGCCAGCTCTAAAATACTCTCATAATTTCTGATAAGGTATAGTATAAATGCAGTATACCTTATCAGTATAAAATAGTATTTGATTTTAACTTCCCTGAAACCAACCAGAAAACTTGAGCCAGGCTGAAAAACGTGAAACAAAAACAAATCAGCTTTACGTTTATATACTAAAAACAGTTTTAGCCAAAATTCAAATTATGTTTAAGTCCCCCGGATTTAACCAGATTCTGGAGCAGGCTTATCTGGTCCTAATGCTGGTATGCATAGAAAGCAATGAGCAAGCCTCAAGCATTTATTTTAACTTTCTCAGGTTCTGAAGATCCCATAGTCAAATAAACCCAGATTTTCTCTGATTCACTTCAGCCTCTAGCATGATTGTGTAGGATACGTATAAAAGCCTTGGACTGCTCTCGATCTCACCCTAGGGACAAAGCAGCATCTTAAACAGGCTTATTCTTTCAAACTTCGCTGTCATACTTCATTGTGATTACTTTTCATCTGCCTTACCTGTGTAAAATATTTTCCATCAGGTTTCAAGACTTTCATTGAAAGGTCCAGAATCATCCGCAGAAACTCCCACGTAGAATCTAAATTTGAAAAAATACTAATTGTTTAATTAGCAATTCACAAGGAAATATTCATAACTGTGGTAAGCTATAGCAAAAGGTAACATTCTTAACGTTACGATAATCTTTTTGTTCAGGGCTATAGGATGCCTTGTAAACACGTGGCAATTACAATGGAAAGGGCATAGCATCTGTGTGCAGAAGTGTGTCATAATGGCCAACTGTGCTCCATTTTCTACACACATGCCCACACACTTGACATGCATACACCATCTAAGCCACTCCTGGGTCAATGCATGCCTCCTTCTCCCCAACCATCCCCTTATCCCACCCAGATAGAAGTTACTCAACTGCAATCAAGGTTTTTAAATGAAAGAGTTTTCATTGTAAACAAGGTTCGCATTCAAAAGGTCAGAGAGACATTAACCTTCTTCTGGAGATGTGGAGATTGGAACAGCTGTCAAATCGTTAATTACATAATCAAACATCCTTTCTTCTTTGGCATACCTCTTCAGGACTGGAATACAATCTTCTATTAGAACCTAAAAAATAACAATAGTAGAATTTTCATATGTGGGGTTCCTCAGTTAGATCACTACTACCTTTTTAGCACTCCTAGATCACTCATCCATTGTTTCTGTCATTTCGACGGTACCAACATTGAAGTCAGTAACTAGACAGTAGCACTGAAGTCAGTAACTACCGTAATTTTAGCTCCATAGGGCGCACCGGACCATAGGGCGCACCTAGTTTTTAGGGGGGGGGGGATAAAGAAAAAAAATTAGTTCGCCCCCCCCCCCCAGCCATGGGGCTGGGGAAGCCCGAGCTTCCCCTGACCCCAGCCCCCAGAACAGGTCCAGGAGCGGCGGCAAGATTTCACGCAAGAAGGCTTGCGGATAGCTGCCTGAAGCCTGGAGAGTGAGAGGGGTCAGTGCGCACCGACCCCTTTCGCTCTCCAGGCTACAGCGAAAGCCTGCATTCGCTCCATAGGACGCACACACATTTCCCTTTCATTTTTGGAGGGGAAAAAGTGCGTCCTACAGAGCGAAAAATACGGTAGTATACATAGTTTTTGTTTTTAATGCCCTTAGCGTGTGGTCAAAATGTATAGCAAAGCCTGTCAGTGCCTGGTGGTTCACATATAACACATCATGTTTGCATACAAGCCTACGTGCAAAAAAGGCAAATGCCCATAACCTCAACATCACAAGACTCAGATGAACAGATTGCACAGATGCGTTGGGCTCTATTTCGGTATGCTCCCATGTTACGTGCACAATTATCTGACAGAGAAGGGATGATCTCAGCCTCATTGTGAATATATATTCACCATCTACACAGGATTCTTTAACTCATTTTACTTTCACAACAGTGCCATAAGAAGCTGTCTTATACAGTCAGACAACTGCTTGATCTAGATCAGTACAGGTGAAACTCGGAAAATTAGAATATCGTGGAAAAGTTCATTTATTTCAGTAATTCAACTTAAAAAGTGAAACTAATATATGAGATAGATTCATGAAATGCAAAGTGAGATACGTCAAGCCTTTATTTGTTATAATTGTGATGAAAACCCCAAATTAACAATCTCAGAAAATTAGAATATTAAATGAAACCAGCAAAACAAGGATTGCAAATAGAGCAATATTGGACCTCTGAGAAGTAAAAGGATGCATATGTACTCAGTACTTGGTTTGGGCCCCTTTTGCATCAATTACTGCCTCAGTGTGGCGTGGCATGGATGCTATCAGCCTTTGGCACTGCTGAGGTGTTATGGAAGACCAGGATTCTCTTCTGCATTGCTCAGTCTCATGTCTCTCATCTTTCTCTTGGCAATGCCCCATAGATTCTCTATGGGGTTCAGGTCAGGCGAGTTTGCTGGCCAATCAAGCACAGTAATCCCATGGGCATTGAACCAGGTTTTGGTAGTTTTGGCAGTCTGGGAAGGTGCCAAACTCCTGCTGGAAAATGAAGTCAGCATCCCCATACAGCTCGTCTGCAGAAGGAAGCATGAAGTGCTCCAAAATCTCCTGGTGGACGGCTACGTTGACCCTGGACTTAATGAAGCACAGTGGACCAACACCAGCTGATGACATGGCTCCCCAAATCAACACAGACTGTGGAAACTTCACACTGGACTTCAAGCATCTGGCATTGTGTGACTCCCCATTCTTCCTCCAGACTCTGGGTCCTTGGTTTCCAAATGAGATGCAAAAGCTGCTCTCATCAGAAAAGAGATTTGGGTGGTTCTATAGGATTTCAGAGGAGCATTTCCCAACTTCTACGTGGAGATACTAGCAGGGATGAACCAGGGTCCTTTGGTTACTAGTGTTGTGGTCCACTCTCAGATTTGGCTGAGAGACCATGATGAGCCCTAAGGCTACCCAGAGAACCCATATTTGATTACTACTACTCCCCACCCCCAAAGAATGTGACAAAAGGCAATGGGGGGAATCATTAATTGTGCCAGCATTCATTCCTTTCTGTACAAAACAAAGACATCACAAAATAAAGAAAACTGAAAATAAGGTAATAAGGATCAACATGCAGTTTCAGTTTTACGGTGCTAGAATATTTCCTTTTATAAATTGAATTTATTTATTTATTTAATTAATTAATTTTTAATTTATTTATTTATTTATTTTATTTATTTATTTTTTCTATAACATTATTCTAATTAGGAAGTCTAGCATACCTCAGATGCCTAGTTCTTGAGTTTATAAATGTACTATATAGCCTGTTTATGCGGAACACATTATGACTCTATTTCACAGTCCTGCTGTAGATGGAACAATGGATATTATAATTTCAGTGCATGCGGCCTCTTCCGAAACATGTATACATTTTAGTGACTTAAAGCAAAAAGAAAATCAACTGCTACTAGTTTATCATTTGTTCATAATGTCTTAGAATTGTATATAGCTATACACAATACACAGTATTGCATCAGAAAGTACTCCCAAACGTGTATTTTCATTGATGCAGATAACATATTTCATTTTGCATGTTTAAAACAATTAGTTACCTGATAGCATTCTCCTTTCAGATTGTCCAAGACATCTCCACATGTTTTGCGCATATATTTTCGACACCCGTCAATCACCATTTGGTCAATGTATCTGATGCTAGTTAAGAATCCACCAACTCATTTTGTTGAAGTTATTAAAATAAGTTATTTAGTTTTGCTTCGGAATAGCAAGGTTTAGATTCCATAATCAATAGACAATTGTTTCAGGCAACTCTTAAATACATGTTATTGACAACTGTTTTAAACATTCCTTTATAAGTAGCTAATTATCTGACACATAGTCCTAATTTTAAAATATACTTAGCATGGCTCAGAAAGTTTAAATTTGCTGCATAATCATAAATGGCCAACATTTAAGTATCTTGGTCAAACGATCTACTAAAGTCATGATGCCTCTATCTGAATTAGGACAATCTGAGCCAGGTTTAGGGTGCCCGACACACAATGCAGAGCTTAAGATGGTTCTGAGAGGTGCTTGTATTAATTGCCTGATCTATTTTGATCTTTCAGAACAGAATACACAGGGAGAAATCATGACAAAACATTTTCAAAATGAACCATCACCCGCTTATTAAAAGGATATCTCTACCATGGTGACCATCTTTGGTTTCAATTTGACTATTTCATACAGTATTCCCCCATCACCACCTCCAAGAATGAGGACTTCTTTGTCCGTGTAGTCTTCCTTCCCGCTGCCCATTATAGCTTGTGTATATGCCAGGTCACTCTCTGCCAGATCTTGAAAAGCACAGGGATTAAGAGATATATGTGAGCATGTTATAAGAAAATTCTTTTGTTTGTGCTAAATAAGAACATAAAGTTAGACCCGCTTGCATTTACATTTCAGAAATCCACAATGACTTCATTATTTTAAAGTAAATCATTCAGACTAATTAAAGGGGGGGGGGGACTAGCAATGTTATTACAGATTTAGAAAAATAAAACCTGTGGTTTTACATTTCTATGTAAAGTTATTCACTAAAATACAAGAGGAATGTCAAATATCTATTAATGGCTGTGTCACTGTTATTCCCTGATGTATATGAACATAATTTGTTTATATACATCACTGGTGGGAAAACTGTGGGGTACATGCAACCTCCAGTCCTCTCCCCATGTGCCTTCATTGTGTGTGGCCTTCTCCTGACCCCCTGTAACTCATTCTCTCCTCAGTCCATCAAACAGCTGGTTGGTGGGTTCAGAGGAGCCTGATCACTTCCTGCTGGGGTGAAGAGGGGTTGGTTGTTCTTTAGCTCAGCAAGGAAAGGCCCTGAAAGCAAGGCTCATGGTGCTTTCAAAAGATATGTGTCTGTGTGTTCGAGCCCCACACTGGGCAAAAGATTCTTGCATTGCAGGTGGTTGGACTGGATGACCCTCGTGCTCTCCTTCCAATTCTACAATTCTTCATTAGTTGACTAAATCAGGAAGACAGTCTCCTTTCTCTCCAAACTCAAATACTGGGACACCCATTTCAAGCCCACTTGTGTGCCTGCCATCAGGAAGTACCTGATTCAATGGACCACATTCTCTTAGATTGCCCTTTACACAGCAGACCTCACCAACTGATGCTGAGCAAAATGTTGGACCTCCAGCCCACAACTCCGAGAAGCCAAATAAGGTTTCTCCTGGCAGATCAGGACAAAGATATTGCTGCTTTAGTAGCTTCCTTTTGAGCAACAATTTTACCCAAAAGGGTTCCCAACAAACTATCCTTTTAGGAAATAGACAGGGCATAGCAGAATATCCAAATGCACACGACTATAGTGTGACTTTATAACCCTTGATAGCTTCACTGTTATCTTTTTAATTATTCCAGTTACTTGAAATGTTTTATACCGTGATGCCAATATTTGATTGATTGATACTGGGACACTACTGTTTGGCATAATCCACCTATTTTCCTACTACAAACTGCATTAGAAATTCTGAAAGGGAAACAAAGCAGTATGAAATTCTTTCAAACCCACAAACATAAATGGTTAATACTAATTCAGTTCAAATACTTGGAAACAGTGAAATCAGATAATTCATGCCTTCGTTTGTGGTTAGGTTTGTCACTGGAGTTGACCAATGACACACCTAGAGACAGCAGCAGACTGCAAGGAAGCCGTCAGCACCAGCCAGTGTGATAATATTATGCTCCAAAATTTCAACATTCCCAGGAGAAGAGTCCATACCATAGTATGATTCATTCCATTAACATAATCTTTTAATATAGATAGTGTAATTAGTTTTGATAACAAGGGGAGCCTAAATACAATAATCAACAGAATCTTATCTGCTATTTTCCCCCAGTGGGTTGAATGATACAATGCTAGCAGGAATGGAAGAAACTAGCTTCATCAGCACTGTATAAAATTTCCAGCCAAATTTATTTCATGTTGCCCCCAAAGATTCCTTTTTACAATTACTGATGGGGTAATATAAAAAAAATAATAGATATGATCTCAGCTGAAAAACACTTTGACCACAGGTCAAAATATCAGAAAGAGAGAAATTCTGATAATAGAAATCCCAGAAGCTCTGTGGGAAACCGACACAATTTAGAGTCCGCAAAATTAAACGCTGCCATCCAGAAGTTCAAGAAAACCTTCTGCAATTACTGCCTGTCCAGGGCTGAGGGAGAAAAAAATAGGGTGGCTGGGTTTTAAGCACAACAAACCACAAAACATGGGTTGACTTTGGACTGACAGGTCACAAGTTGTGCAGGTCAACTCTATAGCAGTTGGCTCTGTATTATATAAAAACAGCAATACTCACTAACATCCCCACTGAGGATAAGAATATTTCCAAACTGTTTCGAGTGTAAGATTTTAATATTCTGGTAAGCTGACTCTTCATCATAAACAACTTCATCAATGTCATATTCCACCAATCGTCCATCTGCTGTGGGCCAATATTTATCAATAGCATCTCCTCTCACAATGGCTGGCAATCTGAGAACGAAAAGACAAAAGAAGAGAACGTTCACAATTTCAGGTTTGTGCAAGTTAGCAAAAGCTGTATTATAGTCAAGACATTTCTAAAACGTTACCTTCCTAGAGGTACTCAAACAGTGTTCCAAGCAAAGAATTTCCATTGTAAACTTTTTAATGTTAGTACTTTTGAGACAATTGTTATTCCCTGATTTGCAGCCCCAAAAAAGTATTCCATTACTGGAACGGAACAAGAGATAAGCAGCACACAAAAGGTTTTTGAAAATGTGGTTATTTTTAGCATTCACTGGTACAACATTCCAGGCAGACTCTCATGTTGACTTATCTATGAGTATTTTAAAAATGTCCATTCTGATACCACGACAGCAACAACTGAATTCCTAGGCTGGAATGTTTACATGGAAGCTGCTGTTATATAACTTGGACATAGCTGCCAAACAGGTTGCCAAACGACGGTGGATAACTGTGCTAGCTATTAATGCTTTTATATACTTTGTTAAATTAGCTTTCTAAAGGTAGAAATGACAGAGCATGTTAAAAGTTGTTTTGTTTGTGAACCACCCTTGGTATTTCTTCTTGAAATGCAAAGGGTATACAAATTAATTTAATTGATTAATTAATTAATTAAACTATGCCTTCACAACAGCAGAAAACATAAGGACAGGAAAATCTGTCATGCCTTTCAGTAATACCCAAGCCATGCCATCTAATGAAACAATTTAAGAGACACTAGAGGGCAGTACCAGATAGTATGCAAACTTCATGAGACCAAAGGTTTTTTTAACTATAAAAACCAATTTGCTTTATAGACTATTAAAACCAGATAAATATTTTGATATATAGAGAGCAAACCCACCAAAATATCTCAAGCTTTATTCTTAATGCCCCCTGTCCACTCCTATGCCACACATTATGTATTCATTTACTGGTGCAGTTATTTTACCCAAATAGCCATTGTCTGGTCAACTGGGATGCAAGAGACTGACAAAATGAGCTGACAAAAGGCAGATCGCGTGTAGTGTGTAAAGCTTGTTCCAGGGGTACACTGCAACTGCCCACAGAGCAGGAATACTACTCTTGCTTTTCCCAGCATTACCCTGCTCTCCCCACAGCCAACTAAGTGGCCTTCACTTACGTGGTACTCAGGCAAGGAACATCAACAGCACCTGGCTCAATGACAGCTTGGAATACTTTTACCTCAAAGTCTGGAGAGGAAGCAAAACAGTTGCCACCTCACAGAGAGCACACAAGGCTATGCTGATGCTTCCTACTTTTTCACATGGAAGTATAACCTGAGCAAGAAAAAGCTACAAAATGGTGGCATCCCACAAAAGCCAGAGAAGCAGGAGACTAAAATCACTGGTGTTCCAAGTAATAGTTTCGCTGTGCTCTAGTGCAAACGTGAACTGTACTGAATGTGAAAGTGCTGGTGACGTTGACAACCAGATGTTCAGATTACTATCAGAGGCAAAAGGCTGCCTCTCTCACCCCTGTAACCTACTACACAGTATTAGTTCTGTTTTTCTAACGTAGTCAGCCTCCATGCCTTATCAATGCTTATTACTCTGTTCCGGTATGTAACCAAGTTATTTCCTTGTCTAATCCAGCATTAGGTAACTTGTGCCTTCCGCATGTTGCTGGATTCCAACTCTTATTAGGCCCAGACAGAATGGCGAAAGGTCAGTAATAAAGGAAGTTGCTGTCCAACAACATATGGAGGGCGTGACCATGGTTGCTGATCTCCTCAGAACTTCAGGAAACCGGACAAACCCATTGACTTTAGTTCCCATCAGCTTGTTCTGCAAACAGCCAGATATTATAAATACAGTGGTACCTCAGGTTAATAACTTAATTCGTTCTGGAGGTCGGTTCTTAATCTGAAACTATTCTTAACCTAAGGTACCACTTTAGCTAATGGGGCCTCCTGCTGGCGCCGGAGCACGATTTCTGTTCTCACCCTGGGGCAAAGTTCTTAACCCGAGGTACTATTTCTGGGTTAGCGGAGTCTGTAACCTGAAGCGTCTGTAACCCGAGGTACCACTGTACCAGTCTTTGGCCTAGCTACAGATTCTCTCCAATCACTGGAAAAGAACGAAGGAATGCATATGGGTGGGTTGTTTCTATATCCCCCCACTAATCCGTAGGTATGGAAAAGAATGTCAAATAAGGTGCCTTAGGCCCCTTCAAGTTCAGCTCTCTGCTTTAGTTTTTCCCCAACCCCATGTATTTCTGTATGGAATAAAAACCACAATAACATGGCAGCCCCCCCCCCCCCCGCAAAGACGACAACTTAACACCACCCAATTATGCCCCCCGATTTCAGATTATTTCATTTCTATCCTACCTTTCTAGTGCCTATGCACTATTCAGGGCATCTAACTATACTTGACAATCACAGTATTATATAAAACAACTTATTCAGTAGGAAGTTGCCTTACAGGCAGATCATTGATTCATCTAGTTCAGTACTGTCTACTGACTGGCTGTGCCTCTCCATGGTTTCAAGTACTTAGCAATGCAAGAAGCTGCCAAAATAAAATAAAATGTCTCTACCAACTAGCAAAAGGCAGCCAGAGATGAACCATCCATTTTTCATAGGTTTACTTTGGTGCAGCCACACTATGTCATCATGGAACTCCACTGAATAATCTACAGCAAATGAAAACTTTACTACGTTAAGAAAATGTAAGGGTAAAATGAATGAACTTGAAGAAAATGTTTTGTAAGTCTCAATACTATGTGTTAAAATTCCATATTCATTTACCAGACATGTCAGTACATCAACAAAGACTTCGCTGGGCAATCTGACCAAACAATCTCAAAATTCCTCACCGTTTTACTCTTTTGATGTTTCTATGACACAGTTCTTTCATTCTTTCTTCTATCTTGTTTAGAAGCTGTGATAAAAAAAAAGTCTGGTTAAAAAACAATAGGATCCAACTAAAAGAACAAGATTCCTAAAAATATGATACACAGCCAACTTTTCTCTCTCACCTCCAAAGCCCATGGTAGCAAAGCCTTAGGATTTTGTCTATTTTCCCTTCTCATTTTTGTTAAAATTAATTTTGCTTTCAGTGAGTTTAGCACTGCATACAAGCCAGTGAGCTTAGTTTCTAAACAAACCAAATCCAAAACATGAGTTATATATAACCTCCTTTTTTATCATTTCATTAAGTTTGCTGTTAAGTAGTATTCAGGGTTTAGAGGTAAAAACAGAAAGATCTGCAACGCCTTATATACAAACAGAAACAGAGAGAGAGAATTAAAACCATTGTGAAAATAAAAATGGTATTGTCTTCCACTGAAATGTCATCAAGCTCAGGGCCAGGCGATCTGTTAAGGAATGCAGTTAATGGGTTAATTCTCCCCACAATGTACCTACAGGCATTTCTGCTTTACTGTTATGTCTGAAGCAAACTAGAGGCTTGCCCCGTACTTTCCCACTGAGTTTAATGGCTGCAAGAATTAAAACCTAGCATTTATGAAATTAAAAATAAGCTCTGTAAAAAAAAATGTGTCTACAATTCAAGCACTACCATATATATATGGTACTATACATACCTGCTCTACGTCTCCTCCACTCAAATCGTTGCAACTCTGTACATCGACCAACACCAAGCCATGAGGATAAATTCTCAGATTGGCAAAACTAGACAGTAAAAACAAGAAAAGTGTCAGATGAAAGCAGTCCCCCAGTCCCTACATTCTAAGCACCAACTTCTTCAACAAGAACTGCAGGAAGAAAACCTCCAGCACCTCAGCTGCCTACCTGCTGCCAACTCTCCCCTCATTTATATTCTAATCAACTGTCCTGTGAGCTTCTGTTGAAAGAAGACCATCTGAATATTTACATTGCTTCCTTCCAACTGTGAATACTTGGTAAGTCCTTGTGGTTAAGAGAAATTCTCCATTATAAACAAGCTTGATTGTTTTAAAATGATCTAAGATGACTAGAAATTTAGTATGTTTTGTTTTCATACAACAAGGAGGATTTCTAAAATATTATCAAACTCTGTTCCATGCAAGTTTGAAGAAATGGCTTTAATGCATTCTTCATTAAAGGGGCAATTGCGCATGTGGCAATGCAATCTTTAGGAGGTAGAACACTTAGCTCCATGAGTAAGAGGCGGTATCTAATACCACCAAGCATCTGCTGGGAAGCTAAGCATGCTGCCCAATATCCATGGAAAATTGAGAGCCAGTTGGAAAGTAGTCTTATTCTTTGTCTTTTCAAGAAACTCTAGGAACCTGTTTCAGCTGAAGAATAGGGGGGAAATGCTTTAAAAACATGAATGATGGAATGGGGGTGATGGAATCAGCTGGCTGGATGTGATCAGTGGAAAGATGTGGTCAATGTAGCCTGGGAATTTATTTATTTTTTAAAACCTGCTAAATAGCTGGCAGATGGGCAAGAGATGCTAGCTGAAGGAGAAGGTAATGAGCACAAAGGAGGTAAAGAGGAGACTGGAAAAGGGACAGTTTTATCTCTTGTGTCTCTTCCTACCTTGTCTTTTTCTCCATCCCTCCCCTTCTCTTTCCACCAGGAACAAGGCAAAGAAGGCCAAGGGAGAGGCACAGAGATATAAAAAGGACAAAGAAAATTATCTCATTTTCTAGACTGGTCATTTTCTGATTCACACAGAAAGTATTTTTAAATGTCCCCAAGGGCAGAAGGAAGATCTGCACATAGAAATCAATGAAGAAACCCAAGACTTTAATGCAGCTGTAACTTGAGCTGGAAAAGGCTACAGATGAAATAAAAATGTAAGAGGGAGAAGGAAGTTACAATGTGAAAGGGAGGGAGAAAATGGGAGGCAACAGGAAAAAAGGAACATCATAAGGCTGGGCAAGAGTGCTGAAGAAGAGCTGGGAAGAGTGCTGGAGAAGGGGACAACAAAAGAAGTTTCTAACTTCCCTGAGGAAATCAGAACTGGAGCTCACCAAGATGCCTTTTCACTTTTGTGAGGGCCCCTGGGTGCCAGCCCTCAACTACAGAGGCAGAGCTAACACCTTCAAATGGAGCCCACTCAGCCAGGAGTTCTGGTAACACATTGCCACAGTGTATGTGTGTTAACAGTTTTTAATTCTGGATTTTCAATTGTTGTAATATGCCCTGGGAACTGCTGGTGTAGGATAATAAATTTAAGCATCATGCTTGTTTTAGTATTTCTAGTATTCATTGTTTAACTTGTCAAACTTAAGTTTAATCACACTGCTTAGGAGCGCTTCTGATCCTAGCCTTGATTCTTGAGCCCAAGGTATCGCTGTGGCTAGCAGTGCCTTTGCCCAGCTGAAGCTAGCACATCATCTATACCCATATTTGCCTTAGTTACACCATGCTGTAATGGGCAGTATGAAAGCCTCATATGAAGACTGTCCAAAACAATTGCTTTGGAATGCAAAGGCATGTGACTCCTTTACTGAAACTGGCTTCCATTTTGTTTCCACGCCCAATTTAAAGAGCCAGTGATTTGAAGGACCACCAACTCCAGTATTAGCCCACCCGTCTCCTAATATCTTCTTCATCAGACGCGCTCCTGTGTATCTGATGTCTCCATGAGTCTGCTTAGCCCTGGGACCAGGGAGAGAGCCTTTTCAGTAGCTGCACCCAGGCTGTGGAATTGACTTGTGGTAGAAGCTCATCTTGCATTAATGGCCTTCTGTCAAATGTCTAAAGCCTTGCAGTTTAAGAAGGATTTTGGGATACAAAAGCTTTTAAAGGCCTTTACCAATTTGTATTTCACTTTGCCACAGTTAACTGTTTCATCATTGCTTAAGAATATCTACTTGTTTTAATGGCTGCCTTTTATCCTTTTGTGTTCTGCTGTTTTTAGCCATTTTCATTTAGTTTTTACCTTATTGCAGCTAGCTGTCTTGAGCTTCTTAAAGGAAAGGCAGGACATAAAAAAATTAAATAAACAAATAAAAATAACCTGTATTTGATTACACAAATTTCTGTTAACAGATTTCACCACTTACAAAAATTAAAACAACCACTAGCATACACACTAGCCAGTTCAATAATATGGTTTCTTTACTGCACAAACTCAAAAAACAGTTTCACTTGCCCAATTGTTTTTAAAATGTATGATAACATTCCAACAATTACTTGAAGTCAAACATCTCAAAGATTCATGTATTCCAGAAATACTTATTCTTTTCCCATTCATTGGCATTTTCAAATAAATTGGAATAAAAAAAAGGTTGTTTTTTTAAAAAAAATCATACCACCACATGCAGCGCTCTGAATGGCAAATGTAATTAACATTCAGCTTGGGAAAGAAAGTGAATGGCTGTTTTGCCTATATTTATGTTGACAACATGATTAATGAAAGCTTTACAATAGAGCCTTCTACAATTCTGCCTTTTGTTAGAGTGACCCATGAATTAAATGGACCTGGGAGAGATGACAAATATTACTTTTGCTGGCTTAACTTCATGCAAAGTGGCTTTAATCTAGATACAGAGGAATTGTTTTAGCAGAGACAACAAGGAAGCATGACTTAATCCCCAAGCAACTTCAATTCATTTAGCAGCTGCAGCTTTCCCAATGGGGATTAATACATGGTCTTTGTTAAAGGAAAACATTGTCGTCAGCAGCATTCACAGGAGTTTGAAATTGAAGAGAATGTATGTTCAAAACCTTTGTGGGTATACCATTATTCAGCAGCACTTCTCGACTCTACGGTGAACGTTAATGTACATTTAATGTGTGGTTTCCAATTCTGACTGACATCTACATTCTGTCTAGTCACAGTTCACAGTGTAATGTATTATTACTATTACCAGTAATTTTCTCAATCCAATTTACCACTTCTGCACTTATTTCCACTCACAAAACCACTTTCTATTATTCCCCTTTCATGTGCACATCATCCACACTCCTCAAGAAGAGACAACCAGTTGACCTTGAACTCAACAGCAACTGCTACAATGGCAAGAGGACCACTGATAAGTGTGACAGCATGAAAATTAGGAGAAACCTTGATCCATCCATTCCTTGCCCTGAAATCATTCAATGAAACCATTTCATGAGCAGAGAAAGGAGTAGAGTGAAGCCTGGTTTTCCTACAAACAAACCACAACTTTCCAGGCCCACAAAAGATAGGAATCTCTCTCTTTCCCCCTCGTAGGCACCAAGCATCCTTCTTTAGGGAGGGAATTCCATAATGTAAGTGTCACATTGGAAAAGGTATTTTCCCTACGTCGCCTCCCACCTTCTCTCTCATAGCTGGGTGTATTCAGAAAGGGGCTTCAGTAGAGGTTTCTAATATCCAGGCATGTTAAGCAGGTGGTACTTAAGGTTCCTGGGTTCTAAGCCATGTACAGCTTGCAAAGTAAAAAAAATCAGTACCCTGAATTGGTTTCAGAGCAGCTCTTCCAAAATTGATAGACTGCTCCAGCTAAATTTTGAACTTGGTGCAATTTCCAAGCAGTGTTCAAGGTGCACATACAACCTGTTATAGTAGTCTAAATGGAACTTCCCATGTCATGGAACACTGTATTTAAATTACTCCCAGTCCAGGAGAAATCACAGCTGACCTGACTGCTCCACTCCCACTGGTTGTTTAAAAGGAAAAACAATCCACACTAAATATTAATGGAACACCTAGCAGACTGGCTCCTCCAGTAAATACTAAGCTTCTGAGGATATCTTCTGAGGATACCATGCTGTTCCACAACCAGCAGATTGTCACTTGGTGAAAATGTAGAATAGTGGGTACTCAGTGGCAGCACCCAAACTCCATTGTGTAATTCATGATGCAGAGACAACAGTGAGCTTTAAAACACCTCTTAAAAATGCATATGTTTGTCCAAACTTTCCTAGACTCTGACTCTTAATTTTTAATTTTGTTTGGTACACTGTTCAGTTTTATTTGTGATATTTATTTGTGTTGAGTTTTCAGCTTGTTTTCAGGATTTTTTATTGAACCTTGTTGTCTGTGCTTTTATTGTTTTTATGCAAACCACTTAAGAGATTTTATTATATCAAGTGGTATATTTTAGATAAATAAGTAGATGAATGAATGAATGAATGTTATACTGTATTTAAAGCCTAGTTTGGCACTTAAACCATGGCAGCTGTTGTATAGTTACAGAAATCTTTGCAATGGGGGGTAGGAAGGAGGGGTTTTTTTTACATTTTACATTCCTGTTAGTTGTTAAATTCAATAGTTCACAGCACTTAAGTTTCACCTGGTTTCCACAAATGCACCAGTTGTTTCCAGCATTACCTTATTATTACAACAGGGATGCAGGTTCTCATTTTATCTTGCATTAAAGCCCACTCTCCAATGGAGTGCTGCGATCAGGCATATAAGTTTTTTTTAATGCCAGCACATCAGAAGGCAGTTAAGAACAGCATATATGACGTTACGCATAGTATTAGTTTTTAGAAGTTTGGATGTTGTTACCCAAGCACTTGTAGAAGCAGTAGGAAAGAAGTGGCTCACAAAGCTTAACTGTTACTGAGTGTAGTAACAGCAATTGCACGAGGGCTTGTGCAACATCTGCTGCAAGTTCAAGGTACCTTTCAGATTCAGCTATTGCCCTGTGCTAAATATGGGGCTCCTGCTAACAGAATGGCTGTTTCATGAACCAAATCTTACAACTGTATCTATCACCAAATACTTATATACCATCCAAATAAGAAAGGCTCTCTGAGCAGTTTACAAGCAAAAAAAATTAAACTGCAAGCTACTAAAAATAAGGCATCAAATAAAGGTAAAGGTAGAGGTACCCCTGACCATTAGGTCCAGTGGCGGACGACTCCAGGATTGTGGCGCTCATCTCGCTCTATAGGCCGAGGGAGCCAGCGTTTTGTCCACAGACAGCTTCCGGGTCATGTGGCCAGCATGACTAAGCCGCTTCTGGCGAAACCAGAGCAGCGCACGGTAACGCCATTTCCTTCCCGCCGGAGCGGTACCTATTTATCTACTTGCACTTGACGTGCTTTCGAACTGCTAGGGGGGCAGGAGCTGGGACCGAACTACAGGAGTTCACCCTGTCACGGGAATTCGAACCACCAACCTTCTGATCGGCAAGTTCTAGGCTCTGTGGTTTAGGCCACAACGCCACCCGCGTCCCAAGGCATCAAATACAGAGTCTAAAACAAAACCAGCAGCATAATAAAGAAAGAGGATAACCAGCAGAGGATAACACAACTGAGAAGTCTCAGAAAAGTCTGTAAATAGTACAGAATGCCTGACAATGAATTTTTACACGTGTGAGATTTCCATTTTGAATACTAAACAGTATACAACCACTCCCGTTTTAAATACAGGCCCTTCCACAGTAGCTGTTATGCAGGGCAGCTCTATTTTCTTAGAATTATAATGCTAAAATGGTACAAACCAACTCAGCCATTCACAGAACACCACGCTTCAGGGTGATGTCTCATATTGTTGCCAGGTCAGATAGCTGCAGCATTCAAGGGCAGAAAAATACCCATTGTTTTCAGTCAGCCAGACATGTGCAATGTTGTCTAAGAATGCGGTACTAGGCTTGTTTTGTAACAAACAATAAAGCCTTGTGGTTTTGTAGGGTTATGTATTCATTTTGTCACTGGGAAACACATTCCCATTACATTTTAGTTACTGTGGGCATTTGAAATTAACTCACTGAAACCCTTGCCAAAAAAAAAAAAAAGTGTTAAAGCTCTTAATTAAATGCCCTTTTTATTTCACTTCTTTGAAGGTGGATGACACATCTTGACAATACCATTTACCTGGTTGTTAAACAGTAATGCTAACACCCTCCACAAATTATGGGTCTATATTGCACTCACCTGCCATTTTTACTGACGTAGGTTGCTAAGTACCCATGATCTTCCCAGTTATGAATAGTTTCTGTCATTCCCTGCTCTTGGAAGATGGGCTGTAGACCTTTAAAAACAGCACTACAATCAGCTAGACAATGAAAGAAAAGACACCATGGGTCAATAAAGGCACTTCGATTTTTAACATGTATTCTTTCGATACTTGTAGAACTCTCATCATGAGCATAAAATTAGATTCCCAAGATGCTGGTACTGTATCTTCTGCCAGACATTTCCCCATCTGCTTTAGCTTTTTTGTCAGCATCTTCTCTCAGAAGGATAAAAACAAAGTATAAAGTGAATGTCTAAAATTATATTTCTTACTTAAGAGTAGCAAATTAACAAACTATGTGGCTGCATCTAGCTGTAAATGAAATACAAATTCATTCCAAAATTGCGTAAACTCTGATAAAGGAGCTTCCTGCTGGCTCCCGGTCTATATATAGCTACTAGATAGAAAACAAAAGGTCTTTCCTGTGTTTTTATTCATAAATATATTTATAAAATGCTTCTAATGTTGGGGTTGTGGGGAGAGACTTGCTGTCAAGGACAATTGTTTTAGTACATACAGTTGCACAAATATGAGAAACAGGCCTGTTCATTCATTTTAAAGAGAAAGAAAAATGAATACAAGGTTTTTAAAAATACAAATTTTAAATCTTCACTGCCTTTTTATATAATGATTCTTAGGTTCTTCCTTTGGTTTTTCCAAGCTGAATAACACATATCAATTATAATATACACATGTAAAATGTTTGCAGCCCACTGCATTACACAGGTTTGTACACCGGGGATGAATGTGGCAAATATTTATCTAGGAAAACAAAGCACGTTTCCAGAGTTCTATAACAAAAAGCAGCCCTAAGAGAGTGAGGACCGGATTCAACTAACCCAGAGCGATAGCGGAAGCCAATGCAAGGGCTCACACTAGCCCACAGCTCCCAATCCGCTCTGAAGTGTTGGAAGAACCCCCAGAACACATCAAGGGGGGGGATTCCATCTGGCAAACACAAATGCTTGGACTGACAGAATGATCATAAGAGCACAACATGAATTTCTTCCCCATATTCTCTGTACTGAAAGCAAGTTTGTTGAAAACAACTCTATTTCTAGTATAACATTTTTGCACTTCTGCAGCTATGCTCCTTACATCCCACGACTTCAGTTTGCGTAGTGGGGGAACAGCATACCTGTTTTTTATTTCTGCATCACAGGTAACCATGGTTAGAACGATATTTTTTTCTTTCTATATAAAATAGGTCCTATATGGCAAGAATGTTGCAAGGACCATTTGTCTATAGGCTTCATCATTTTGTTGACTAATCCATACATGGTAATACAGTCGCACTTTGGTTATTGAACAGAATCCGTTCCGGAAGTCCATTCGACTTCCGAAAACATTAGAAAACCAAGGCACAGCTTCCGATTGGCTGCAAGAGCTTCCTGCACTCAATCGGAAGCTGCAGAAGTCGTGTCGGACGTTTGGGTTCCAAAGAACATTCGCAAACCAGAACACTCACTGCCGGGTTTGTGGCATTCAGGAGCTAAAACATTCAAGTCACAAGGCGTTCAAGAACCAAGGTACGACTGTAATGATAATACAGAACAATCCAAATTTTCAGCAGGAGCACAGAATGATAGGAAATAAGTCAGCACAATGTAAGAAAGAATAAAAGAACATAGAAGAAACCTTTTTCTTATTATACTTGTGCATGAATTGTAACCTGGGGAGCTAATGAATAAAAAGTACAATGTTATAGGTAAATATTAACTCTTGCTCAGATGAATATCAGACCATTACATTTGCAAAGCCAAATGAGTTTTTATGTTTTCAACGATCTGAATCACAAATTGATCTGCATGAAAGGCTGGCTTTTGTTAAACGTTCAGGATGCTCAGCCAGGCATCCTTGTTTGTCCAAGTGGGATTCAAACAACAAGAAACTGACAGATGGTCATTTTGACATGTTTCAGGTTTCATTTTTCACCTTTTTTGATAGAAGCTAAACTTCTAGCGGAGTTGGGTGTGCCTGGCAATAATCCTAATCCTTTAGAAATTGCATTTTGCTGCTCATTAATTTTGAAAGGAGAGATGAGGAACCTCAGGCATAGGAGCTGAATACATAGGCCTCTCTGTCTGGCCCTCAGGATACTTCCAGGTCACACTTCTTTCCCAGCACCAGTCTGTACCCCCCTCAGGGGCTGTTGCCTATTTGGAATATACCATTGATATGTCTTCTTGCATACTTTAATGTACAGGTGTGTGCATTTGTGTAGAAACGTCAGGCCTTTGTGTGGCTAGAATATAGCCTATGGTCGAAACAGAAGAGTCACATTAATTGTTTTGCCCGTTTTTGCCTCTGGCATCATCCAACACTGGCAGGCAATTGCCAAGAAAGGAAAGCAACCTTTCAGCTGAAAAAGGACTAAAGACGTAATTATAAGACAGCTTGGTACAAGTTATGCCATATACAGTGGTACCTCAGGTTAAGTACTTAATTCGTTCCGGAGGTCCGTACTTAACCTGAAACTGTTCTTAACCTGAAGCACCACTTTAGCTAATGGGGCCTCCTGCTGCTGCCACGCCGCCGGAGCCCAATTTCTGTTCTCATCCTGAAGCAAAGTTCTTAACCTGAAGCACTATTTCTGGGTTAGCGGAGTCTGTAACCTGAAGCGTATGTAACCCAAGGTACCACTGTATAGAAAACCAGCCCAAAATGGTTCCTTCCACCAAGTATTGACTTTCATCAGCCTGTATGTGATGAGATGACTTCCTGGAGAAGTTTCAGGAATAAAAATACTCCCCTGTTTTTTCACTTTAACCTCAGAAGTCAAATTTCAAGAGCTCATATCCCATATAGCTTTTTTAATAGAGGCAACTCCACATGCCCCCGCGCATATGCGCAGTGCAGGTATCCTGAAAGTGGATCCCAGAAATGGGGAGCACCCTGGAGAGGAGTCCTGACATTTCTTAGTTTAAAATAAATGGTATCAGTCAGCCAGCCTAAATTTCGCAAGGCTTTGCTGATGCACCTCTTTCCTTAGAGCACAAGATAAACTGCTGAGATTAGACAGTAAGGGGCTGCCACAGACAAGAAGGGGCTTGTACTTGGTGAAGCAGAAAAACTTCCAGGGGGAGAAATGCTTACTGAACAGCTTAATTGATTAGGGTTGTTGTGAGAATGAACACTGGGGCACCATAAGTTCTATGACAGAACAGCAGGAGAAAAATGGGGAGGAGAAAAGAGCCAGCGTGGTTATATTGTGGCTAGAGTGTCAGACTTAGCATGGGAAGACAAGATTGAATTTCCCACTGAGTCATAAAAAGCAGGTAAGCTTTGTTTGGCCACCTTCTCTGTCAGCCTAATCTATCTCACTAGTTTTGAAAGGATAAAAGGGTGGGTGGAACACACACACACACACACACACACACACACACACAACATAACATGTATGCTTCCCCAAGCTCAGTGGCGTAAGGGCAAGAGAAAAATGGGAGAAAAAATAACTTTCTGATTTACTGTTACAATGGTATTTTGTTCTGAGAAATGAGTATCTCCTTCCTGCATTCAATAAGTTACCCGTTTCGCCTTGTTCTGCCATTTTCATCAACAGTGCAGAGCTGATAAGCAAGGAACAGACAGTCTCTCTCACTGTCTCTCATACATGCAAACAAACAATATCCGCTGGAGGAAGGCCTTAATTGAAATAAATATTAGGAATTTTGTAAGCTTTGCTCTAATATAGGCCCAAACTGAGGTTTTAAAAGATTTACTTTGCACCTGCTGTTGTTGTTCTAAAACCTTGACACTACCACAGCGCCGCCACCCATGTCTCTACCAGTAATTCAAAACAAAACCTATTAACCTGGGAAAGCATTCTACGAGTGTAACCCTCTGGGCAAAATCTAGAGGTGCACAGGTAATTGCTAGGCAATATATTTGCCTCTGTGATATTCTGCTAGAGGAAAAGGCTTGGTGTTCTATGGCTTAGCTACTGGTCTTCCCACTCTAATTCTGTGTGTGTGTGTTTAAAATATCTTAGTGGCACTTAAAAGCTTTCGAACTGTGGTAAGGCAACAGCAAGGACATAGCAGAATGGGAGGGATAGGCAGGGAAGATGGGTGTGTGTTGCGTAACTAAGGATCATTCCCAAACTTGGGCAACAAGATCAGCATCCTAGCAGGCTCAGCCAACAAAAACTGGCTTCTTCTGCCTGTATCAAGAGGAATGTTTCAGTGGCAATTAAAATAAAACCACTATCTCAGAAAATATCACCACAAACATAATCGCTCCCTTTATGCCAAAACACAAGAAAGCATAGTAACCCTGTCATATTTTGTTTCTTTAATTGTAGAAATATTACCCCTATGGCACAAGAGCAAGGATAAATCACTCTTCAAAGTATTTTGACTCTCACGGTGCAAACAAATTTCCTCAAGACATTAAGTGGTATGTTTTCTGGTTCTTGTACTGCACAAGCTCATTTTTGCCTTTAATTAAATCAGTAACGTTTTTGAAAGCTTGCCATTTGCTACAAACCATTCAGTTTCTCACTGCTGGGCTTAACAACTTCAGAAGCCATCAATGAACCAATCAGAAATGCTTCAAATAAGTTTTAAGAGATAAGGCCCATTGAGCTTCTTTGTGGGCTAATTTCTAAGCTGACATCAAGCAAGCCCACAACTTATGCACATTTAACTTGTGTGCATTCAGCTTTATGTGTGTTTCCCCTCCAAAATTGGCCTGTTATATTTCAGCACTACTGAATATTTAATGTAGATATTTCAGTTTTTCATCTCATGTAACTAAATGCAGTGAGGCATTTCACCCAAAGTCTGAGCAACATCAAAATAGAACTATCTAATCAAGAGTAAACATACTTCTGAGGTAAACTTTTATCAGTGCCCTTTCGTATGAATACAATCCCAAATGCACCAATTATGTACCCTCCCCAGTGGTTTGTTTGAGATCAGTTCCACAGAGACAATGCTTCTTTATCCCAGAACCTGACATCTATAGCACCTGGGAAGGAGTTGTTCAGTCTGCAATCTCCATCTTGGAACCAAACTAACAATATGACTTCATGGCTACATCCTCCCTACCCCCACCCCCTGCTTTGTGTAACATCTTATCTGATTTACAGTTCTTAAATATTAGACAACTTGCCACATTTTTGTAGCTCCTAATAAAGGTAGTGCCCAACTCTTGATATGGGATTATTTTTTCTTATTGACAAACATGGCTACCTTTGCTTTTCAAAATACTTTTCTGGGGCTCTAACAAATTCCTTCAGGATTTCATATTGGTCGTAGGCTGCATACTGAAAGTGCAAGTCCAAAGTTATTAAGAAATATCATTTATAAGTATTCGTTTTATTTTAGTTTTATAACTATAGCTCATCTCGTCTTTGCAATCTCCAAGGAACCACTAATGCGCTGTTTATCAGAATGCTGCTTGCCACAGAATTTCACTGCATGGCTCTTCAGTGTGTCTGTTCATCAATCTGATGATAAAGCTAATAAAATTATAAAAATCAAAAGTTAGCCTGTGTCTGTTTGTTTTTAAATGTGGACATACCAAAAACAAGCATAAACAGCATTCATTCTGAACAGATCATTCCCTATAAGCATAGTAGTCATATTGTGGTAGAAAGATATTATGTGGATCCCTCCTAATGGTGGTTGGCAACTTATTCAAAATACTTCTCATCACTGTTCCCTTTACTGCATCAATTCCAAATCACAAGACTGGGAGAAAAGGAATGTTTATGCCTAGCAACTAAAGATATGTAAAGAAGGTGGCAGGCAAGCCTCCCTGGGGACAGCATTCCACAAGCATGGAGCCACCACAGAAAAGGCCCATTCTTGTGTTGCCAATTTCCAGGCCCTTTATGGAGGAGGCAAACAAAGCAGGAATAACCAGCTGCACACATTTAAGATGGGGGACATCTGGACTGCGAGTAGTTCATGCGAAAAGAATCTAGATACCTTAGGAGACCACAACTATCTTCTGTCACATGGAGGATGGCGCAAGCTTGTTTTTTCATGCTCTGGAGGAACAGGTGAGTGACTAAACAAAACACAAAGACTGCTTATTCAGCAGATATTCAGGGCAATACCTGCATACCACTGGTCTTCAACTAGTGGGCCGTGGCCTAATCCAAGGTAGGTTGCAACAGCAACACTACCACTATGCAAAGATATGGTGAAACGTTAAGAAATGGGTCTTCAAATGTATGTTTGGGTTAAAAGTAAGTCTGAAAAAGTTGAAGATACACAGAAAAGCTGACTAATTCCTCAGCGCTGTTTGTTCTGATGAACCGATATGAGTAAGGCTGGAGTCCAGTTTGTCTTGCTTGCTATCTTTCAGAGTTAGCTATGCAACACCTCTGCAAATGGGATTACACAAATTTACGCAAGAATTTGGTAGACTAACAAGCACCACAGGCAAACAAGAGGAATTAACTTCTACAATAGTTTCAGAATGCAGATTGAAGCACGCACACAAACTGATCTGAGTTTCAGATTATGATAGTGAGATACTTCTAACACCCGAGAACTTGCTCAGCCCTTCTTCCTTCCTCATCTCTGCCTTGCAACCATTCTCCCTACTTAATATTAGGATGATGCTTTCTTTTAAAATAGAACCAAACTGCAGAGAGAGGGAGAACAGAGAATGTATCTCAAGCACAAACAACTTGTGATGATACAGAATACTGAAATATAGTTCTTCTACAAACGGAGGAAACATGGCCCTCTGTCACAGAGAAGCTGCAATTGTGTCTATATACCCAGAGTTGCACAACCTTTAAACCTTCATAGTACTGTTGATTTTGCTGGGAGCTGAGCTGCTACCCAGTTTTGGAATCTGTTTCTTTATAATGTTAATAGCAAGCTGGTCAAGATCAACAGCCATGTGCCACATCCACATAATACATTAAAAGCACATGGCTTCCTCCAAATAATCTTGGGAACTGTAGTTTGTTAAGGGTGCTAGGTATTGTAGCTCAGTGAAGGGTAAGCTATCATTCCCATGATCTTTTGAGAAAAGCCATGTGTTTAAAATGTATGTTGTGACCATTTGAGTACCCCAATAAAGCTGCCAGTTGTTTTGTTGTTCTTTGTTCTAAGCAAGTATTTTTTTCCATTACACACATATGTGTATATGATAACAGAACTAGATTATCATTAAAAGACCACTGATTTAGTTGGATCAGGGAAGTAGCAAGCGTCTTCTCAGGTTCAAATTCCCAATCAGTCATGAAACTCAGGGTGTGACCATGGGCCAATAGCTCTTTCAGAGCCGAATTTACAATTTACATCACTGGTTAGTTTTGAGAATAAGGAATGGGGGATCAGACCAGGGTGGGGCATGGACAATGCCTTGAGCTCCTTAAAGAAAATGAGAGAGAGAGAAATGTAGCAAATATGAATAAAAATCCCCATACTTTCCTTGAATTTTGCTGCAGTCAACAAGCAATATTGTCAGGTATTTATTTATTTAACCTTTCTCCCACTGCAGGGCCCAAGTTGGCTCACAACATGAACTAAAACAGATACAGCTGAAATGCAAAAAAAAACCCCTAAAAAACAGCTAAATACATAAATTATATATTTTTTAAAGAAAACAATATGGTAACCAAGTTACTATATTAAAAACAGCACTGAGTCAAAACAACTTACAACCACAAAAGCAAAAGAAAATACACAGCACAGATCATTAAAAGTTCTTGCCACACCATACTGTTAGTGGCCAAAGGCCTGTCTAAAAAACATATTTGCCTATGAAGGGAAGGGAAGCATAGAGGGAGCTAGCCTTGCCTCTTGTGGAAAGGAGTTCAACAATCTGAGAGCAGCCACTGACAAGGTAAAGCATAACAGCAGTGCTCCTAGGTGTCACATAGGAATTAGCAAAAATGGTGCTGTAACTGGAAGGCTTAGGTAACTCACTTGCACCTAGAGCTAAGCTAGTTATATCAGGCACACCAGATATAAATTTGTATTATAAGGCGTACTGCCTGAACTGCATCAGTACAAAACTCTACCACTGGGATTCAAAGATCTGCTTAGCTTCAAGAGGTGTTGTGCTGATCCTGCAAATTTTTTGATCTTTAGCCCCTAAAATGGTAGACCCCAGTGCCATATAACAAACCACCTCTGGAATTTCCAATTAAAAAAAACAACGGTGTTTGCCAGCAGAAATGAGAGCTGTAGTTCAGAGGGATGGAGTTCTAAAGTCTCCTTGGGCTCACACAGAACTGGTTTCCCAGTTCTTTGAATCCCAGCCTATGCATATCACAACTATGAACACCTTTGGTTCAAAAATGAGATTCCGCAGCAACTGAAGCAAGCCCATGATTGCCCAATTACAAAATGAAGCAGCTTCATTTTCCTGTAGCGCAAATAATCCATGGGATTATTTATACCTCTACATGTAAAATAAAAAAATTCCTTCCAGTATCACCTTAGAGACCAACTAAGTTTGTTATTGGTATGAGGTTTTGTGTGTATGCACACTTCTTCAGATCTATATACCTAGATAAGTGATGGTAAATTGCAGATTAAGGTCCCACCCTCCAAAGCAAGCCCCATAGGCACACCTTCTGCTTCCAAGTAAACGATGAATGGATATAGCAGGAGAAGCTTCACTACTCAAGAGCCAGAACTGACATGATTCCTTATTTATGCAAGTGTGATTCTTTACACTACAAATGTACAGTGCATCATTTGCATTAACAGCTGCCATTCACTCACATATAAATAAATAAGCTACTGCACTTGAACAACTGAGACAAAACATGCCCATTACCATAAAAGTTGTTTTGTACACTTTCCTCCATACATGCACTCTTCATAACGTGTTGATAGCAAATAAAGGGTTGACCATCCTCCCAAATGCCATTAAAATTGGCATGCTCAAAAGACTGAATGCCACTTTTGGAGCTGCTAGAGGGTTTTCAAAATCATTATAGCTCAACTGTACCGAACATCTGAAACACAGGTTGTAAACTAATTTACTGTAATAACTATGTGGGCAGTAAACTCTTAATTGCCAAATAAAGATTTGAGAATAATGGTCATAAGCTCCACAGCTAGTTCCTTTTAACCCTTAATAAGGGTTGGAGGAATGCAAAACAAAACGCTCCTGATTTCTTTTCTTTGCAACTTAACAACAGAGGAGTCCCAATACAAGACATTTCCTGATCTTTCATTTCCTGCTAGGTTTTTCCCTCCCTTTTTGAAAAAGTTATTAGCAGAGGCCCTTTCCCAATATCAATCCATTGAATTCCACTTTTTCTCCCTGGGCCCAGATCCATATCAATAGATCACTTCCTTTCACAATCATCAGGATTACTGGAGAAAATAAGCTTCGTCACTGTCAGCACAGCTGCAAAAGCAAAAAAAAAAAGAAGTCACCGCCTAAGGGACAGATTAAGGTCACGCATGCGACTATAAGGCGTGCACGATCATCCCTTCCTCGAAAATTTACAGGCGCATACTTTTTAAAAGCCAGTTACGAAGTCAATTTTGTAAACACGGGCAAGCAATTTAATAATTTTTATGTATGCAAAGAGAGCGTGCCCCCCCCCGGGGGGGCGACGGTGCGGAGACAGAGAATCGAAAGAGGCCCTTGCTGGTCTATTTTCGGATGCAGTGTCGATCGGAGCCTGTGCCCAGGGAAATGAATGGAGAGAAATTGCATGCGGTGGAGGGGGGGGGGAGAGAGAAATAAGGCACATGCGGCGGGGGAGGGGGGCGAAGAAATCTGTATGGCTGGAGAAACAGAAGAGCGGGGCTGAGCTTCAGGGAATCTGCATATATGAAGGGGAGGAGCTGCAAAGACGAAGGTTAGAAAATAAAACGGGAGGGGAAAATCCCAACATGGGGAGGCCGAAGGCTGCGGCTGAAGGCGCAAAAGTTGGCGGCAAAAGGGCTCCCGGTTGAGCCCGGGCGAAACGCGGGCATGTGCGGCACAGCTTCGGGGGTCAGCGGGAGGGGAAGGCGCCCGGCGCGGCTTAGTCAGCAAAGACAGTGGCCTGCGCCCAGCAGCCGCGGCTGCTCCTGACGGTGCAAAGAGGAGCAGCAGCGGCGCAAGGCAGCTCGGGCCTGCAGCAGCGAGCCATGGCTGTGCAGGAGAGGAGGAGGCACCGCAACGGCGCCCGCCCGCCCAGCCAGCCACTCTGCCTTCCTTCGCTTCAGGAGCCTCTTCCTCCTCCTCCCCCCCCCGAAAAATAAAAGGGTGGAAGCGCGGGGTCGGTCTCGCCGGCCGGGGTTAGGGTGGGCAGGGGAAACCCCGAGCGAGGCGCCTCACCTGTGGCGCTGAGCATGAAGTCGAGGGTGCTGTGTCGCGCGGCTGCCATAGTGAGGTAGAGCCCTGTGCCATGCCTGGTGGAGCGGCCGTGGCTGCTGCGCTGCGAGTGCCACCGAGTGCGTGTGTGTGTGTGTTACGCACGCGGGGTTGAGGCCGGGGTTGCCGCCGAGCGGGGAGAGCCCGAAGGGGAGGGGCAGCCTGGCTGGGAGCGAATGAGTCGGCGATGGCGGGGTGGGGTGGGAGAGGGAGGCAAAAGCAGAGAATTGGCTGCGACTCCTCAGAGCCAGCAGGGCGGCGGGGACGGAGGGGTGGCCGCCCTCGCTGCTTGCTCGCCTGCCCGGCCGCCTCCCTTGGGGAGCGCGGAACCGCAGGCGCTTTGCTCAGGAGTTGTTGCTATTGTGTGAGCAAGGCGGGCTTTGCTAAGGCGGTAGCCGCTGAAACGGCCTCGCGGTTTACAGTCGCCAAGCCCGCCCAAAAGCTGCTTGTCAGGTTGGGGGGGGGTGTTAGGAGAAAAACAAGCTGGGGGGGGGGTTAGGAAACTGCCCAAGCTTGGGTTATTGTAACTTATTTTAAAAGCTCCCAAGAGGAAAAGGGTGCAAGCTTTTGAATCGCACAGGACTCCTTGCCAAGCCCGTTTTTGAGAGGGCTGGGGAAGTTGCTTGACCTGCTGGAACGTTCGTTTTTCTATAGTTCATTAGGATTTTCACATTAGTACTATAACAGCGTGTCAGCCCCTTATTCCCAGCCCCATAGCCCCTCTCACCCCTCAGCTCCCTTATCTCTGCCCCCATGCCTGTTTTCATTTCTGATGTTCAGTCATTACAATACTATATAGAAATTCACATGTTCAAATAGGGATCTAGGTTGCTGTGTGTTTGGGTGGGTGGGTGTTTGTTTGATAGGACACGTTGAATTGTAGAAGTTTCAGTGGTTGCCTCTTGTCTCCTGCTTTTGGAAATTACTCAGCAACCAGTTCCAAAAATGAGCTTCAAGTAGCTTGAAAGCTGGTGTTTTAACAAAGTTTGTTGAGCAGAATTTTCTTAGGGGGACACAACAAATGTAGGAGAGAAGCTCTACGCGATAGTAAGCCACCCAACCACAGCAGTTAATTCCAACAGAAAATACACTTCCAGGCCTACTGGTCATAAGCCTGTAACACTGAAAGGAAAATCTGCCATTTTTTCCTTCTGTGAAGTTGAAAACAAAGCCTGACAGCATGTGACTTACCCAACATACTGGCCAGGTATGGCAGGCCCATCAGGACTAGCGAATGCCCAAACTAATCCTGTCCTAACCCTGTTTATCTGGAAGTAAACCCTACTGAATTTAATAGGACTTGCTTCTGAATAGACTTGGTTAGGATTGTGCTGAACCACTCTCACAACTGGGTTAGTTTAAAAAATGAAACTGCTACTGCAAAACTAGCATAATGAGCAAATCAAAGAGCTAATGCTAACGCAGTATTTCCCAGAAATGAGGTGATTCAGCATCCAAACTAAGACAACAAAACAGATCCTATTTTAAATTGTCTATTCCTGCATCTCCAGTGATTTTCTTTTGAACAGCCATTCCTAAAAGCCTCTATCCCTTTGGTGTGGAATGTTTATGTGTCTCATCCCTGAAAGCCACATTTATTCATGCCCACACAGTGCTAGTTTTCCTTCCAAGCCTACTCCCTCAAAACAGGCCTCCGCTATTATCAATCTTTTTTTGTCCCTCTTAGCTTTTAGAAGGCTGCTCCTCCCTCCTGAAAAAAATCCCGAATCTAATCACTGAGGAATACTTCCAACATTATTTTAGAAAGCTATGACAGTACTCTTGGGAGCTGCATTCTTGTCTAAGAATTGAAATAAAAAGTTTGGTGCAGAAAACAGGAAAGGGTGAGGACAGAGACTTAACACTTTCCCCACCTGCCACTTTTGCAGCTTCCACAGAGAGAACTTTTAAAAAAATTAGTCTTACAAACATGTATCTTGAATTCCACAGTTTGTGGGAAAAGTAACTGGGTGGGGGAAAAGGTTAAGCATCCCCATCCCTACCACATTACCTCTACATGGCAAAGCAAAAAAAAAAAAAAAAAAAAAGCAGCGTCCCATAGCTTTAGTTTATTGATTTGCACATAACATTGAGTTAGAGGCACACAAGAACATGCAGCCAGAACTTACTGAATGCACACAGAAAGCCTCTGTGCACATATGGGTCTCTGTATTCACTATAGTGTCTATGCCTGTGAGTGGACAGAGCTGCCCCTGTCATTTAAGTGAAGGGAGAAGCCTGCACATGTTTACGCAACAGTTGCTGTGCAATGGACAACCTACCAAGCTCTTGTTTATTGTAGCTTTGGATTAAGTCCAGTGCTCAAAGTGGGATGGAGGGGCGGGGAATGAGAAGAGTGTCAGCTGTGAGTTTTTTTAAAAAAAAATTACAGTGCATTCTTTAGGAATAAATCCCACTGAGTATTTTCTGCCAAGTAAGTGTGCATAGGACTGCCTTCTCAACCTGCAATCCTATACCCATATAGGGTATGTATGGAGCTTATTTGTGAGTCATGCACAGCATTTCATTGTAACGCTGCAGTCCTACCCACTTGGGAGTGAACTCAAATGAAAACAGTTAGACTCTATTGTGGGTAAACATGTATAGGTTGGCACTGTTGGTGGCTTTTTGCAAAAAAGAGTGATCTTCCTCAGTGAAACCAAGTGGGATGGGTTTAAGTCTACCTGAAAAGAAGTGGGACAGCATCCTATCCCACTTTACTCCTACTTTGCACACTGATTTATATCGGAACTATGATACATATATGCAATACATATGTGTGGCACTGGGCCAGTTCACAAAGAAGGTTTAGTACATGTACCCTGTATATACACCACCACTTAACAATATGTTCTGGTTAGATTACTGCAACACGTTATATGTAGAGCTGCCTTTGAAGATGGTTTGGAAACTTCAGCTGATGCAGAATTCAGTGGTCTGGTTGCTCACCAGGGAAAGACAGTTTGAGCGTATTACGCCAATCCTGAGCCAATTGTACTGGCTACCAGTTAGCTTCCAGACTAAGCTCAAAGTGCTGGTTTTATACCTATAAAGCCTTAAATGGCTCAGGACCGCATATTGCCATATAAACCAACCTGAATTCTACAGTTATAATCTGAAGCCCTTCTTGGTGTGTCTCCTCCACAAGAGGTCCTGAGGGTGGCAAAATGAGAATGGGCCTTTTGGTTCCCCATTTCTTGAATGCTCTCTGCAGGGAGGGTTGTCAGGCACCATTATACACCTTTAGGTGCCAGGCCTTCTATGGCCTTCTAAATATTTGTTTGGGAGGTTATTGTTTTAACTCTTTATTTTGTGCTTTTATCCTGTGAACTGCCAAGTGCTTTTTATCCTGCGAGTTACAAAGCTGAAGGGCAGTATATAAATATTATTATTAATATTAATATTTTGCCCTTTGTGCAGAGACCCTAAATAGTTCATCTGGGCATACTACCATATGTACATAGTATAACATATTGCTACATATGCAATCACTATACACACCATATCCTGTGTGGAAGGTACATGTATTCAGAGAAGCTGGCTTTGTTTCACTGAAGTCAAAGGCGTTGCAGTGGAAATAAATAAGCAGACCTCTATTAACTTTAATAGTGTCGGAGCAGGCCCTGCATCAACGTGGTTTTGCAGGCTTAGGGATATTAAAACAGCACTAGTAAATATTTCTACAACTAGCAAGTTTCTAAAACAAGACATCTCTTCTGCAAGATGTGCCATGAGGCTTTGTGCATGTTTAAGACTCCCTATATAACATACTTTTAGACGCTGCCATTAGTGAGTAATACATATTGGCACCTACAACTCATGCAATATTCATTATTGCAGGGATGGCGTCAGCACTTGGCATCCTTGGGCAGCTGCCAGGGCCCACAACTGATGCTTTCCATGCCACACACACACCCATAACATTGTTTCTGGTCCAGCACTCTGAGGTAGGGCTAGAACTAGGAACCTTTTAACTTTTGATCATTGTAGGAAATTAAAAGGATATCTAGATCCAGCTGCCTGGTGCCATTTTGACCAGCTAGATAAGCTTTCCAGGGGCCGCTGACAGAGACACCCGAGATGACCCTTTGCCTGGGCAACCACCAAACTTGGAGCTGACTCTCCCTCCCCACAATGAATCATAATTCCCAATTTTTAGTATATGTGCTGCCAAAGTGAGCATTTCCATATTTCCAGGTTTCATTTTTTAAAAAAAGTAAGTTCCTAGCATTTGTAGAACCTGAGATACAAGGGGAAACATGTAGGCACTTTTCTCATTTTTTTGTGAGAAGCAAAACTCCAAACCTTGTTTTTCATTACCCTGCACCCCTGGATAAATTATTGTGAGCACCCATATTCATATATTGTTGCACATATAGTATAATATGCTCTACCACTGAGCTGCAGACCTTCTGATCCACAATTCCTTAGACCAGAGGTGTGAAACCTAGGGGTCAGATAGGAGAAACCTGCTTCCTGGAAATTGGCACCTTTATCCTACAACTGCCATTCTGGGGTTCAAGGCATGCACATGTACATTGCACATGTGGGTCTTGTAGGTGCTACACTTGATATCCTATCAGCGAGAAACCTGTTCAGAAATGCCTAAGGCTGGGTCTGCATGAACCTTTCACCCTGAAAACTGACAGAAAACTGCATTGTTCAAGTAGAGTCACATTGAAAGTTGCTTTGTTCATTAGCAATATGCCAGAAGCTTGACAAGGTTTTACCCACTGTTCATGCGAACCCAACTGACTCTAAGAGTCTTGGCTTTTAATTAACAGAGTTTTGGAATGATCAAAGTGCATCAGTTTGTTGCAGACCTTGTTAAGTAGTTATAAGCACAACTGAAAGTCTAAAACTCTAGTTCAGTTGAGCGCGGAATATTTATTTCTGCCTGATATATTACTGTACTTTGGAAGCACGTTAGACTAGCATATTTTCTTTAAAAAATGGCTCCAGGGCTGTTATTTTAAAAGGCAGATATAATTGTGCTGTGACCCAGAAGAAGGCTTCAGGCCCTGCTCACAGCAAACATGTCTCTTCCATCCACCATTTCTGCTGATTTGTTACAGCTCTGACTGCATGTTGTTACATGAAGTGCCATTGGCTTAAGCAGGCTGGGAAGCTTCTTCATTAAGGTTTGGTCCCATTAAAACAATAAAAATGTAGCATTTACTTCTGCTATGATGAGAGATAAAAGAATCAAAATTAAATTAGGTGGTTTGGGTCTTTTGAAACGTAATTTGTAGTATTCCCCATCTAAAATGTTTGGGATGCGTATATATATATATATATATAGCTTTTCCTGAAGAGCCCAACCCTCATAACCTTCCCTGCCTTTGCTATCAAATGCCAGCTGGAAAGAAGCCTGACACCACTTGAAGATGCCTGGACTTGGACCTTATTACAGTGCAGCTGCTTTAATTTGCTTACAAATTCTTTCCTCTGTCTGCACAGTCTTGTTTCTATTGATAGCTGTTTTATTGGTGTTTGCGGGGGGGGGGGTGTTCTTCATTTTTTGTTTTACAGCCTTAAAAAAACACTTTGAGAGCCTTATTTCCGCATAAATTCTTTCTATAAATGCTTAAAGTTCAGATTGGGAACCAATGACCCTCCAGAGGTTGCTGGAATGCAACTCCCATCCCACCCCCACCCCCCGAACATTGGTCGTTCTGGCTGGGGCAATTGGATTTCAACAACATCTGGAGGGCCACAGGATCATCACCTTGGCTTTAAAGTCTTCCAGAGAGAGAGTATATTTCTCAGTTGAGTAGTAACCAAGAACACCCCAGCACTCTCTACACACTAATGGAAAACCTAAGAGGTTATGACAGAAAAACATAGAGGTGGAGAAGGTTTCTCAGGTACACTAGGTCTTTCAAGACCATACATGGCTTTACTAACTTTGGTTTGAGCATGAAAGGCAATAAAAAAGCTAGTGCAGATATGGGAGATCACAGTATATAATGTGCTCTTCTTATATGACCCATAATAGGGAGCAGGCCAAGAAGTACACTGTTCCAGAGATGCCTATAAAACAAGGAGAAAGAAGCGGGAGAAAACAAGCTTGTTCCATCCTGCATGCGACAGCCATTTAGATATTTGAAGATGACAATTATACCCCCTCAGTCTCTTTATTGCCAGGCTAAACATACCCAATTTCCTCAACCGTTCCGCATAAGCAAGGATGGGGGGGGTGAGGGGGCCATCACCCCAGGCACAGCTTTTCCACTTGTACTACTGGCAAGCCAGGTTTCCCCCATCTTATATTTGTGCAGCTGGTTCTTCCTGCCTAAGTGGAAAAACTGACATTTGTCCCTATGGAAATTCATTTTGTCAGTATTGGCCCAGTGCTTCAATCTATTCTCCCAGATCTGTCTTCAGTAGTATTGGCTACCCCTCCCAGTTTGGTGTCATCTGCAAATTTGACGAGCATCCCCTCCATACCTTCATCCAAGTTGTTTATAAAAATGTTGGACAACAACAGGCCCAAGACAGAACCCTGCAGCACCCCACCTGTCACTTTCCCCCCAAATGACGAGGAACCATTAGTGAGCACGCTTAGAGTTTGGTCAGTCAACCAGCTACAAATTGAACAGTTACCTCATCCAGTTCACGTTTTACCAGGTTCTCCACAAGAATATCATGGGGGACTTTGTCAAAAGCCTTACTGAAATCAAGATACACTATGTCAAGAACATTTCCCTGATCCACCAAGCTTATGTATATCAAGAAAAGAAATCACAGCATCCTTTTCACACTGTTTAATTATCTATTCTAGGACCTTTCCTGGAATCAGTGTCAAGGTGACCAGTCAGTAGTTACCTTGGTCTTCTCCTCCCCCCCCCCCACCTTTTTGAAGTTGGGGACAACATTTGCTTGCTTCCAGCCCACAGAGACCTCACCTGTTCTCCAATAATTCTCAAAGATTGTAGGCAGAGGCTCTGAGGTGACATCTGCAGGCTTCTTTAGTACCCTTGGATGCAGCTCATCAGGCCCTGGAGATTTGAATTTGTTTAAAGTAGCTAGGTGTTTCCTTACCACCTCTTTTCCTACTTTGAGGTGCAGCTCCCTCCATGCATCATGTATTCTGTTATCACCAGGTTGGGCACTGCTTTCCTTTTGGGTGAAGACAGAGGCAAAGTAGGTGCTGAGCAGTTCTGCATTCTCTCTGTCATCCAGTATCATTTCTCCATCTTCACACTTGCTCTTCCTCTTGCTTCAAACAGAGCTAAAGAAACCTTTTATTATTATTCTTAACCTCTCTACGATTTGCTTGTTCTTCTTCTTGTTATAAATTGGTGCAATTCTATAGAGACTATTGAGATGATATCCCCACCCCAATAATTGCATTGTGGCTCAGGTGAATCAACAATGTTTCGAATTACTCAGCAGTTTTTGAAAATGAGGTCTTTGCAGAGCTGCCACACTTCTTAGGTATGGAAACAAGCCATTAAATTGGAGATCTGTTTGAAATAAATAAAAAGCTTTCCCACATATTTTTAAAGTCTTCAAACAGTTTCCTCAAAATGTGGTTACACTACTATTTGCAAATTGTGACTGTTTAGCGTACTGTGACAGTGGGGGAGAGAGAGAAAATCAAGATAAAAGCTGATCAGGAGTTAAATGGGAAAGGGAATGATTTCCATCTGTTGTATTATTTATCATTTTATTTTGCTTTTTGTTTGTTCAACTTGCAGTTCAGTAAGCGGTTGCTTGAGGGGACTGCTTTTTGATTTTTGAAGCTGTGTAGAATTCACCATCTGTGACCCTGCAGGGAATTTTGGAATGTGTCGCTTAGGTCATACAATATAGGCACTTGGTGGTGAAGTATATTAGTGGAAATGTCTGTATTCAAAAATAAAGAGGAGACTGTCACTCTCTGTCTCCCGCATGTTGCAGCTTTTATGCGGCACATTGTAAGCGGAGGCCCTAAAGAAAGAAAGAAAAAAAAAGAAAATCAAGAGCAGGAGCATCTCTACAGTCCAGATATCCCGATCAAGCAAACCTACCCAGATAGTAAAAAACATTACCTTTCTATATATTGGATTGACTATAGTTGATAATTAATACAATCTCAAAACTTTTCTTCTACATCTATAGCTTCATCAGACTGGAAGATCAATCCACAAGAAGCAGAACTGCAAATAAAGTATTAGAAACAACCAACGATCAAGCCATTCGATGCAAAAGTCATCAGCATATACAATGTTTTCGCAATGCTGCAAAACTCTATATACTGGAACAAATGCCAATTCCATACCAACAAAGCTTCAGTGAATCACACCAGATGTGGTGAGCCACAAGACCAAGTGAAAAAGGTTGCTAGAAGGGAAGCACTATTCAATGATACATCTATGTCTCTGGAAAGATGAACTGTAACAGACGGTTATGGTTCAGGGTTTAATGAATATGGAAACAAATTACAAGGGATTCAAATGAAGATTTCAAGTGGGAATCAAGCTGTAGTTTTGCAATGCAGCTAAGTAACAAGGACTATAAGAGCAATATTAAGTAACAAGGACTATAAGAGCAATATGCCATCATTTGCCATAAGCCCAAACAGCCAAGCTAAAGAGTTATTTAATTTACCCGGGGGGAGGGGGAGTTTCTTACCAGTCCTATGAGTTGTCTCCCACCAAGCCACACAGAATAGAACCACAGATATCAATGGACATAACTAATTCCAGGGTGTATCTATTCCAGTAGGAAATTCTGAAGTGCAGAACTCTTAAAGACATGGCCCATGGCCATGTCCCGATATTCATATACCTTCTAAGGCTATACAACAGAAACAAACCTTTTACCACGGTAGATGATATGGCTTCAATACCAAGCCAGCTTTCCCCCCTTCTCTCTCCCCACCTCCCCTTTACTTACCATTGAGCCTGATGAAGAGCTCTGGTACACTCAAAAGCTTGCTCACAATATTGTGACGTTTTGGTTGTTCGTCTTCAAAATATTTTATTTGTATCTTATTTTACCTTAATCTCAGGCCAGCCACTTGTCTCTCAGCCTAATCTACCACACAGGGCTATTGTGGGGATAAATGGAGAGGAGAAGAATCATGTCACCTTGATTACCTTGGAAAAAAGGTGGGAAGTAATAATAATAATAATAATAATAATAATAAACTTGGGGAAAGATTACACGGAAGGATTGCACGAAATTTCATTCAACCCTTAATCTCTTTACTATTTGTTTAAGAAATCTGCACTATTAAGACTAAACTACCCCAGATTTCTTGAGAGTCCCATGGGCTGCAAGAAGATCAAACCTATCCATTCTTAAGGAAATCATCCCTGAGTGCTCACTGGAAGGACAGATCCTGAAGCTGAGGCTCCAATACTTTGACCACCTCATAAGAAGAGAAGACTTCCTGGAAAGGAGCCTGATGTTGGGAAAGATGGAGGGCACAACGAGAAGGGGACGACAGAGGACGAGATGGTTGGACAGTGTTCTCGAAGCTACAAACATGAGTCTGACCAAACTGTGGGAGGCAGTGGAAGACAGGAGTGCCTGGCGTGCTCTGGTCCATGGGGTCATGAAGAGTCGGACACGACTAAACAACAACTCCAGATTTCAGCCATATACAAATAAAGCACAATGCTAGGTTTCTTTGCAAAAGGACAAGTAATTTCCAGATTTCTAAACTACAGGCCTAAGCAAAGCTTTGGTCAACAGCCACATGTGACCCTGCAGGGCTAATGGCAGTCTCCAAGGGCAGTGTGAACCAACTAAATGCTGTTTAATCATTCCATTCCTTTCAGCTTCTATAAACCTTTCACAGGATTGGATATATTTCTACACCCCATACATACCTCCAGCATCACCACCTTTCAAGAACAGTACAAAAAGCTGCATATTCCAATTCCTGCCTCTAGCAAGATTTATAAAATTCATAACCCAAAAAAGGGAATTGCCACTTGGCTGGTCAATCACTTTCACAGGAGCCCAGGGACTTTCTGGAAACTGGTCCTTGCCCAGGGGGACGAAACCAAGATAACACTGGGGAAACAGATAACTTATCAACTCTTATCGCTAATCAATCACCTTGATCAATCTGGGCAGCTAGTGCGTCAGCTTTTAGTATTCGTGTAATTTAAACCTTGGCTATTGGAGCAAGGAAACCCTACGATCAAGCCCAGCTGTCCTCAAAACCGGCCAACAAAATATTCTCCCTTTGGCATTTAGAGTGATAAAGAGACCACTGGACATGTTAAATAGCATAAGAATCTGGTACCGGACAGCAGGAATTAAGAGCAGATTGCCATCAGATCACTGTCAAGACTTGCCTCCCAGCAGGAAATGAATTATTTAAAGCTCCATCCATTCTCATCTGGGAGGAAGCCGCAATGAATCCACTAGGACTTGCTTCCAAGTAAATATGGTGTTCTGCTTAAATCTGCCCAAGGACACAGTGGAGATGACAGGTTTCACATAATATTCTTAGCATTTCTTCATAATTTAAATTCGGTTTGCACATTTGGTTGACAGTGATTCTATTGCAGTTAAATTTCTCTACTGAGCTTCCCTCATCCACCATAGTGACACAGATGTGAGCAGACAGGATCGAAGCTTGAAAAGCAGTTTTAAATCTTGCATTATTCAAAGTATGTCAACTGCTTAGTGAAACTAGTTAATTATTGAAACTCCTTTGGATAGCTAGTTACTGCTTGGGGCCAGGAGAACAATTACATTCTATCTGCAGCAGACATAGTTTCTTTTAAGTGAGTTGCAAGGTCAAATATCTAAGATTATTCGAGAAGGCAGATACACCATTTCAAAGTGTCTTTTGTCTGCAAAACCCTCTATGAATCAAAGAGAGAAGGTTAATTACTTTGTTTTTCAGGAAAGCTGCAGTTCCATCATGAATGGCATAACATAGCAGAGAACTCTCCCTCTCTCTTTACTTCTTCGAAAGAATGGAGTTTCCATTTATTTTTTAAAAAATAAAAACCCTGTCATTTAAACTGTTTGACCTTCACCATTTTACAAAATCATATGAGCAGGAACCCCACCACTAAAACAGAATAACTGTAATTTACACCAGTATTGGCATGCGTACTGAATATTACCTCAGTATTTATGCAGGAGTAGCTGAAAATGCTTGGCACAATTTATAAAGTGTATAGAGAAAATATATTAAACTTCAGCCAGATTTCACTATGGTGTAAAGATTAGAAGAAGAAGAAGAAGAGTTTGGATTTGATATCCCGCCTGTCACTCCCCTTCAGGAGTCTCAAAGCGGCTAACATTCTCCTTTCCCTTCCTCCCCCACAACAAACACTCTGTGAGGTGAGGGGGGCTGAGAGACTTCATAGAAGTGTGACTAGCCCAAGGTCACCCAGCAGCTGCATGTGGAGGAGCAGAGACGCGAACCCGGTTCCCCAGATTACGAGTCTTCCGCTCTTAACCACTACACCACACTGGCTCTGTTGATCACCAATATCCACCTTAGAATTCACTCCAATTTTGTTTTTCTGGGAGAAGCAAGTTAGAAGGTGAATAGTTTGTGTCAGCCCCCAAGCTCATAAATTCACTGGGCTGCAATCCAACTCAAAAATATGATACACATAAGCCTACTGAAACCATTCTAATATGTGCTGGACTGTGGTCTGGGAAATTCAGTGTTTGACCTTGTAGGGCCACTTTTCCAGCCATAGAACTATCAATATTGAGGTCTATAGATTTGCAACATTTCTGTAAAGGCAATGTACAGCTGTTGTGTAATGGAGTTTCTAACTAAACAAAAAAGTTTATTTCTGTAAACCCATAGAAAGGTAATCATTTAATTATATGGTTACATTCATCACAATCAGATCATTACATAGAAATAAGCATGTTAACTCTATATGCATCTGAAGTCTTAAAAGTAGGATTGGTCACTTAAAGAAACCAGCGAAGTATTCATTGTGCAGTTTGATCTTAAGCACATCTACTCAAAATGAAGTCTCATTCAGCATAATGGACTTACTCCTTATTAAGTAAGTGAGCCTAAATTATGTACATTCTCTCTGCATATCAAACAGTACTTTTCCATCTGATACAGATTTTTACAATGAAGTATAAATTAGCAATGACACATCATAATTTTTATATTTAAATTGATATCCTGCTTCTATGCCGTGACACATTCAAAAAGACTTCCAACCAATTATTAAAAACACATAAACATGCCATTATTTTTCTCAGATCAATATAGGCTATGATAAAATCAAGGATCATGGTAAAATCATCTGCCTAAAGCGAACATTTTAAAAATGCAAATATAAAATAATAAGGGGGTGGGGAACCTTTAAAAATATATTTTGAATAATCAACATATCGATGCAGTTTAAACAGAAAATAAGAGAATGAGAATGCAGTGCAGAACTTCCCCTCTCATCTAGGGGAAGAAATATTCCCATGCAAACAAAGGAAAATGCCTATCTATACCCACAAAAATCCTGCATGTATAGGGTGCAGGACCATGTATTTTAAGCATAAAGTAAGGGTTCAGCATTTATCACAAACATTTCTAGCTCCTAATAACAGCTTGTAGTGATGGCTAGGATAATGAACTCAACATTATTCCTGTCCCCTTATTTTGGAAGAGCAAGTTTTCCAGCATACAGGAGCTTGCTAGGACATCTAAATAAGCCAAGTCTAACTCTTCTGCCTTTCCAATAAAGTTTTCACAAATGATTAAAGAAAAAATTTAATCTTTAAGATCACAATCGTCCAATCCTGAATTACTTACAGCTCACAGGAAAGTAATCTTTCTTGTGCCATAATTTGATTGAAGCTGCTCGTCTTCCTCTTGTCCAAACACACACACATTGATGCACACACACACACAATTTCACTAGTTCCCATGTGCCTAATATAAATTATCAGATGTCAAAATGAACAAAAAATGTGCTATCGGGCTGTCACCACCCAAAGTCCTAACGCCACATTGGCAGCTAAAAGTGTGCTGCCAGAGAGCAAAATTAAAAAGCCAATTAGCTCCCTGTTTTGTTTTTCAACAACCAGCGTGCTAAGAGTAGCTTCCAGGAAAGAGTTTAATATCCACTGGCCATCCAAAGCAAAGCAAGGGACTGCGTTGATTACAGCCAGCGCTCCAGAGAGGGAAATCAGATACCTGGTTAAAATTGGTTAAGGGGAATAAACAAGATTGCATTTTTATATTTTAAATGTAAGAGACAGTCTAAACCTTGGAAACACAGTATTTCACCACACAACTGTTTTAACATGAATTATATTGTCCTCATTTGAGAAAGACTGGTAATGGAACACATAAAAACCCAGAAAGTGCCACCAAACATTGTATTTTAATATTTCTTTGATATAGCATGCCACCTTAGCATCAATGAACTGGTTTTCTTTTTTTCAAATGACCTTCAAAACTCTTGCTCTATAGTCTAACTTCCCCACCCTCCTACCTCATTCCCCTTGTTCTTAAGTTAGAAGCTTAGCGATTATACATACCAGTTTTGTGGAAACTTTGGCCCTCTAGATGTTGCTGAATTGCAACTTGCAAGCGAGGCCAATGGCCAGGAATGATGGGAACTGTAGTTCAGCAGTAAGTGGAGGATCAAAGGTTCCCCACACCTGGTATATAATATCAACTGCATTTCCCAAGTGCCAATCCTTAGGTAACCAAAATGGCACCCTGTACCATTGAGAGGGTATTATAATAGGGTTGGAGGGGGGTGGGTTTCTCAAGGAATGCAGATGTTAGAAAAAAAAATTAAGTGAGAAGGAAACCCAAAACAGCTCAGTGAGGATGGAGCATATGCAGTGGCCACAAAGTATCTGTGGCAGGAAGAAGCAATGGAGTCATGTATCTGTGCCATTTATATGTATCTGTACCGTTTACATGTAAACTGGGAGTGCTGTATTCTTTGCATAGAAAAGAGCACAAGGCAGAGAGGAAGAAAACCTGCCCTTATATTGCTGCATTCCATTTTAAAAGATTTGATTCCCCGCCCCCCAGACCAGCTTACTTACTGTATTGGAGCTCAGCGGAAAACGCAAACTCATTGCAGCAAGAAAACACTGCAAGTTAAAAGATTTGGCTACAGGAATGAGGTGGTTTCACTGCCATCCTCTACGTATGCCGCTTCATGAAAAGAATAGCCATGCCCATCCTTGCTTTATGGGACACGGGTGGTGCTGTGGGTTAAACCACAGAGCCTAGGACTTGCCAATCAGAAGGTTGGTGGTTCGAATCCCCGCGACGGGGTGAGCTCCCGTTGCTCTGTCCCAGCTCCTGCCAACCTAGCACATCAAAGTACAAGTAGATAAATAGGTACCGCTCCAGCAGGAAGGTAAATGGCATTTCCGTGCGCTGCTCTGGTTTGCCAGAAGCGGCTTAGTCATGCTGGCCACATGACCCGGAAGCTGTACGCCGGCTCCCTTGGCCAATAAAATGAGATGAGCGCCACAACCCCAGAGTCGGCCACGACTGGACCTAACGGTCAGGGGTCCCTTTACCTTTATCCTTGCTTTATGCACACACGTGCTCTATTATCACATCAACATTTCTACTCTCACTTCTGTGTACATATTTGTAATTCCACATTTCATACATCCTAGAACAGGGTTCCCCAAACTTGGGTCTCCAGCTGTTTTTGGACTACAGTTCCCATTATCCCTAGCTAGCAGGGCCAGTGGGCAGGGACAATGTGCACTGTAATCCACTGGAGACCCAAGTTTGGGAAACCCTGTTCTAGAGGATAGATGAAGGTGTGCTTCTAACTTGGGAGACCGATCCAAATAAACCAAAAGCTGAGATTTGGCCATACCATTTCTATTCCATGCCACAGTTATGATCATCAAAAGAATAAGTGGCCATCACTTAATTTACAGCCAAACCTATATACCATTCCTATTCATGTAGAGAAATTTATATATTGCTCACAGTATGGTACTCATTTGCAAAGTGCAGTGAAACACTTTAATGGGTATAATTTGTTACACCTGTCAGCCACAAGCATTATTTAGCATAGGAATGAAAGACTGCTGGACTTGGCAGTGCCTTGCATCCTACAGGCCTCTCCATCACAGATACAGCCTTTCTAAGGGAGTTATGAATATACAAATTATTTAGTCAAATCTTAGAAAGCCTTCAGCTTCAACACAGTTAAAGCAGCTAGAGCAGTGATGGGGAGCTGTAGCCCTGCAGGTGCTATCAGACTCCACTTCCCATGAGCTCCAGCATGGACAATGGTCAGGAATGATGGGAGTTGGGAGTCCAACAACATCTGGAGGGCCTTAGGTTCCCCTACTTGACTGAGCATTGCTACAGCATGATAAAAAGACAAGGCAGTCCATAGAGTTGCAGGACGCTCCTTACTCCTCAATAAGGCTGTACCAATGGTCGAGCTAAAGCACCTTTAACTTGCCAATGGCTCTCAGCCCTTAAACCGTTGAATACATCGCCTCAGGATTTTCTCACGTTGCATTCCCACAGCAGTTTATTCCATTGCCCTGATGTTCCCCTAACTTCTAATTTCCATGTTATATTTGAGCTTTCACACAACATAAAAGCCAATTCTGGAAATCTAGTGGGAACTAGCAGAAGTTCAGCACTCATTTCTGCATTAATTGGTTCCCGAAATAATCCATTTGCAGCCCCATTAACACAGAAAATCATAGAAGGGGACAAAAATGTAGGTAGTATACTGGCAAACAATTCTTTCTTGCTCTTTGTATGGGGGTATCGTGGGGACCAGAGGAATGCATGTGAGGATAGGGTTGGAGAGTCGTGATGTTCTCCATTGAGGTTTGTTGTGCCTCACCACAACCACCGGTATAAACAGAATATAGCACAACACTGGTAACAAATCCTTAGTTCAATAATGTAACAGGTACTGCAGTGTGAAAGGAACATTAGAAAACAGGACAGAAGTGCTAGGATTAGAATCTGAAAATCTAACACTATATTTCACATACCGTAGTGGAAACCCTTCGTGGGAAGCAATGTATAAATGTAATAAGCTTTAATTCTAAACTAAATCTACACAACCTAGATAAGAGCAATCTCTTTTTTGAAAAATCAAATTGTTTTGGTCCTCAAAAGTCCTTTTATTTATAAGAGATACTTGCAGTGTCTTCTCTAGAAAAGCTGACACAAATAACAAAGGATACTTGCAAAATGTTTCCATTACCACAGGCAGATCGATACTGAGGAAGCTGTGTCGAGGTACAAAACTGCTGAGACTCACTTTAAAGAATAACAAAAAAGAAAGTTTTACAAGCCTACGAAAGTGAAGAACATTTTGGCAGAATACAAACATTTCTCATTCATGACAAATATAGCTTTTGTTCTCCTATACTATTGCCAATGTAGTCATACATTAATGAGCTCTATTTTATGAGAACGTTAGGCCTAAGCATATGATGTGCTTGTGGCTACTTTACAATTGAGCAATTGTACTTCTTATTATCAAAGTCTATAAAGCAAATATTCTTATTTGAAGTACCACAGACGCAATTATGACAGCAGAAAAGGCAGCAACAAACAGGAAATGGATTCCATTCCAACTCCTCAATTGTTTGGTGTCAGGGCTTAACTTCAAGCTAGGAAGAAATGGTAAGGAAGGTAAAAGTAGGAAGAGGAATAATCTACATTGTTGAGAGGATTATCCCTGCTCTTTGAGATTTGTTTTTAAGCCCAAAGGTACAAACTTTAAGCATTCAGAGAAGTCTGATAAAAAACACAATTTGCTGCCAGAATCAGGGCTCTCTTCTTCTTCTTCTCCTTCTTCTTCTTCTAGATCCCTGCTTCCTCCCAAGGAAGCCCAAGGTGGCAAACAACAAGGCAGCAAAGCAACACAATTAAATACAAAATATATAAAAAACATTTTTAAGAGCATTAAGAACAACTAAAAACAATAATGTATTTTCACAGCTAATGATTTCAGCTTTGCCAGGAATAGTATCTTTCAGCCTGGGTGAATTGTTCCCCCTGGGTGAAAAATTCCCCCTGAAATTAATAACGAGGGAGACAGATGCCCCTCACCAGGGATGGCATTCCAGAAGTAAAGAACCACCACCAAGAAGGCCCTGTCATGGGTAAAGATATTAGTTTAAATAAATGACAGCCTGTTAAACTTAGACAGCCTGTGGAAATCAAATGGAAGTGTGATATGGGCATATCTAAAGATCTGGCAGCAATAATTTCAGATACCTGAACTATACCACCTACCTAGGCCCAATTATCTGTTTATGCATCCCCAAGTATAAAATAGATATGAACAGGTATGAAAGGCACACTTACAAAATAAAGCCCAATTTCTCTAAAGTTTAGAGAACTTTAAATCTTTTCCATGTTGCTGCATCTAAGTTTTTTTAAACACATGGAGCAGGGGCTTGGACTAGATGACCCTTGAGGTCCTTCCAATAACTTCATTTACTGCAACTGCTCAAGGGAAGGAAGGAAGAGTGGAGTGCAGTTTTGAGTCTGACTCAGAAAACAGGCTCATCACACAGATAAAGTACTGCTAAAGGTGAGGGGTGGCTGGATTCAACGGAAGCTACACCAGCAACTTGCCAACAAATTTCCTATGAGGTTTAGTTACTCACATGCTCAGCTTTGTTTATAATCTCCCTGCAAAATCATACCAACCTGTATACTGGAGATGCAACGGGTGCCCAACAAACAGCATATCCATCTGAGGTGGATGTTTCACTCGGATCAGCCTAGTTTGGTTTTCCAGAGAAGGCGTCACACACAAACTTGGAACAAACTCCCTCCGGCAATCCGTATTGGTTCGGCAAAGTTGGCTGGCCTCAATAGCTTTCCGTGCTGGCAGACAGGCATACTGGACCTGGGGTGTTAAATAAACATTCAGGTAGAGACTATAACAGTGGAAGAAGAGCTTGCTGGATCAGGCCAATGGCCCATCTAGTCCAGCATCCTGTTCTCACAGTGGCCGACCAGATGCCTGTGGAAAACCAGCAAGCGGGATTTGAGTGCAAGAGCCCTCTCCCCTCCTGTGACTCCCAGCAACTGCTGTCCAGAAGCATTGCTGCCTGTGACCATGGAGGCAGAGAACAGCCATCATAACTAGTTAGTAGCAATTGATAGCCTTTTCCTGCATGAATCTGTACAATCCTTTTCCAAACCCACCCAAGTTTGTGGCAATCACTACATTCTGTGGGAGTAAGTTCCATAGTTTTAACTATGTGCTGTGTGAAGAATTGCTTTTATATGTTCCAACATTCAGCTTAATTGGATGGCCATCAGTTCTAACGTTATGAGAGAGAGAAAAGCTTTTTTTTTCTATCCACTTTCTCCCTGCCAAGTGTAATTTTATAAACTTCTATCATGTCGCCTCTTTCCTTTTCTCTAACGTGAAAAGTCCCAAATGTTGCAACTTTTCCCCATAAGGGAGTCACTTCATGTGCACATTCACAAGCACTTTTCACTGCATGTGTCTTCTTCAAACACAAAGCTGGACTTCAGGGAATGGCTGTGATCCAGTTATTCTAGTTTTGACATGCATATCCCTTTTATCACCCCTTGCTCCAAGCTACAGCCCCATGGGCATACATGATCTTCTTGACATTGCTTATTAAAATAATTTATGAACTATCTTTCATTTTAAAAAGAAATGCTGAGGCATTTAGAAACACACACACACACACACACACACACACACACACCTCCCAGCAACAAAATATTGCAATGAAACAAAGTTAAAAATATTGATCAGAGTAACTAGGCCAAGTAAAACCAGGTAAAACAGGTATTTTCCACTGTTGGCAGAAACATACAACAGTTAGAGCCTGCCAGATCTCCACAATAAATTGTTCTGGAAAGTAATTATCACCGTGGAGAAAGTAATCACCCTACAACACTAAGTATGGGCATGGCAGGCTGTGAGGTGGTTAATAGGACTTCTTTTGCAGGCTACAGCTGCTGCACTGGACAATATGGAAGAAGGCTTTCCCTCTAGAAACCTGGCCACAAGCTGCTTAGGACCTTCAAAACCAGTAAGGTAAAGGTAAAGGGACCCCTGACCGTTAGCTCCAGTCGCGGACGACTCTGGGGTAGCGGCGCTCATCTTGCTTTACTGGCCGAGGGAGCTGGCGTACAGATTCCGGGTCATGTGGCCAACGTGACTAAGCCACTTCTGGCGAACCAGAGCAGCACACGGAAACACCGTTTACCTTTCCGCCAGAGCGGTACCTATTTATCTACTTGCACTTTGACGTGCTTTTGAACTGCTAGGTGGGCAGGAGCAGGGACCGAGCAACGGGAGCTCACCCTGTCGCAGGGATTTGAACCGCTGACCTTCTGATCGGCAAGCCCTAGGCTCTGTGGTTTAGACCACAGTGCCACCTGTGTCCCCTCAAAACCAGTATCCAGCCTTAAATTTAGTTAAATGGCTGCCAGTTTAGCTCTCTTAGCTCAGGCCTTAAACGTGTGTGTCAGGAGGTCACTGCAATTTGCTTGCATGTAGGAAAGGATTCAAATGGTTATGTAAACAGAAGACGTATGACTGCTCAACTTCCTTATTTCTGTTTCTCAAGTACACAGATTGTGTTATGAGGATAATATGTTTACAACTGGATTAATATGCCAAGTTCAGTTTAAGAGCCCAACTCCAACGTTTCAAAACAAACCTTGTGGTGCCTGTCAACTATTTATATTGGTGTTTGGATCTGACAGTTTGCACAGCTAACTTACCGACTGACCGTTTAAGTTATTACTGTATGAAAAGCAGACGTCTGTGAGGCTGTTGTTGCTACAACATTCAACAGTGCCGTCAAGTCTTTTAAAACCTAAAGAGAAACACAACTCATTATTAGATTTTCAGAAATCACAGCTTCCTAGATTTGTACTCCCGAGTGAAAGAAACAAAACACTCAACAGCCACCACTATCCTTCAGAGAAGGCACAGTTCCCTGTGACAGCTTCATGCTTTAGTGAGAAATGTTGTCATCAATTCATGGTGGAGTTATTTCTCCCATATACTTTTGTGAAGGTTTTTTTGAATGGAAAAGAATACAGTTCAACTGGAACATCTAGATCAGGCATAGGCAAACTCCGGCCCGCCAGATGTTTGGAACTACAATTCCCATCATCCCCGACCATTGGTCTTGTTAGCTAGGGATGATGGAAATTGTAGTCCCAAACATCTGGAGGGCCGGAGTTTTCCTATGCCTGATCTAGATACTGTCAAGGGTACTCAAACCATGTTTGGGGGTTCGTGCTGAATAAACCCACTTGAGCCCTTGTCTTTGAAGCTCTGTCTGTAGTCTAAAGTATTCAGCTGAATTAGTACTGATGCATACAAGAGCCTTTGGATCTGTTATTCTGAGCAAGGGCAAAGGATCTGTAAATGGTTATAACCAGAACCCTTACAAAATTACAGTTCAAAACCTTTATTGCATTAGCATACAGCCATAGCAAAATAAGACAAAAATACTAGAGACAAGCAACCAAACAAAATTCAAAGCGATATTACTGGCGTAATGACATTTAAATTACCCTAAGACAATAATGTAAAGATTTAGTTGCCAGCGCCAAGAATCCAAAATGCGGATGTATATAAAACATAAAATGCCCCCAAAATAGGCTCGGCACATTGGGTTGAAAAAGTAATAAAAAGAATTAAAACAGGTCCAGGTCTAGGACACACTACCCAGTCAGAGTAGCCCTGAGTTTCAGAGCCTGCACTATAAAGATTGCCACCCCACGTGAAATTTGGGGATTTGCGTCCACAAGAAGCGATTTCAAACAGTCTTCCTTAGATGTAATGCTGGACGGGATCAAGAGGAGGAGCTTAGGTCTTATTGGCTCATAAATAGGGCAGTAGAAAAAGAAATGTATGAAGTCCTCTACTTCATTCATTGTGCATGGACATAAACGCTGAGTAATAGGGGTCTTAGAGTAAATCCCCTGCAGGAAGGCCGTGGGTATAGAATGGAAACGGGCCATAGTAAACGCTCTTCTCAAATTGGGCTCCGTCAGGTCTATCAAGTAGTTGGCAAGTGATCTTACCACTTTCACTTTAGGGAGCCACATGGAGAGGCGAGCTGTAATGGACTGTGCCCGGTCCATGGCCTCGTCTCTTGTAAGAATCCAGGCCCGGATTTTATGTTGGTCCCAAGATGACAGCGTGTCGAGATCTGGGAGGGAGTAGCGTGCAGTAATAGTCTCCATGGCCTTGGACCATTTGTTGGTATGAGAACAAGTTAAAAAGGCTTGCCTAGCTAGTAGGGAACCTGGGGCATTGATTAATTTACAGTAAAAACTAATGATTCTAATGTGGGCTCTCGCAACAATGGAGGGGAGGCCCAGTTCTGTTCTTAACTGTGCAGCAACTGAGCCCTTGGGGAGGCCCAGTATCTTTCGTGCAAAAGAGTTTTGCAGAATCTCCAGCCATTGTAGTGTTTTTAAATTCCACCCCCAGATTTCAACCCCATACAGTAACATCGGGAGGACTTTGCTGATAAATGCTTTTCTGATTGGTGGAACCAACTGGCCGCCTTTTGCATAGAAGAATTTCTCCAAGGCTTTGATGGTTCTACGGGCAGCCAGGATGGTCATATTTAGGTGAGCTGACCAGCTAAGCCCATGCTGAAAAGTGATACCCAAATACTTGAATGCTGAACAATATTCAATAGAGTGGCCCTCAAAATTCCAGAAAGGCTTCCGAGTTTTCGTGCCAAAAGTAAGAATTTTGGTTTTGGCGAAATTGATTTTGAGGGAATTGGTATCACAATATGTCATGAGCCCTCTGAGCATGTTGTTTAAGCCCTGCTTGGTTAAAGACAGTATCACCATGTCGTCCGCATAGAGTAATATGGGGATCTTGAGCTGTTGTAAAGAGGGGGCAGATTGATTTAGGGCCTTCATGGTTGTAACGATGTCATTGATGTAGAAATTGAATAGAAAAGGGGCCAAGAGGCAGCCCTGTTTGACCCCTTTATTCAGAGGGAAAGGATCAGATAGAGCTCCCAGAGGGCCGAATTTTACTCTGGCCGATATGTCATTATGAATTTCCATAAGCAGGTGGAGGAGTCTCTTATCTATGTTAGTGTAACTAAGCTTCTGCCATAGCCTATCTCTGGGGATGGAGTCAAAAGCGGAGGTCAGGTCCACAAAAGCCGCGTGTAGTTTGCAGTTGAACCTGTTTAGGTATTTATCAATCAGGGTAAATAAAACAAGACATTGGCCAGATGTGCTGTGACCTTTACGGAAGCCAGCCTGTTCCGGGTGGAATAGCTTTGTTTCTTCTGCCCACTCGATTAATTTCTCTAGCAAGAATCTAGAGTAGACCTTGTATGATATGTCCAGCAGACTGATAGGTCGATAGTTACGCGGATCTTGTGGATCCCCCTTTTTATGTATTGGGATGACTATGCTCTGTTTCCAATTAGGTGGAATCTTAAGAGTAGCATTAATAGTGGTAAAGAGAGAAGCTAAAATAGGGGCCCACCATGTCTGGTTCGACAAGAATACCTCAGGTGGTATCATATCCTCCCCCGGGGATTTATCCCCTGAAAGCGTACTGATTAGTTGTATACATCTCTCTGGGGAGACTGGCTCCCAGGTGGGCAAGGCAGATGCTGGAAGAGTGGAGACAACATTTACTTCGGGATCTGGGGCGGAATACAGCTGAGCAAAGTGAGAGTGCCAACTGGCTGCTGTGATGTTATTAGCGATGAATGAGGGGGGTCTTAAACCTGCATTAATTAAATTCCAGAATTTCTTGTCGTCACGGGTTTTAATGGCCACTGACAGTGCCGTCCAGCGTTCTTTCGCAAAGAGCAATTTCTTATGATGGAGCAGCTTCTTGTAGTATGAACGGAATTGGGCTAACTCCCTGATTTTGCTCTGGGTGCTGTCTGATTTCATATCAGACTGAAGAAATCTAAGCCTACTTCTGCACTGTTTGCATTCTTGGTCGAACCAAGTTTGATTCTTCCAGGTTAGAATCGCACGGGAAGGTTTCGTAAGTGAAGGAAGCAAGAAGGCTAGAATTTGCTGGAAAGTTGAGAAATGATTCACATTCATTGTTAACAGCTGAGCTTTCAGGGCTAGGATCTCAGGGGAATTTAGGAGGACTTTTATGTCTTGCTCCAGATAGAAATCCCACTTCTTACGTCCAGGAGCTAAGATCAGTGGATCCTGGGGGTGGAGTGAGCTGGGAAGCCCCAGCTGTGTGTGGAGGAAGGAGATGGCGATTGGCAGGTGGTCACTTTCGGTTCTGTTGAACACATTGAAACAATATGCCTTATCATTAAATGCCGAGGAGGACCAGATGTAGTCTATAACGCTTGCCCCTCTAGATCCTAGAAAAGTATAGAATCCCCCGGACCAGTCTTTGGGTGTGCCATGCAAGCTGTGCAGCCCGCAGTTTATGGTAAACTCCAGCAGTATGATGCCAGCCCTATTAATGGTCTTATCATGTGAATTCCACGTAGGAAACCACTCCTCTTCTATGAATAATTGCGACTTATCGGTGAATGAGCTTATATCTGCTCCGATTCTGGCATTAAAGTCCCCCATTATAAGGATCTCTGACTTTGGAAATTCAGCCACAGATTTATCGAGGATAAATCTTAAATCCTCCCAAAGCTGATTTGAATGAGAAGAGGAGTAGGTAGATGGATTGTACAAGTTTACACATATGAAGTCCCCAACCGGGCTGTTAGTGATATGTAAAGTTTGAATGCAATTACTCTCTAACCAAAAGAGAGGAGAGATATTAAGTTGAAGCTCCTGCAAAACAAATGTTACCAGGCCTCCACTAGGGCGCCCAAACAAATGTGTTTTGGTCGCAGGAATCACAAAGGCGTCATAGCCCAGTAGGGAAGGGGGGGGTGACGATTCTAAGCACCAGGTCTCTTATATACCCATAATCTGGAATTTCGCTAAAAACTCTTTCATATCCCCGCCATCCTGTTTGGACGTCCATCCCGCCACGTTCCAGGATAGCACATTGAAGCAGTTTGAAGAGGGACTATGTGCTAGTCAGTTACTCTGGTTGCTGGTGGGAGAAGCATTGCCAAGGGTCTGAGACAGCGCCAGGCGTGATACAGCCGAAGGTATCGAAGGGGTGGTAATTTGATTGATGTGGCCAGCAGGGTCTTCAATAAAGCCTGAGCTGTCTCTTTGCGCAGTGGCTTCCTTAACGTTTATATGTTGGCTTGAAGAGGTTGCGGATACATGAGGTTCTACCAAAAGAGGTTGACTGGCAAAGGACGAGGATATACAGTCATCTGGCTGGACCACACTGAATGAGGACTCCAGGTCAGGCATAGAAGAATAGGACATTGACAGATTACCAGGATGAGGGGTGTTTGGCGCATTGCTCTTTAAGGCGGAGGACGAGGTAGCTGATTGCAGATCTATTAGTAGAGGTGAAGGGGGTCTGCGTTGCGACGGTGTATGAGGAGCTTCCGCCAGGCAGACTGCCATATCATCCGTTATTGGAGTCCCAGTGATTGGCAGGGGTTTCTGGGGTGTTAGCCCCTTCATGACTGCATTCCTTTGATTTAATAGGTTGCTATGACCAGGATTTGAGGAGATTTTTTCTTGAAGTACATGTGTAAGTTGCTGCTTGAGTGTATCGAGCCTGTTTATAACTTCCTGCTGTTCTACTAATGGCAACTCGCCATAGGATGAAATGAGGTCCCTCTCCTCTGAGGCAGCCAGATGGCTGGGCCCGCTTTGGTCATGCTTCTCTGTAGCTGGAGTAGATAAACCAGGAGGCTTGGGCTGAGAGGGAGGGTGAGGTTCCCGGGTGGACAGCTTGAGTTTCAAGACTATGTCGCGCCTGTCTGGCGAGCGGATACCTTTTTGTACGATGCTACGGAAAAGAGGTTTAATCCTGGTGTCATTAAAGACTCTCGTTGGGAAGATGCCCCAGGTGGCCAAAAACGCTTTATGCCTAACCAGTATGGAGGGAATTTTTGGTGACTGGAAGGAGAGCAGTACTTTTTGGAACCGATGGTGGTAGTATAAGAGTTTCACTGTACTGAGATCTATTAGCGGAGGCCAAATCTGAAGGAGTTGCCTTAGATGATCTTTGACATCTCTCGGATTATTCCACCTTGGGGACCTGGGGTCACTGCTGCGTATAGTTAGACATATTTTGTTTGGTTGTAAGATCAGAGATTGAGAGTCCAGTTGAGTTTTTAAGAGGTGACCACCAGTACCACTTTCATGTCTAACAGGGGAGGTACACCTCTGTCCCTTTAAATCCCTCGGAGGCAGAGTGAGGTTGTGCTGCAGCTCCAGCAAATGGGCCTCAAGCTTTTGGTGGAGATTATTCACCTGCATGGAGATCCCATTTATGCTCTTAAAGATGCAGCGCAGGGTCCTGATTATTAATTGGAAATGATTGAATCCCATGCCATCGCCCAGGGCCAACTCGGACTCCCCCTTCGAGGTGACTCTCACTTCTTTGTCATTATCATTAGCATTATTCGTTGCCTTCGAGTTCACCCCCTCCACTTCTATATCGGCTGCGAGGTCAATTAAAGGATTAAAACGATTGTGGGTTTCAACCGTGTAGCTATCTTCCTCGTTATTTCTGCTACAGTTAAGAAAGAAAGAATCACTCTTGGACTGTTTGGGCCTCGGGGGAGGCATTGCCTCATCCAGGTCCCTTGGCCGCTTGCCATGGCCCATAGTGGAGATTAGGAGAAATATCCGCAATAATTGGAAATATCTTAATGCACCTTAGAGAGTATTGCAGGAGGCAGGGGAGTGGTGAGCGAAGAAAAAGTAAGGTAAAGTTCGTTGCTTACTTACAATTCTCAGTCATTTGTCCGAGTGTCCCCCAGAAGAGAAAATCATTTAGCAATAAGAAACCTTAAACAGGGGAGTTTCTCTTCGTGCCGGCGGTGCAGGTCTGAAGGATCGTTGTTCTATGAAGCACACAAGTTTGGCACCACCCAGATCAATCCAAAGCAATCCTCCTTCGTCAAACTTAATTAAAATCTGGCATCACACCAGAGGAGAGTCCAGCAATTACTTGTCTAGCAAAAGGCAAAACTAAAGTAAATAGCTTACTCCAGCGGTTGTAAAATCCAAGTCAGGAGAAGAGGTCGGAGAGAACTGGAAGGAGGAAACTTACACGGTGGCCATCTTGTAAGGGTTATTACTAAGGGTTATTAGCAAACACACATGGACAGACAAGTTGGCTGAAAACCAACCTATGTTTGCAAGAAAGTTGCAGGTATAGCCATACCTAAATCGAATTACATTTATCATTGCAAATTAAATAGACATATGATGTTGGTAATAGAACTGCCTGCTGAGTATTTTTACATGCACAGCTACAAAATATTTAAACCCCAAAGGCTCTATTTATTTAGATTCATGTTTTATGCTGATCTTTTTTGGCCTGAGGAGAATCTCAAAGCTATTTATAACAGTAGCATAATGAAAAACTGTCATTAAAGTTTATACATTTTTCACCACAGACATAAAAAAATATAAATCCTAGGAACTCAAGGAGCCAACTTGTGGATACAGGACAAGAGATGGGTGGAGATGGGGAACACCCTCTTGTCATTTTCTAACTGGCACGATGCTACATCAGAAAAGAAAAAGAAGAGATGGAGATCTTGGATAACTAATGAGTAGTGAAATGTTATTTTGTGCAGTGTAAGAAGGATACATAGCCTCATAGCCCAAAGTTATAAGATGCTCCTGCTAAGACAGCTTAAAGGGCACAATTTGTGTCACCACAAATTGTGCTCACCCACTTAGATGGACTTCAACATCACTGCTGTTTTGAGAATATGATGGCACAGATGAGGGGTGTAAAGAGCCCAGAAATAGCCCTTTATGAAGTATCCTATCAGCTACTTAGGAAGCCTATGAATTTAGATACAGCTCTACAAGGCCAGACCATTATTCTACAGTAGTAATGTCCCAATGTTGAACAGGACAAAGGGAGGTGCATCTGCCCCATTTGCCAAGGTTAGGCTGCTCTTCCAGCTATCAGGGTGTAGACTACGGTTTGCGCTGCAGAAACTAAAACCACATGACTGGGTTACTCATCTATTTGTTATCTGGCTTTGATCCATCTTAAGCAGGCAGCCACAGAAAGAATGTACTAGACAGGCAAGATATATGCACAGGCATTTGTTTAGATACTTAAATATTTCCAAAACCAATTTTCAATAGAACCTGGTGGCTAACATATTCAATATCACAATAGTATTAAAATATATAACAATCCCCATTCCAACCCTGATCACAAAATTAAAATATTACCATAAACCCCAAAACCCTAATACAAATTCTAAGACAGCCATCAGAACTAAAATGTCAGATATAACAGGGGGAAAATGGCCAAAGGCCTTGTTTTTACCATCCTTAAAATGACTAATAATAACAACAACCAACAACATAGAAACGACTATACCTCTAGATGGGTAGCTTAGCTGTTGTAGCACTGATGTCTTTATGCAATAGCCTGTTTGTGGCTTCAGAGAGATCTTTCCCAGGCAGGAATTCCAGTCCTCCACACTATGAACTGAGCAGTCTTGCAGACTGGTGATAAGGTCACCAACAAAAAGCCCTCTGGGCCCATTAGCAGGAGAATCCTAAGTGCAATAAAACATTAAGCTGTAAAACCTGTATGCACCCTTGTCCCAAATAGTGCCTGGATCTCTCCGTCTCTTGCCATTATTCCAAAATACAGAAGGAGTAACATCTCTAATGGGAAGGGGAACAAAGAATATTTCCTAAAAACATAGTTCTAAAACTGGACTATGGCTGTGCGCAGACCACAGTCAATACACACTTTGGATTTCATGAATTGCTATCATACAAGATATGATGAAAAATTAAAAGTTTTGGCAAAAGTTGAGACAGTGCAATCGATGCATCTCAGTTAGCCAAGTGCCTTAATGTGAAAATGTCCATTCCAGGGTTCATTTTGTTGCCATCTGTCTCCAAAAGGCCCCAAATAAACCCACCTTAACAATGTCCTGCCTTCCAGAAGAAGCACAGCAACTTTCTAAAGTGCTGTATCAACAATAAACTTTTTAAAATTAGGCCAAGGACAAATTTCCTTGTGACAGTGACTGCACTGGAATGTATATGTATCTATGTCTGTCTGGGAGCTTCTTTTTCAGGCCCTTTGCTTCAAGTATGATTACTTATGATTTATTATAGCTCAACTGGTAGAGCATGAGACTCTTAATCTCAAGGTCGTGGGTTCGAGCCCCACGTTGGGCAAAAGATTCCCGCATTGCAGGGCATTGGACTAGATGACCCTTATGATCCTTTCCAACGCCACGATTCTATGATTATCTCCCAATCTTTATTGTTTCATTACATGAATGCACCACCCTGCGCCATCAATGGGCCCCTGCCCATCCCAGTATGCAAGGTCAATTTGGCCAGAGGCAGTCTCACTACGCTTTCTACTACTAGTCCACAGTCTTTGCATCAGGACTTATCATTAGTGGTGCTACAAATTTTCTAAGGAAGCTCCAGTGGCAACAGCATATCCTTTCTGGCTCTAGGACAAGGAGTACTTTGAATGGGTCAATTAACATGGAAAATTTAGCGATTAGTACCATATTATGGAACAGGGATGAGCAATTTCACCCAGCCCCAGGGCTCCATGAAGCAGCAGCACCAAAAAATCAAGTTTCCTAGCACAAACACTTTTGGGGAGGAGTGAAAGAACTGCAGGGCTTGACTTAATAGATTACACTGGTCAACAACAAATTTGTTGTCTGCGTTTTTTCAGTTGATTTAGGACGAATCTGATGTGCTGAATCCAAAAATCACATTGGTTTTGCTCAATCAGGTCAAGTTTTTGAGTTATGGCCACATGTCGTTTTTTTACGCTTTTGTTCACATGTATGCTTGTGTGGAGCATTTTAGAAGAAGTTGGTGGGGGTAAAATGCCATGTCGAATAATTGTTTTGATTGGAAATGATTATTTTAATGACAAGAAGTATTCAGGTCCGATAGTTCTGGGTGATTATGTCGAAAAGGGATCAGTATGAAGTCAAAAAACCTCAAAATCTTCCATAAATTGGTGCGGCAAAGCATAAAGTTGGGGGATCAAAACTAAATTAATCCTGATCTTCAATCAGCACGTCGTCCTGTAGCTCATTGTGATGAAATTCCAGTGCCTATCTTCGGAGAACTTCCTGACATTGGTGACGAAGATGCCTCCAATGTTGAAGGACATGAAGAAGAAGTGGTTCTTGAAGATGATGCTCCACATCCATTTTCCCAAAAGGAGTTGAATGATCTAGTTCGCGACCTCAGCTTGTCAAAGGACTCTGCCAAACTGTTGGCATCCAGATTGAAGGGAAAAAACCTCCTCTTTGACAGTGCTCGCATCAGCTTCTTCCGCAACAGGCATCAAGAGTACCTCCGTTTTTTCTCGGAAGAGAAGGACTTGGTGTACTGTGCAGATATTGCGCAGCTTCTGCTCAAGCTTGGAGTGCCACAGTACGAACCCAAAGATTGGAGACTGTTCATTGACAGCAGCAAGTGATCACTGAAATGTGTTCTGCTACACAACGGCAACCAGTTTGCCTCTATACCCCTGGCTCACTCGAGTACACTGAAGGAGAACTATGGAGCGGTGAAGTATGTGCTGGAGAAAATTGGTTATGATCAGCATAAGTGGTTTATTTGTGTTGACCTGAAGATGGTGAACTTTTTGTTGGGACAACAGTCTGGCTTCACCAAGTACCCATGTTTTCTGTGCATGTGGGATAGTAGGGACCGTGCTCAGCATTACACGAAGAAGGACTGGCCTGTGCGGGAGGAATTGGTGCCTTGCAAAGAAAGGAATGTCATCAACGACCCTCTGGTGGACAGAGACAGAATACTCTTCCCACCGCTGCACATCAAGCTCGGCTTAATCAAGCAGTTCACCAAGGCTCTGGACAAGGATGGTGACTGCTTCACTTACTTGTGCCAGGCTTTTCCAGGATTGACCATGGAGAAGTTGAAAGCTGGCATCTTTGACGGTCCTCAGATCCGTCAGCTCATCAGAGATCCAGAATTCAGAAAGTCAATGAACGAAGTGGAACTGGAAGCGTGGAAGGCATTTGTTCTGGTAGTGAAGAACTTTCTTGGCAACAATAAGGCCAGAAACTACGCAGAACTTGTCAACAACATGCTGACTGCTTTCAGAAACCTGGGCTGCAACATGAGTGTCAAGATGCACTACCTATTTTCACATATGGACCGGTTTCCTGAGAACCTGGGTTCAATGAGTGACAAGCAGGGGGACATGAAAGAGATGACATGAAATGAAAGAGATGACATCAGGACATGAAAGAGATGGAGACCAGGTATCAGGGTCGCTGGGACGCAGTCATGATGGCTGACTACTGTTGGACTCTGAAGAGAGACCTCCCTGCCGCTGAGCATTCCAGGAGTTCCAAGAAACGGAAGTTCAAGCCCTGAAGTTTGAAAAATGGTGAAGCAACATGCAGTTTATGTGTACGTACCTTTATCAATGCCCACCATTCAGTTTACAGTAAACCTGACCTGATGGAGAGAAACGGATGCCATTTTCTGATTCAGCAGTGCAAAAATACCCTAAATCAGTTGTAGAAATCTAGACAACATTCAAAAAGTAAAAAATTGTTGCCCAGTGTTATGGAGGACTCTTTCTAAATCCTGAGTTATTCATGGCTCTTACCTCTGTGAGTTCAGTGACGAGTGCCCCAGCACCAGTGTAATAAAATGGGAAAAGAATAGCTGGCAGGAAGAAGAGGACCACAAGACTTGCAACTCCAAGAACAAAATTATGCCAGACTCCTATAAAAACAGAAGGAGCGTATGTGTTAAGAAAGAAAACCCACACTGGCTACCAATGCAACGAACAGCAGATGAAATAGAATCTTAATTTATTAGAACTGGCTTCTAAATTTACGACAGTGACAAACTGTTAAGTGGAGAAGAATAAACCATCCTAGTTATACGTCAAGATGGAAGGTTTTAAAATTAAGATCTCAAAGACAAAGGCAACGCAATCCAAACCCCACTTACATGGGGGTAATCTCCATTGAATGCAATAGGGATAAAGTCTGGGTAGATGTGGTTAAGACTGCGCTGTAATGTGCCAGCCCTGACTGAGGCTGTACCTGGCAGAACTTCCAAGGCAAACGCCGCATCACTCTTAATAAACAATGGACAAAGCAGCAGCGCACAAGACTAAATAATGAATGGGAACCAATCCAGCCTCAAACACAAAGGGGCCATTGCTGCAATGACGATAGGTGCGGTCTGTGAAAGGGATCCCAAAGGCAAGATTGAAGTCTGAATGAATACTGAACAGACCTAAGTCAACCTTTGAAAAGCGATCACATGATTCACAGTATGTCAGCAGAACACTGTTCATAAGGATAGCAAGGACTCGCAATAAAGAGTACGCTTTCATAGCTTTTGGGTGCCATAGCTAGTTCCTTCAGACTCAACTGATCCAGCCACACAAGAGCACAAATACGGAAGGGTCACATGTTGCTAGACCACCCTGCACACTATTATTTGGACATAAGAGTCTGTTTAAGAGCTGGATTCGTGTAGCAGCCAAGAGTGTGAGCCAGAAGACTATTGGTTCAACTCTCGCCTCACCCAAGTCACAAATTTTTAGCCTGAGTCCCCATCTGTAATTGAAGAGGGCAACACTATACTACTTTACAAGATTGTCCATGTAAGTGAGAATTAATATATACATATTACTGCAAAAAAATGAAAACAGATATAAGTAATTGCTAAGTGCTTTATCACTACAGTGGTACCTCGGGTTAAGTACTTAATTCGTTCCGGAGGTCCGTACTTAACCTGAAACTGTTCTTAACCCGAAGCACCACTTTAGCTAATGGGGCCTCCTGCTGCTGCTGCACCGCCGGAGCACGATTTCTGTTCTCATCCTAAAGCAAAGTTCTTAACCTGAAGCACTATTTCTGGGTTAGTGGAGTCTGTAACCTGAAGCGTATGTAACCCAAGGTACCGCTGTATTACCAGTTTCAACTGGGCTTGCTTTCAAGTAACTGTGCCAAAATTGCCGTAGCAGAAGTTATATAGAAGCAGTAAGGCACTACATCAGAGGTGACTAACTTGTGGCCGGCAGGTGTTGCTGGGCTCCAACTCCCATCAGCTCAAGCCAGCACAGCCAATTTTAAGGGATGACGGGAGTTGTGGCCCAAAACATTTACCACCATTCATTTTAAAAAAAACAACCCAGAGAGGTTTACAACAATTATGCACAAAGGTATGCAATAAAAACCAAATTAAAAAGTTAAAATCAGAAATTAGCTACTATGGAAAGATACATTCTTAATCTCCTGACAGAAAAGAAAAGTTTCATTGGGGAAGTTGGCACAGAAGGCACCTGCCGAATCTCTATTGGCAGAGTATTCCACAGGACTGGGCCATTAACACTAAAGTTTCAGTTTAATGTTATTGTCAAATGAGCCTTGACAGCTCAGGACATGACTAATGACGCTCCTGCAGATGATCTGAAAAACCAGGGGTTAGCCATCCTGGCTCTATGCGGGGTGGGGTGGAGAGATTGCTCAGTAATTTCTTTTTGCAAATATAGCTCTGCAAAAGAAAAGAAAAAAGCCTTTATGAAGGGGCAAGTCCCCACATCATCACCCCACACCCTGGACGTGAATTGTGAACTGTCACCGCAGCCAAACCCACATACCACTTTGGCATGTCTTTCTTTTTCGTAGAACATTTTGCCTGACCGGAGGTGTAATTCTTATTTCACATTTCAATCAACAAGTTATTGCAGAAGCCAAAAGTAATTAAACCTGATGACAGATGCTTGCTATGAATGTGTTTTTACATCATCCTTGCACTTCAGTCCCAGTTTTCATTTCTTCGGATTTCCTTGAGGCTTTGAGTTGCCATGAAGAAAGTAAAACAAACCAGCCTGTTTATAATCGTGTAGCTAAGGGTTTGTCTACATTTCCATTACTAGCTGGCTTTAATAATAATATTCTTCTCCTTAGAGTGTTTTAAATCACATCTGGCTTAAGACTAAATTGGCACATAAATTTAGCCAGAACGCTAATCCTCTTGCTCGTAAGCAAAATATCCATGAACGCTCAAATTAAATGGGTGATTGAGCCATCTTATTTTCCATTTGAAGCCATCCCAACACACAATTTTTGCTCTTAACAGTCTATTTCAATTAGCAAGACAGATTGTATTCCACTATACATCTGCCTGCTTTTCTTAAACAACAACCCATTGCTGGCATGATTGTTTTTGTAGTGCTAAGATGCATGTGTTGTTGACAACTCCAGTACCTTCGATTACAGACCCTGATGTATTAAGCTTGAAGGAGTGTGAGTACACAGCCCAGTCTAGAGATTTATGAGCCCTGAGATCTAGATTTAGTTCCGGCCTCTGCCCACCAAACAGATAATCAGTGGGAGAGAAGAAAGAAAAAACTAGATTTATTTTCGGCCCACCTGGGAGAAGATGGAAGGAACCTGATCAGCACAGCAAGTTACTGCTACGTAGGATGCCCTGATTCACTGTGGAAGTGAGGGCAGGGAAGCTATATATAGACACATTGCCAATTTGTTGCAGCTTGCATATTCACAGAAAATACTATCTACATCAGATATTTAGGGCTACAGCTTCCATCATGCTAGAGAATTTGCAGGGCACCTAGTTAGGGAATGCTTATGTACATGCACATCTGCTGTTAGATTAGGCCAGACTCATTGCTTGGCAACACAAACCTCTACATCTCTGCTCAAGATATTTTTCACATCTTTTTTTCTTTTTCTTTTTTTAATGCAGTTGAGTTGCCCGCATTTGGGGAAATCACAGGGGGCAGCACACCTGCAGTGCAATGGATGAGCCTCACCCTGGGAAAACCTCCTTCATGATCAGGTAAGTATTATCTTTGCACACCTCAGCTCCAAAAGGCTTTGAACAGCTCCAAGGCTATAGGCTTATGGGATAACTAAACAACTCATCCTCCAGTGCTCTACCAGGCACTTCCAGATTCCATCTGCAACACCGAAATGTTCTAAGGAACACACAGCACAGTTTATGTTATACGTTAACAAAAGGGAAAGTTATTTTACCTGCACAAAATATTCTCAGCTGCTGGATTGGGGAAATGAGTTGCAAGTGGGTGGTGAACAGATCAACAAACGCCCCTGGATAAACAATAAATATAAAGATTCCAAATCCGTTGAATCGAACCTGCTCTCTAAAAGAAACGGGAATAAAACAAATTTGCAACACTGAATCAATTATTTGTTAAAAAATATTTGTATACTGCCTGTCAGTCAAGGTTTTTCAGGCGGTGTACAGTCATAAGAAATACAAACAAATATGCAATTATGATTAAAATTAGAAAACAATCAGTAGCCAGATAAACATAAAAACCATAAAGGTAAGCAAAAAGCCCAGGAAAACAAAAAACATCAAAATTGTAATAGTTGATGCATTCTGGGAGAGCTGGAGGTGATTCCAGAGTATGGGTGCCACCACTAAATAGGCTCTCTTCCTGGTTGTTGCCATCTGGACACCTGCAAGATGTGGCACATCTTGATTGCAGTGACCCTACAAGTCTCTATGGGAGAAAGTGTTCTCTCAGGTAACCTGGCCCTGAATGCTATAGGGCCTTGTAAGCTAATATTAACAGCTTGAGCCAGGTCCAGTAGCCTGTGTAGTGCTGTGGTCTGAGTGTTGGACTAGAACTTGGGAGAGCAGGGTTCAAATCCTAACTCTGCCATCAAGCTCACTGGATAACCTTGGGCCAGTCACAGTCATTCAGCCTAGCCTAACTCACAGGGTTATTGTGAGGAAAAAATGTATGCCACCTTGAGTTCCCTGGAGGAAAGGTGGGATAGAAACATACCAAATAAATTAATAGGCAACCTTCCAGTCCTTACAACAGCCCTGTAAGGTACGTTAGTATTATAATGTTGTACATGAGAAAGTGCAGCTTGCCTAGTAATCTCAAGGCAGAGACAAGTGTTGAAAAAGAGACTTCACAGTTCAGTCTCTGCACCAGCTCTCTGGACAGAGGGCGGATTTTAAGAGAGAAAGGTGGAACAACAACTTTAAATGGTTCAATTAGGTAAAAGGGGTGGCAGAAAGAATAAGGAGACTCCTAAGAACCTGAGAGTTAAGAGGTGTGATTGAAGGAGATTAATGAAGGAAGGAGATGATTCATTACTCTGGGCCAGATCCCCTTTTATTAATAGCAGAAGCAATCCCTGTCCTATCAGGCTCACAGCAGGTGCTGAAAGCTGAAAAAGAGAACAGCCAGAAGCTGGCTCTGCAGAGTTTGGGCTGCCATCTTTCCCTGCAGCTGTCCACACAATGACTGGTCTTCTTTCCAATTTACCTCATAAAGCTTCAGGGCCTACTAGGAGCAACTGGGATTAACTTTACTGAAGGCTTTACACAAGTTTCCCAAGGATGTTTGGAAAAAGGAAGCTTGTGGATATCCACCTCTGAAACTAATTTCAAAGACTGCAGTTCTCCGTCACCTCATCCCCTTGCTGAATCTCATTTCGGATGAGGGGAGGTTAAGTATATGCTCACTATAAGCTCACATGGTATCATATTCACACGTAATTAAATCCTCCAGAAACTTTTCTCATCACAAAGTTATGAAAAAAGTGGATTGCATTACCGGATAGCTGCCACCCCGTGGCCAACTTCATGTATGACGCCGCTGATAAGGATAGCTGTGAAGAAATAGGACAGCTGGCTGATGGGAAGATTTACACCAGGCACCTGTTTTCACAAGACACAAGAAGATACAGGATAGCAAGCAAGGCAAAGACAGGCCCTTATGTCCCACCTTTCTCTTCAAGGAGCTCAGGGAAGCTTATGTGCAAGTTACCCCACTTTTACCCTCACAAAAATCCTGTGAGGTAGGTTATATGGCTATATGGTGGGGGATAGGACTCAATGTCACTAACTCCAGCCCAGGGCTCCCTGTCCCAATTCCTTAACTTTATCCATTATACCACACTGGTTCTCGTGCTACATAACTGGCTCTGTCTATGTGGAAACTACAGGAAGCCTATAATAATAAACATCCAAGCATTCTCCAGTAAGTTCCTTACCCTAAAACATAATTTCCGAATTTCAGGCCTGCAGAGAAGACTGGGCCCAACAAAATCTACTGCTTTGGCCTACCAGCAAACCTCACAGTGGTTGTTTGAGGCTTGCCAAAAGGATGGTGCTCGTCTGTGAAACATGTCCTGGTAGAAGGCATAGTCGTAAAAAATGTAGCTCCTATTTTATCATTCAGCATTCATTGTTGTGTTGCATACTTGTTGTGATGGCAAATAAGACAGCATATGGAGTATATCCTTAATTCCCATGTCTTAGTAACTCCACAAGCAACCTTACAGTTCTATACATGTCTACCCAGAGGTAAGCCCCACTGGGTTGAATGGCACTTATGCTCATATAGGTACGTATAAGGTGGCATGTACATAAATAAGAATGTACATAAATTATCTGAAAGGGATGCATTTGGACACATAAAGGTAGGGCCTTTACATCAGCTACTCCAAAATTGTGGTACGGTCCTCTCCAGAGGTGCTCAGCTTTGCATCATTGCTAGTACCTTTAATTATTTTTTTAAAAAAGGATTGCCCTTGTTGAATAAAGTGCTCCCCACTCTGGACTACTATTCTTAATTCTGTGTTTGATTCACATTGTATTTTCAGCTATTATAAGCCACCTTGGCAAGGTGATCTAGAAACAGTTTTAAGTAAAATTATATATGTATTTTAAAATGCTAGGTTTGGAGACACCCTCTATTGAAAAGGAGATGCCTTCTTTGGAGGTATTGGTTTAAGATTACAGTCCAATGCTTAAATTGTAAGTAGAGCAATAAAACTCACCACAACTTGCAGCATCTGATCATTCTGGCCGGCAGGCGCTTCACTTAGCATCTGAGAGAGTGTCTGCATCAGTGTCTTCCCGAGGAGAATAACAGAACCAAACATAGCAGCTATGCCAAAAAACATTCCCGCACTAAACCTGAAATGAAGGCAGAAATGCTGTCATAATATAATCTCAGTAGTGGACTCCTAAACTGTGAGGATGATTTGTTGGAACTGCCCAATTTGTTGGAAGACCAATGAGAGCACACTAGTGGGAACTGAAGCCCTGCTGCCATCCTCAACATCAGATGCCAAGACCAGTTTGGCAAACCCAACCAGTACATTCATTATTTAGCCACAGGGGTGTGGAATCTTCTTAGCCCAAAGGTCGCATTTCCCTTCTGGGCAAGCTTTTGGGGTGCAGGGTTAGAGTGGTCAGAACAACACATGTGAAGTTTTACCTTTCTACACTAATCTAGTTTCTTCACACTCTCTAGCCTCCATCTAGACAAGCAAGAAGCATTATCAGAGTACCAGAACACATTCCAGCCAAGCAAAAACACTCCAGGAAGATGTAAAGCAGAGCTTGTGATGTAAAACAGAGCTCAGAAAGGTGTGTGTCCCAAAGACCAGATAGAGGGACTTGCAGGAGTGCATTTTGCCCCCGGGGCCTGAGGTGTACCATCCCATTTTACAGGGCAACTGCCTTATCACTCCTAAGTCTTCAATACCAGCAGCATGCATCTATTGCATGTGAAACAAGTCACATACACACATAAAAAGGCTATTCAAGTCTAAAACAAAAGGCTATTCTATTTAGCTATAAAATATTGTGTAAGCAATCAGTCTCAGAATGGTAACTGTTTTTACTAGCAGGATACAAAAGAATTTCCAGTAATTGTCTCACTAAAGCCTGAATTATAGTTCTAAAACAATACCATAGATAAAGAAGTCTGGGCTTCCATCTTCCCCAATTGTAAAACAGGCGGTTGAAGAGCGCCGTCTGCCATCGCATGTGAAACGGAGAGATAGTTAGACCATAGTATGTGAGCCAGTCTTCGTAAGATGTCTTCAGGGAGGAAGATGACTGTAACAGAAGGAAAAAAACAGTGAGACATAGAAGGTATTTCACAGGAGTATTTCAGGCATCTCTATTGCGCCCTTCGCATTTTATTTTGTGCTGATTTGTCCCCCCGCTGTCCATGTTGCATTTGCTAGCTCTGTTTGTACTCTCCCACTCCAAGGATGGGCTGTTCTTTAGGTCAGGTAAAAACAAACAGCAGTTACAGCTGTATACCCTTAGAGCTTATGGACAGCCGCAGCTGTACAATTTTACACATCATTAGCTTTAGTCTAACATACGTTGAACCTAAGCCAATGTGGCGGTGTGGGGAGTCACACACAAATATAAATATAGTGTCACACACCTCATCTATGAAACTCACTTCCAAAATTAAAGTTAAAAACATAACTTTTCAAAAAGACAAGACACACTTCTTAAAAGATAGAAAAATCAATAACTGCTAGAGTCCAAGAGTGAACAGCAAATCACAGAATCATTTACTAGAAAGTGCTACTAGTATCACTTATTTTATTTATCTATTACATATATGTATCACATTGTCTTTCAAGGAGTTCATCTTCACAACAACCCTGCGCAGTAAATTAGGCTGAGAGCTTAGTGACTGGCTAAGGTCACCCAGTAAGCTTCATGGTTGGGTAGGGATTTGAACTCTGGTCTCCCAGGTCATAGTCCGGCACGCTAACCATTATACCACACCGGCTCTCATGCTGTGTGTGTATACCATCCTATGCTGACATGGAGTACAACATCTGTCTCCCTCTACCTACACACCTAAATCCTCAACATGCATAGGAATCTGTGTGGTCTGTACACTACAAACAAAACAAAATCCAGTGTATATAAACTATGGATAGGCCCCTGTGCAGCTCTGCTTCCTGTGCACAATGGGCGTAAACCATAGCTGTCAACGTTTCCCTTTTTTTAAGGGAAATTCCCTTATTCCGAGTAGGATTCCTCGCAAGAAAAGGGAAAAGTTGATAGCTATGGCATAAACAGGGAGCTTGGATACAGACGCCCGACTCCGTGTGAAGAGAGGCATGGTGGGTAAAAATGCAAAAGCATGGTGGACCGGGACTTCATCTGTAGGAAAAGGAGCATATCCCAAGACTTAAACAATCAGTCTTATTTCTCTTGTGCCTCTATAAGCTGCACGACAGGCAAGCATTGAACAGGAAAGGCATTGGACAGCTGCACCGGCTGAATTTCTGCCTGGCCTTCTTGCAGCAGTTAAGGGCTCTGTCGCGGGAGAAATAGGAAGAATCACTCCTATATCCGTACATCGCCTTTCATTTCAGCAACTCCCGCATTACACGCCCCCTAGTGACGGAGCGTGTGCACGGAGGCATTCGTGTGTGTGCGTGCAAAATCTAGACTTTAGATTATGGGAAGGAAGGCGTATTGCAGTCGTTTGGGATGCCACTATAGTCCTATATTTGCACCATCCATACAGTTTCCCCTTTCTCTAGCCTTAAGCAAGTTAAGTATCGTTCTACAGTTCCCATAAAAATTCCTTCTCTAGCAACGGAGGCTGGGAAAGCGCCCCTCTCACCTTCAGTGCGGTGTCGGCCAGGTATACGGCACACCAGCCCCCCAGCACGCAAACCACCACGGGCATCGGGATCATGTCAGCAGCAGAAACGACACGAAACCAGCAAAACGAGCCAAACAAAAAAATTAATCCCTTTACACTCCGGAACAAAGCGTCACACGGAACCACCGCGCACCAACCACATTTCTTGAGCAGGAGGCTTCCGGATGCAGCACCCGGAAAACACGTGCCGCGTGCTGAGCATCACATTCCCCGCCTAAGCAAGTCTTTCAACACTTCGGGTTCCCATTTGCAAGTGGTGGAATTCTCCCTGTGCGAGGGAAGTATTAAGAATATACAGTATATAAAACTAAAAGCAAACTTCCTTCGGGTGCAGCACTTTGCGATAATAGCGCTCTCCTAAAAAAAAAAAAGAGTCAACAAAATCTATATAAAGGTTGATTGTTCTGTTCTTTTCTTTGCCCTATTCATACGTTTTGGGATTTTCCCCGGTGGGGCTCTTGAGTTTAAAAGCCGCGTGACGAAAGTAAACTTACAAAGGCAAAGGAACAAATCGTCGACTTTTTGTTGCCTGCTCGCCCAGACTATTAACAAGCTATGCCTAGTTCTATACTGGAGAGTGGACTTGAAGGAGTTTGCATGCTTTCAGGGTGTGTCACAGACAGAAATGCAGCAGGAATAACCGCTCCATTGTCAAAATATAGTGGCGATGAGGCTAAACCTGTTAAATTTCTACCTGCTGGGCATTTAATCATCATCATCATCATCCCCCTCAAACTGTGGTGTCAAATAAGCAAAAAAGGGTTTTGCTAGGAGATGATTACCGTAGATAAATATTTAAAATCTACAGGTCTACGGCACATAAGGGGAGCAGCTGCCATCTTTAGATCGGCTGGTTTTTATTTTTGCCTGTCGGGACTCGTCGGGGGGCATTTTAAAAGCACAGCTTTCACACAAAGACACACACACACAAAAAAAACAGTCACTGACTCCTAGCGTCTTTTCTGTTTCTTTAAGATTGGATTCCACGAACCCGAGGTGCAGGTTCCAAACTAACATTTTACCCGGCTGCTGCCCCGGAAACAAAGGGAAACGGCGCCCTCTGCTCGAGCGCGTGCGCGTGCCTGGATCTTGTTGCGGGTTGAGAAATGAATTTGCGGTGGGAGCAAAAGGGAATTAATTATCCATCAGATTTACAATAAAAGAAAGTGACGTTGCTGATTATTATTCTTTCAAGGAAGCAGTTATTTCAAATTTAGCGCTTCCTAGGAATGCCGGAGGTGTGGGGCTCTCCTGAACACGTTCATTTTTAAAATACAGTAACTTGCCCACGTCAATCAGAAGCAGGGAATCCAATAAAGTCCCCTCTTTTGCGTCCGCCCACCGTTGAACCTGATTTGGCTAGAGGCGGAGCCGTCCGGTTCATTTTCCTGCGCGCTGATTGGTACAGTGTCGGGCTACCCCGATTGCTGTTTCCAATGGATCCTGGGAATCGTAGTTTTGTGACGGTGTCGACAATGTGGGCATAGGCTAGGACCTTGTCCTTGGAACTATATTTCCCAAGAGAAACCCTGGCGCTGTAGCATATGAGTCCCGGGATTGCTAACCATATGCAACATAACGTTACAACATGTTTAGTTGGGATAAAGGACTGCTTTGAACCAGCCTGGTGCAGCGGCTGTGGGGCTGGGCTAGGACAAGAATTCCTTGCTCAAATGCCTACTCAGTCATGAATATTACTGTGTCACCTCCGGCCTCAGAGGCTTGTTAAATAAACTGATAATGCTGTGTTGGTTGAAGGTGCTCCCTGTGTTCAGGATTTCAGCCTTGCAGCGCTGCTCTATGCATATTTACTCAGGAGCAAGATTCTATGGGACTTGCGTCCAGGTAAATGGGCACAGGTTTGCAGCTTCAGCCTTCTGTTTATAAACTACATTCCAGAACGTCACATGCACCTTATCGTCCCAATAGTGGATTTATGGTCCGCGGGGTGCTGTGCACAGCTCTTGTTCCTTCACCTAATTAAACAAGATTTTGTCAAAATGAGATGATGTTAACCCTGTTTCTGCCTTTGTACTGTGCTCCCCTCACCTCCCCAAACAATTTGGGATCTCCCTGCTGTGGGCCAGACGGGAAGAAAGGTTGGTGATCCATGATGCCTCTGAACTGAGTGCTTCCCATCTCCACACCCCCACCAAAAAAACTACAATTGGATTAATCAGGAAGAAGCGTTGTAGAATGGCCCTACTGCTTCCCCCATCCTCAGCATCTTCCAAAAATCCAAAGAAGTTGCAACTATCCTACTTTTTCCTCTCCTCTCTAATATTGTCCCATAGCAGCTGCCCAGGTAAACCCTTCCTTCAGCAATTAAGGGGAGGAGTTAGCATCATAGCCAGCTGGAGTTGAAAGTGGATGGGCCCTTTCAACTCTACAAGTGCTCTGTGTTGCAGAGTTAAAAGAAACATTATTATAGGCCCTCTGCCTCTGTCAGGTTGGTGACCCACATTTAGGAGGTTGCCTGCACATTATGCTTCATAACTTTCTGTCTAGAAGAGCAAAAGACTTACTTTTTTTAAAAAAAGCTCAGTGCCTTTTGGCTCTGCTGGCATGGGCCCTGGTACAATCACTCCAATTTCACCATTATACATGTGGCCTTGTTAGGACCCCAGGAATTCCCACTGCCTGGTGACCAAACAACTCATTTTTCATTCACAGCAGTGACTTCACTGATAGGCTAAAAAAACACCTGACAGGCAGGAGCAGTCAGGCTGACTCGTTTAACAGAAATGACTTACGTTAGAAGGGTACTTGTACATTATACTTCATAACTTTCTTTCTAGAAAGGCTAGAGACTTTTTCTTTTTTAAAAATGAAAGCTCAGAGTCTGCCACCCCTCTTCAGGGCCACCAATGAAGGTCTTCACAGGAATCCTTTTGGAAACCTCTGCCCTAATGGAACTACGTCCATTGACTTTAATCAGGGAGTAGGAGAAATGAGTAGAAACAAAGCAACAAACTAAAATACTAGGACTCAACTATGGCAGTTCATTATTTTCATGTTTCAAATGTATCCTTACAGCTAACAATGTGTACTACTAATTTGTGGGGGTCCTCAGTAACACAGGGGTCTAATTGTACACAAACGGCATATACCTGTAAATCTGGCACTGATATCTCCTATTTTCTGCAGAGCCTGAGCTGAAGATTTGCCCTCCCAGAAACACATTGCCATATTTTCATTTGCAAAGTGGTATCTTAAATCCTATAAAAGGTGTGTTTCTTAAGAACCAACTTTTGCTTTTTAAAAAATTGACATAACCAGAGTGTATCAAAACATATGCTGAATGCTTCTGGAACCACATGAGACAGGCTCAGAGGTGAGAGTGGGGTAGGGGAGATAAAAACAAATGTCAAGTTACACAATTTAGGCTGTAATCCCATACCTGACTAAAATTTCTTTGAGGCTGAAGTAAAAATTGTTCAGAATCACAAAACTGAAGTTAGTGAGCTGTATGTAGTGTGAAAATAGGCTTTGAATCATAGAATCATAGAATCATAGAGTTGGAGGAGACCACAAGGGCCATCGAGTCCAACCCCCTGCCAAGCTTTGAAATAAGATAATTTTTATTAAAAATATATGGAGTTCAATATCCACATCATGGATATTACCAGTGCTTTTTTAAAAAAAGAAAGGAAGGAAGGAAGGAAGGTGTGGTACTCACCATGAAGTTGTTACAGTAAGTGCCACACTTTTAACATGGGTGTGTGTGTGTGACAGTACTGCGTACCCTTAAGTACCCCCAGAAAAGAAACACTGGATATTACCTGCACATAATATTTCTATGTCTGTATATTAAAACGTGATTATGATGATGATATAGAGTTTATTGTAATAGAAATTCACAAAAGTCTCACAAGACAAACTTGTAGTTGTGTTATGTAACAAAAGACCAAGACGAAGTGCTTTGTTTGTTCACCAGAGTTAGTATGGACACAACAAACAACTACTGATGTTGCATCTGTTGACCTTTTCAATCAACTGCTAAAATTTATATAACACCGTGATTGCCTTGATTGATAGACCAGAATTTTGTGTCCTGCAGCAGGAACATTTGAGAGATTAGATGGATGAAGAGGACAGCTATTTCCTGTTTATCTCCCAGCATTTGGTACTCAGTGACGCACTGCCTGTAAACACATAGATTCCTTTCCACTACTGTAGTTAATATCTATTGATACACATCTTCTCTGTGAGTTTGACAAATCCTTTATATATGTAGCATATATACAGAACCACAAGAACTCATATGCTGCTTCTTTACCTTATAAGAGTCAGTCCATATTCCTTTAACTTTTATCCACAGACCTAAGACTCACATACCTTCAAAGCTTCAAGATCTCCAGAGTGTATGGGATCTTTAAATAGAAAGGAAGAGGATGATAAATATTACTGATTACAGGTCTACCTGCAATTGTTTGCTGTGCTCTGTTTTATACACTTTTGCTGAAGTATTACATTTTGGATTCACCCCATTGCCTACACTCTAAGCATTAGAAAATATTGTAATATCCATCCAGCCTCCATGGCCTCAGCTCATCAATTAGGAGCAAGCTCTATGTGCTGTTCCAGTGGCATTCTGCCAAGAACAATGTTCTCAGCTAGGAGGTCACCTCAGAAAGAGGGTGACTAGAACATTTTGCAACAACTGTACCCTGTAAGTAAATAAATTTTCAAATGTGCAGCTAGACCTGGTTCTTTGTGCTTCTGGAATATCACTGCTCAAGGTTACCAAAGGATATGTTTCTTTTTTCCCATTTCCCTTTTTAGTAATTTAATAAATGTATTTGTTTTGTTACATCTCTGTGGGAGTGGGGAAACATTTACCGGTACCAAGACAAATAAATTGGGGGCCCAAATTTCTTAGCTTGAGGCTTGAATCAGTAGACACAAAAATCAGAAAACACAAAAATGGCAATCACTGAACATTTGGACTCAGCCCTTAGTGCAACAGAACAGTTATATTAGCAAGCCCCTATTTTGAAATATCACTGAAAATGCCCCTGCATAACTGGCCTCTAACTTTGGGGTCACCAAACCACATTTGAGTAGCTTGAGGACAACTTTGCGTGAAAACCAAAAGGAAGTGTTGCGTGTCTTTCTTGCTTTCTGCCTTAAATAGTTTGGGAACTTATGCTACTGTTTAGGTCCTACCAACAGCAAAAATCTGTTTGTTTTTAAATAAAAACAATCCTAAATTCCTCATTGAGAAAGTGAGAGCAAAATATGTCCTGACGGTGAGTTTGCTAACTCTTTCCTGCTTGACACTTGAGCCCCGATTTTAGCCGTGAGGGAATGAAGTTACAGGATGAATCCGACTCTATATTTAGGAAGAACAACTGTAAGCTATGACAGGAATTCTCTTTTACACTTGGCTTCTAAACTCAGCACTGCTCCAGCCCTAGAAGTGCTCTTGGTAGTTAGTACACAGGCACAAAGGGCTTCATCAGTTCCAGCCACCTCTAAAGGATTCCAGGGAAGATCTCAGCTGATCGAAGAAGGTGCATCACTCAGCATCGAAAGAAGGTGTTTGCATCTACTCTCCTGACAGGTTGGAGTGTTTCTTATATAAATAACCAGGTACATAATAAAAGCTAATATGGGGAGGGGGTGCTGTTTGAAAAAGTGAAAGGTTGACTTGGGAAAACACTTTCATATATTGCTAGGAGATGAATGAATGAACTGCCTTTTCTGTAAAGTTTAATATCTGTAAACCAGATCAGTATGCTTACACAGGCTGCTATTACAAGTGCTTTATACTCCATTCGAAATTTAAGACAGTAAGAATGTTGATGCCACTTAGAATTATCGTAAGAATATCCCCTGTGTATATGCCAACACTGTGCTTCATACAGTTAGAAAAAAGGCACATTTTCCTCCACCATTTCTTTATTGTTGTCTGCTTGAAATATTTTAATTTACCCGATATTTGTTGATGCTGTTGCAAGTACCAGCAAAGTAATAACAGCAAAGTTAGAAAAGTTATAAGATCACTGTATGAGATCATAAGGATTTGATAAGAATTGTCATAAGGCAAGTAGTTACAATGAACTTGATGGGGTGCATCTGCATGGCGTGCAGTAAAGTTTCAGCATGGACTTTTCTTCTGCTTTCAGTACATGCTGGGCTCCCAGCGGTGTAATTTCTATCTAGGTCTTCAACACATCAGAGCTTTCTGTTTATAACACTTGTGCCAGTTTCATGCATACAGCAGGGAGTCAAAGGATGACATTCCTAGTTCCTCTTCAAATGGATCTAGGGTAGTGTTATGAAAGACGTAAATTATGGAAGTGCCTCAGGTAGATCAGCTCCTTTAAAGCAAACCGAAGAACTCAGACGGTGCAAACAGCTGCGTGTCCTTTGGCACCCTCTCTCGGCACTTATTTTTAGATCAGGCAGAGAAGATCACCACTTCTTTGAGTTTTATTCCTTCCTATCCCTTGCGCCTGTTCAGGAATCATAGGGACATTCGCACAATGAAGTCAAGTGCTAAATACGGTAGTTCCAAAAAGAAACAACTGTGGCATTGCCTTCAACATGTGGCAGACTGATGAAATAAAAGGTAAGCTGTGAACTAAATGTTTGAATGCCTGCAAGATTTAGTAGTATCCAGGTTTTCAGCTAAAAATTGTATTTAAATATTGGATGTTTTAAAACTAGTTAGCCGAATACTTAGGAAAGCATTGAGGAGCATAATTAGTTGAGTTTGATCACTCCCATTTTGTTGCATGGAAGTTAGGATAGGGGTAGAGGAGGAAGACTGGAGGCATTGCTCCTTGGTACACAGCTGCCCTCAGGCTCTGTGTCACAAGGACTTGCAGGAAGGGAGTTATGCTTGTTGCTACTGTAGCTATACTGGGCTATATTTCTTCCAGAGAGTTAGAGAAGGAAAAGAAACTATCCTGTGCCAGATGTCTGGATTTATGGGGGCCATGAAGTAGTGCAAGCCTCAGTAAGGTGCAGAGGGAGATACTTCATCTCCTTTCTACAGCAACTCCCTCTGTGCCCTATAATCTCTTGTACTGTCAGCACAATCCTATACATCAGGGGCAGGGAAATTATGACACACACACCCCTCCCAGCGGCTGCTGGACTGCAACTCCCATCATCCCTATCAGCAGCGCTGGCTGGATGTGGTGGGAGTAGACCAGCAACCAGTGGAGGACACCAGATTCTCCTCTCCTGTGTTAATGTCCATGCTGCAGTACACCTCACGGACAGCTGTGGAGCTGACTCCCAGGTAAATGTGTTCCGTATATAGAATTGTAACCTTCATGGCTCCAAAGGGTGCCTGGAAGGTCTTGTGCAGGAACTACATTTTCTTTCCTGATATTTCTGTATGGATGTTAGTGTAGGAGGAAGACAGCACCCACCCCTGGTCCCCTTGGTGGATACCCTGGTGAAATATTGCATATTTGGCTGCGTTCCAGAAGTCCTGGTGCAACGTGAGGAATATCCGTGCAACATGACAGCACTATCAGATTGTAGGGTTGAGCTTTTTTTTTTTAGGAAGACCCACAAATTGTTGAGCTTTTTTAAAACAAACCCCAGAGTTGTTGAACTTGTGACAGCATTGGCTCCTGTACATGTGTAGTCAAATATAAAGTTGCTGCAGCCTACCGTTATATTTTGATTCCTGAATGTCTGATAGCCAGCAGTTGTACCAAAGGGGAAGAGAGAATGTAGCCCAATAAGGTTGTCTATTTTTACTCTTCAGCATTCTGTTGTCCTGATTTCTCTGGCAATAATGAGGTCAGCAGAAACAGGCAGGGAAGAAAGATTGTCTCTGCCAGAAGTTCTTCACAACTCTATGAGGCACCTCTATAGGGGCTTTGCTCTGCCTTCACATTATTTTTGTTACTTTATGTTCATCCCGAAGTTAATGTTCCATTTAAGAGCTTTACAAGCTTAAAGAACTGCTCCTGGGAAGCCACATGTAGGCAGTGCCATGTTTAGACAGAGAAGACAAACTGGAAAGAGTGTGTGGACCACATAGAATGTTACGGCTGCTGCAGTTTTAAATAGTCATTCATTTTTCCTCTCTCAACAACCCATATTAACAGGCCTTCAAGTAGTTTGTTTATCAGTTTCAGGCTGCAGTTACCTTTTACTTTTGAGAAGATGCATTACCTTCAGTTTAAAGTTAAAGGAATTTATAATGCCTTTGCAAGTTTTATATGGGGCAAATTAATTTTTTATCAACAAAAGCCAGGTTTTCAATATAAGCAATTCCTGATTGTGTAACTTGAAGTGAACATATTAATAAGTAGCTCTCCCATGAATATGTGCCGTTTGATGGAAAAGCTAACTTCTCGTTTACTATTGTGATGGGAAAGCGATCTTACTCTTTCTGCCCATGAAAAATTAACAAGGGAAGCTCAGGTGTTCTCACTCCTTTGCAGCATTCTATGGTTGTATCTAAGTAACTCTGAAACTAAGCCCGAAAGACAATCTGGACTGATGAATGAATACCTATCAAGAAGAAACATGGGCTAAATTGTAGTTTATCAAGCCATTGTTGCTCGTAAAAAAGTTTTGTTTTATTAGTAATCATACTTATTTTGCTTTCAGGGATAAATCTCTTCCTTTAAAATGTCAAAACAGCCAGCTTCGAATGTTAGAAGCATTCAGGTAAGAGATAATATTTTATGTTACTAGTAGTAAATAAGAAGTATTTTGATTGAAAACAAAACATCCGTTTGTTTGACGCTTCAGCGCTAACTAGGAATTATTTAAAACTTGCTTGTCATGCAAGTAAATGCATTTTGATCCCATCTTTTCCATGGTTTTACATATTCCATTATCAGCTTAATTGTCTTAACTAGTTTTCCCGTGTGCTGTGCCAAGCACACACACACACAGTCACACACAAAACAACCTATAGCATTTTCCACGAGGCATGAAAAAAAAGCTGGAAGGTTTTTTGTACATCATCTAAAAGCATTTGACTGCACAAACATCACATATATGCCTATGTTTGTGTGTTGCTTACTTCTAATTGTCCAGCAAAATTCACTTTCCATTACTGGCATCTTTTAAGCTAAGCCAAGATTATTTAAAAGAAAGGAAGAAAAGAATGTGACAAGTATAAAAAGCTGAAGTCCTATGCATACTTACAAGTAAACATGTTTAGAATTGCAAAGCACTGAATGCTGTATGGAAGTAAGTAAGTTAACCAACCAATCTGAAGTATTAGAACTTGTGCCAGTTTAGATTCAATGGCATCAGTTTAGATTCACGGACATCTGTTTTCACCATCCGTCTCCCAATACTAATATTTATTGCGTGTGTGTATATATATATATATATATAGAGAGAGAGAGAGAGTGTGTGTCTCTTGGACAACCAGATTCTCAGTATGCCTTCATTCGCTTACACTGGGTTGCATCTGGAGAATCCATTATGCTCCTAATAGGCCTACGTCCAAAAACAGGAAGGACCTGAGGTCCAGCAGAGGCTCTCACTGGAGGAAGGAAAGGAAGGTGACTTTTGCCAATTGCCTCTTTCCCCTGCAGACTTGTGCCACCTCCCACACTGCGTCCAAGCCGATGTTCTCAAGCTGAACAACCCTTTTAAGCGTTCACAGTTGCAGTCAATGAGATGTACTCAATATATTAATGTGCTATCATGAATACAAATGTGTGGGTAAATACCTTGTATTGTTTTATCAAATAATATTAGCTTTTAGGGTTTGCAGAACTGCTGTGGCTCTATCTGGATGATCATATATTGGCTCATTTAACCAAGATATGCACAAGCCTTTTATCGGCACACGTAGCCTTATCCCTCCTCAGTTATTTAACCTGAAAGTCTCCAGTTAACTACAGTTTCTTGTTTGATTCTGGATTGTTCCAAACCGCACAACCATAGTTTTCCAGTTCAGATGAATTAATGGAAGACCAGTGTTTGATGGCTACATGTCACAAGGGGGGGTGGGGGTGGGAATCAGCTGCATATAAAGCCCAGACATAACCATCCAAATTAGGCCAATGGTTGGGTTCAGGATAGTTGTAATGCAAAATCATGGTTTCTACTTACTATAGTTGAGAGCACATACCATAGTTTGAAGTTCCAGCCCTACAATTGGCAATCCATGGTTTATAGCAGAATGTCTGCATTTGTTTCTTAGGACTGTGAGGGAATTCCACAGATCCACGCTCAAAATCTCTTTTTCCTCCGTTGTCTGGTTGACTTTAAAAAAACAAAAACATTTTTATTGTTTTTTAAACAAATACAAATATAATATCCATTAAACACTTATATAGCAGTACGGCTAATGGTATTTGTTTTATCCATTTTCTCTGACTTTTATAATCCTATTTTACACAACTGTGTATATTAGCTGTACAAGGTTTGCACATCCACATGTGGAATAGTGAAAGATTTTTCTGTTCACAACCTTCTGAATTACAGCCTATGAATTTGGTATCCAACAGTACTATCAGAGGCATGAAATTACTATAGCTGCAGCTTTTTATTGGTTCTGAAGACAGGAAATATTTGTTTCCTGGTAGTAAATAGATTTATATAGTATTAATTTTCTATCACAATGAGTTTTTAATGGTGGCTAGGCAAACAAAAACGGTATATATTGTGAAGATTTAAATGGGCAGGATGATTGCTTCTCTCTTGAAAGCAAGCAGAAAAATGTCTACCAATCTCTGGGGAAAATAACTTTTATTTATAGATTGTAGTACACAAGCATCAGTCAACGAAACAAAGGGAGCCCTTTCATTTTAATACACAAAGTCAAAAGCAATTATGCAGTAGAGCGTTACATTTATTTTAGCATTTTCAAATTGTTTCATCTGCACTTGTCAGAGCTGCTTCCAGATCCTAGCTCACAGAGGATCACACTAGCCAGCGATCATTAAATAAAAGTCTTTATTGAGTTACAGTTTCCATTCTCAAGCTGCTGCGTGCAACTCTACGTCTCATGGTTAGATCGGCGAAGCTCCATCTGAGTCTCCGCCCCTTGTACACCAACTTAATATCCTAGCCTTGCTCCACCTTTTCCGCCTGACTGTTCTTCTCTGGGTCCCTCTGCCCCCCGGGGTCTCTTCCTTCCGGGATTCCTCTGACGCTGACGCTGACCCCCCTGACTCTTCTCCCTCCTTTCGGCGGGCTTTAGGACCTGGCTCCCTTTCCGGGCTGCCTACTGCGCCACCTTCCTGTGCATTTGAACTTGGCACGCGCGCCCAACCTTCCACCTTCCGTCTGACCGTTTCTTCGCTCCCCGATGGAGGTGTGGCCACTCCTGACTCGTGCCCTCCCCCCTGTTGTGAGCTGCCAGCGCTTGATCCCTGGCGCCCTTCCTCTTCCCTGCTCTCTGGCGGTGACGCTGGTCCTGATTTCCAACTGCTCCCCTCTGAGTCCCCTCTGGCTCTATCTTCCTGGGGTGTCCCCCTAGGCTCCCCCCTTGCCCTGGCCACTGGTGCTCCTTTCTGTGAATCTTCTGATTCACTGGAAAGACTCGGAGATCTCGGGTCGTCGTCATCACTCATCTTTTCTTCTGCCTCCTCTCCCTCGCTCTCTGTTTCCTCCCTTGCCCTTGCCTCTGCTCCTGAACCCCTGACATCCATCCCCCCCTCGAAGCCCCCTCTTCCCCCCTCCCCTCCTTCCGGTGCGGGATCTGGGTGCTGCCGTGTCAGGGGGACGAATGTCGGATACAGTTCGCTTCCTGTGGCGGGCCGCCATCCGAAGTCTTCCGGTTCTTCCTCCCTGCTCTCGTTGACGACGGTCACCTCCGCTTCCATCTCTGTGCCGCCGTGCTCGAAACCCGGGTCGTCCCCGAAAACGTCCATGTCCGTCTCTCCCTCGTTGCCTTCTGGAGACGTTGCTCGTCCTGGACCCTCCAGCCACCTTCTGCGGAACTGCTCCTCTGGTCGATCATCCCACCAATACGAGGGTTCTGAAGCAGATCCCGAGGGTGACCCCTCTGGGGAACGGGCGTCTCGTGTCGGTTCCTCGTCCGAGTCGAACCCCCGGAACGTGCTGGCTGAAAGCGTGGGCGTGAAAAGCCAGTCGTCGAAAAAGTCTGCTGGCATTGGCCTATGTGGGAAGAGGGCATGAAACTCTTCTTTGAGCAGAGGTTCGTCTAAAGCGTAGCCCGGCACCCAGCTGTTGGCACTGGCCGGGGTGCCCTCCTTGGCGAGAAGGTATTCTACCCCCTCTTCCCCCCATCTGGAGTCCAAAATCTCCGTGACTTCGTTGATGCGCTCCTCCTGTGCCACTCCCCCTTGCCCGGTTCTCTCTCGGAGCGGACCCGGTGCCGTTCCTGGTTCCTGAAACCTGTGAGGTGCCTTGTAGGGAGTGAGCACCGATCTGTGGAACACCGGATGCATTCTGGAACCCTCCGGAAGAGCCAGCCTGAAAGCCACCGGGTTGACCTGTTCGTCGACTTGGTAGGGCCCCAGTTGTTTATGCCCTAGTTTCTTCTTCGCCAACGACCTGGCCGGCACTGCGTGGGCTGCTAACCAGACCCAGTCTCCCACATGGATCTCTTCGCCAACCCTTCTGTGTTTGTCCGCTTGTACCTTGTATGCGTGTTTAGCCAGCTCCAGGTGCCGCCGCAGCTGATCGTGGACCTCCTGCAACTCCGACGCGAACGCATCTGCTGTCTGCGGCTCCCCCTCCCCCATTCTTTCCAGTCCCGGGAAGGTTCTAGGGTGCCTCCCGTTGTTGGCGAAGAACGGCGTGACCCCCGTGGACACGTGCTTCGTGTTGTTGTAGGCGAACTCGGCGAGAGGCAGGTAATCCACCCACGTCGCAGGCTGTTGATTCGCATAACATCTCAGGTACTGCTGCATGATGGCATTGACCCGCTCCGCTTGCCCGTTGGTCTGCGGGTGTCTAGCCGACGCCAGGTTGATCTTGACGTTCAGGAAGCCCATCAGCCTCTGCCAGAAGTTTGAGATGAACTGTCGCCCTCGGTCGGACAGAATAGACCGCGGCAGACCGTGAACCTTGAACACGTGGTCTATGAACAGTTTGGCGGTTTGTTCCGCCGTGGCCACCTTCGCACACGGAATGAAATGTGCCATCTTGGAGAACAAATCCACCACCACCAGCACAGCCGTCTTGCCCCTCGAGCTGGGCAGATCCGTGACAAAGTCCAGGGCCACTCTCTCCCATGGCTCGAACGGAGTTTGCAGCGGTTCCAGCAGTCCGGCCGGCGGTCTGTGCACTGGTTTGGACCTCTGGCAGGTGTCACACCTCGCCACGTAGTCCGCGACTTCCCCTCTCATTCCGGGCCACCAGAAGTCTCTGGCTACTAATTCCACCGTCTTCTCCTTGCCAAAGTGCCCGGCAGTGGGCGCGTCGTGCAGCTGCTGCAGTACCTTGGCGCGAAGTTCGTCTCCCGGCACGTAGATGGCCCCTTTACGGATGAGCAAACCATCTCGCAGCTGGAACTCGTCGGTCGCTGCCGTGCCCCTGTGCACCTCTGCCATCTTTGCTTGCACGAAGGAGTCATCCTGCAACGCTCGTCGCACCGCATCCAGGTCAACTGTTGCCGCCGCGCACGCCCACACTGTCGGTGCGAAGATGTGCATGGCGGCCGCTGGCGTTGCCTCCTCCAGATACTGTGGCTTACGGGAGAGAGCATCCGCCATGATGTTGGTGTCCCCCGGGACATACTCTATTCGGAAGTCGAAATTCGCAAAGAACTCAGCCCAACGTATCTGCCTCTGGTTCAGGAACTGTGCCGTGCGCCAGTGCTCTAGATTCTTGTGGTCCGTGCAGACCTGCACCGTGTGCTTGGCGCCGATCAGGAAGTGCCTCCACGCTTTGAACGCTGCATGAATGGCCAGCAACTCCCTGTCCCAGATGGTGTAGTTCTGTTCGGACTTGCTGAGCTTCCTTGAGTAAAACGCTCCCGGCCTCCAAACCCCCTGCGGGTCTTTCTGCAGCAGGACTGCTCCCACGGCTCTGTCCGAAGCGTCTGTCTCCACCCTCATCGGCCTGCTGGGGTTGACATGAAGCAGCTGCTCTTCCGACGCGAAGAGACGCTTGAGTGCCTGAAAGGACTGCTCCGCCTGCTCTGTCCAGATGAACTTCTTTTTCTTGGAGCTGAGCGTGTCCGTGATGGCCGCTGTCTGCATCGCAAAGCCTTTGATAAACTTGCGATAGAAGTTCGCGAAGCCGACAAACCGTTGGACCTCCTTCCGGTTGCGTGGGCTTTTCCAATCCAACACTGCTCGGACCTTGGCGCTGTCCATGGCGAGCCCTTTATCAGACAACTTGTAGCCCAGGAAATCCACCTCCGTCACGTCGAATTGGCACTTCTCCAGCTTGGCGTAAAGCCTATGTTGCTGTAGCCTGCTCAGCACTTCCTTGACGTGTCTGTCATGCTCCTGCTGCGATTCCGAAAAGATCAGGATGTCATCCAAGAAACAGACGCACGTCTTGTAGAGGAGCCCCGCCAACACGTGATGCATGAAAGCTTGAAAAACGTGGGAGCCATTTTGCAATCCAAAAGGCATAACTCTATATTCGTAGGTGCCCAGGGGCGTGAACATGGCTGTCTTCCACTCATCTCCCTCCCGCATGCGAATGAGGTTGTATGCCCCTCGCAGGTCCAACTTGGTGAACACTCTGCCCTTCCGTACCTTTGCGAGGAGGTCGTCGATTCGGGGCATGGGGAAGTCCGATGGCTTGGTCACACTGTTCAAGATGCGAAAGTCCACTACAAGTCTTTTTTGGGGCGTGTCCCGCTTCTTAACAAAGAATACCGGACTGCCCCCCGCTGCCTTGGACTCTCGGATGAAACCGCGCTCCAAATTATGATCTATGAACTCTTTGAGTTCCTGCAGTTCGTCCTCAGACATGGAATACAGCTTCCCTTTGGGCAGCGCCGCCCCCGGCAGCAGGTCAATTTTGCAGTCATATGGTCTGTGGGGGGGTAGCCTGTCTGCCTCTTTCTCGCAGAAAACCTCCAAAAATTCTGCGTACTTGTGGGGAACCGCTTGCAGCGTGCCTAGCTGCAGCTGTGACTCCTCTTCCCCTCCTTCCTGCCTGGGCACGATGCAGTGTTCAGCGCAAAAGGAAGAGCCGAAGGTCAGCTGCCTCTGGTACCAAGCCAGCGTCGGGCTGTGCTTGTCCAGCCAACTCATGCCCAATACAATGGGCGTGTCCGATAGTTGAGTGACATTGAAGCTGATGATTTCCCTGTGATTCCCAAGTCGCATCACCATTGGTGGCGTCTGCTTCACCACTTGCCCCCCTAGCAGCTCCCTGCCATCCACCGTGACAACCTGCAGGGGCAGCGTGGCAGGCAGCAACTGTATAGCGTGCCGGTCGACAAAGTCCTGCCCTATAAAGTCCGCATTGCTTCCGGAGTCAATGGTGATTGGCACGTCCATGGTGATTCCATTGGGCAGCTGGAGCGACGCGGTGAGCTTCACTACCGGTTTGGGCGGGAGGGGGTCCATGGGCTGTAAAATCTCTGGGGACTGCTTCACTGACACGTCTGGCTGGGCCCCAGTGCCTCTTCCTCCAACCAGACTCCTTCGTTTCCCTGCTGTGGTTGTCCTTGCTGCGTTGCTGCAGTTACCATTGCTGAGGCTGCAGTGTGCTTGTGGAGCCTCTGGGGACACTCTTTCGCCATATGCTGTGGATCATCGCAGATGTAACACTTCCTGTTCCCTCTAGGAGGCTTCGCTTTCACTGCTGCCGGTGCTAGGGCTCTGGCTGCTGACTGAGCCCTTGCACCTCCAACCTCCATAGGTTCCGCTCCTCCTCCTGGCGGAGGCGTGGATTGCGCACGCGCTGCTTCTCTGGGAAGGAAGGAGGAGCCCCTGGCTGGTTCGCGCCCTCCACGCCCTTCGTCCCTGCTCCACGGACGTCCTTCCAGCCGCACCCCCACCGCCAGCGCCCTCTGAACGATCTCCTGCGTGGTCCGGGGTCTCTCCCCCCTCGCAATTTCATCTTTAACCGAGCCGTGCAATCCCTCCCAAAACAGGTCTCTTACAGGAGCCGAATCTCTGTCCCATTCCAGGGCACTGACCAAAGCGAAAAAGCGGGCATGGTACTGCCTTACGCTGGCCCTCCCTTGCTTCAGTCCATGTATCTCCTGCCGAGCAAGATCCACGTCAATGCTTGATAAAAAGCACCCATCCATCGCTTTAATAAAGGCATCCGCATTTTGGAGCGCCGGATCCTTATCTCTCCACAAATTGCGCAGCCATGCTTTAGCATCTCCATGCAAATGGGACATGATGAATCCCACCTTCTCTTGCTCATCTCTAAAGTCTTTGTTCAGCAGTTGCAGTGCACACATTACATCTGCTCTAAAGTTGGGGTACTGTTGCAAATTCCCATCGAAGTGAGAGACCAGACCGCCTGTTCGTCTCCCCAACCCAATCCCCTCCGGTTTGGGTGTCAGTTGCCCTTGCTTCGTAAGCACTTCCAACCTGACCTGGAGATCCCTGTAGGCGGCAGCTGCGTCCTCCTCTCTCTTCCTGGATGCAAGAGCCTCGGCATTCAGTCGTGTCACTGCTTCTCTGAGTTCCACTATCTGCTGTTCGGCCGTCATGTTGTCTGCCGTTCGTGAGCTCGCTAGTAGGCACCCGCTTTCTCTCCTCTCCGCGAGGGCGTAGATGCCCACAATTAAGGGGATGGAGCTTACTGTCAGAGCTGCTTCCAGATCCTAGCTCACAGAGGATCACACTAGCCAGCGATCATTAAATAAAAGTCTTTATTGAGTTACAGTTTCCATTCTCAAGCTGCTGCGTGCAACTCTACGTCTCATGGTTAGATCGGCGAAGCTCCATCTGAGTCTCCGCCCCTTGTACACCAACTTAATATCCTAGCCTTGCTCCACCTTTTCCGCCTGACTGTTCTTCTCTGGGTCCCTCTGCCCCCCGGGGTCTCTTCCTTCCGGGATTCCTCTGACGCTGACGCTGACCCCCCTGACTCTTCTCCCTCCTTTCGGCGGGCTTTAGGACCTGGCTCCCTTTCCGGGCTGCCTACTGCGCCACCTTCCTGTGCATTTGAACTTGGCACGCGCGCCCAACCTTCCACCTTCCGTCTGACCGTTTCTTCGCTCCCCGATGGAGGTGTGGCCACTCCTGACTCGTGCCCTCCCCCCTGTTGTGAGCTGCCAGCGCTTGATCCCTGGCGCCCTTCCTCTTCCCTGCTCTCTGGCGGTGACGCTGGTCCTGATTTCCAACTGCTCCCCTCTGAGTCCCCTCTGGCTCTATCTTCCTGGGGTGTCCCCCTAGGCTCCCCCCTTGCCCTGGCCACTGGTGCTCCTTTCTGTGAATCTTCTGATTCACTGGAAAGACTCGGAGATCTCGGGTCGTCGTCATCACTCATCTTTTCTTCTGCCTCCTCTCCCTCGCTCTCTGTTTCCTCCCTTGCCCTTGCCTCTGCTCCTGAACCCCTGACAGCACTGCATTCTATAAGCACAGGGAATCTACATTTTGATAAATGACAAGGCATTATTATGTAGTTTTAAATAAGCTCTAATAAACAATTCACTTAAATGCATTGAAACAAACAGTTTAAGTCCATTAAACATGGAGTTTATCTCAGTATTGTGAACTTAATGTAGTTTACAGCCTCCCTTACTTTCCATTAAAGGGAATTATCCACTAAGGATTCCCAATTAACCTTCTAGAGAAATATGAGTTTATTTTACCACAGTTACGCATAGAAAAAATATTTTCTTTTAAGCCATGTGCCTTGAAAGCAAAATTATATGTTATGTAAAGTGTGTGTGTGTGTGTGTGTGTGTGTGTGTATCACAGATCTCTTTAACTTTACAGCTAAATAGACAGTGCAACCCTATACATGTCTAGCCAGAAGTACGGTAAGTCCCACTGAGTTCAATGCATTCCTATGCATTCCTATGTGCCAAGGGTTGCTGACACAGCTAAGGAAGGGGTGCTGTGTCTACATGCCTGGCAGAGTTTGTGTGAGAAGTGGCTACACGCATCACTGGCATCAGTGCTATTTTTCTAGAAAAAGGTGCCGGAACTCACCATGAATGCCACCCTTGTTCTCTTATAATGCCAATGCCACCCACCTGAAAGGTGGCAGAACTGACTTCTGGCAAATTCCGGCTGAAAAAAATGCCCTGACTGGCATGCACCCATTCCTCCACCACTCCCAGACACTTGGCCAAGAGTGAATGTGGCAAACAAAAAATTAGCACTAAAGTCTTTTATAGGAGCAAGTCCCATTGAACACAAAAGGTCTCACTTCTTTGAAGAGCTATTCGGTCTAAGTCCAGTTTAAATATAAAGAACCATAAGAAGGAAAAGCAGGGGCTCAAAGTTGCCCATCAGCAGTTGGCACCTGAACAGCAGACTGCTATGGTGATATGTATTGTACTGCAGATATATAAATTTGCATCTATACCTGTAAAATCAGCACAGGCAAATGCCATGCAAATTGGTGCCCTCTTCTGTCTGCTTCTGGGTGATACATTCCATCTTTTTTGGTAACACATAAGTGGCCACCCTAAACTGAGTTGCTTCCACGTGAAACCTGGGGTTCGGTCCAGTTGCACTTCCACATGAATGAAGCCCAGTTGCAAGCCTTCTATTAGACCTATACAGCCCAGAGGACACTAACTGGAGCTTGCTAACAAAAGTGGACTTGCCCTCAGAAGGCTGCCTGAAAACAAAGAAATGCAAGCACATATTTTAATAGATGAGTTGGAAAATAGAGTATAGCAGGATGGCGGTGCTGTTTCACTGCTTGATGTGAAATGGGAATTCTGCCCTGCTGCTGCCACCTCTGGCACTTAGTTTTGGCGACATCTTGCTGGAAATCAGTGTGAACTCACTGGTGGAGGCAGCAGGGCAGGCAGTGGGTCCACGGGGGTACCATCTTGGAGGCTTCTGCTACCTGAAGCAGTGGCTTCACCCTGCCTAATGACTGCGCCAGTCCTGGAATACAGTAATTCATTCTCTTACTGCTATTAGAAGTACCATGTATGGGGACCATTTCAATGGAATTTACAGCTGTATATTCCTGTTCCTGCTGCCTCAGAGGCTGCTGTGTCTGTGGAGACGGGGGCACCTCTGGTTCTGGTGATGTGCCCCCCTTCCCTGGCTCCCCTGAACTGTCAGCTGCCCCTGCAACATCCTCTGATGTCCTTATCAGGTGCAGCTTGACTCAGCACAGTGGCAACATGATGGGGGGAAATACCTTCTGAGTTTCTGCATGTCAGGCAGCTTGTAAACACAAAGCCTATGGTGGAACGATAGCATCCAGCAGCCAGAAACCTTAATGGCTACTTCGACAGTCACAGCTGAACTTGGATGGACAGCAAACCCACCTTCAGGGAAAATCAGAGTTTGCCAACGTTACCAAAATAATGAAGGGGCAAAAGACACCACAGGGGACAAATGGCAGGCTGACGTGCGTATCTCTGGACTGATATGTACAGCAGTTCTCCAGGAAGAGCAGATCTTACCATTTTGTACTGTGCAAAAAACTGTCCTTGTAAGCCTGCCACATCAAGTAGGGAGCTAGGAGGGCCTGCTGAGGGCCTGAAGGACCCTGCCCTTGCCTCTTTCCACCTGGCTTGGGGCAGGGCCTGACAGGCTTCACAAGGACTGCAGCTGCTTTTAAATTGTTTTTAATTTTTATCTGTGTTGTTTTAAATGAGGCCATCTTGGCTGTGAACCCTGGAAGACCTGCACCCTGCCTTGCTGGCCCTTTCCCATCTGGTCCGGGAGAGTGAAGTGCTGACTGACTCCAGCTACAAAAGCTGAAGCTGTTGAACAGATTCTTGGACCTGGAGTATTGGTTACGGGGGGGGAGGTTGAGAGAGCTGTTGCTGTTATTGATATTATTGTTGTATCTTTAGTTTTAGATCTTATGATTTACATGGAAATTGTTTCCATTTGGTTGTGTACTTTTTGATGTGTTTTATTTATTGTTTATGACTTCTGTTATGTTTGTAATTATGTAAATCTTGTCATGTTGTAAGCTGCCTTGAGCACTGTTTTAACTACGGAAATGCGGCATACGAATAAAATGATGATGCTGATGATATCCTGATGCTATACTGATATGAACTCTAACTTCCAGGCTAATATCAACATCCCAATGGGAGCCCTTTTACCTGGAGCAGGTCAGCCACCAAAAAGAAAAGAATTTACTGAAGCTGATGAGGTAAGAGCAATATATGTCTTCATCTGCTAGCCTAGTTCATTTCTCGTTATTTTAAGAAGCCATATAATGGTCAGTCAGTGTACAGTGGTGCCTCGCAAGACGAAAAGAATCCGTTCCGCGAGTCTCTTCGTCTTGCGGGTTTTTTCATCTTGCGAAGCAAGCCCATTAGCAGTTTAGCGGATTAGCGCTACAGTATTAGCGGCTTAGCGGATCAGCTGATAAGCGGCTTAGCGATCAGCTGTTAAGCAGCTTAACGATCAGCTGACAAGCGGCTTAACGATCAGCTGATAAGCGGCTTAGCGATCAGCTGTTAAGCGGCTTAGCCGATCAGCTGTTAAGCGGCTTAACGATCAGCTGATAAGCGGCTTAACGATCAGCTGATAAGCGGCTTAACGATCAGCTGATAAGCGGCTTAGCGATCAGCTGTTAAGCGGCTTAGCCGATCAGCTGATAAGCGGTTTAGCGGCTTGGGGAAAAGGGGGGGGGAAGGAAAAAAACCCCGCAGGAACTTGCAAGACATTTTCGTCTTGCGAAGCAAGCACATAGGAAATTCGTTTTGCGAAGCACCTCCAAAACGGAAAACCCTTTCGTCTAGCGGGTTTTCCGTCTTGCGAGGCATTCGTCTTGCGGGGCACCACTGTAAATCAGTTCTATTCAAGTACAATTAGTTAATACACACAACGGTTGGTGGTATTTTGGGGTCAGTGTATGGGTGCAACATAAATCTGGTTCCAAACTAAGGGTGGATATTGTGTTCCAAATGCAAGAAACAGAGATCCTGAGCAATCTGGAAACACCACTATAGTTAGATGGGTGTTGCATGATTGCATTTCCTAATGTTTGGCTTCTAAAAGCAACCGCAAGGAGTCCTACTTTGCAACAGGGCCACAGTGCATATGGGAGGCATGTCTAACTCCCCCACCCCGGATGAACCCTATACAAATATCTCCACAACTCCCACCATTCGGATAGTGGCTAGTAGCAGCTGCTTGCAGCTCAAGACTTTTCACCGTTCATTGTATTGGGATGGTGTTAGTACTAGTATAGTAGTAATAGTATAATGGGGAGAGGAAGGGAGTAGAAAAAAAGGGCCTAGATCCTAAGTTTAGATATCGAAAGGAGCCTTATGAATTTCCAAAAATGGGTTATGTAATTTGAGTACTTGGAGTATACATGTGGGTTTCAGTGGGCTGAAATGTAGGCAGATATTTGGATATAGCTGGAAAATGAGTGAAAGGGCAAGAAGCAAGGAAACTGTGTAGGAGGTGTGAACATTTCAGATGAGAACACAGTCTGTTCATCTACAGATCTGCTAGCATGCAGTAATTTACCACAACCAGACAGCTAATTGACTCTATCAACCTGAAGCCAAATTCAATTTCAGATGCATGGGACTTACTGAAAGAAAATTTGAGATATGCAGCTATGCTTCATGAACTTCTGAAATTAAATAATAGTTTTATAAGGAACTTCTGGACTAGAAACTTTGCAGACTGTGGCACAGCCATCACACAGTCCATGGCTCTACTTTTCCAGCTGCAAAACAGAACCATATTTCAGTGAACAATTTTAAGCAGCTGCTTTGGTCTTAACTCACCAATTTGAGATCTACATAGTTAAAAGGGGGACGTACATTTTAAAATGAAAATAAATAGGTCACCTACATGTTATAATGCAGAATTATGTTGCCCATGCAGTTAGTTGTTTCCCTCAATCCAATCCTATGAAAACTTCGTATTGCAGGAGCAAAATTATTCCTCTTAAATCTGAAAAGATGCAAGGAGACAGGTTATTTTAGAACAGATATTGCTATGATTACTGTGATCTATTTGCAGCATCAGCTATGCTTAATTTTAGGTTCCATAAATGTGCCAGTAGCCCCAACACAAATTTATATTTCATATCATTTGAGGAAATAAATATCTGGAGAGGTCCACTTTAAAAATGTTATGCAATTAGAGCATATTTTAAATGGTTTTAAAATATTCACCACTCAATTTGCCTCTGTTCATTCCTGTGAGATGCTGTATGGATGAAGACCCACTGGTAACAAGGAAAGGGGTATCTGCACAAAATATTATAAAGCTTGTGATAAATAATCCTTCCTATCCCACAACTAAGAGAAGAGGGCCTTGAGTGTTCTTTTCCCAAACTTGTTTGTGGTCCTTTAAAAGTGCAATAAAGAAGCCAAGTCACAGAGCCACCTCAGAAGCTTGCCTTCTTGCTTCTCCAGTGGCAGTAGCAGGGGAGAGTGGGTGCCATGCCATGAGATTCTGCCGCCTGAGGCAGCTGCCTCAGTCTGACTCATAGGCAGGCAAGCAGGCTCTGGAGGAGAAGCATAACGTGCTACATGAATAGGTGCCTAAACCTGAATGACCAGAAGCAATCAGTCAATGCCAGAGATTTAAAGTTCCACAGTGTTTCTATAGCTTCTCAAAAGTGATGTGGTTACCAGGTTAGGTAGATCATCTGGGAGATGTGGCAGAGCTATCCTTACTGTCTTCAGCAGGCTGTCAGATCTAGTATCTTCTGTGCACTTTAGTAGATCTGTCACATAATGGCTTAGTTCGCACATAATGCCAAGGCAAATCATGGCTTGGCGCAGATGCAGGGCTTTTTTTCAGGACTCAGTTCCAGCGCCTCTCAAGTGGGCGCTGTTGCCATGATAAAAGAACAAGGGAGGTGTTCATGGTGAGTTCCGGCCCCTCTTTAGAAAAACAGCACTGTGCAGATGCATGAACATGTGGGTTACTGGAGAAGAGACCACACCCACTGCACTCCCCCCTCAGTCCTTATGCTGCAGCATTACCCAGGGCTAAAGCTGGGAGGTTAAAAAATATATAATTTGTTGGTGTTATGTACTGAAGTTCTCTCCCTGGGCCAGCAGTGGGATACTGTAGATAGTTTTCACTCAGGTCCATATATGCAAATAAGGAATTGAAAGTGATATTCAGTGATTGGACAGTTACAGAAAGTTGTTACTGTTGCTTTGTAGTTGAGCTCTATATAAGCAGGTGGCTGAACCCTTCAGTTCAGTTCTGTTCTGTTCTGTTCTGGCCTGTGAATAAACAAGAGCTGTTTGAAGAATCGCTGTGTCATCTGATATGTTCACCCACAACTTAACAGTTGGCTTGTAGTATGTGTGTGTATAACCATGGTTTAGCTTAGCATGGAGCGGATTTGCCTCAACCAGGGCTCCCAGTTTGTTTCATTCCAGACAAACCTTGAGCTGTAAGCCAAGAACAATCTTGGTTTGGCTTAGCAGTGCATGTGAACTGGGTCATTGTGAAAATGGAAACATCCCCCAGTGTATTAGTTTGAAGTAGCTGGGTTTTTTTGTCTGCAGAGCCTTCCAGCTTCTTCAGAAGAGGAAAAGAAAAAGGTGCTCCCAGGAGCCAAGAAATTACCTGGCCCAGCTGTAAACCTGTCAGAGATCCAGAATGTAAAGAGTGAGCTGAAATTTGTCCCAAGAGCTGAACAGTAGTAACAGGAATGAAAAGGTATGTCCAGGGGTCCCTTACCTTATCTTTTTTTACCTAAACTACAATGAAATATGGGGAACTTTGCTCTGGTTACAATTATCAGTATGGTGAGATGGAGTTGAGAACCTTGCATAAAAAGAAATGTCATCTTGTGGCAATTACCCTTGATTAAAATATGCTTAAGAATCAGAGAAATTATTCCAAACTACAGTACTGCATTTATCCTGTGAGTACTCCTTTTGGGGTCAGGTCACTGTAATGCTTTCCCAAAGTGCCCTCTTAATTCTGACCAAAAAAATATCCCTTGAATAGACCATTACTCCCATTTTGCAAATGAAGGAACCCAAGCCAATAAATAAAGCTACTGGTGGCATTTTTATTGCTCTGTAAACCAAAGGCAAATTTTGGAAATCCAATTCTAATGCAGTAGCAGGTCACTTCTAAAATATTCAGAAGCTAATTTCTATACGACCTCAATTTGTTCATAAAAATGCACAGGCTATAGTACACTCAATTAGCACTGCAATTATTCTTCTATTATTCAAATTATAATACATGCAGAGAGGCAAAATGTAGGTGGAACAATTATGTTTTCACTTTAAAATTAGAAACAATAGGCTTTGATCAACCAAAAATAAGTTGTTAATTGGCGCAAAAACAGATAATGTCTTGTTTCCATATAGTCTGCATGTGAAGTACAGCTTTTAAAAACCCATCTCAGGAAGAAGAGGAGCACACTTACAGAATAACAGGGCTCTCACATAGAGGCATCTACAATGTGCAGGATGGTGGCTCCACCTTCATGTTGTATAAGAGCACTAGAGACAAAAAACATACACTACAAATAAATGGCTGTTTGCCTAAATAGACAAATGCCGATAGCTCTGTCCCTACCCTTCCCCTCTTTTCTATCTCGTAGAATACAGCCCATACTCCAGTCCAGGCAAACAGCCATAGCATAAAGACTGAACCTTTATTACCCAGAATATCACTGTGAGATAGTACCCAATGTACCCATTCAAAATTGGGTAGCCTGGGTAAAGCATTAAAAAATGCCCCCCCCCCCCTTCTCATTTGTAACAGGGGAGGATAAAAACCTTTTGCTTCAGCTCATTGAACCAGCTTGGATTTGCTTGTTACGGTTTCTGCCTTACCTTTTCTTATTTTGGTCAATGTCTTTTGTGTTCTCGTCTTGCATTTTATTCTGTGAATCGCCCTGTGATCTTCAGATGAAGGGCGGTATACAGATTTAATAAATAACACAGCTGAGATTCCTACCACTGTTGCTTCTCACATGGAGAGGTTCATTTAAGGTGCCTTGTAGATGACAAGCCAGAGCTTAGATTCACAGCTCCTGTAAGGTTACCTCAGGATCATGCACCATGGATGTGAGGCCCCTATTGCTACAATTAAAGGATCAATCTTTTCTTGGCTTTGTTTTGGGGGGAAACTTGACGGGGAGGAAAGCACAATGTACAGGATGTAATGTAAAGGAGAACATAATTAGAGACTGCTGGCTGAGAATATTATACAGAACAGCTAATTCTCTGTACATGGGCATTGTGTGATCTGTTTGAACCACAAAAATTGTGCTCAAGGTATTATGGCAACAGGCACTACCAAGAAAAGGTAATAATAAATAATGCAAATAATTAACCTTACAAATTGCACACACTTTCCAGCACAGAGAGTCTTCCAAATACCTTCATGAAAGACAAGGGCTAATTGTTCCTAAGGACGTGGAGTACACCTCTTCCCCTATTAATGCCTTAGTTAGGTTTGATAGAGCTGCATAAATTGTAGCCAATTAAGCTGACAAAGTGATCTCGAATATCACAGCTCCAACCCGGTAATCAAGCTAATTTATTTCTCACACACTTTTGTCTTCCATCACTCCCTTTTGTAATTTTTCCTCATGTCACTTGATAGGAGGCTACCTAATTACGGTGTTCACAGTCCTGTGCTCAAGAGCAGGCTAAGTTATTACTTCAGTATAGTGCTTTTAAAATCTTTATATTTTGAGTATGTTTTCACTTCAGCTTTTTTTGCTGGAGTTATTGCCTTTCATGCGTTGTGTAATTGTAAGCCCTCTGTTGTTGCCCATGAGACCACAAAACTCCCCTGAGGGTCTGAGAGACTTCACCTTCCATAGCCTGGGCTGTTGCCATAGGCCTCGACATGTCTATCTACACTTCAGCCGTCATATATATATATATATATATATATATATATATATATATATGAGCAAGGCCTTGTTTTTCATCCCAGAGTTAGATCTGCTGATCTATATATCATGTGTTGTCCAACCATTTACCCACTAGAACATTCACATTTTTACAGCAGTGTGTTCAACAACATGGTTGTTGTTGTTATTATCATCACAATTTATTTCCCGCCTTTCACCCTAAGGGTACCAGGGTAGGTTATAACTATTAAAGCACAACATTAATATTAAAAGCAGAGCTTTTTTCAGCTGGAACTCAGTTCCGGCACCTCTCAGGTGGGCGCCATTCTAAGAGAATGAGGGTGAGTTCCGGCATCTCTTTTTCTAGAAAAATAGCACAGATATTACACCATATTTTTTAATTTAAAAAAACACAGTTTAAAATGACTTATTTAGCACTGCAAAGTCAATTGGACTTATTCCAGTAAATCAGGGGCAGGCAACTTCCATCCTTTCAGAACAATCTTAGTCTGTCAGTGGGGTGATACCAGCTGATGGGTGGAGAAGAATGGTTTTGCCATGCTGGGTGCTGCTTTGTCAGAAAGCAGGACTGAACCCTGGTGAGTAGAGAGTTTAATCCTGCTTGGTGCTGCTTCAGCAGCACCTTTCCCTGCAAGGAACGCTCTGGAGAAGCAGACACCTGCAAGGAGCAGGATTAAACCATCTGCTCACCAGCTAGTGAGCGGAGAGTTCATCCAGCTGAATGCTGCTTCGCCAGAGCATTGCCTACAGAAAAACAAACCCAAAATAGAGCTGTTAGGGCGTATCCCCTAGCAGTATTGAAATCAGAATGCCAGTGCAGGTTAATGCAGCTACTTACACATCACCAAGACATTTAATCCCCATGGCAACCCTGTGAGGTAGGTTAGGCCGAGAGGCAGTGACTGGCTCAAGGTCACCCTTCAAAGTGGGGATTTGAACCTTGTTATCATATACAGTGGTACCTCAGGTTAAGTACTTAATTCGTTCTGGAGGTCTGTTCTTAACCTGAAACTGTTCTTAACCTGAAGCACCACTTTCGCTATTGGGGCCTCCTGCTGCCGCCGCGCCATCGGAGCACGATTTCTGTTCTCATCCTGAAGGAAAGTGCTTAACCCGAGGTACTATTTCTGGGTTAGCAGAGTCTGTAACCTGAAGCGTATGTAACCCGAGGTACCACTGTATTCTGGTCCAGCACCATAGTCGCTAGGTAAAAAGGTAAAAGGTAAAGGACCCCTGGACGGGTAAATCCAGTCAAAGGCGACTATGGAGTTGCGGCGCTCATCTCACTTCAGGCCGAGGGAGCCGGTGTTTGTCCACAGACAGCTTTCTGGATCATATAGCTAGCATGACTAAACTGCTTTTGGTGCAACGGAACACCATGATGGAAACAAGAGTGCACAGAAACACCGTTTACGTTCCCACCACAGCAGTACCTATTTATCTACTTGCACTGGTATGCTTTCGAACTGCTAGGTTGGCAGGAGCTGCGACAGAGCAATGGGATCTCACCCCGTCATGGGGGTTCAAACCGCTGACCTTCTGATCAGCAAGCCCAAGAGGCTCTGTGGTTTAGACCACAGTGCCACCTGCGTCCACCACACTGGCACCAGTATGCCTTTGCCAGTCGTCATTGTCAGACATTGATGGCTAAATCTGAAGTTAACAATTCAGGCCTGGAAAGAGTTGAACTCCTAATTTCTTTCGTGTAGGGTGGGGAGGGAATGTTTACCTTTCTTTGGCTTTGAAAAGGCCTGTTTATTCCCTCAGTAATATGTAAAAGCAGGCCTGCAGCTTTGAGTCGCGTTTGTTCTTTATGCCATTTGCTGCCTAGGAGGAAGCTTCGTTCCAAATTGCTATTACGCCAAGCCCGGCCATACGAAACTGTTCATATAGCACAAACAATAATAATGTAAGTGCACTTAGAAGGAAAAGCTCTTGCTTCTTCTTCAGACAAACAGACCAGGGAGAGAGTGGCTTGCCTACATCTGCACTTTGTAATAGCTGCAACCCTGGCTCCAAAAGTGCTCAGTGAGAATGAGCTTTCTCTCCCCCCCCCCCCGTACAAACATAAAAGGGTGAAAGCAGCAACCCCAACAGCAATGGAACTCCCGCTTGTCAGGGTAAAGGAGTATATAGGAACTGACATGATTTCAGCCCTCATGGGCAAGAGGTTGTTCCTTCAGAATCAAAGGAAATACTACCCACATGGATGCAAGTATAAGCAATGGAATGAGTGGCTTGGATTCTGAGAACCAGGAGTGGAAGCTGGTGGAAGGGGACTTCCTTGTAGTCCCTTCTTTCCACTGCAACCCTGAGAAACCTCTTCATCACAATAATAATAAATAATTTTTTATTTATACCCCACCCTTCCCAGTTCAGAAACCCAGACTCAGGGCGGCTAACAACAAATTTAAAACACTTAATTGTAATACAACATAAAAGCAGCATAAAAGACAGTATAAAAACATGAATAACAATAAAATTCAAAGTTCAAAAATCAATTTGAGGGAAATACATCCAATAAACATTAGATAGTCACCCGGGCTAGCTGGCTAAATTAGACCTACTTGGGCCAGCGAGGAGGCCAGGGGAGAATTAGCTGTGGGGTCCCAGAGCAGGTAATCTTCATAAAAAGGGGGGAGGCGAAAAAGAAGGGAAATAAAAGATCAGGCTGAGTTCAAATTAAAGGCCAGGCAGAATAGCTCTGTCTTACAGGCCCGGCGGAAGGAGGTTAAATCCTGCAGGGCCCTAGTCTCATGGGACAGAGCATTCCACCAGGTCGGAGCCATCACTGAAAAGGATAGTCTGACTTCCTTAGGCCCCGGGACCTCTAAACTATGGTTATTCATGGACTTAAGGTCCTCTGTGGGGCATACCAGGAGAGGCGGTCCCTTAAATACGAGGGCCCTAAACATGGGCACCCAACACTCTTCAGAGGGTAGTGTGGGGTGGGGTTGCAGTGGGAAGAAATCCTAGAGAGCTGCTGAGGTTGATAGAGCAAAGGAACTGACTTGGTATCAGGCAGATTCTTATGTTCTTCTGAAAACTGCACACGTATTAATTCAAACTAGTATTGCATCTATAATAGCTGGAGAAACTGTCCTGATCCATTGTATGGGTCAAAATCACGAGTCATCACATGGGCTATTTCAGCTGAGTCATATTTGCTGAGAGCCTTGCATGGCTTTTTTCAAAACATGTATCCAAATCAGACACCTAGTCCCAGAAATGGTATCCTTTCATACTGTGTAGCTGCTGGTGCACACACATTTAGACCCTTTTATATTCATTGGGGACGCGGGTGGCGCTGTGGGTAAAAGCCTCAGTGCCTAGAGCTTGCCGATCAAAAGGTCGGCGGTTCGAACCCCCGCGGCGGGGTGCGCTCCCATTGCTCGGTCCCAGCGCCTGCCAACCTAGCAGTTCGAAAGCACCCCCAGGTGCAAGTAGATAAATAGGGACCGCTTACTGGCGGGAAGGTAAACGGTGTTTCCGTGTGCTGCGCTGGCTCGCCAGATGCGGCTTTGTCACGCTGGCCACGTGACCCGGAAGTGTCTCCGGACAGCGCTGGCCCCCGGCCTCTTGAGTGAGATGGGCGCACAACCCTAGAGTCTGTCAAGACTGGCCCGTACGGGCAGGGGTACCTTTACCTTTACCTTTACCTTTACCTTTATATTCATTGAAAGCATACCTGCAGTATGAATTCCTCATGGAATTGCCTCTCTTCCAAAGCATTTGAGCTTGAGCTAGTGGCTAAGATACACTGGAAGCATTGTTGTGGTTTCTTTCCTTGACCCAGAGTGTTTCCACGCTGTCTGATTGTCAGGTGGAATTGAGTCACATACCGGCAAATTCAGGTTGCACAGTTATAGTTGGTTTTGAGGTCTTGCACAACCAACCTACTTCCCCCAGGGAACATGCAGTTGAATGTGTGGAATAACGGAATATCCCTGCAAACAGATCAGAATAAATTCTCATTTAAATAGCCAACTTCATCTAATTTCCCTGCAAACAAATCAGCACTAATGATCAGTAAACCTACCCTGGAAATGTTTCTTTAAGCACAGCTGAATTCAGCAGCAGAAGTTGCTCTGATCTGCAGGACTTGTTGGTTCCTCAAGGAGGCGCTCAAGATCTAATTATTAAATATAGTATAAAAAGCTTCCTTGCAGTTGGTTTTACTGAGCCATGCATGGCCAGAACCTTTAGATGTCACTTTCGTTTGGACCTTTTTATTCAAAGTTTGTCGTTTTTAGTTCTATTTAGCCACGACAGCCTTAATGCATCTCTCTTCATCCCTGCCTCCTTCTAGGAACCTCATTTGGAGAAATGAATCTAGTCATTTTCTCATTTAAGTATCAAAGCTATGGAAACTGTTCAGCTCTGTTCATAATTTGGCCTTCTGGGTTTCCCTGACAACCAGAAACATATTTCCTTCCTGCCCCCCCCCTTTCCTTTTTACTAATAATGTAAATTCACAATATGTTCTTATCTCTTATTCAACAGCAGGAGAGTAACACTGCTTTTCTTGGCTATTTCTTGTTCTGAGAATAGTTTGGGATTTGGGGCAGATACAAAAAACAAAACAAAAACCATAGTATCTAAGTTAAATAACCCTCCTCGTTGAATAGCACCATTCTGTCAGTTGCTGAAAGCTGAAGGTGCCTCATCAGAAAGTTACTCCTTTGCAGCTGAACTATGAGGGATCACAGCTCTGCCCTTCGTGTATGGAGGCCTTATTCAAAATCTCAACTATAAACATAACTGCTTATCCTAATATTAAATTGCAATGGTGCAAAGGAATAGTATGTGTCTAGCTCACCCTTAGGATTTTTTAAATCCTTCGCAGCATGTGAGTGGAATACAATTTTCTCTCATTAAAAAAAAAAAAAATCCAGATTACACTTTAAAAAATCACTTTCTGGACTCTCACAGGGGACTTGAAAATACTTTCTGGAGCTTGCCTGATCCTCCCTGTTTAATACGCTCTGTAATTTTTGCACCTTCTGATATTGCAACTCTTATTCGACAGCCAAAGATGGAGGGACCCTGAGGTCAATCCATCATTAAATAAAACTTCCAGGAAAATATAATCACCTGCCAGCAACCCAAGAGCTGCCATGTCCAGTGTTTGTTTGATATTACATATAACATAATCAGCACTGGGAGACCATCCAATCGGAGGCTCACGTCATGATACATACACTTTACTTCATTCTGAAGTGACATAGGTTAGAGCTGACATATTTACCAGCACTTCTCAGAGAGTAATCGCCATCGTGAATTTGAAGTCACTGAATTGTTTATCTCTCACTGATAACCTACAAGCCAGCACAATTCTATGTGTGTTTACTCAGAAGGAAGCTCCATCATTCAATGGGGCTTACTCCCAGAAAACTGGGCAGTGTTAGTAACATTCAAACCATTTCTGAGTCCCTGTTTTCTGGGATGCTAGAAATGTTTCTCTCTCTCTCTCTCTCTCTCTCTCTCTCTCTCTCTCTGTGTGTGTGTGTGTGTCTGTGTGTCTGTGTCAGCATTGAGCTACATCCTTTCATTGGCTCCTTGAAAGTGTCCCTATTTTTATATAGCCTGTAAGAGCTGGGCTGTTCATTATGGTCACCCTTGAAATTATCATCACTGTAACAAATTTTCAGTGCACTCAGCTAAAACATTTAGCATCATTCTCAATATGAAGTGGGGACATGACATAACATAGCGAGTTTACTCACATCTTCCACTGACCACCAATGTTAGTATCAATAGGGAAGATTATCTTCCTTTCCAATGAGCTAAAACAGAATCTCTCTCTCTCTCTCTCTCTCTCTCTCTCTCTCTCTCTCACACACACACACACACACACACACATTCTCAAAGTGGTCTCTCAGTTTCATCTATTATGGCGACACCTTTACACAGGCAGCATTTGAAGAGCATCTCCAGCTCTACAATTCTATGAATCTATGCTAGCTTTAAAGGACTATGGTCCAAGATTTAGGATTAGTTGATGGAAATTAATATGTAGAACCTGTCCAGTTACACCATGGCCCGAACCAGTAGCATTTGCATGAACAAAACGATGTCCAGTTAGATCAACAATGTAAATGGAAAAATGGCCTTGAAGTTTTAATTGATGTCACTATCAAAATAACTGTTACCAAAGTTTGCAGTAGGTAGATTTCTTCTGCATGGGGTTGGAATAGATTACATTGAGGTCTCTTCCCAACCCTATGATTCCAAGAGAGAATAAGAGCTGAATCTGAAAAAGAGGACTTTCACACCACATTTTGCAATTTATTCTCTTCCCTCTTTCCTCTTTCCCCCCTTTTTCTTTTTTACTGCAATGTAGGGCATTTTTGCTGCAGCAACAGGAGAGGGAAATGCCTTTGCCTTTTCGGCATTGGTCTACATACTTCTGTTACTTAGCAACAGCAGGGACCAAAAAGAAAGCCAAAGGATTCATAATTGCAAGTGCTTGCTGGAGGCTGAGAAAATGGAACAAGCCTGACACTCTTCATGTTGCATTTCTGCCAGCTGGAGACCAGAGTGTCCATACTTACACAGCCTCGTTAAAAGTTGCCTATAGAATTAGACGTTTAAAAACTACTGATGGCTGTTGATCAATCAGGAAAGACTGAGCCTCATCCTGCCAAATGTTCATTTCTCTATTTTCCCCCTTATAAGCACTTAACTGTGGCTTTAAAAATACACCTATCAAGTATCGCTGCAGAACTTTTGATTTGCAGCAGTGCCTCTTGTTTTCTCATTCTGACTGCGGTTGCTGACGGTATTAATTTACTCAGGAAGGTGGTCTCACCTGGTGCTGCTGGCTGAAAAGAATTTCACTTTGCCTTCCCACAAAGGAAAACATTCCTTGCCAGCTAAACAGCTGTGGTTGCAGAGTCGTGCATAGGTCCTGCTGAAATCAAAATGTATATGGAAAGTAACGGTGGTAAGGATGCAAGCTCACATTAGATGGATTCTGAGTGGAGTCCAGGAAGCTCCTTTCTAGGGATAGGGCCTGAAAGAGATACACAGTTTTATGAACTTTTTTCTGCTTTCATTCATAATGCAAACATTTGGCACCAGTTCTATCTGCAGCCTACAAAGCTTCATGAACTTTTGTGTTTCATCTATATAGGATTGCTTTGTTCATTTCTATTCTTCAAAAGCTTCGTTTGTCTGCTTTAGTGTTCTAAGAACGAAATATTTCTCAGTGTCTAAAGAAAGTCATTCCTTCCACATTTCTTCTGTTAAACCTATCTCTCCCCCCCCCATTCACTGACATGGGCCAAATAACAGATTCATTTGGAAGTTAATGGCATGCACTATGCAAACAAGTGCATGCATCTTGCCCATAAACCACAGGGTGAGATTCAGAGGGATTTTTAACAGTATAATTCAGCAATGCCTCATCACTTTGCCTTTTTCCAAACAGTATAAAGGGCAACAGAACTTTAAAAAAATAAAAATAATGGGGCATGTATACTAACTGGGACAGTGGTGAGTAATGTGTCTATAAATGGGTTCAGCCGAGGAGTAAACATCACATGGTCTCTGGCTTAGATTCTTGTTGAGTGGGAAACATTTCATGCATCTTTGGGCATACAGCACACAATTGCTTGTTCTCCGCTGGAAATATTTAAAGAACCTTAGCCTAATCCCAGTCATGTAAAGGCCGTGAGTGAGGTCGCAAGGACAAAGCGCTTGAAAGCACTGCTATACTAAGCACTGCTAATACAACGTCCACCATCTCCCTTTGCGTGTATGAATCTTAAGTCAGTGTTTAATTACATGACAGACACAGCCAGCCAAGACATCTAGCCTGCAAGTAATCTACCCCTTTGCTTGAGATTCCCAGCACTGATGATTTCATTATACGTGGCTTCTCAAATGAGGTGCAGCAGATGGAAGTTTCAAATCTGCATTATTAAACTCCAATGCATATGCTTTTCTTTTAAGAGAAGCAGATTTCAGCAATAACTGGAGAATACTGCCCTGTTATTGTTTTTAAATTGCCACTGACAAATTAATATACAGTACTTGAGCTCAGTTGGTTAGAGCATGGTTCAATCCCCATATGGCTCGAACAGCTGCATATTGCTGTACTGCAGAGGCTTGGACTAGATGCTCCTCAAGGTCCCTCCCAACTCTACAATTCTGTGATTTCTATGTTTCAGAAGAGTCATATTTCCTTAAAAGGATATGGCATTGTGTATTTCTGGGGGAACATTGCCAGGACCACATGCTGCCTTGGCTGCATGTGCTAGTTCTCTGCGTGGAACTGGCTTGCACAGCCAAACTGAGCAGTACTTACCCTGAGCAAGAGTTAAACCCTGCAACATTGGCTGTGTGCTCCAGTTTCTTCCATGGAGCCAGCGCCCACAGCCAACACATAATCGAACCCTCAGCTGATGTCAGCCACCCATCGAAGTGATGTCATCTGATTGACAGGTGAGTGGGGTTTTGAGGACAGGGCCTCATGGGCAAATTAGGAACCCTCCAGCAGACAGTGGAAATGACTCAAATATTGCTGGGAGTAAGGCTGCTGCCTTGAAATGGGATGCTAACAAGACACAAGGCATAGCAACCAAGCAAAGATAATACAGTATAATAAAATATATGTAATATATAAAACATACATACACACGTGACATATATCTCAGACCATGAGGCTAGATTCACAGACTTTCCTGTATGCCTTTTTCTGGTTCAGTTTTGAGGCTCTGGATTGATATAATTACGTACAAAACCCTGACCCAGAATCAGGTCGTCTACAAATGATTTAGCACCAGGTTCCCATGAACAATGCTGTAATGGAAAAATGAGAAAAGCTTTTGTTATGTCAAAGTGTATTTTGGGGCATCAGTTTGCTGGTATGCTGCTATGCATTAATGAAATAATAAAAGGAAGCCCTCAGATACATGGTTATTATAGATATAATCTAACTGATCCTGAAGTTCTGGATATTTATCAAGACAGCACTATTTGATGCTGCCATTTGTTAATTGTGATGGTGATGGAGAGACAAAGTCTCATACCTAGAACTTAACTAGTAGAAATTTAAAAGTGGCCCACTTTCTCTTCCAAAGGGAAGAGAATCTAGATAGTTCTACATTTACTTAGTATAGAAATAATTCAGCATAATTATCTGCTTTCTAGATTAAGATTCTTTGACCTATTTGCACTTCGATCCTATTCATACTTAACTGGGAGTGCAGTATTACCTCAGGTTACGAATGCTGCCGGTTGCGCGTTTTCGGGTTGCGGACCACACCGAACCCAGAAGTACCGGAACGGGTTACTTTCGGGTTTCGGCACTCACGCATGCACAGAAACACAAAATGACGCCATGCACAGAAGCGCCAAACCGAATCACACGCATGCGCAGACGCGGCGCTGCGGGTTGCGAACACGCCTCCCGCACAGATCACGTTCACAACCCAAGGTATGACTGTAATTACCATTGAACTCAATAGGATGAGTAGATCGTGATAGGATTGCACTCTTAAGCCTATTAAACAACACAAAATGCTTATTAATAGATGCACCCTATGCTGTTTATATTTTATATATAGCACACACTACACTCTGCGCTGGCAACTTTTCGCATTAATTGTTATCAAAATAGTTTACTGGCTCTTTGGGGCACATGATGTTCTTAACAGTAAGACTACAGTATTGAGCTAATAGGCACTGTGCACTTAAAACTGAGGACAAGCTCTTGCCGGTTTCAGTGTCATTTCATCCACCCACAGTTGCAAAGCTCACTCTTTAGGAGAGGAACAGCGAAGGAACATTTCCAAACGAAACTGCAGGGAGAATTTGTGTAGGCAGAGTGTAATTACTCAGATTGGAATGCAAGTACACTTGTGTACTCAGAATATCTCCAGCAAAACTTTAGAAGTTTCATATGTTCTTTTGCCTTCCTTATCAACAGCAGCTTTCAGCCATAAGATTTTTATTTTTTTTTAGAGTAGATGTTCTTAGGTGTTTTAATTGGTTTGTTGTTTGTGCATTTGCCATCCTGAGCTCCTTTTGAGAGGAAGGGAAGGATATAAATTGAATATCACAATCATATATATATATATATATATATATATATATATATATAGCATAATTAAGGCCAGCTCTACTGTTGGGGAGAGTGAGCCAGCTGCCTCAATTGACAGGTGCTGGTTGGTGAGTGGCAATAAAATGTTGGGGGGACAGTGATGTGTGTGTCACATGAGCTCATATAGGGCCCCTAAGCCCTATATGATTTTGTCTCTCCACCATTGTTGTAATAAGATCCAACTGTCGTGGAATGGGTGAGTGTCATCTTTTCCTTGCCGCCTCAGGTAGCAAACATGGTATCAGACTAGGACCACAGAGACCCAGGTTCAATTTGCAATACAGCCATGAAGTTAGTTTTGGTGATCTTGGGCCAGTTTACCTTTGTCAGCTTAACCTATCTCTCAAGATGTTAATAGTGGTAGGGTGAGAAAACTATGTCCCCCCACCCTCGAACTCCTTGGAGCATAGTTAGGACAAAAATAATCACTGAAGGTAGTATGTCTGATCCACCAAGCTATCTACATTCAGACATCTGGGAATGTGCCAGAAACAGCTCCCAATCCCTGAATGTTCTGAGCAGACATTTTCAGAACTTCCTTTGCATTTCTTGCTAATTGGGCCAATGAGACCTATAGCCCAATCAGAAACAGGCTACTTTAAATTCATATGGGGAGTTCTGTAAATTGTGACCCAATGCATTCTCCAGCCATGTATTGTGATCGTCTGGGGATTCCACAAGCTGTCCCAGCCAATAAGCATAAAAGGAGGCTTATCAAGTCCCTGAAGGATCACCCTATGTGTGGGGTGGATTACATTTAATTTTGTGGATCACAGGTTGCACAGAGATGGAATACAGCAAATTTTCTCCAGCCTTTGAGTGCAGTTGGAACGAAGGATGATCCCAACAGATATAAAATGTTGTCAAAAGTTAGTGAAAGAGATGCATAAATCAGAAGAAATGTTGGGTTGACAAATAATTTTTCCTTTGGATGGATGGTGCAAGTTGATAATGCATAAGGAAGAGCAGAGATTTTTATAGGACTTGTTAGTATATGCCCTGCTTTTGCTGATACACTGGATCATTATATTGTGAACAATTTGTTATTGAAATGTCCCCTCTCACTTTCTCTTTTCATTTTTAGTATAAACTTGATAAAATATTCACAAAAATCCACTCACGGTCCAATCCACCTGTGCACAAACAGCAGCTAAAACTGATTTTCTAAAAGGTTTCAGATACTATCTGAGAAGAGGGGGAAATATCTGAAAGAAGAAGAGTGTGGATAAGCCAGGGACAGGGTAGTTAGAGACAGTATGCCTCTGGGTAGGAGTTTATGGACACCACAGGAGACAGATGTTGCACTTTGGTCCTGTTTCTAAGTCTTCCCATAGGCATCTGGTTGGCCACTATGAAAACAGGATGCTGGACCAGATGGGCCACGGGCCTAATCCAGCAAAGCTCTTAGTATGGTCTCATGGTCCAGCTCCCCACCCATGTCTCCCTTTGATGCGAAAATTAGAGACAGCTTTAAAAATGAACAGGGCTGGCATGTGAATAAACATATCTGCCTCCCCTGCTACCCCACCACCCACCATGTCTAGCTAAGTCCGCACAATATCATAGCAAACAATCCAATGAGAGCATAAAGCAAAATGACTCAGTGGGTTTTGGTCTACAAGTCTCATTGGCCCCAATCCAGGGATGGGCAAGCACAATAAATGTGACTAGTAACACATTAAGAAACTATGTGCATTTCTCATCCATATTGAGAAATGGGTGGGTATGGTCTTGTGGGACTGTACCAACATACAAGTGTGTTGGTTGGGTTACCCATCTTTAATAGCACCCTCTTTCAGTACAAGGCTGATCTGTAGACTTTCTTCCCCCACATAGCAGGAGCTTGTGAAGGTTTTATGTGACTCATGATGTTTGTCTCTATGCATAAGAATATATTGCCCTTTAGAATTCCCATGTATTTCCTCCAAAAATGCAAATGAATCTCGTTTGGATTTTATTTTGCAGGTCTGCCAAGACGCATATGGAGAAGCTAAATTGATTGTAATGAAGAAAGTTCACTGCAATAGTTTATATATTTATATGATGATTGTGAGCATCCTAAATACAAGAAACGTCATAGGAATATTTGCACATTTATGGACTTTCTTGTTATTGGTTTTGATTACCGCAGAGCATATGGATTATATTAGCCGCACCAAAGCATATGTGTACATATACATGAAGTGAATTTGATCATACAATTAGAGATAAATGTAGTATTATTTTAAAAGTAGAATTGAAATAAAACATTTTTTTTCAGAAAACAAACATTCATTTTATTCGCTTTTCTGAATATGCTCAAAAGAGCATGGTAATAAATATCATAGATCTGCCGAGTATATGCATATAAAGGTTAACATTCCATATACAATGTGTGCGCTACAGAAGAAGCACTTTTTGGTCCTATAAATGCCAATAGGAAAGCTAAATGCACAGTTAAATTTTCTCATGGAAACCAGTGGCCCTTAAATATTGCTAACTTTATTGTGCCCAATAAACATTTTATTTTCCTTAACACCCAAAAGCAGTGTCTAGAATTATTTAACATGGATAACATTTTGCTGCTTAAATAAAAAAATCTAACGGCAAAATTGATGAAATACTATACGATGAAATTAATTGCCTGTGTTTTGAATGTATAAAATATCCATAACCTCAGGTAATGAGCCCACAAGAAGGAGCAGCTTCTGTGGCAGATCAGGGACCACAGGTTCCCCAGCATCCACATTCAAATGTACACCTGAATACCAATGTCATCTAGCCCAATTTTCTATGCTATTTTATGCATCAGGGGATCAACTTTCAGACTTGAAGTGACAGTAAATAACAGAGTATTGGAAATTCCATGGCTAAATGGTGGAGACTTGCACACACTAGTTTAATCCCTGATATATCCAATATTAAAGGATTGCAGGGAGAAACTTCTGCCAGAGTACTTGTAGGGCCAACTAAAGTTTGCAGCACTGGATTAAATAGATCAGTGTTTTCCAAGCTTCCCACCATGGACCACTTGAAAAATGCTGTTGGTCTTGGTGGACCACATAAGGATTTTTCAGCCTGCTGCACAAATTGTAATGCACTGTGCTAAACGCTGTATAATTTTTAAATTGTATTTTGTTGCTTCTTTTATTTTTAATATATTGTATTTTATTATATCACATTCAAATTATACTGTTCTTCACAGACTGACCACCTGCATGAAGCTCATAGTCCACTAGTGGACTGGTGGTCCACAGACAACAGTTTGTGACCCTCTGAAATAGATCCCTGCTTTAGCTTCAGAGTTTCATAAGCAAACCCTTTACTGCGGAATTATTACATTGGCAAACAGGTAAAAACATTTTAAGTCCTCAGGGATGAAGAAACAGGGATGTTGAATAGAAAGACATCTGTTTCTGGAAATAGAACTCTGTGGTCAAAGGCAGTTATTACAGTTTGTGTCTAAAAAGAACCCTGACCCTACTAACAACAGGAAGGTTTCTCCGGGTTACAATTTTAAGACCAGATCCTTAATCACAAATAGAATGCAAACATTTTTTCATACTGTAACAGTAAGTGCATGATCAGAAGATTCTTGTGTACAACCATTGCCCCACCTATTTCCTTCAAATTAAGTTCTGTAACAAGAGTTTACATAAAGCAGGGATTGCCAATGTGGTGCCCTCCAGATGTTGTTGGACTACAAATCCCATGACCCCCAGTGAGCATGGCCCAATAATCAGGGATTATGACAGCAGTATCTGGTAGTCCAGCAATATCTGGAAGACACCATGTTGGCTCCCCCTGACATAAGGCTTCAGATCCAACTTCATTAGCAGGTGGTTTAGCAAGTGGCTTTGGAACTGTCCATGGTCCTAAACGCTTTTTTTTTTTTTTACTTATGAGAGTTCTGACTACAGAACTGCACTGGAGATCAAGAATAGCTAAATAAATAAACAAACACTTCCCTCTGTCTTCCACTGAGGGAAAACTTACCAAGTGACACCTTCCTCTCTGGAGTAGAAAATTCATCCAACTGATTAATTCATGCAGACACTTTCTCCCAGTGGCTGACAGAACATCAAACTAGGCATGATAAAATGATCTGCTGCATTCTTTATCCAGGAATAATTTCTACCATCTATCTGTATCTGTTTTAAAAAAGGGGAAATTGTTTTTCATTTACTAGAATGAAACTAGAATAATAGGCTTGATGCCAAAGATCCTTCTTCTATGTTTGTAGTTTTGCTCCCCCATCTTAAGCTGCTTCCCACACCCCAAAAAATAGCTCCAGAGGATTGGGATACCCCCCGGGACATCTTTTCAGAGTGAGATGGACTGCAGAGGGGAGGAATACAAGACTGGCACTTTCCCAAGCCCCCTGGCACAAACAGAAGCATTTCTATTCAAGTCAGAGCAGAACATTGGATCAAATACACTGTTCAAAATAATACTGATAGCATTTGCCACATGCTATGCAGAAAAGCAAACATCTGATGCTTTCAGACAACAACCAAAAATGATTTATTCTAGCGAATGCTTGGTTGACTGACAGGATTCTTTCCTACCCTTCACCATAAGGTCCCAGGGAAGGTTACAACAATATAAAAATGCTAGACTATTCAAGTGCAAGCCTGATTCACTGCCATGTATGAAATATGTATTTCCCGTTCAGTGGACTGCCTTCTTCTGAAGAGATAGGTATGTTGGGGGACTTTGATTCCTACGTTAAGGAGAGCAAATTTTCCAAACACCAGTTTCTGATGCTGCTCTAATGAAGTTACTTTTCCATTAATAAATATTGCTCCTCACAGCTACTATTAGCCCCACAAAACCAACTTTCATGGACACCAGTTTATGTTCCCTGTCCCACCAAACGTCAAATAAGAATGAGGGTCAATTTTTGTCATTACCACCATGTGAGAGGAAATGCACAGAGTTCACCTTGCCTCTTCTTGTGCCTGCTATTCTTATTCTTTTATTCTTCTTACTGAAAAAATATTTACAAGAATTGTAATGGCAAGTTCAAAACCACATTTCATTTGGTCATAACTTATTACACTGATCCTTCTTAATTATTTAATAAATGGAAACCAGCCCAAATGTACTTTTTGTCTCCCTTCATTAATCTCTGTATAATTAGTTAATTTGGACATGGAGATCAGGCTTGCATAGCTGGTACCTTGCCTCCCTCCCCCCATGCTTTCCACAACTTGCCAATAACCACCCACTTTATTTACAGAAGTATCTTCATTACTCCAAATGTATTGACTCACTCTAATCCAAGCCCCATTTAGCCAAGCAGCTCTTAACTTTCTCACATTCATAATTTAAGAACATCTCATTAATTTTTGATGCCAGACCATTTTTTTTGTTCCAGCTACAGCGACTTCTTTAAGGGGCATTAATGTTTGTGTTTAAAAAATTGCAGTTGCAAAAAAACCTCCAACCGTAGGGCTCTGATTCCCATTTTGATGCTAATGATTTCATCAAAGAATCCTAGATAAACCAAGTATAAATATCTAAAAGTGATGAATTGCCTCTGATTGGTCCCTTGAATAATTTATAGCCCCCATTTTTGTGGGGGAAGATCATTAAAAATTTCAGGGTTAATCTGCGCCAAGCTTAGTCTCTAATTACTGCACAGATTACATCTTTTTTTCTAAATTCCTGATGGAAAAGAGGGACAATTGAATTAACCCCCCTCCCTTTAAACTCTGCAGTTTGTTACTGCCTTGGCTGTAGTCACTATCCTGTTCCATGCCCATTCATTCACTCATTCTCTTTTTTTAATGCTCAAGGTTATTTAGGATGAATTGAAGCACGCTGTTCTTTTTCTCTTTAGCTAGGCTTGGCCTAGCAAATTATCTCTCCCGAGGTCACTTAACACTTCTAAATGTCACACAGCCATGAAAGCGCATGTGACTTGGAGCATCTGCAAGCTGCCCACATGCCCAAATGATACATGAGTGACTCAGTCTCTAAATTTTGTTGGCACCATAGTATTCTCATTCTTCTTTCCTGCATGTATGGTGTGGCCTTACACTAGGATGTAAGGATAGAGCTTTGCTCAAAATCTGGCACCCTCTGTAAGCAATATTCTCAGCCTGTTTGAGTAGTGGGACTAGTAGCATGAAAGCATACTGTATACCAGTGGTTGACAATATGATGCTCTCCAGGCATTGTTGGACTATGGTTTCCATTGTACCTGACCAAGGACCATAGTGGCTGGGGCTCATGGGAGTTGTGGTCCTGCAACATCTGGAAGGCACGATTTTTCCTATCTCTGCTATATACACTATAAAGAGAACCAGTGTGATGTAGTGGCTTGAGTGCTAGACTAGGCTCTGGAAGACCAGGGTTCAAATGCCTGTTCAGCCATAAAACTCACTGGGTGACTTTGATCCGGTCAGAGTCTCTTAGCCTAACTTATCTCAAAGGGTTGTTGTGAGGATAACATGAAAAGAGGTTGATTCATGTACACTACCTTGAGGTCCTTGGAGGAAAGGAAGGATACAAATGTAATTTTAAAATCTAAAGGAGGAGTGGCAGATCTATGGTCCTTCAGATGGTCTCATCAGTCCCAGACAGCATAACCAAAGGTCAGGGATTATGGAAGTAGTAGTCCAGCAACATCTGGAAGTCCACAGGTTAGCCAACCCAGCTTTAAAGTCTTACTTCTTTCCCTCCAAAAGAAAGACTTCTTTCCCTTCAAAAGCCTAAGAGTTAATAAAGGTCAGTAATGGGCTTGAGACTATCCCAGGAGTTGAAAGAAAAGTCACAAGCGCACAGGTCAACCCAATTTTTGGAGCTGTTTCCCCTTTCAGATAATAAGGCATGCCATAACAAAAAAGAAGTATACTTGAGCTTCTCATTGATTTTATAATATGAATGCGACACATTATTAATGTTGTAAGAGGAAGTGACTAGTTTGCATAGATGATTTTCCTCTTTATTTACAATGTCAAGCAAGTATAACAAATTGAAATGCTTTACTTGACTATTTTATTATCTTCTTAATTATACTATTTTAAATGTGTGTTTTATATTTGACTTCCTGTAGTTTTTTAAAAAAATGTTTAAGAATTTTTTTTTGTTAACTTGGCTGCGTTAAGTTGTTGACATCAATGTTTTGATTTTAAAACATTTAAGATAATATTTTAATTTCTTGTTAATTATGTTGCTTTGAATGTATACTTTACATTTGACTTTCTTCAGTAACATTTATTCTGGATTGTTTTATTTGATGTTTTAAGGTGTTGTAAACCACTTTGAGATTTCCTCCCCCCTTAAAAATATAAAGCAGTATAGAAATAAAATGAACAGCAGCAGCAACAACAACAACAGGTTAACAAGGAGAAGAGGAAAGTGAAATTGAAGGCATTTGCTGTTGGATGCCAGATACTGACCCCTGAAGGAAATTAAGCAGACTGCTTTCAGTTAATTTGTAGGTGGCAGAAATATGAAACTGGTTGAGTTAGTTGAGCAAACTTTTAGAGCCATTTTCCACCATTATATGCTAATTAGATTCCACCCCCCCCCCCAAATTGCCAGGTATAAATGATATAACCATGCAAAAGTTGCATCTTTGCAACATGTAAGATGGACATAATTTAACTGACCACATTTTGTGATAAATGTTGCCTGGAAGATTTTTATACAAAACTAGAAGTAATATTTTGGAAAAGACTTAGGAAATTATATTGGATCTTGTGTACCAACAGGATTCCCTCATTTATGTGAACTCTTCTGCTTGTAAACAATCCATGAAAGCCCCTGGATCTGTTGTACAATGTGCACAAGGGCCATTGGCACGCCACTGGCACAGATGAGATGCCATGAGACAAGCCACCCCACCAAACTCCATGTAGGCACACATAGTTTGCTTTGCTCCTGTTTTCCACTTCCAGCTTCTGAGCTGTTATCTATAACTTCTAATAATAGTTTCAAGACCCAAGGTCTGTTGAAATCATTTAATGACTGTTTTGTAACTACTGCTTTTGATTTCAGAAAGAAATAGCAGGAAAAAAGAAATGGTGGCCTTAAGTCACTTGCAGGTGTTAATGTTTCATTTTCCTTTATTGGAGGGTATAATTAGGCAGCCCTAGAAGGCATCCTGGGGTTCCTTTGTGGGGCTGTTCTGTGTGGGAGAGTGCATTTGTTTTCCTTTTCCTTTGTGGTAACCTTTCTGAAAAGTTTCATTTAGCTAATTTGACAGAAACCACTTATAAAAAAACCAAATGTAACAAAACTCCTGATAAGTCTAAAATTCACTCTCAGATGACAGCATGTACAAATCCAGTTGCAGGGATTTGATGTATTGATTTCAATACAGACACGGGATATTCTACAGGCTGTGCTTCTCAGGTTGCCACACAGTAGGAAAGGCTATCTTCTTTCCACTTAATTCCAAGCCCAAGGTTTTTTTTTCGGGGGGGGGGGTGTTTTAGGCAAACATCAGATGCCAAGTGGAAAAATGGAAGGATAATTGAGAAAGGGGTTTTACTGGAGGTGTCTTCATAATCAAAGAGTTGTTCCTTCTTCACTATTTCATTTTTCTTCTACACACACACGCACACTTGCACACTAGTACCATGCATTCAAATTTATCTGGAAGAAACACCATTCTTCACTTCTGTGGTCCCAGTCATGAAATCAGGTTGAAAATTTGGCTATGAAATGATGGGGTGGGGGGGAGAGAAATAGATTCTTCCAATCCTTTGATTATAAGAAAGACAGGGTCCAGCATCCAATACAGACATGCTATATATCTAAAGGTAAAGGGACCCCTGACCATTAGGTCCAGTCGTGACCGACTCTGGGGTTGCGGCACTCATCTTGCTTTATTGGCCGAGGGAGCCGGCGTACAGCTTCCGGGTCATGTGGCCAGCATGACTAAGCTGCTTCTGGCGAACCAGAGCAGCGCACGGAAACGCCGTTTACCTTCCCGCTGGAGTGGTACCTATTTATCTACTTGCACTGGCATGCTTTTGAACTGCTAGGTTGGCAGGAGCAGGGACCGAGCAACGGGAGCTCACTCCGTCGCGGGGATTCGAACCGCTGACCTTCCGATCGGCAAGCCCTAGGATCTGTGGTTTAACCCACAGCGCCACCCGCATCCCATATATCTAAAACCTTTAAATAAATTCACATTTTCAGACAGTAGTGGCAAGTGGCCACTGCAACTCTAACTATAATATGTTCAAAAACGCAAAAGAAAATTGCAGTAAAAACAAAGACAGATGTTCTAGATCTGGATAATATTTTTGCAGAAGATGGTTCTGCTGTCCCAGGACTATGACAGAAAAAGTCATCTTAGTTGTTACCTGTAATCTGACAGTGATAAATGCACTTGCAGTAAATTGTCACTACTAGATCTCAATATGCAGGAATGTTCAGATGGGAGAGAAAGCTGGCTTTCCCAAGATGCAAAGGGTTTTAAAGGTTAGCTTTCTGTTGGCGTTTGCCCAAGGTAGTTTGGAGAGTTTGGTTCTTGTCTGTGTGATAAGACATCACATCACATCTTAAGTATGCACCTTGAGGGAACTGCCCTTTAACATATCTAGGGTAAGTTTTCATCAAGTGTGCCAACTACTCCTTTCTCAATAGAGGGCAATTGCTTGGGATCACATCCAATCCAAATATGAGGAAAGCAAAACAGGTGCACTGTAGAATTTGCTCAGACCATTTCTCCATTTTTTTCTGGGTCTGTGAAGAATCTTACTTTCACAAGCATCAGCAAGTTTCCACAGTCCTGTCTGACCCACCAGTTACCCTGCCCATATTGGATGGAAGGCATTGCTTGAAATCTCAGAATTTTCTCTCAGTTAAATATATATGTCACCTTTGGCCAAGGCAGTTTATAATTTTAAAAACCTAAAACAAATACTTTATATAAAAAGGTAGAGTGCCACAGTCCTCTCAGGCCAACTGAGGACTGATGGTATGTGTGCTCCTTGACGGGGCTTCCTTGCTTCTGTCTTTCCGCAGGACCCACAGCTCTTGGCAGCCCTTGGGAAGGTGGGGAAACACCTGCCCCAACAGTACTCTCAGGCTGCTGATGTCTCTTTTGGGAGCTGATGGTATGCGTGCTCCTCAGCCTGGCCTCCCTCACTTCTGCCTTTCCTCAGGTCACAGAGAGCTGCAAGGCAGATGTGGGAGGAACTGCCCCAACAGTTCTCTCAGGCTGTTGATGGTTCCGTCAGGAGCTGGTGGTTTGTATGCTCTCTGGCCTGGTCTCCCTCATTTCTAACCTAGAAAAGCTATACTATGCCTTGGAAAGTAATGGAAGGGGGGTGAGACTCACTCTCTCCATTCACACATAACAATGAATATTGCCTGAAGAGTAAATTAGGAATAATTATGTGGTCTGGAAATTTGAAGAATGCACTGAGGGAACAGTAACAAAAAGCCAGACACTGCAAACAAAACGACCTATGTGCTGTGCACATTCACTTCTTATAAATGTGCAGAAGATAATCCCTATTGTTAACAGTGTAGTTCAAAGTGTCTGGCAAGTGGCACAGGGACAGCTTCTAGAATTAAGGGGGATTTTTGCCCGAGTATGAGGAGACAGGAAAGTGAGGCTTATTCCCTAACCCTACCCATTTCGACTCAGAAGTAAGTCCAACATGGCTTATGCCCAGTACTGCAGGTATAGGAATGCAGCCATAGTCTCTGTAGGGCTCACATGCAGAGCCCTGCCTCCTAGAGTATCATTTATTTATCCCCAAATTTGTAGGCCACTCTACATTCAGAGACACTTGAGTATGCAGAAATAAAGCAGAAAACAACATTGAAACATGAAAAGCCAACAAGAATGAAACACAACAGAAAGGAAATTATCTTGTGCTGTAGCTTGGAAAGGAAGTACATGTAGATATACGCAAGGGCAATACAAGTGAGTCAATTGATGCTGTAAGTGAGATACTTACCTTTGATGTCATTACACCAATATAAAAAAAGTTTGCAGAAACACAGTCTATGGCTAAACAAGAGCGAACCAACTCTGACTGACTTCTTTGCTACTTCAGTTTAGAATGAACAAATGAAAGGGAGGAGAGAATGCACTGTATTGTACATGCTAAAACCACAGTTGCTAGAGGTTTGCATAAAAAGAGGCTCAACATTCAGTGCGCCCTTTTTCTTTGCACAACATCTTCTGTGAGCAATTTTCTCAGAAGGAACAAAAGCTTCAATGTTTTCCGCCTGCTAATAGCCCATCAAAGTGCCCACAGGTCTTCCTTTTCATGCAGCACTGATGCACTCCAAGAAACATTTATGCAGGATTCCTGCAGCACGCCATAGTGGTTGCTTTTCATGGCTGCCAAATATACAGGGTCAGCCAGGAGGATTCAGGCTTTGGACTCACCTGAAATAAACCTGTCAGTCACAGGCTTCAGATGCAGTGAATATCTGACATACTTCAGTTGTCCCTGTGGATATGAGCGGCTCTTGAAAGGTCAGTAGTTCAAGCTGCAGCCCATGTTGGATCAACAGGAGTGGCAGTGGCACAGGACAAAAGCATACCTCAGTTCTAAGCACATTTAGTCCAGGGCATGTGCTTAGTAACCTGGTATTGCAGCCTTATGAGAGACCGTAATTCAAGGGAATCCATGATGTCCCTTCATCCCCCCCCCCCACTAATTTGTCTCAATAAATCTATCCTTCTGTTGGGACTAGGGATGGGGCACAGCACCAAGGCATCTCTGTGGCCCACTCAAAGATTCCAGGTGTGCTTCTGTGTCATCTCAAAGCTTGCAGAGTTATGAAGACAAATCCATGGAGGTTGAGACTATCAATCTAGCCATGGCGGCTGTGTTCTACCTCCATTGTTGGAGGAAATATACGTTTGAACCCAGTTTCTGGGAACTGAACATGGAGAGAGTGCTGCTGAGCTCAGGTTCTGCTTGTGGGCTTCTTGTGGGCATCAAATTGGTCACTGGTGGACTAGAGTGGTGTATTACATACAGGTACATTCAATCAGTCCAGGACAATTAAGAAAGAATTGTTATATTCCAATCCTCATTCACTGCCATCATTTTTAGGATGTTTCTTCAGGGAATCTATGTGGGCATATGCAACATTTTCTTCTGCATTTTTTGTGCCTGGCAAAAAAAATCCCTTTTTCCCAGCCTTTGACTAAGCAAACAATCTATGGCCTTTTAAACTACATGGTTGGGTGAGGGAGCATTGTATTGTGTATTATGATGTTTTGTATTTTTGTGTTTTTATATTATAAACCACCTTGTGATCCTTGGCTGAAGGGCAGTATAGAAATTTTGCGCGCGCGCGCACACACACACACACACACACACATTTTTGGATTGAAAGTTTAGAAAGAATTTCCCTATCCCCCCATCTACTGCATCTTTTTTATATATTCCTTATTTTCCCCAAACGTCGGCTTTATTTAATCATTTTTTCTTAAACAAGATCTCCCTTCAACCCAATAATAAACATTTATCTTATCATATCTTGTATTCTACCCTATAGTTCTATATCTACATACTTTACATTTCTTTAACTATATCCAGTTATTCTCACCTCATACTCTGTAGGATAACTCCATCCACACTCATTTTTGGTACAATCCACCTCCTTTCTTCTAAAGTGGTACATTCTCACACACACACACAAGTCAGTGTCCTGCAGTGCCTAAGATTAGATAATAGGTTGTTTGTAATTCTCAAGCTCCTTCCTTGAAAGTTGAGTCTGTTGTAAGATTCTTTGTCCCTGCAATATATTCAAATTAAAATTAAATTCTTGAAATTTCCACGATTATCTCTGTAACATCATTGTGCTAACATTTTCTTGAATTTTTCATCATTTATGTTTATTGCTATGGCTAATGAAAAATATTTTAAGAAACAAAACAAAACATCTATTAAGTTATGCTCCTGGTGGGATCCTTTGTCAGATTCCTCTTTTAAAAGGCTATCCTGTTTTTCACACCTTATTTTAAAGGCCTATTTGCACTCCTCTTGGCAGCTGCAACTTCTGCAAGACTCAAGTTCCAGACAGCTGGGACAACTTTATCCATCCTTTATCACACAGGTGCACTGACTAACTTGGCATGTACCTATGCCCAATTTGCCCAAACCCAAAGGTGGTATAGCCAGGATGCATGCATTTCCTATTCAAGCCCCCTGACCCTACATCAGAAGGGTATACATACGAACAACAGACCATAAAGATAAAAGTACCATACCTATAGAATCAAAATTACAAATTAATATAGAAAGTTGCCTTATGGCCAGTCAGAATATTTGTCTATTATTCTGTCTTTCTGGTAGTCAAGACTTTCACATAAACTGCTATTTGATCCATTAAACAGATGTCAGAGACTGACTCTGATGCCTTCCGCATGCAAATAATGTACACTGCCCTTCCCCCAAATGAAATTGAAAGCGCAAGGAGCAGGTGTGTCCATGTGCACACATTATTTGAGCTCTTATCACTAGGTGACTCAGCACTCTAAGACTTGTAGCTCTTTGTGATCTGACACCATATGAGATAAGGAACTCCTGTCTTTAATATCTGATCCATAATGGCTCGTTCATACGTGCAAAACGCAACTCAATAGTGCAACCATCTATTGATAAGTGACCGATAAGCTGAAAGAAACATAGAATCAGAGCAGTCACATGGTGCAGTTTTTCCTGGGTCATACCAATGCAGACTGAAAGGGGAGAAATAGTATGTTTGAATTCTCCTGATTTCCCATATTAAACGTATCTCCCTCTACATACAAAACAAATGTCAGGGAGAAAACTAGGCTAGAATTCTTTCTTGTGGCTCACTAGTTCCGTATGCACGTGCAATTTTTTTATATATAAAAGAAACACCGAAAGCTTGACTTACAGTGTAAAATGGGATATGCCTGGACAGCTGCAAAATGTCACTGCTTTGAGTATTTGTTCCCACTCAGGCTGACAAGATTCCATAGCTATTTGTCCTTGATTGCTTTGCCAGTGCATGTTCAATACTGTTACAATAAAGTAGCAGGGAACAGATCACATCAGAAAGGAGGTGCATACTTTGTGGTGTGCGACAAATGTCTTATCCACTTAAAATACATTAATATGGATGAAATCAAGATCCTCCCAGGAAACATAAACACTTTGCATAATCAGCTGTGTCCCTTTGTAAACTACCAGGTCAAGCATATATGATAGGACTTAATTATAATAACATTTCACCCCATTGTTCAAAAGCAGAAACTTACCAATAAGGCAGACCAGGGTTCTCTTTCCAAAAGTCATTTTGTACCTTCCCAGGATTGTGTCAGCCTTCATACTCAAATACCTGCATTTTTAATTTTTTACTTAGAAATGAGAGCTGTGAAAAAGGCATTTCAATCAAATAGATCCAAAGGTTGTCACAAGCCAGCCAGCCAGCCAGCCAGCCAGCCAGCCAGCAGGGTGAGTGCATCTGACTGTTTTTAGCCCCCGAGGGGAATTGGATGTTCCAAGACACAGGCGATAAGGACTGATAATCTCTTACTCCTTCTATTTAATTTGACTACATTTGTTTTCCCATTGCAAATCTGCCATGTGATGGACTGTCCAAGGAAGTTCAAGCTTGCTTGGAACTCATTTATGCCTGGATCCCACAATAAACAGAGCTTGCTTTATATGACATAATTTTGGGGCTATTTTTGTCACTCCTTTGAAGAAATATGTTGCTCGCATGATTTCCACCCAGGTCACTCAATGTCAGATCCTCTGGCTTGCACTCCTTGTAAAATGACTGCTTTCCCCTCCCCCTTCTCTCTCTCTCTCTCTCTCTCCCTCACCCATCTCAGTTCAGTGCTTGGACAGCTATGACAAGGGGTCTAGTGTTTGCATTCTATTCTGGTCACTGTGAGTTATGGTGATATCATATAAACTAAAGGGTTCCAAAATGCATGTCAAATTAAACCACTGACTAATCCTCATATTTTGCTCGTCTTTCTGCTCCCAGGCTAAAGGTCTGTGTGTCCACAAAATCCTAACACTCTAATCTGTAGGTGCTGATTTGATTTTCAGCTGAAACTTCCTACGAGGAGAAATCACCATACGTGGCTTGTTGGCCCTGGGGGAATAAGAGCTAAACTTGTCTAAGAGTGAAACAGCTCGAGCAAAAGCTGCAGCAAAGTTCAGCCCTCCTCCTTCCATTCGTGATGCACCAGCAGCCACAGAAGGTCTATTTAATCAGCTTAAAGAGAAAGAAAAGCCACGGGAGACATCTGAGCTGGCACAAATCGTCACCTGATGCTGGCCAAGCAAGTGCTCTCATCTCCTGTGGACCAACTCCTGTGCCGGAAACAGAGGTGAGAGAAATGTCTGGAGGATGTTACTGAATTCAGCTTTATGAATGAATGAATGCAGGAGACAATGTGTACTAACAGGATGCTAAACTGGAAAGGGATGTGAAGGGCTCTATTAAGTTGAAGGAGCAGAGCTGATGGTTGTTCTTCAAGTGCTTCCTTGTCCAGTTGAGTTTCACAGCTGCAGTGTCTTTCCTTCTTTTCATTGACAAAAAGGCTTTAGAGCATTTTGTTCTGCACAATGAGTTACTTTCTGTCCTACTGCAAAGGACATTGTGGTTCTGTGTTGTCTCAGTACCAAACCCTCCGCAGCGAAGGCTTGTTGTGTGACATTTTGTTGAAGGTGAAAGAAAACGAGTTCCCTGCTCACAAGTCTTTGCTGGCCTGCTCCAGTGATTACTTCAGGGCCATGTTCAAGAGTTATACCAAAGAATCAAAGGCTGCCATCATTCACCTGCAAGTCATCTCAGCCACTGGTTTGCAACACGTTCTGGATTTCATTTATACTTCTTGGTTGCCTTTGTCTTTTGCCAGCCTAGAAGACACTTTGGAAGCCGCTACCTACCTGCAAGTGTCTGAGGCAATTGTCTTGTGCAGCCAATATTTGGCTAACAATCTTACCATAGAGAACTGCTGCTTTTCTGCCAATGTTGCTGCAAGATTCTATCTTCCAGATGCTTTGTCAGCTGTAGAAAAATATCTCATTTTTAATTTCTGGAAACTCCTAGACCTTGATTTTGCAGAACTGCTAGAACTGAATTTCAGATCTTTGAAGGCAGTAGTTGAATGTTCAGATCTGCCTATGGTGAAAGAATCTAATTTGCTAGATCTATTGCTGAAGTGGCTGAAGTATGATAAATTGAGGCTGACACATACAACTAGCTTATTGGAACACATACGATATGGTCTTATCCCTGTGGAAAATCTGAGAAAAGTCTACACTCAATCAGAAGTCCCTCTAACAGCACCCATAAAATGCTTAATCATAAAAGCAATAAACTACCACTCATTCGTCTTTAGGCAACCTATCCTACAGGATAAGTACAGCACACTGAGAAACCAGAAGACGCGGATTATCCTGCTTGGAGGTATGATTCAACATGAAGGGCCCAGCAGGGATGTGGTGGCTTTTGACGTTTACAATCACAAATGGCAGATTTTAACACAGGTGCAGGATCGACTACAAAATCACTGTGTGTGTACAGTTGGAAACTTTCTGTATGTGCTAGGTGGAGAAATAGAAGATTTGCAAAGTGAAACGAAAAGTCCCACTTTAAGAGTGACAAACAAAGTCCATCGCTATGACCCCAGATTTAACAAGTGGATACAAATCAACGGCATGCTAGAAAAAAGATGCCACTTTTCTTGTTGTGTCCTAGAAAACACCATTATTGCAATTGGCGGTCAAGGTGAGGATGGATCATTACATTCATCTGTCGAAGCCTACAACATTAGCCGAGACACATGGACAAAAGTTCAAAATTTGCCATGCAAAATCCATGGTCATGCCGGCACTGTTTGCAAGAATAACATTTATATATCGGGTGGCAAATGCACAAATCAAAGTAACACAAGTAAGGATTTGTACTCTTTGAGTACACTAGAAGGGCAATGGAAAAAGCAAGCCCCCATGAGCATTGCCCGGTTTGGGCATCAGATGGCCACCATAAGAGATTGCATCTTTACGTTTTTAGGCCTTTATGAACCATTCTCTGAAATTGAAAAATACAATCCTGATCAAAATCAATGGACTCGTCTAAGGCCATTGGTCTATGATCGATTTAGTTATGGTTTGGCAGTAGTAGAGGAAACTGCCCTTCTCATTGGGGGGAAGAAGTGGCAAGATTCCCAGGAGATTCCAACTCAGGATGTGGTGGGCTATGATATAGACAATGACTGTTGGGAAGAAATATGCAAAGCTTCGTTGCCTTGGTATGGATTGCAGTGTGCTGTGCTAGAGCTTTCTGAATTACTAGATGCTAAAGACATTCAACAACAAAAGAGACTAACTGTTTAGGTAACAACTCACCATAAAATGATCTGCAAGGACAATTCCGTAACATCTCCAGAATGTCTAAATATTAAAAATGTTGTCCCATTCTATATTAAGAAATAATATTGTGAATCAGTAAATAGCCTTGAATTTTGTATTTCAAATCACAGAGTAAAACAGGCAAAGACTAAGAACTTGTTGCCAATAAGAGCTGTACATAAACAACTGTTTTGTTTTCAGTAATAACTGTGAATTAATACCTGATTTGCAGAACATAAAGTGAAGGTGTGAAGAAAGAGGCATACTGTAGTAAAAAAAAATAGAATGGATGAATCCATTTATATGCCTCTTTCTTCATACCTTCACTATATGTTTGAAGCAGGTATTCATTTGATACAGGAATTAGAGGCTGCATAATTGCATGATGTTATTGTATTGTCCACAGGATCCCAGTTCATTTTTTTAGTCGTGCCAAAGCTTCAGAATGGGGGAAAGCACTGCAAACTGCACAAAAAAGCAAACAAAACGTTGCACTCCTTAAATCTCTGTCGTGCTTCCCATTTTAATTGGTGAAATTTTGAAACAGTTGTTCTAAGCTAAGGGAAAGAGTTAGCAGCTGGTCTAACTATTATAAGGTTGAGTGGAACATGAAACAATTGTATCTTGCATTCGAGAAATAACACCTTGTACTCTGTGCCCTTTAGGACCATAAATGGGATGGAGATGTTTGTTTCTAGTTGCTGAGTGACTCTGTGCTTCAGCACACTTATAAAAGCTGCCCATGGGTATATTGTGCACGATGCATTTCTGTTTGAAGAGGTAAAGGAATTTTCTGCTTTGACTTCAAAAAGGCATTAGCAGCCTCTTTCTGCATTACTGCCAGGGTAGGATGGAGTTTAGTAGTTTTAAGCCATGCCTCATTCACAGACTTGCAGATATGGTATTTGATTTCAGAGTGTGAAATCTGACTGTAACTTAACTTTATAATTTTAAATATTCGCTTTCAAACACAATCTATTTTATAGCATATCCCTTTAGTCTGAAAGCACTGAAGATGCACAGAAGCACTTCTCAGTCTAATGTACAAAGAAGGCAGCACAATGAAAAAAACAATAGCACTCTTTCATGCCAGTCTTACAAGATGAGGCTGAATTTTATGCTTGGAACGAAGTCACAAACACTGTCTACAGCAGGATAACATGCAGGCAGAATTACTGTTGCATAGCAACAGGATGCAGTTGTATAAGATGCCCTATAGGCCAATCCTAAGAATTTGTTGGCATGGTCTCACTCTGTGCCAGTGTTACACAGCCAACTGGGTCAAGGAGGGGCACTCATTCTAAAGTTTCTGGGGATCCTCAATTTCCCATAAACCCACCAGTTCCTTGTATAAATTTAAAAGACTCCTAGCTGTACTGCATTTGTAATCATTTTCTTCCACAGAGAAGCTTCAGTGTAGGAAGAAACATGTAGCTCATGAATATATTTTTTTAACTTCAGGAAAATAGTACAGACATTTTTAAAAATTCCAGGAATGTCTAATGTTATTTGTTGCAATGCATATTCTTTTTTCTATTTTAAGTTTTAGGTTCTTGGTTTGTGTTCATTATGCTGTATTTGACTGTGCTTTTATTGCATTTTATGCTGTGATCCATGCTGTGGATACTGTGAGACAGTGTGGCAGGATAATTCAATCAATAAAATAAGAGCAACAGTGTCAGACGATCACACACGTGTGAATTTTATTCTGTGTGTGAAAGAAGCTATGATTGATCACACCTTTTCAGATTGTTTACTGGAAAGCCTTGAGTAGCCCCAGCTTCACAGCTGTACATTGAACTACCGGTAAATACAAACATTAGCATATGTATCTACTAGATACAACCTTCGTACTTTATCAATGAAGGAATGACTTTATGTGTAGGAGAAACAAGTGAGGTAAAGGTCTACACTGATCTTTCACCTTTCTACCCTGCAATTTACAACATAAAGCTGTAATCCACAACCTACAAGAATCTTATGAAGCTACAGATTAAAGAATTAGGAACACAAGGAGATGGTTTAGAGCAGAGGTTGTCAACCTGGTCCCTACCGCCCACTAGTGGGCGTTTCAGGATTCTAGGTGGGCAGTAGGGGGTTATACAGCACAAGCTGAATCCTCCTTCCATCGAGCACTGGTGGGGGGTAAGGAAATTTTACCAACCAGAAAGATGCATTAGTGTTAAAAGGTATAAAAAGGTTGACTACCCCTGGTTTAGAGTCAGACTGTTGCTCTATCTAGTCCAGGGTCAGCTGCAAGCAGATCTCCAGGGTTTGAGATAGGGGACATCCTCAACACTACCCAGAGATGCTAGGGATTGAACCTGGCACCTTTCAGATGCAAAGCATGTGCTTTACCACTGAGCTATGGTCACTTCCTATTTCTATGCAGGATACTATGCAATTCTGGTATGATGCAGGAGTCCTTATTAAACTATTAAGTGATTCTGTTGCAGGTTGATTTTGACCATAAGGCTATGGTTATGTCTAGAAATATCACTTGATGTACATTGTAAATTCATAAAATGCAGCAGAAGTCAAAAATCAACATTAGGAACAATTAACACTATCGTTGTTCAAGCATTTTTATGTGAGAAATATACAAAATATCACAAGTTATAACAAACAAATCATGCAGTCAAATAATTTGTTTATACAAAGAGATTCTTATAGATGATATAAATAGTTGACTGGACCTGTAAATTCATACAAATATTAATGCATGAATTGCCATTCAGTCTTAATTGAATACAGATTTACGTAAAATTAGCTGTAAAAAGGCCACTCTCCTGTACAGTTGTGCAAAGTTTGCAAGACGCTTGGAATCCAAAATGCAGCTGAAAAGAAACAAGCAATCCTTTGATCCTTCTTTTAGTCCCAAGAGCAGAAAATAATTGTGCTCTTAAATGTTTATAAGTACATTCACTGCATTGAACAGACTATAGCTGGAAGCTAGCTGAGAGAGTACAATTCATAAGAAAGAAAGGTTTTAAAAGATGTATCCCATTTGGGGGTTTATCAGCTCATCTCTCAACTGCTCCCATCTGCAGAAAAGCATTAAGAAGCCACAAGGACTTTTTCTTTTGTCATGCTCAGTCTTGGCAAAAATTAAGGTGCTGATAGATAGAGGGCATCTCTAGCCAGGCACAGATGGGTTTAATCATTAATGCTGCAACTTCTGTAGTATTTTTGCTTATTGGGAAGCTGGCTGTATGGGGCATCTCCAGACCAATTTTGTGGCAAGCATGCAGAGTGCAGCCAACCCCCTGCAATATAAGGGTCTCATGATACGAAGGTACCTAACATTCTTCTGGAGGTGTGAGGAGTGAACTTCGCTTCCTAGCATCTCCCAAACATCATCAGCACAAAACAAAGATTTTTGCTAATGTCATTCAAGGGCGAGTCTGACTGAGGGTGAACAGGCAATATGTAGATCTCATGCATTACCTTCCTCAGATGGTTAAGCTATGCTGGGGAAACTTCACCCATCCCTTTCCCAACACTGGAGTGTCCAGTGCTGCTACTGCTGCCTTGGAAACTACAAGTGGTCACTGTAAGCAGCACCCTCTCCCTCACTACCTCCCCTGGTATTCCAAGGAGAGGGAAACCTACCTCCTGTTACCAAGAGTTTAGATCAGTTCCTGCTGCAGACCTTCATCTGCCCACCCTTGCTCACATATGCTCCGAGAGAGAATACAAAACGAACTGAACTAGACAAGCAGCTTGTCAATTTCATCTCCTTCCTCCCTCAAAAACACACCAGAAGGTATATGCATTCTAGTGCTTGCTCAAGGATGCAGACTATAGGTGTGTATGCATTTATATTGAACGTGGAAATTGATAATGCTACCACCCCCTTCATCTGTGCACTCCAAAAGAAAAAGATAAAATGGAAAAGGCCTGTGTCTATTTAACCCCAATTTCCCTAGCTAAATTTGCTACCTTTTCAACTCCAGGAGCTCCATAGCAAAGGATGGTATTCCCCCCCCCCCCCCCCGTAATGGTGAAGACAGAAGGGTGGGATAACATACGATCGCCATGCACATCACAAGCTACACCTCCACATCGCAAGGGCACTAAGTTGTTTCACATCTGGAAAGGCCTGCACTGGACCTCTTGCACTGGAAACTCAAAGATTACCTGCAAATCAGACAATGGGATGACAATGGAAAATAAATAGGAGTGCAATAGTTTGGGAGAAACATTGTATGGATTCTGAGGAACGCACGAATGAGAAGAAATGTTAAAGTGCCACTGGTTACAGTCATGCCACTTGTGCTAGCATAATAATCAGTTTCACATGGCATGCAAGTAATTCTGTATTAATATGGATCTTGTTTTGGATAGAGGAATATCCCATTGAGCCTTCTTTCTGCTCAAAGCCTATTTATAATGATTTCTGGGAATTTTGTATATAATGCTAAGCCACAGTTTATTGCTGTGCGGAGAAGCTTCAACGAGCGTGATGTCAGGCATATGTATTCCACCTCCCCCACCTCCTCTTGATGGAAAGATGACTTCTGGCAAGCATAGTTTCATTTTTAATGAATCTAGGCTTATAGTTATGTTGAAACCAGGGATCCTAGTTTAAAACAAACCCTGGCTTCATAATGCATAGTTTGTAGCTGAACTATTAGGAAACTGGCCAGTTTGTTTTAAATCAGGATATATGGTTTGAACATGACTTTAATCCAAGATTCTTTAAAAGTGGAAGTAAACTAGTCAGAAGTCCTCCTCTGGCTTACAGGAGAAGAAGAAGGGATGGAGGCATGTATGAGCCTAACTCTTTGCTCAAGCTCATGGGGCCTTTTCATGGAGCACCACGGCATGTTTTTGTGTTATGTGGGAAAGCAGCCTATTAAGGAAACTGAGAACCACATTAATTGTGTATGGAAATTTATGTATTTTGATAATGTGCTGAACCCACCCACCTATGCCCCCTTCCTATTTACCAGAGTTTTCAGAACGTCTCCTGTTTAAAGCAGGAATTTACGTGAGCTGGCAGATTTGAAACATTTTAAAGTTTGACTTAAACAAAAAAATCACTGAATGGAAACTTTTGGCTAACAGTACAATATTTTTTTTCTGCAAAAGAGTCAGAAGAGGCCAACATAGGGCAATAATATTGTCCAGTCAGGTCTCTGCCATAACTGAAACAAAGAGAGCCCTTTATCCTCAAATTAAATCTGTGCTATAGATTGTCTGTTAACCATCTCTCAAAAGACTGGAAAAACGAAACTTTGACTGTTTAATATATAATCTAAGCTTATGAAAGTCCAGTTTACCCCTCTTATTCCCTGACCGTTTTTTAAAACGCAATCCTAATCACAGCATTATACTTTTTTTTCATTTTTTAAAATATCTAAAATATTCCACCAAATATAAAAGTTTAATTCCCACACTGGCCAAAACAAAGGCTGTATTTTGAAAGTGTAACTCATTACAACAGTTAAGATACTATTAAAATAGGAAACATATTTGACAATCAGTAATAAAACACTGTTCTTGTGCCATCTTTTCACTTGATAAATCAATGTAATCCTCCAAAATATATACTCATTAAAATATATATATTTTAATCCTTAAAGACAATGGTCACGATCCAAGGAAAGCAACATGCATGTGTTTCTCTTCGGTTTAAAAGTAGTTTAGACTCTTCAGCACCAATATCAAACAAAATGTGCAGGATTCTGTCCCACAAGTGCATATTCCTTCTTTGGATCGTAGCCAGTGTTTGTAAACATAAACATAAACTGAGCATCAGCAGCGTAAAAAGTATGTAAGTATTTATTCGCACAATGACAATGGAATTTTTACTTTACTCATATCATAAACAATAAAATAGATCTCCTGTAAGTCGATATAAAAGCTACTCAGTGTACTTGATAAAGGTCTGAAGTGCCACAAAAAGGCAAAACCATTTTCTTTTATACATGTGTTTCAATATAGGAATGTGTGTGCGCTAAAGAGTCTAGAAGAGCATCAACTTCATCAGAGTCATTTACAAGGTCCTCTGAAGGGTTGTTCTGAGAACTATCCAGAAACAGGTCAAGGTACATTTGTTTCCAGTCTTGAAAGTCTTTAGATGTCAAATCTGGATTATCCAGAATTTTATCTATGATGGCTACTTCTTCTTCTCTGGCCTAGAAGAAAACAAAAAGATCTGTTCAGAATGAGGAACAAAGCACCCTTCGTCTTGTGCCGTTAGCTTTTGTACTTTGTACTTTGAGATGCCATTTTCAGATAAAAACCCCAATAGCTTCATTTTAAGACCAGTGGGTAGCTCCCTAAAAATATCTGAAAACCACTTTGTTTGGTGTTTTGACTAATTTGAATGTTTGCTCTGAATTAGTGATGGTTTGAGATTTTGGAACTTCCCCAAGAAACTTTCCTAAAGTGGTGTATGTAGCTGTGATGGAAACAAGCCAAGAACAAAGCGGAGGAAAGCGGGGGGCGGGGAGCGGGGGGGATACAGAAAATGACAAGCAACAGAACATAAAGAGGATCTCTGCCATATCAACAGAAAGATGCTAAGGAACATAATGGATTTCTTTCTGGTGTCTGAGGAATCAATTTATCATTACACTATTTACTATGTATTGGCAAAAAGGGAATTCTCAGAGCATGGTACCTGGATACATAAAAAATTCTGTACTCCTATGAGAATCTTGAAAGCTGGACAAAATTATTTCATATTCTGAAGTACACAAAGCAATATGATAGTATCTAAATATCTGTGACATCACCAGGCTTATGGATAATGTCTTCATTTACCACAGAATGGACCAGAAGCAGATTAACTCTTCATTCAAATGGGAACTGAGGTAAACGTGTTTGTTGTTGTTGAGAAACAAATGTTTTCTTTCTTTTTTCAGACCTCTTTTGTGTACAGCATTTCCCAGTGTCCATCTGTTTTTAAATATGTGCAATATATCCCTTGAGTTCTATGCAGGATACTTATCCTTTTGTGAAATTTGATGACCCCCTAATTAACTCACCTTTAAAGTGCTTTTCAGAATTCGCAACTGGTGCAATTTTTCATTGACTACCGGATCACTGCATCTTTTAATAAAATACCTCTTGTACTCCATTTTTGTAGAAATTTGCTGGTCTCCTAAAGGTGACAAGCTAGCTAGTTCCAAGGACCGATACAAATCTTGCAGGGAATCTGCAGGCTTTTCTTCTATGGTTTCAGCTGTAAGACACAGAGAAAATTAACTGCATAGTTTGAAAAAAAATCAATCTAAATCAGTTTCTTTTTAAATTCCATGACAAGGTTTAAGAAGTTTAACTATTCAAATGTGGCAAAAATTTACTGAAATTATTTCCTTACAGAAAAGGCATGAAATGTGTAGACTGAGCAATCCTTGAGCAATCCTTATGCATGCATACATGTATTTTGCAACATGCAGATATTTATATATGTGTATGCATATATCTCCCCCATACATATATTTCTATACATATACATATATAATGTGGAAAGTCATGGTAAGTTACAAATTCCCAGCACAGGTACATATAAAAAGATAATCATGTGACAATCAATATACAGCTTCCGAATTAATTTGTCACATTAAGATCAAATTTAAAGTCAATCACCTATATCGTGCAAAAACTGTATAAAGTCAGGTGATGAGAACTGTATTGTGCACTTCCAAGGGCACACCCATTGCCCTGTTACATGTTGAAATGGGAGTGTTGTTTGCTGAAATGTATCTATATTTATTTTATAATTGGCTCACAATTCAAACCATGAGGGAAGAGTGGTTGTCTAAAGAATCCTTCCATTGTGCTTGGCAAAAAGATCTAATAGAAGAGGACTAACCTATCAAGTCTGCATTCCTAAAAACTCTTACTTAGGGGAAAGTTCCACCAAACTCAGTTTACCTCCAAGTAAACACACATAGGATTACACTGCAGAACTTTCATCCTGTACTCTTTGAGGGCACCAGGCTTCAATGAGCACACAGAGTTCCTGCCACAAAAATCTTTTAAATTGAAATATATGAGCCACTGGAGCTCCGTATACATATCAGTTCACACACACTGGTGCGGGAAGAGTGTCTTCTCCAAACAGAAAATGCTCCAATAAAATATCTAAGTCAATAATTGCTTTCTAGTCTGCACAAATACAATACAGTTGTTTTTTTTAAAAAATGTACAAATTACTGAAATCAGGCAGGCAAATATGTCTTTCTGCTTTGATTTAACAGGATTCATAACCAAATGCCTCAAAAACATACCACCACAACAATTCAATGTGTCTAGAGAGTTACAGTTAATGGCATCTCACAGCTTGCCATCATATATATGCCGTGGCTACATCTTTATAATTTAGGAGTGTTTCCCTAAAAATGCAATGGAAACTAAATTGGTTTGCAGTCAAAATTTTGATGTAGAAAAGTGCCTAACGATGTGAGCTGAGAAGTTCCTGATTCAAATCATAACCATGAACTCCTATGATGGCCCTAGCTAAGCTACTATTTTCTTAGCTTCAAACCTTCAGGTGCAATATGGGGATATTAATACTGGCCTACCTTTCAGAGATCTTGTATGAATCACTGAGACAATGTATGTGAATGCAATATATAAATGTTAAATTATCCTAATCTTCTATGTCAGGGTTGGTTTCTTTTTTAGCCAAGATCTAGACAAGGTCTTTATAAATTTGGGTAACTGCAGATTGTCAATATTTTGTGGGAAGGACTGAAGTACAAAGTGAGATATATAAGTTTGCGCAGCTGAAGTAGATTAGAGCACTTTTCCCCCTGCAGCAACCCATCCACACTTAAAAAATAACAGACTTTTTGCAGTTAGGAAAGTGACAGAGAAATGCATTGAAAAGTATGGAATGTACAACTGATCAATGAAAAGACATATAAACACCCCACAGGCAAATGAAGATGAATATATTTTCATATAATCTCCCCACAAACAAATCAGAAGAAATGCTCAAGAATAACTGGACACAGTCTAACCAACCATCTGTGCTTTGCACAAGCAAATCAGGATTCATAAACAAGATGGTCTGGAGGAGCTCTTTGCTTGTGCATCTAATTCTGGATCCAACTGAAAGTGTTCGTGACATATTGTGGATGTGATTGACAGAGATACTGATCACAAAAGACTGAAGGGGTGGGGAAGGATTAGCATAAAATTAGCCCTACATGTTTTATCTTTCTTCTAGCTTTGTTAGTGTTTTCCATCCTCAGATATTGCTATCTCCAGCCTGATCGATGGAATGATCAGAGGAGTGTTACTCTGTTATTTATATTATTTACAGACACCACAGAAGAACACAGTATGGACCACTGATGACACCAGCTGCAGCAAGTGGATTGTGCCTTCTTTAACACCTCTTTTCATATAGCCTGTTTATGTTGTCCCATTTGATCCACAGAAAAACTGAGGCTGCCCCACATGTAAAGCTTGGCTCCATTGCTAGAGTTTTGTTTATTAGTCATGTGTGAACATGACAAGAATTAAACCCAGGAACTGCAATGCAAGTTTTAACTTTTGGCCAAAGTCTTCAGAATTTTGCATTAAGCGTTTGTAAAACCTGTCATGTGGAAAATAAGAAATTGTTGTAAACTTGAGAAAGAAAAAGAAATAACTTGTTTTAGATAGGAAATGCTCTGAGATACAACCCTAACTCTCTTTCATAGCAGTTTTTTTAAATCCTTCCGCAATAGTTGTATTGCAAATGATAGCAAGGATGGCATAATATGAAAATAAAATAAGTTAAGTTGCAAGAAAGGAGATTCCGACTAAACATTCGGAAAAACTTTCTGACAGTAAGAGCTGTTCAGCAGTACAACAGACTCCCACGAGATGTGGTGGACTCTCCTTCCTTGGAGGTTTTTAAACAGAGGTTGGATGGCCATCTGTCATGGATGCTGTAGCTAAGATGATCCTTGGGGTCCCTTCCAACTCTAAGAGTCTATGATTCCACTTATTCTGTTAAAGGTAAAGGTAAAGGTAAAGGGACCCCTGACCATTAGGTCCTGTCGTGGCCGACTCTGGGGTTGCGGCGCTCATCTCGCTTTATTGGCCGAGGGAGTCGGCGTACAGTTTCTGGGTCATGTGGCCAGCATGACTAAGCCACTTTTGGCAAACCAGAGCAGCGCACGGAAATGCCGTTTACCTTCCCGCCGGAATGATACCTATTTATCTACTTGCACTTTGACATGCTTTCGAACTGCTAGGTTGGCAGGAGCAGGGACCGAGCAACGGGAGCTCACCCCGTCACGGGGATTCGAACCACCAACCTTCTGATCGGCAAGTCCTAGGCTCTGTGGTTTAACCCACAGTGCCACCCGTGTCCCTTACTTATTCTGTTACTTATGTGTTAATATACATTCCCAGCTGATTGAGCTAAATGGGAATATTACTAAACACAAATGCCAAATACCAGGGGTCAGAACCGAAGGTAGCTTATGTATTTTTATTAACTCAAGAGGGCTGACTCCTGAGTTACGGACTTTAACACATTTATGCTACAATTTTAATTTAGCCTTTTCCTTATCAGTTAACTCGCCCTTTCTTTGTGTTTCATATTGTATATCTTCTACTTTCTCTTTTTATCAGAATCCCCAAGGTCCCCTTCATGTTAACCATCCTTTTTTTTTTTGTACACCACAGCACAAACTCCCTCTTATCTCTCTGCACTCCATAGCACATGTCGTCTATCACATCATAGTTGCCTCTTCTGTCCTTCCAAAACTGACAGGATTCTCTGCACCCCATGTTGCTCACTTATTTTTTTCTGTGCCCTGTCATACTTTCTCACTTGCCTCTGCTCCACCACAGGGTTCTTTATACATGCTAATTCTGGCCAACTCATCTTCAGAGTGCAATGCCAGCCAGCTTTAATGCCTGGGGAACGGAACAGAGTGAAAACTCCCGAAGACACACAGTCCCCCAAGCTGCCGCAGATTGGCTGAATTAAAAAACGGATCAGGCGGGAATCTGTGATGCTCCATGACAGCTGGGGGGAGTGGCCAACAGCCAGGCAGCAATGACAAGGCTCCAAAGGGCATCTGAGCACCTGTGATGGGTCCCAATAGCTGGCCACTCTTGGACCAGGTAAATGGCCATTGCCGAACTCCTTTTCTCTTTCCCCAACTATCCCTCATATCCTTATGTCTCACTTGACCCCTCTCCACCTTCAGTGATTGGGGTCTTAGGAACTGCAATTATAATCAATCATCTCTAGAAAAATTACCAGCCCCCAACCCCCTGACCTTTAGTTCTTTTCCCACTTACAAGGATGCTAGAATCATTGCTAAGTGGAAATCAGTGTCCAATGGGCTTGTTCCATCCCAACATGTCTTAAAACTGGAACTTTCACAATACAGTTTGGGCCTTGAATTTAAGTTTCTTGAACAATTTTGAATTAAATAATAAAGAATATATCATATTCTCCAATTTCAGGAAGAAAAGATGAAAGATGCAATGAATAATATTTGCTTATCAGATTGTAAGTTATTGCATTTCAGAACAACCGTCCCTTAAGCTACCTTAATTGAGATTATGTCATGTGCAATTGGTTGAAGGGTTTGAGCTAAGACCTGGTTAACAACCATTTTAAAGCATCATTAAAGGCTTTCAGTATGGAAAGGCACAGTCTGATTGACACTACACTGAGCCTTCATCATTTCAAAGGAAAGAAACAACTAAGCAAGCTTCTTACCTGAAGGTCATAAGAGGTAGCTATTGACAGAAAGTACAAAGAAAAGAGAAAAATAATAAAAATAAAATCAACAGAAAATTAGCAGAAAACAAATATGCTTCAAAATAATGTATGTGCAATGGCAAACATTAATAAACCTACCCTAACTCATTTGGTTTAAGCACTATACAACAAATAGATCAGCTTGTTTATTTCATGTATTTTTCGGTGGTGGACAAAGCAGTTACAGTTGTAGGGAAAAGAACTCAAGTAATTTTAAAAAAATCACTACCACATTTCGATGGCAGATTAGTTTTTAGTTTTCATTATTTCAGGGATCAGGTAATACAATACTACTCTGATACTTAATTCTGATAGAATCAGAACCACGGCAAGCAATTAATAGGTTGGGGCTTTGTTTCGTTTTTTGTTTCACCTTATGGGAAATCAGTTTTGAAGGGGATAATCCTTTTCTTATGGAAAAGCCTACAACAAGTGACACATAATTATTGTTCTTTTAGCAAAATATCTGTGGTGTGAAATGTGGTTATCATATATGAGCCTGTACTAAAGGTTAAATGACAAATGGTGGAGGTGGCTGGTCTTAGTTACATTAGTCAAGTCAAATTTGAGTAACACCTGTCTGCCAAGGTTTTTAGGACAAGTATTCAACTATGAATACAGTACAGGTATGCTCAGCACACACTCTTTACTCATATCACAAATGTAATATATATACCATATTTGATCGTAATGTTTTGTTCTGTAATCACAGAAAGCTTGTGTTCACAGAACGGGCCTTTTCAACGTGAGAGCAATTCTCTTTCTGTGAACAAAATCTCCTGTTCATGGATCAGAAGTGATCCACAGCAATAGTTGTATCACCATGGCAACTACAGTACATAGATTTAACCATGAAAGCCCCCTGTAAGGAGGCCAACAAATGTGCACTCCTAATCTATGTACTTTTACACTGACTAGCCCAATAGTGCAATATCTTTGCGAACTCTATAGAGGCCTTAAATTACTAAGCACCACACAGTTCTCCTCCAAGTGCCAACACAGGCCCAGTTATGCTTCCAGGACTACCACCATGGTAGTTAGGTTTCTTACTTTATGGCAGATAGATGTCCCATCTGAAAGCAATCAATGCAGCACGATGCTCTTCCATGTAGTTTTGAATTATGCATCTGTTTTTAGAGGCAGGGCATACTTTTACTGAGGGCAATAGCTACTGCTAACCAACCAATTTCATTGCTTTACAATGAAACCAAATGTGCCGCATGCTGCTTTGCATCAATGAGTTTAGTGGGTTATTTCCACAGGAATGAATAACTTGAGTGATATGCTGGATATATTGTGTGTATAGCCCTTCCTGTTGCTTTTCATAGTGAGGTATAACCCTTGCGAAAAAAATCCTCAGCATACTTATAACTTGAGTTTGTAACATCAGAAATGGTATGAGAAAGCAATAAAGAAATATGCCCATTCTGAATCATTCGGTGAATGTCCAGGTTCATCACAAGAAAAGGCCTTAAGAAAAAAAAAGGCAAAGCAGAACCACTGAAATATCTGTGTCCAAGGAAGAAAGTAGAAAGCAATTCACCTCTTTTTTCCTTTGTTAAAAAACCCCTGTTTGCATTAAGAAAAAAGTAACTGGAATTTTACAAACTTTATTTTTAGTAGTACAGAGAAGCTTTACAAAGATATGTGCAATTAATGTCTTGGACAGCTAACTGCTGTCATGAATATCCCTGCAAAATGGAAATGGTCATTCAATACACTATTTTGGGACAGAAACGTCCATGCTGAAATTTGAATGCACAATAGTGCCAGAGTATCAGCTCCTTTCAGCCTTAGGCGAAGTGTTACATATGAGCCATCACTGAAAACTGATAATGGAAGATACTTTAAATTCTAATCTCAGCTTTTAGCTCCCTGATTCATTTCTAAAACATTTCATTTCTGTCTAATTACAGAATTTAATGATAAACTGTAAAGGTTTCAAGCCAATCCAGCTAGGCTTGAGTGATAAATCTTCTGGCTTGCAAATCTTTATGCACTAAGAAGTAGTTTATTAACCCTAAAAAATAGACCCTCTATAAAAAACTGAAGGCTGCTTTTGCTGAGCATCAAAACAGCAGTGAATTACAGTAAATTTCTTAGAACATATGATTAATTAAAAAAACGCAGGGAGATTGTATCTTTAGTCAACCGACACAACAGCCCATAAACAGCTAAATCCAGTCAAAGTTAAGCACTTCAAATCCCATTGATTTCAATGGTATTTAGGCCTGCACTTAACTCCTGTATGTAATCAGCAGGACTAAAGTGATTATATTTGAATGAAGTGTGTCCAAAGATTATTGTTTTACTTTCTAAACATCAGCTAATAATCAACATATTTTGATAAAACAAGAACATTAGATCTGCGCTCATAAAAATAGTGGAAGCTGAATTTATAGTCAAATCTTGACAGACCTATGCCAGGTCAAATAACCTTGTTTAAAAATTACATGCATTTTCTACTGGTCTGCCTACAGAATACAGGTTATTATTATTATTATTATTATTATTCAAGCATATTAAAGCTTCTAGAGTTTTCTTACTGCTGTCAAGCAGTTGCTGTGTATTATTTCCTTATGAAAAAATTGCAACACCTTTATAAAAAGGGAAATATATGCATTTGTATATAAATAACTCTATATATTTTATTGGTATTAACATAATGCAATACCATACATGGACCTGACAGAAATAAAACATTTCAAAATACATCTTAAAATTCTCTCTCCATAATTAGTATGAAATATCAAGAATTTAGCATTGACATTACAGTACACCCTTAGCCAAAAATAGAAAGAAAACCCACATCCAATCACAGAGATACAGGCAAAAAATGATCCATAGGAGACCCAAAACATAATGATAGACAATATCTGAATCTACTTAGGGAGACATTCCATCGAAATCTTGGCCCGTCCAAATTGCCTCCTAGGGATCCTGAAGGATTTACAGAGAATACCTTATGTCTATGCTGCAAGGCAACATCACTCACATTTAAATCCTAGAAGGTAAGGAGAAATTGAAGATTTCTATCTGCAGTTTGAAACACACCAAAGTGAGGCATTATATTCACTGTCATAAAATCAGTATTTGTGCACCATCAGATAAATCATTATAAACTGCTTAACAAACTCTGTTGCAATCCTAAGCACACTTACTTGAAAACAAGGATTAAGCTACACATGACAGTATTTAAACCCAGGTCTGCTTCAATCACATATTAAGTGTGGAGTAGGGATGTGATTTTTAGGCCAACTGAATCTTCCACATGTACACTGCTAATGACCACCTTAAAGCCTCTCCCCAGTCCTTTTCTTCTCCACATTGAGCTCACTTCTGGAATTGGAGCTCAGCTTAGAATAAAATGTCCTGTGGGGCAAACTGCAGGAAGATACAGCACATGGAGGAAAGGGTCCCCAGTCCCCAAAGGCATACAACCTTTGCTTTAAAAAGGGAATCTGTTCACATCCTTTGTGGACATTTTTGGTAGAGATGTGGATTTAAATAAATGGTTCTGCTACCATCATGTGTAGTTTAGGCCTAAATCCCACTGAAATTAATAGGATTTGCTCCTAAGTAAACACAGTTAGAATTCGGCTTTAGGTCTTGCAACAGTCTGTGCACACTTGGACTTGACAGAATACATTGAATGAGTATTATACAGCAAGTTATCTTCCTTCACTACTGTGAAATACACTAAGAATGGTATTAGCTTTTGCCACTTTGGATGAATGGAAGTAACTGAAGTTTTCAAAATATTTCCAAAATATGATTTTATAGTTACCACAGCTGATCCCTCTTTCCTTCCTTGAAGACTGCAGAACACACCTGAGTATCATCATAGCCCTTCCCCTGCCATCACCCTTTCCCCCTTCTGTTTCTCCCAAGTTGGTGAGCAGTATTTTCTGCAACTGTATTCCATGTAGCCTGGGTCTGATATTGTGCCTAATCCCTCTGTAGAAAGGATGCATTCTTCAAAATAAAAGCAATAGATCTGGCAACAGGTTTGCCCTTTGTAAGACTTTCCTGGAGGCCCCTTACCCAGGCATTTGGTTGTCTATGTTTTAAAGTCAGTTCTTTCTTAAAAACATCAGTTATTCAAGAAGAATTGATTGGCTTTCAGAATGCAGGACATTAGAGGTTGCTTGCAAGAGGCTGAAGATGAGTCTCCGTCGTGCCAATTCTCTCCGATCTAAATTCTCTAACCAATAGTTTATCAATCTCTGAGTCCAATCGGTTCAGTGCCAAGAGAAGTGGATCCGAGTTGGCATGGGGAGGTTCTATCAACTCTCGCAGTGCTTTAGCCTAATACGATAAAGCAGTGATACAATATGGTGAAAGAACTGTGATGGGCTGTTATTATTATATCATATTAGAATTGCATTAGTAATACAATCATGCAATCTTGATAAAGAGAGAAAGCATATATGGCAAGATTTTCATATGATGTTAGCTCCACAGTGCTCTTTTTTTTATTTGCATGCATACATGCGCAAGAAAAAAAAACCCATAGTACTTATTCTGGTATCAGACTTTAGAAGTCTTGGTCTCTGATGAAAGAAAGAAAATTAGTAGGATGCAGTTCTAGATTTTTCAATTTAAATTAAAATGGTGACAGTAATTATAAAACCAAACTAAACAAAAATGATAAGCAACATATATTTAGTTTTAATCTAATTATCAACTAGGATTTTCCTATTTAATATGCATTACAAAAATTACGTACTAAGAAAATGGGAAACATTGATTTAGACTAAAATACCTAACCTTCTCAACATGTTTGTGTTTTTGTTTTAAAAAACACACACACCTATTAATTTCTGTAATAAAAAAATGATACTGAAAATTGAAGTCTTGTTTATGTTTACACCTTTAGCAGCATATCCAGTATGATTGTATGATTGTTCTAAATAAAATCAACATGAATGTTTAAAAAATCTTCATACTTGATGAGTCCTATGCCTGGTTGAGTTGGCACGCTTATGTAAAAATTTAAAGGAACACTAAGTACATTCTAGAAACATACATACATTCATATACGTACATAAGATGCATCTATCTATCTATCCACGTGCATATGACTGTAATTTAATCAACAGATATGGGAGCTCATATATACATAGAGCCTACCCACAAGCTGCCCTCCCTGATAAGGTAGGGTTTGTATCTAATTAACAAAAAATTAGGTTACTGTAGATTGTGGTTACAATAGGGGGGGGTATTGCGTTGTTGCTTTTATTTTGATTATATATTTTGTGGTTTTATATTTTTATTTAGTTCTGTGAACCGCCCTGAGATCTCTGGGCATAGGGCAGTATATAAATTCAATAAAATAAAAAATAAAAACAAGCACCCATTGGTTAAGTCTAAACAGAATTTAGAGCTTTTACTTACTCCTAAGTAAATCGGGTTAGAGAAATTCAGCCTAAGCCCAGATCCAATGTCTCTCTATTCACTATATTCACACGATTCCTAACTGTACAAAATTATTATCATGTCCCTCTTGTGAAACCACTGGTTTGACTTAGCTTGTGATTTAAGTTTGCTCCTCATTAACGATAAAAGCCACAGAGGAGCAAAGTGGCTGTGAGTCTTCACTCTGGGAGTTTGAACATTTGTGCAATCCTGGAAAGCCATAGTTTGGCTTACTGTGTCATGTGAAGCAGATCACAATTCTTATATGCTTGGCAAATCATCTGCAGTTATCAGCGTTATCTGTAAAACAAATGAACTCTAAAGCCTCAAAACAACTTTGCTATTATATTAAGAGCCCAGTGTACTTCCATCTCATTTCAAATTTCCTGTTTTATATTAAATATAGGTATCAAAGAAAAGCCTTCAATAGAGAAAAGGATTCCAGGCATTCCATTCTTTTTGCAGAATATAAGAATGCTTAGGGTGCCAATTTTATATTGGTTAATTGTGTCACCTTCAGGTTCCAAATAAAAACTTTTCCAATATGTTATCAAAGATCTGCAATCTATCCTGGGAGATGGCCCTTTCCTCTCACTAGGGTCAGTTTAGGCCTGTCCTTTCACACAGCCCTATCAATCTGAAGCAGCTACAGCAATGAACCATCAGGGGAAAAACTTTTAAGCAAACCCTGGTGCCAACTTTGGTCCCCTTGCTACTCTAGCAACACCATCTAGAGCCCTGACAATTTCAGGCATTCCACCAAGAGGTTATTCACCTGCACATCTTCTAACCTGATGTATGCTGCCCTCTGCCAATAATTCCCTTTCACCATTTACACAAGCCAAAACATGCAAGAGAATAAAGGCAGACAAAATCAGGCATAAATTTATGCCCAGGGTTGCAAACAACAAGTGATAAAAATAAAAATAGATAAAAAACTATTCCTATACAGGTGCAGATTGGATACACTTGAGAACTAATAGGAAGCATTTCAGTTTTCCAGGACATTCTGTAACAGACAAAGTCACCAAACTCCCAGGAAAAAAATTCAACATGAAGCTGCTGGATTAGAATTCACTAGCACATTTTACATAGTGGAAGTTGGCATGCATATATATATATGTCCTAGCTCACCAAAGAAACTGATTATCCCTGTTGATCTGGCTATGCCAATCATCACCCTGGCACTAATCAGAGAAGCAGGTCATTAAACTGAAAAAGACTGACTAGATTCTGTGTTCATATCTTGCATTGCCTGTCACTCTTTTTCCCAGTACTTTGGAAGTAACATTTGGCTCCCTTACCTCTGAACTCTCTCTCTGTGTCTCTCTGTCTGTCAGTCTGTCTGTCTGTCTCTCTCTCTCTCTCTGTGTGTACACATACGCATACTGTAAGTACTCAATTAAGTGACCATGCCTGTGGCAAAGTTGGTCTAGCTCACAAAAGCTTGTGTCACAGTGCGTTAGTCTACTATAAAAATATGGCTACCCTTCAGAAATTTGTATTGCAACAATTTCCCTGCCTTAGGGTCCATCCACACTTCACAAAAGTTTGTGTTTTATCCATTGCAGATTTGTCTCACCTCAAGTTTAGTCTGGGGTTCTAGGTCCCCACCAATGCATTTTACACTGATCTTTTTAACTGCGAATTCCTTGAAACATGTCCATTCCACTGTTCCACTTTTCTCCTTGTCCCCACCCTTTTCTCTGTCCCTGCATCACAGCAGAGCCACACATCAGGGGCGGAGGAAGGGGGGCGGTCTGCTTCCGGTGTCACCACTGAGGGGGGTGACAAAATGGCGGGCAGCACTCACCATGGGGCCTGCAGGCTCTGCATTGCCCCAAACAGTCCGCCCGCTATTGGCACTGGAAAGGGAAGCTGCTTTCATGCTCACTTGCAAACACATATAATCAATTGCAATCCAATGAGCACAAAAGGCAGACACATTTTTAAAAAGCGTGGGGCAGAGAACCAGAGGTGCACAGAAGGGGTGGAGGTGAAAGAGGACCACCCACACAATGCACCACAAGGGAAAGTGCACATTTTTCTGTTCAGGAGCTAAAAAAGGGATCAGATTGGAAGGGGAATAAATTTCTATTCAGGTTTTAAGAGGTTTTGCATTTGGTCCGATAAAGGTCGGGGTATAAATGGAAAGCTTTCAGATCAGTACTATTGATCCTATGCAAATTCCAGTAAGTGCAGGACAATTGGAAATGTGGACAGGCCCTTAATGTTTTTGCTATTCAAAAACTCCAAGAATCCAAGAATCAGAAACAGGATATGTCAAATAAGCACCTGTTAGAACCAATTCAATGCATCTTCTCTGAAGTTTATTTTGTTCAGGGGCCAAACACAGCAGAGAATTATTAGAGCAACAACTGGTTCCTTGTCAGATGACGAAAGCAAAGTATTTGAAGAATGATGCTAGGATTGCTGGTCTTGATTACAGCAAAGGTTAAGCAAGGTAAATACTATCAGATGCTGGCAGAAACAATGACAAATCTTGTGTCACATGAACGACTAACAAATTTATTATGGCGCCAACTTATGTGGACCAGTTCCCATAATAAATTTTTGCCTTGGTATTTCAAACCCTGGTTTGATCTAGCTTCAGAAGGCTTCAAATGACACTATGTGAGGGTGGAGGTGCAGGACTCAGGGTCAATGGTTGAAAGCCTAGTAACAATGACTTCTCATATGTGCTGGTAAGGTTTCTTGGACTGTGATGGACCAGGTATCTCAGGCTACACAGGTGGTATTGGTATGAGGCAGTCAATGGAAAAGGATAAGGAGAGCAATGAGTCCTAGTGAGAGATTCCCTGGTAGGGCCAGCAGACTTTGAAAGGTGAGTAGTACAAATCCCTTTCTCCTGTAACAAGCACTGTTTTAGGAACACAACACACAGAGGGAAGGAAGGAGAAAACACAGCACCTGCATAGGGGGCTACACAGAACATATGCAACACTCCTGGGACACAGGTTCAAGATCTACCAACTGCAAGGAAGACTCTTTTGCCTATGAGCCAGAAAAGAGGGCCAAGACAAGAAAGAAGGGCAGTCTCAGGCACACACAGTGAAAGCAGCAGCCTTCACTGAGTCACAGTAGGTCACTTCAGTATGGACCAGGGAAGTCACTTTGGTGCTGCTAACACAGCAGTTTGACTTCACCCCCAGAGACAGACAAATGCCAACAACTCACAGTTAAAATGATGGTTTCATATTTGTTCATTCTATTTGCATCAGTAAATTCAGAACCCATTCAACAGAATTTCAAACAGATAAAATGTTACTGCTTTCAGATTTTGATGAGAATTACATTTGTGCTAGTGTTCTTACATAAGCATGACTATATTAAATATTCTACACGCCACTGATTTCAGTCCTTTTATTGCTGTGTAAACTGGAAAGAAAACTCTGATTTCAGCCTATTGGGAAAGCATCTGGGTACTAAACACATAATATGCTGCACTCACCAGTGTAATTAGAGAAAATCAGAACTATACAGGGATTTCATTAGGACGCTGGCTCTTATTACAGAAGTCAAGTGATGCAAATGCTATGAGATCTCTAGTGCATTACAGCTTTGCTTAAAGATAGAAACAACCAACAGCTTTGCTATCGTTTCAGTCTTTCCATATGTGAACAAGAATGGGTTTGTTATTTTTTAATGTGAAACTCTTCTAGTTGCATAACCAAGTAAATAAACAAAGGAACAGAAAAGCAAAACAAACAAACTAGGGAACCCACTGTATTCTTATTTTTGTAAATCTGTTCATTGCGGCAAAAAAGAACCTTTTGTGCTTTATTCTATAAACACAATTCTTCTCATAATTGTAATTCTGAGGCTCCTGAACCTTCTAAAACCTTGTTCTTTCTCTCAAGATTTCCCTGCTTGATCTGCCTCCTCTTGCCTCTTCCATTTCATGTACAATCTTAAACTGTGGGGGAAGTCTATGATGATTGATGTTATGAAAATTCTGCACATGGCTTAGCAAGTTTGTAGGCACTTAACAACAATCATTTTGCACCTTCTGTGGTCCATTTTCCCCATTTCAAGTGCCACTTTCCTTCCTCTGATACATTCTCTCTAATCAACTGCCTGTTTGGTGCTTTCTGCAAGCTAGGTGCCCGGTATAGGCAAGAACGAGAGCCCCCTCTATTTGACAGGTGCACGAGATAAGCTCATCCAGACATCCTTTGGGCTTTAAAGTTCCGTATCTAAGCGTGTGTGTGTGTGTGTGTGTGTGTTTTCTGGCACTTTCCCTGGTACAACAGTGTTTCAATGCTGAATTGGAGCAAACAGCAATTGGGTTTTCAGTGGATAGTCATGTACTGTGATTCAGAGGTAAAATGAAGGTTTTTCCTGGGACAAACAAAAAACACTCAAGATACAGAGCTTTGAAGCATGGACCTATGCCCAGAAAGCACAATGCAAAAGGAAGTCTGTACAAGCTCTATATAGTTAATCTTAATCTTAAATCAAAAGACTAGCTTCTTGAAAACATGTTTGGCATCAGAAGTTTCCTAATCCTGCCTGAAGGCCTTTTAAAATACACCATGCTGACAGCTATTCAACTCCTAAGGTTTGGGACTGATTAGGCAATGCCTTCCATATGCTACATCAATATAAGTATCTGTTAAATCTCGTCAGGGAACTGCCATTGGCTCAGGGGCAAGAGGGGAAAAGCCGGATGGATTACAGAGAGCCCCCAAAGATCGTGGGAAGCAGCACCTCCTCAGCGGAGGAGAGTAACCACACCTCCAGTGGAGAGGAGCTTCAGGGCTCGGAGGAGGCGAGGCAGTGCCAGGACACCCTGCCTGAGCAAAGTGGGGAGGAGAGAGGTCCTCCGTTACCTATGCCTCCCCTGTGTTGTAGGCTTCCGCGCCGAGAGGGGAGACGTAGATTGGGCATCAAGAAACTACTCTGCTGGGGAAGGTTTAAGGACCGCCCACTCACAGATTCTGCCAGTGAATGAGCGAGCCACGGAATCGTGGCGCTCTGCATAGTGAAGGGTTTTTGGCACCAATAACGAGGCTTTACAGCCGACCAGAGAGGCATTTGCCTGAGTGCTCTCGAGTAACCCCCTGATATCCTTACAAATCTAAATATAAGATATTATTATTTTATTTATTATTACTCTATATCCCATTCATTCTCCAGGGAGCTGAAAGTGGCCTACATACCCACCTCCCCATTTTATCCTCACAGAAACCCTGTGAGCTAAGTTAGGCTGAGAAGTATGTCTGGCCCAAGGTCACCTGGTGAGCTTCACAAATGAGTGTGGATTTGAACTCTGGTCTCCCAGGTCCCAATCCAGCACGCTAATCCCTACACCACTAACCTGATTGTTTTAAAATTAAAAAAGGAAGAGCATTTAGACAGCACAGTGCTACCACAGCAAATAATTCAGAATTCAGAGTGTGCGTGCCAGAATCTGAACAATCCCACTTTAAGCTGCTGATCTCAGATCTCAATTGTGTGGGTAGATACCCGTCGCCTTGGTGATGAGAAAGTCTGTGGGAAGGACAGGAAGGAGAATATTTCATAGCTCACCGCAGAAACTGGCAGGGTGAAGTGTTGCCACTGAATTCGGCAATGATAAAGCCTGAAACCCATCAACTGCTGCTACCTAATCACAAGTTGCCACAGCAACATAGATAGGAAACAAGGGATGCTTTTCATAATAACATTAAGGGATGAAAATGCTCAAACTTGAGTATTGGTGTGACCAAAAAACAACTACAAAATATCTACCTTCCCCAACTTCATTTCTTGCACCTAGGTCACTTTAGAGAAAACAGCTTTGCTGCGATGGACAGATGTCAACACTACGTGCTGAATCTATTATGTGCCAAATTTTGAATCACAACTGAATATGAATTGCAAGAATATATTTCTTTGATGACAAAGATGATAACCATGAAGCACTGTTTGCTTGCACAAAACTCTTGCAGTGAATTTTCCTGATTCATTTCCTGCCCCCAAATAATTATGGTAAATTTAACAGATCACGATTCATGGAAGTTCTTAAAACTATTTCAGAAGTGTGAGTGAGGCAGGTAACAACCAAGGAAAGAGGCTTTTCTGTAGTAGAATCTGCTCCCTAGAGAAGTTCACCTGTACAGTGGTGCCCCGCAAGACGAATGCCTCGCAAGACGGAAAACCCGCTAGACGAAAGGGTTTTCCGTTTTGGAGGTGCTTCGCAAAACGAATTTCCTATGTGCTTGCTTCGCAAGACGAAAATGTCTTGCGAGTTCCTGCAGGGTTCCCCCCCCCCTTTTCCCCAAGCCGCTAAACCGCTTATCAGCTGATGGCTAAGCCGCTTATCAGCTGATCTTTAAGCCGCTTAACAGCTGGTGCTAAGCCGCTTATCAACTGATCTTTAAGCCGCTTAACAGCTGATGCTAAGCCGCTTATCAGCTGATCTTTAAGCCGCTTAACAGCTGATGCTAAGCCGCTTATCAGCTGATCTTTAAGCCGCTTAACAGCTGGTGCTAAGCCGCTTATCAGCTGATCTTTAAGCCGCTTAACAGCTGGTGCTAAACCGCTTACCAGCTGATCTTTAAGCCGGCTAAGCCGCTAATACTGTAGCGCTAAGCCGCTAAACCTCTAATGGGCTTGCTTCGCAAGACGAAAAAACCCGCAAGACGAAGAGACTCGCGGAACGGATTCTTTTCGTCTTGCGAGGCACCACTGTATTACATTTTAGCTGGCAGGTTAAGACCTTAATTTTATTTCCTTGTGCTTGTAGCAGTGACTGGTTTATCTGTCAATAACTTTTATATGGCCTGTGCTACTTGCTGTTTTATCTGGCATTTTTATTCAAAGACTAAGCCTTGTGTTCTTGTAGCCCTACTTTGGCCACCGGAATAAGACCCTTTTGCATCCTTTTGATACTATGGATGTGTAATAGACCCTTTTGTTGATATTAAAAGGAGAGGAATGTTTATATTGAGCGTGTGTCCTCCCTCCCAAACTTGGTAAGTGAGAACTAGCACCTTGAATGTATTTCAGATGCTAATAAGCAGCCAGTGCAGTTGCTGAAAAAAGGTAACTATGTCCTTGTTACCCTATTACTGTTAGGAGGCATGGCTATGACTTCTATCCAGTTCTAAATTCTGAACATTCATCAAAGGCAGGGCCATATATTTGTTTTTAAATTTTAATAACCCACCTTTCTTCCATCATGGTACTCAAGGTGGCATAAAGGTGGTTCCCAAGTGGTCACTGTTCCAGACTATGATCAGATCTGCTTAGCTTAAGCAAGGTGGTGGCCTCATGTACCTTCAGATAATACAATGAGACTAAATAAAATATATTAAGTTATGATTTTCAAAATAAATCAGATGGAAGGTTTTTATAGGGAAAAACTTTTAGCTATGGTTCTATGTTATCACTGAGGCTCTGAAATGGCCAATCCTCAAAGTTAGGAAAAAAAGTGAATAGCTTGAAAGGCCCCTTTCAGTCTATGAAGGGCTGCTGATATGAATTCCAATGCAGTTAACAAAAAAACAAAAATCATTGGCACTATTGCCCCAGAAATTAGTAGCAAAGCTCACTCCAGGGGCATTCCAGTGTACCTTATCAAAAGGGAAGGCTAAACCCTAGATTGTTCAATCAATTTTCTTGAAGCGAGTCAAGCACTGCTTCCAAATACTGCTTAAATACGGAGATTGACGCACCTGGATCTGTGAAAAAGGTAAGTGCAGCTTGTTGTTATTATTATTATTTATTGAATTTATATACCGCCCTATACCCGGAGGTCTCAGTGCGGTTCACAGAATATCATCATTATGCTACTGATGTTGCACTTAATCGAGTGTCAATCTCTTGAGAGGTTCCATATGCACATGAAATAGTATATATGAAATCTATAGGGGATATCTATCACAGAATGTCTCCACAGCCATGCTCTAGTCTAGTGTTATTTCTCTCCACCTTATTTAAATTGTGCCTCTTCTCCTGCAAAATGTTTCCTACCTACATGCTGTATCGCACAGATGGGTGGATATCTCAAGCTGTCAGTGTTCTTGCTTGCTTACATTAAACCTACAAAAGTAATACTTACCTCTCACAAGTATATCCCTAGTTTTAATCATACAAAGCCAGGACATATACCAGCTCCAATTATAATTTGCTGTTATAGAATACATATAGCCTGTACACTTTGTAAGCATCATGCTTGCCAGCAAAGACTTAAATGTCTCTAACCTTGTCTGTATCTTAATTTTAAAAGCTTATTGATTCACTAATCCTTATGGTATTAACTTTAACACTTGATATTGATGATTTAAAAATAGCTCTTCTTGCTTCACTACTTCACTGAGACTGCTGTCAAAAATGTAAGATTTGGTTTTGTGACAGCTTTCCTAGGACAGCTGGGAGCTGTTCAGAAGCTCATCAAAATATATTCCATGTTTCTGTGAGCTACATACTAAAATAGTCCTATAGCTCCATGAAAAATTGGTGAAAGCAGTTCATCATTTCCATACCCTCCAACATTTCAAAGAGGAAAGGAGAAACATTATTGTTTATGAGTACCTAGACTGGGCCAAAAACAGGCCCAGGGGAAGGCTGCGTTATAACAATGGTGAGTTGTGAGGTGTAATCTACCAGGTTATACTCTACAAACACAAAGGGCATAAGAGACAGGAAATGCCATTAAGACAGGACATTAACTGTGTGACTGAAACATTTTAAAATGTTAATAGCAGCTGCAGAGCCCCTAATCATATTGAGGATCACAGCACAAAGGGAGGGGGTTAACCCTGTTCGTTTACACCATGGTTTCAATTAAAATTGGTCCCCCAAAGCTGCTTGATTCCACTGGCAGCATGGAGTGGTACCAATGGGAATTAAGTAAGCAAACTTAGCTATTAAAAGTACCAAAAATATGTTGGCTTTGAATGCAAAATACCACTCTTTTCAAAAAAGAAATCTATTCATCTCTGAAAAAACTGATGGAGACATACCCTGGCAGAGTGTACTCATTAAACAATGTTTTTGACAGACTAAGGAAGGAGACGTTGAGCAGAAGCCCTAAATTAGTAGTGAAGATACTGCAGGCTGATCACCTCTGAAGATATAATGTTTTCATAAACCTAATTCTGAATTCAACAGCAACTTAGGGTAAACATGCTGCTTTTCATTTTATTAGGTCAGTAATTCCCACACTGTGTGCAAAGAAACTTCAGTGTACTGTGAGAACCGAATTACTGTATTTTTCGCTCTATAACACGCACCCGACCATAACACGAACGTAGTTTTTAGAGGAGGAAAATCCGTAGGCATGCCATCCGTAGGCATTCCCTCCATAACACGCACAGACATTTCCCCTTACTTTTTAGGAGGAAAAAAGTGAGTGTTATGGTGCAAAAAATACGGTAAATCAATTCAAGTTCCCCCTGAACTCAAAATACCCACTTAGTGAAGAGACAGTTCACTGCATCTATGCATTATTCGCATCCCCAGATTCAGTAACTTGTGCAAAATCAAGGAGGGATGGCCTCCTCTGAGGGTGGGTAATTCTTCCTCTTACTGCTAAGGCTACAATCCTATTCACATTTAATGGAGGAGCCTCACTGAACCCAGTGGGAGCTGCTTCTGAATAGACATGCATGTGATGGTGCTGCAAAAGTAGTAAGAGTTTCAAAGTGGCATAGGTACACTTTCAATTCAGAAAGGAGTGTGCTGAAATATGGCATATGACATATGGTACACATACAGCAGGCATTGTCCGTAAGATTTATAGACTCTTATAGTAAATGCACATCTTCCTATGGACCTGCATTGAGCTAGCACATATGCTTTGCTCTGTTATTTAATATTAATAAATATATAATAAAATAATATTATTATTAGTTAGGAACAGATGTCAAGCTTTCATTGAGTTTCTAAGTTAAAAAGGAAACTTTGCATTTCAACAAGAGGCACCATAAATGTTTAAGTTGCTGAAAGATGATGGACAAAGCAATCCCAACTGGGAACAGAGAGCTGCAGTGTGGCAAAGTTACCACCAAATTCAAATCCTTGTTGGCTTTTCGTCATACTTCAGCATATGGCTAATATAGATGGCAGAGAATATAGGACATACTACAGCAGGCACGGAGGCTGAATGCAGTCCTCCTGTGTGGCCCTTGGCTTTCTCCCTAGATCACTCCTTGTACTGTGATATGGGATGTTCCTTGCAAGGGTGGAGTCAGGTGTGTGTAGAAACCTCTTAGATATGCAAGACTCACATTCATTGCTCCTCTTACATTTATCTTCATCATTGCATCAACCACTTTTTCCTTTTCACTTCAGGACATGGGAATGTAACCCTCTGGCTGAAAAATGCTCCTCACCCCTCTACCATAAGGTATTCACGAAATGAGAAGTAACATACAGTTCTTTCAACTAGAAGACTTTTTTTTTTGTACAGAACTTCGTACTAGAAGAGCATATTCATTACCAATCATAGTGTCAACTTTCACATTTGAAAATACGGGATCAGCAGCCTCGAAAATAAGGGATCAGCAGCCTCACCTGTCCTGGGGACAGTCTACGGGATATCTAACAATCCGGAATAGCAGCGGGAAACAGCGCTGGAATACGGGAATTTCCCACACAAAAAAGGGAAGGTTGACAGCTATGTTACCAATGTATCAAAACACTTAACTCCCAAAATGAAAATATTTATGCTTAAAAAAAAAAGTCTGTAGTTTAGCCAGATATTATCTCAGAGGAAAGGTGTCTTGCTTCAAAACACTTTAGATAGCAACTTTTTCAGATGAATATAGTAATTACATAGGGATGTAGCTGAAACACAAAAGAGTAACATGGTTTAAGTGACACAAAGAATGTCATACAAAGCTTGTTTCTGCAACCACTACTGAAAGAATATGCTTCAGGGAATGAAGCAAGCTCTTCATTTAGTTATTGTAAGACTGGGAGGAAATCAATAATAGAAAACAACAGAGTTATTCATAATGAAAAACACCACAAATTACAACAAATCTACTATGGTATCTCTAATTAAAAAAAAAAAAAAGAATGCTCAAAGAGGAGTTGTCTTTTCATTGCAAGCAAAAACAAAGAAAACAAAACAAAGAACTGGCAATGTATTTTCCCCATAATTTTTATTAAAAGTTTTTCATCATACAATAAAATAAATCAACAACAAACTAATCTAAATAAAAAGAGAAAACGAAAAAGGAAGAGTTAAGTAAATACAAAGGTATCTTAATCCTTGCTTCACATAGACGGGGATGTACCTTCCCTGCTCTCACTTGGGAGCATCCCTTTCTTCTCCCAGCCTCCCATCCTGGGAGAGCTTCCCCTACCTGACTCTCACATGGGGTCCTTCACCAGCCAGCCATCACCTTCATGTGTATACAATCCCTTCTGTGACCCAGAGTATAGGACACCAGAAACAAAACAAAAACAAAGCAAGAAGAAACAGAAGGGAAAAAAGCAAGATAAAAATAATAAGAGGCTGAAAAAAGAAAATAAAAAGAGAAATAAAAAGGGCTTCTATTTCTCCATCTGTCAGTTTTATATATATAAAGATTATTCTTCACTCCAGAAAGGTATCCAGCTTTTCCTCCTTCTGCTAGGCAATATTATCCCAGGCTTCAGATCCAGACATCTCAAGTCCATTCCTTTTCCCTTCCTTACACAAACTCTAAAAGAGGTTCTCCAGTTATTATCATTGATAAATGTCAAGAATAGTCTTCTTCCTGTCCAGCACAATAACTTTACCTTCAATGTTGAGAAGCAATAAATCCTTCATCTTTATTCATACAGGAGTCTCTTTCCTGTAATCAAGAGTTATTCATTCATTAATTCACACCCAGTTCCATATCTTCCAATTTCCTGTTCGTTGTGTTTTCCATCCTAATTTATAAAAAAACCCCAGTACTTCCATTTTCTCTTCTTCCATTCCACTCTCCTATTCTGGCAGTCATTTATCAATATTATTTTCCAAAGGTTCAGTGTCTTCTTTAACCTCATCTTTCACTGGTCTATTTTCATTCACCCTTTTAGCCATCTCAGCTCTGATCTCAAATTTTAATTGCTCATCCAGTAATCGCTGCATGATGCCAACAGTCAATGGGGTGTCCAACAGTGTTTTTGCCATACTGAGTGTTCTTGGTCTTATTAATAACTCACTCTCCACCTTAAAGTCTTACTGTCTCTGCCGTAACAGCTTGACTCTCACATCTCCTTATCTCCAGACAGCATTCTTTTCCCACAGAGGCATAAATAAAACTAGTTTCAGTTTGCAGCCAGTACTTTCATCAAAGGGATGGAAGGTTAAGAATAAAATAAAAATTTCTAACAGCTGAAATGTTCCTTAGCCACTTAAAAATTTTCTTAGTCGTAAACTATTAAAACATTCTTTCTGTTTTGCTTTCAGCCTTTCAATGATCATCTCTTCATAAGTCAGTTCACATTCCAGATGCAAATTTCAACAAGCGGAGAGATCACTTCAGTTATAATTTATAACAGTCTCAAAAGTAATTAAAGAAAGGGAGGTTTTGCCCACTTTATGCCCTCAGGACTGACCCTCAGGACTATTATGTTGTGTTTCAACATGATTGAAATTCCTCTGTTCTAGGCCACTCTCTTCTCAGAGAGAATGTAATAACCAAGATTTATGCCTTTCGCTATCATTAATCACCAAATAATTATCTCTGTCGACAGACTGTTGACAAATGAAATCTAGTCCGCAATTTTCCTCTCCAGAAGTCAAAAGAGCTAACAATGTACTGACAAATATTTTGCCTAATTTAAATCAGTTTAAATCAAACCCCTACCTTGCTTGCCTTTTTGGCCTTCTAACCACATGCATCCCACACTGTTAACAGCACATAAACCCCATGTCAACAATAATCAAATTGGAGTATCAGAAATAGTGATGAAACTGGATTATAAGTGAAACCAAAATTATAATGAAAGAAAATTTGGGAAATCAATTTAAGTGATTAGCTTTGAAAGCAGCAAAAGCAGTAAGAAAGACTGACGAACTGGGAAGAAAACCTGGTCAGGCCTCAATTTATCCCCCCTGGGAGTGGACCCAAAGTGACGCTTATTGGTCAGTTGGGTCTGCCCCCTGGGGAACTCCAGCCCATGCCTGCCCACCATTGGCCAATCTGTGAGCAGGCTGGAATCCACCCAGGCGATGCTCCCAGGTTGCAGACATGGCTGTGGCCAGGCCACAACGCCACCTGACAGTGGGAGGATTTGTATTGGAGCTTTAAATGTAACCAAGCATAAAATACATATTTTATACAGTTCATTTTTAGACTTTTATTTCTTATATTTGGTTCTGTTAAGAACACATGGAGTGATCATGTCAGGTTATACTGGGTACATGTTTTTTTAAACAAGTGAAGGTGACTTATAAAAAACATGTTGGCTGTTAAAGAACAGAAAATTCTTTCCCAGTTGTAGTATCCTTTCAACTACTCAACAGAACTTACTCATATTTCTAAAGTGATACATCACTTGTCATTTTTTATAGCTTTGAGCATCCAAGATGCCACTGGATACATGTGCATTTATTACACTGAAGAGTTCCAGAGGGAGAAATATAACATGTTAATGGTCCTTCTGCCTGCCTGCCAGGGAAGATTCAAAGAACTAACAAAGTAGCCAGAACATCAACTATACTTAATAGATTCTGTCTGGTGCAGACAACTCAAGTGATCTATATCATTTCGAAGTCTATCCTACCCAGCAAGCCCTTGGAAAAAAACACAGCAACTTAGGTTTACACAGCGGCAGCTAAACCAAAGGATGTTCAACACTGCTTTATGCTTCCCAGATAAAAAAGGAACCACAATAAAAATGCTGTAAGTATAAATTATATAATCTATATAAAAAGTAGGATGTATGGTACTTGTTCTTTCCCTTCTTTGTTTGGTGATCACTTGTAGCTGAGTAAGATTGTCTTCCATGAAACCATATTAACAGTAAGTCCGAAAGTGACGTGGAGGTCAATTCTGGATCCACGCGGTCTTCCACAGGGGGGAGAGAGGTTTCCAGGTGGGAGTTGATCTTGGTGAGGGTCGTCAAATGTGCCTTTCTCTTAGCTTGTTTCTCCTTTTCACCCTGAGTTCATGCTCCTTCAAAGTCTGTGACACCTTTGGTAAAGGCTGTTCTCCAGTTGGAATGCTCACAGGCCAGTGTTTCCCAGTTATCAGTGCTTATGGTACTTGTATACCAGGATCCATTATTTTTAGGCATATAGTAAGCCATGCAACGGGACGTGGGTGGCGCTGTGGGTTAAAGCCTCAGCGCCTAGGACTTGCCGATCGAAAGGTCGGCGGTTCGAATCCCTGCAGCGGGGTGCGCTCCCGTCGCTCGGTCCCAGCGCCTGCCAACCTAGCAGTTCGAAAGCACCCCCGGGTGTAAGTAGATAAATAGGGACCGCTTACTAGCGGGAAGGTAAATGGCGTTCCGTGTGCTGTGCTGGCTCGCCAGATGCAGCTTGTCACGCTGGCCACGTGACCCGGAAGTGTCTGCAGACAGCGCTGGCTCCCGGCCTCTAGAGTGAGATGAGCGCACAACCCTAGAGTCTGTCAAGACTGGCCCGTACGGGCAGGGGTACCTTTACCTTTAAGCCATGCAACATTTACCATTTCAAGTTAAAATGTAGCTTCTTTAATTGGTACACATGAGTTGCATTTCTCATGTGATTGTTCTAAGTCACTTTGTAAAAGCCACCATATAATTTAATCTTCAGGTACACTTACGTTTGCCAGAGTGTTTATCATGCATACAGTGTAAAGCATGTAGAAGTATGATTGGTGCAGACTGTTATCCTTATTAGCATCAAGTTATTCACTATTACTATGGTGGGATGACCACTTTGATCTTATTTTGTACACTGTTCTGATATCTAAATGAAGAGGGTGTTTTAAAAATTATTAATAAATGAACTAATAAATAATTGTAATGGCTTCAGCTCCTTCCACACACAGCTCCAAAAACATGTTGGATATGAGCCAGGAAACTAGAAAATTGTGTATTCTGATGTAAGTCCTCAAGTGTTCAGGGAAATACATCTCTCATTGACCTTTTAAGCTTTCACTGTGGCAGATAGCAACACACTGTTATTCTGCTCAGAATGTTAAACAGCTAAGGCAAAATTTATGGCCAGTTTCAACACTTGCATTAAGTATTTTCCACCAGTGCTATGTGCTTTCTTCTCTGTAGCATTGCCTTTCTTAACCTAGTATATGGAATATGCACAGCAAAAATAGTTTTCTCTCTTCACATTCTACAAAATGAGAGATGGCTGAAGTAGGTCTGAATGAAATGAAAGAAATTCTGAGCGGATCTTCAAAACCCTCTGAGATGAAGGAATCTATTTTATGCTACTTCAAAAATTTGTATGTTGCACCAGAAAACAGTATCTTGCATCTTCTAGCATATTACAAGTATGGCTCACAGTATGGCTTCTCAGCACAGAAAGTATAATTTTATATAAACACATATATAAGGCTCAGAGTTTACTTCTCTTCCTGTACTCCTCAATCAACTTCCCCTTATGACTTATTTTTTTTAAAAATATTGCCAGTCTGAATTTTATCCCTGCTCAGGGCAATGAACAAAATAGCAGTGAAAGCTGTGAAGTGGCAATTATTGTTCACCAGGTTTTGCTTCATAAATGTTATGAATGCAATGTTCCCAGTAAACCATTTAACATTTTGAAAAAGTATTGCTATCTATACTTATCACTTTTTTTCTTTTCTGGTGCCTTTAACAGTATCTTAAGATGCAGAAATTAAGCAGGACAAGTTTTTAAACCACATCTCTCTATGTCAGGAAAAATTCCAGCCACTTTTGTAATGTGAGGCTGCAGTTAATGACAAAGGAGTAGAGCAGTAAAATATGTGACATGTACATATACTGTAAAATAAAGTGCCAATAATATGAGCAGAATACTGATAACCATAGTAACAAGAAACTTGAGTTTTGGCTTGTATGCTCAGTAGCTATTATGCTCATATTTTACACCCATTCGTTTACTGGGTTTTCAGTATGCAGTAGAAAATAGTGAGGTGAACAATCTTTCATTGCATGTTGCCTTTTTAAATCAGCATCTATCTATGTTGGAATTTAGGCCAGCCTAATTGTACAAGAAATCCATAACAGCAACAAAGGAGAAACTAGGACCTATCTAGGACAAAATATTGTAGGCAAATCTAACTGGGGCAGGATGACTTTACCCTAGCAATGGAATGCTACTCTTAAGATCCAATCAGGAGCCTCTGTTGCCTTGTGGGCTACCGGCTGGCTGGAGCCACAAAACGCTGCAGAGGAAGGGTGGTCTGCTGTCATTCCCACTAAAGGGACACTTCTGAAACACTGATACAGCACTCACACCTGGATCTGAGGCTACCTGCTAAAGCCGTGTTTAAAGAGGCTGGTATTCCACTCTCACCACTCTCCACCAAAGAGCCAGAAGAAAAAAGTGGGGTAGAGAAGAGGCTAGACAAAGAGGAGGCAAAGGGGTTGATTTAAATTTTTTTAGTGTTGCTTTTTTTAAGGAGAGAGTAGAGAAAATGTGAACCAGCAAGCCACAAAGGGGAGAAAATAAGCCAAATGCAAGCAGGGCAAAAGGCAGAAAGACAGACTGAAAAGTCATACAAAGAAAGAAAAATATTGTCTCAGCAGAGTAGAGATGGGAGTTTAATGGCAGCCTGACTGCTTTCGATGAAGGCAGGAGCAAACTGAATTAGGAAAGACACCTACTGCCTAACTTAAACTATCAGGATTGGAGCCTTCCAGAATGCAAGAGCCCTAGGACTAGAAATAAATATTTCATATTCACCATCGAAGATTTTCTTTCCAAAGTTTGAGGAGCAACACAAACACACTTATCACAAAACAAGAAATTCATGCCTGTGAAAGAAACTAGCATCCAAGACAGAAGCACACTAGTATAGGCAAAATACCCCTCCATGGAAAAAAACCCCAAAAAATAATGATAATAAACATGAGGAATAACTGTGCTGCAAATAAAGCTGTTCTAAAATTTGATTTATCAAGTTAGCATGCATAAAAAGTTAATTTTTGTATCAAAAGCTAATTATTTCTACTATGTACAGAAAAAGGTATGATTAAAAGTCATATTCGCAACTAAACAATTTCCCTTTTCTACATGCAATTTATTTCTAATCAATTTTAAATATAATTAGTGCTTACTTTCATCTTCCTGGTTTTCTGGTGCAATTTGCCTTCCCTCTTCCTCTTCTTCTTCTTGCTCTTTCTGTGGCAATTCTTCCTGATGGCTGGAGGCACTGACAGAGAGTGTGTGGCAGCAATGGTTGAACCCACTATCCCGGGGCAGAGTATAACTGCGGGGCTTGCCCCCATTCCCATTTAGGGCTTGCATTTTCTCACCCTCCACTAAAGGGAAAGGGCCATAGTGATCCTGCAGGTGGCACTTTTGAGTAGGAAGAGTTGACTGCCGCCTGTGTTCTGGAGAGATAACAGCTGAGTCAGAGAAAACAGAGTCCTCAAGTGGTAGAGTCTGAAGGTAGTGCAACCCTGAGCTTGTCAGTGGAGTCTCTATTAAATCCTGCCAAGAACGTCGCTGGCTGGCTGTTTTGCGGATGGGAGATTCAGTAGTACTCCCAACTGGTTCCTGACGGAATTCCTCGTGTGAAGATTGGGACTGGGAAGTTTCAGTGGAAGAGAGTCGGCTATGCTTTGGTTCCACAAAAGGGCTTGCGCAGCTCATCTGCAACATGAATATAGATTCTGGTTTCAGATCAATTATGAAGATAGCTGAATGTTTGCAATATTCAAAGGCCATTATGTACTACAGCTAGCAAGGATATAGGTTTTATTATTAACTTATGTATTTTCCCAACTCCTAGTTCATAAAAGGATATTTCAAAGAAAAAACCCTGAAATCTATCTACAAAACCATAATCGTTAGAAAAAGAACTATCAGAAAGAGAATAGAGTATTCCAGCCAAAAAGGCCCAATACATCATATGTAGCCACCCAATTAATTTTAGGAGGATCATCTGAAGCACAAATTTCTTTGAGTACAATCATTATTTGGCTTTGTTGCACTGTATTACTTGCCATTCTGTGTTTCATATTGGGTATAAACATCAATATTTAGAAGTGATTGTTTGTTGCTTTATGCTCCTGCACATACACCAGACAAACATTTTGAATAAGAGTTGTATTTGCTTCTATCTAGCTTCAAATCGTTCAGTCAAAATCCCAAGGTTCAAAACAGTAAAGAAATAGTGTATGCGACATCTGTTTGTATAAACACCTAGGAGATGTATCTTGCAATACTTGTAGTCAAATAACTACAAGGTCTTTTTACCACTCCAGTCTTTGGGCCCAGCTCTGATATTCTCCCAACTGTTATTACAATGAAGCTAGCTATTTAATATACTTAAGGATCCCTTGATTCCACAGTTAATAGAGTTGCTGTTTTATGATAAAGTCACCCTCATAATGCATTTGAAAGGCAAGGTTAATCTAAATAATAAAGGCAATATTCAGAAAACAGTGTGTTACCAAACTAAGTGATTCAAATAATGGTTCAGTTACAGCTAACAGTACTAAAATCTGATTTTAGGCGAAACCCTGCAGATCACGGGAGAATAGGGAAAAACTTGCTCCTAAGAAGTTATGAAAATGCAGTCACTGACATTTACAGAATGCCATGAGAATTTATGAATAGCCTTTATAGAATAATCCAGAGAACTCCATATGTGCTTTGTGTCAGTTTCATGGGATCTACTGTGGCATACAAAAATCTGGAGTGTCAGTCCCTACACTACAAATTATATGAATGTCAGAATTAAATGGTGGTTTTATTTCAGTTTGAAAAACCAGAAACCAGAAGCTGTCACAAATATTACCTATGTATCTTCTACCAGGATCTTGTTGAAAGCTCTTCCAAAAATGAACAGAGGGGTAAAATGCTGAGTAGTCACCTTGACTACTTTTTAGATAAAGACTGCCTGGGTTAGATACTTGGTTTGTGCACCATTGAATAATTTCTCTATCCCTGTTGCATTTGGAGACAAAGCTATTGTTCCAAAGTGATGAAATACATAGTCCCTACTGATGAATCAATTGCTAGAAAGATGCTCTTGGTCTTGGATCAGGTTGCAAGGTGAGATCTGGGAAAGACCTGGCAATGAGGCAATATACAGGAAGAAAAAGCAGCTGTGGAGAAGTCATGTGGCCCTTCCCTTTTGTAAGGTCAGGTAAGCACTGGATAGAGGGAATAAGAAATCACTTTTCCAAAGTGCTCCTGGGGTGATCCAGATAAGTCTTCTTTGTCTCTAGCTGCAAGATTTATTAACATGCCTTGAGTCTTGCTGAAACAACCAGCAGCAGTCACCCAAAGCATAACACTTTTGGTAGACTGCAGAAAGGAGTATGAGATTTTTTGAGGCAGGCAGTGCAGTGGGAGGGTGTTAAGCAGAAGCTTTGATTTTTTTTTTAAATGATATTTATTACTTTTTCAAAATTTCCAACACAGCACTACAAACACAGAGAAAAAGAAGAAACAAAAAGAAAAAACAATACGAATGGACTTCATTCACTTATTTCCAGCGACTTCCTCACACCTCCCTTTTTGTATTCCACTTCTATTATTTGTTTCAGCAATTCCTTTCCATCTTACTCTATTTTCTGTTCTATAATTATCTTAACACATTCTTGCCATACTTTTCCTTTAATTTTCTATTAATCTATTTATACTTAATTCCTTATGACATTTCTACTAAAGCCATGTAATTTCATTCCAACATTTTTCTAACATTCCTTAATTTTACAATATTTCTATAAATAATCTTTAAACTTTTTCCAATCTTCTTCCACCGACTCTTCACCCTGGTCTCGGATCTTGCCAGTCATTTCCGCTAATTCCCTATAGTCCATCAACTTCGTCTGCCATTGTCCAACACTTCAGTGTTTTACAGTTTCCAGGGTCAGAGCAGCGGTGTTTTAAGCCTCTTCGCTCTCTCCCGCAGGCATACTCAATCCTCAACTTCCCCCTCTCTTCTCCTGCCTCCAAGAGGGGGTTTAATGTTCTTTACCGTTGGAAATTTGATCTTTTGCAAAAGACCTTCCAGGACTCCAGCTTACAACTTCATTGCCTCAGTTTATTTACAAAAAGGGAATGCGGACTTCCTGTTTTGAACCTCCCCGTTACAATACCAAATTAAACTTTTAGAGATCCAATTCTTCCTTTCAGCTCTACTCACGGGTAATTACTTTAAAGTCAAATTGTCCACAGGAAAAGGTCAGCGCTCTCCGGCAACAGCTATGCGGCTTCGCTCCGTGGAAGAAGCAGACGATTCGATGCACCGCGCCGCTCACCCCACGTCGCTCCGGAGCCCCAAAAACTGGGGTTCCCCGCGAGTGGGGGAGGCGCAAAAGGTGCCCGCCGAATCCCACGTTCACAGGCTTCTCCCGCCTGTGATTTTAACGGGTCTCCGCCTTCGCCGTGGCGGCCAGACCCAGATTTCCACAGAGCAGATTCCTCCCGGTCAGAGGAATTCTGCCATTACCGAAGGCGCCTCCCCCGGAAGTCATTAAGCAGAAGCTTTGAGATTAACCATTCATCAACTTTACCTTCCAACTGTGTGTTATAGCACCCCTGACACCTTCACAAGCTGAATGGTGTAGTGGTAGTGGGATGAAACTGAGACTGCAGCTGAGGAAATGCCTTGCTACTCATTGGCATTCATGCACAGTGCAGTCATTCAGTCAGGACACAGTTGGCAAAAACACAAAAGATAGCTTGCAAAAAATCTCTTTGCTGGATATGGAAATTCTAATGTAAGATCAAAGATGACTTCATGTGATTTCAGTTATGCTTCTTGAAACAACGCTATTCTGTGACTCCTTTAGCATAGTTGAAAATAAAAAGAAAATCAGCTAGGCAAAGTCAGAGCTTCAAAACTAGCATGGGAAAATACGACTTATTTTATAGAATCATAGAGTTGGAAGGGACCCCAAGGGTCATCTAACCGTCCCCCTGCAATGCAAGAAACTCAACTAAAGCATCCATTACAGATAGTCTTTGAACTTCTGTTTAAAAACCTCCAATGAAGGAGAGTTTGCCACCTCTTGTGGGAGCCTATTCCATTGCCAAACAGCTCTACCTGTCAGAAAGTTTCTCCTGGTGTTTCATTGGAATCTCCTTTCTTGTAACTTGAAGCCATTGGTTCGGGTCCTAGTTTCTGGGGCTGAAAAAAGCAAGCTTGCTCCATCTTCTATATGACAACTCTTTAGATATCTGAATGTGGCTATCATATCTCCTCTCAGTCTCCTCTTTACCAGGCATTTTCCTTTTTGAAAATGACACAATCACATCCAGACTTCCCAAATGAACTTAGCATTTCTTTGGATGATCTAGTATGTTCTTCTGGCACTTGAACTAGCTTCAAAAACTAAAGTTCTTAAGGAAACATTTAAAAATATGCAGCCTGCTTCCTACAGACCTCAAAAGAATATAGCTGAAATTGGGAAGAGGATTTTAAGAGGATCTGGAAAAATAGGTTTCCTATGGTATGGAAAAAAATTCACCTCTATCTACTGGAGAGTTTACTCAAATGCATCTATCATACAAGCTTATTGTTTCCTCTCCTTACATCAGCATTACTTCACATCTGATGGCATATTAAGGATACCCTTTAATATCTGGCCATTTGTACAATTATGTATTAATATTTTGTATGGTCTACTTGTTTTGTAATAGAAAAGTCTATTTTTTAATACACAAAGAACTTGAAAGGAAGCACAGAATCTATTCTTATCTGAAGGAGGATAAGCTTTTGTGAGAAACTTAGTTCATGTTGGTTAAAGTAGGAATGCTGCCAGTATTTTACCTTGGCTTAGCTTCAATTTATAATTGCAATGTACATATTTAAATTTGTTCCTCGAAGGATAGTCTAATAAAGACCCTATTTCTTAACAAATCTTTTTAATAAAGCAGCTGTTCTACTATTTTAACTGTTTTAATGAGAACTGGAAGATGTTTTTAAATGTAAGATCCTGCGAAATAAAGGTATAAATAAAGATCCTATATACCAGTCATGATTGTTGTTCTATGCAGTGGTTCAGGGTATTTATTCTTACATTATATTTTGATACAGGACCAAAAAACTGAATATATACAAACATAATTCCCCTGACATCAAGCATTTATACAGGATACTTCCAACATCATTCACCCCAAAGTGCAAACTCAGTTGAAATGGATGAAGGTTGCGTAAGAGTTACTACCCAAAAAGTATTTCTGTATTCTCACTCTGGGTCAATGGCAGCTAGTTATTACAAATGAACACTTACCGAAGGAGGTCGTGGGTATGTGTCGTATGGTGGAGGTGGGCTGTCTTGTTTGGGTGTTGATGGTGTGTCTACTTCTTCCTTATCACTTTCACTCCAGTAATCTAAACAATACAAATTAAAACAACAACAACAACAACAACAACCCTGTATTATTGCAGAAATCAAGTTCTTCAAAATTCATGTGTCATAATCAGAAAAGGGGAGCAATGGAAGATATATGTTAATGTGGATTTTAAGAGCCATCCTCATAATTCATTCTAATGAATAAAAGGAGGCCTTCAAGGGTTCTAATACAACCATCCTAGAGCTGTGTTGTAATAATCCCTTTATCCAAGTTTTACAGGACTGCTATTTGAGAATAAAACAGTGGTGGAGAAATAAGTATGTTTTGTCACCATCACTGGCATAGAGTAGGCACTATGATGATCCGTACTTGTGTTCTCTGTACACAATTGTCTCTATGCTTGTTCCATGGGTCTTGGCATCCTGGTAAAGCAAAGAGCCAGCCAAGCACAACAAATGAGAGATGTTCTGGTCAGTTTTCAAGGGCAGTCCCACACAGTACACATTGCAATAAACAAACACTAAGGCCACTAGAGCATGAGTTACTGGTGGCAATCTATCTTGGTCCATGAATGACCATAGCTGCCAAACCAGCCATAGATGGAAATATGCACTCCTTGCCATTGAAGCCACCTTAGCTGACAGGATTGTTCCTTCTGGGATACATAGCTAGGATAGAATCCTTCCAGTTTAATCACCCACTGAGATCCCAGTTACAGTGGTACTTTGGGTTAAGTACTTAATTTGTTCTGGAGGTCCATTCTTAACCTTAAACTGTTCTTAACCTGAAGCACCACTTTAGCTAATGGGGCCTCCTGCTGCCGCCGCGCCGCTGGAGCACGATTTCTGTTCTCATCCTGAAGCAAAGTTCTTAACCCAAGGTACTATTCTGGTGTAGCGGAGTCTGTAACCTGAAGCGTATGTAACCTGAGGTACCACTGTATATATGGCACACCAGTCCTGTCATGTATAATTGTTGATGGCAATGAATTGCCCTGCAATTAAAAGGAACACCAGCAGGCTGCAGGGCAGTCTGACAGGTCAACCCCAAATCTTCTGATTAGAGGAACAACCACTCCAGACAGGAGGCAGTATTTTACATTGGCTTAGCTTCAATTTATAATTGCAATGCACAGATATAAAAAAGTTCTGAAAATGCTTTTTTAAAAGCTTTTTAAAAATACGTGAATTTTCCATAAGGCTCACCATTGCCAACTAGTGTCATATTGTATATTGCACTTAAAACACACTTAAAACATTTTATTTGCAGCTGTACGGCTGAATCCTCAGTTATCTCACTCCCTTTCCTCACAGTGCTATCTACTAAACAAAATGACACTGTTTTATTACACCTCTCTTTATCTCTGTATCATTTGCTAAGCACACTTTGGCCTACTAAAGAATTAGAAAAAATAAAAATGTAATCACCCTTTAGTGACTTTCCAAAGTTAAATATATAAAATCAATATGCTTTAAGGAAAAAACCTGATCCATCAATCATCAGCACATATATAACAGGTCCTTTTTTGTAGTCAAACATGCCCTGAATATTTTTTAAGGTTCCTATGTGTTCGAATAAAGTATTGCATAAGAACAACAGTTGCGGTAACTGAGGGAATATTCTTAAATAAGAAAATAAGGGTTCTGCAATAGGGCACAGAATACATAACCTTTAAGTAGGGAGGTTAAGTGAAGCAAACAAAATAATTATACCATACCTTGCTCTTGTTTGATCCTCTCTCTTTCTGCATAACCAGCAGCAAGCATATTAATTCTGTTTAACCACCTGTAATAATATTTTAAATGCATCACTGTCAATGCTTTAACAAGTTATATGACTTTGTATGTGGTCTTTTATTCGAATATTTACAGCTTCTTGACAAGATAAGGCAGCAAGACCTATGTTTCATTCAGCTGTCTTGTTAGATGGAATTTTCTTGTAAAACTATTTTGACATATACAATGTTGTTTCAAATAGAAAACCTTGAACAAGGATGCTGGAAGTCCTTAAAATGAAACATTTCAAGGTATTCAAAGATCTGTTACATATTGCTCACAAATACGTCATCATACTGAATAATTCTTTCTGTTCCAATTTCTCAAGATCAAATCCTGTTAAAAAGTTTTCGTCAATACATTTAAAGCCTTATTTGTCATAACAACAGGAAAAAAGTTCACTCTCCAATTTTGAAGCACATGTATCATATAGTATAACAAAGAGATAGGAGAAGCTTTGTGTGCATCAAGAAGGAAGAGAGAGGAAAAATAATTCTTTTAAGTAAAAAAATTTCAAACCTTACGCTAAATCAGACTTCCAATTCCCTAGACTTCTTCCCATTGATTTCAACAGATGACCCAGCTGCTATTCTGCCTGTAACACCTGTGCTTCTTAATGCAATTTCCAGGCATTCTACTTACTACCCCACCACCAGGAATAACACTTGCCAAATTTCAGAGTGAAAGGGTTCTCACTTTATTGCCCATTAACAAAGGCATATAGGAAGAAATTGTATTAAATTAAAGTAATTTGGTTTGATTTGTAATAATTTGGAAAACTAATAAAAATAATTTGAAAACACCACCACCAACCACCACCACCAAGGCATATAGGAAGACCTTAACTCCTATATATACTAGCAAGTTGAAAGTGTCAGGTGTTGCTCAGGAATTCTAACAGCCCCCTGTCCCAATTTATAAATGCATAATGGATACAGCTTGTCAGAAGCCACAATTTATTTTAAATAAATGTTTCTAAAGTCAAAAGTGTTTTCATAGGTGAAAACAAATGGCAAATAGTACCAAGGGTAAATGGCGAAGATTTGCCACTTCATAAGGCTCCCAATTTTACCACACATTAGAAAGTGTGGCAGAAACTCCATACTACGTCTTTTTTTAAAAAAAACAACAATCAGGGTAGAAGACTACTTGGTTAAGATGGTTGTCTGTGTTGGACCATTGATAATGCAGTACGAACAAAAGAACTAAACTGTCTGTAAAATCAGTTGCTTCTGTTATGATGATTTCCACATTTTGAGTCAGTAGAGGTCTATTTCATCAGTCAGGCCAGTCCTGCCAATAGTTAGTTTCCAAGTGAAAATAATGGGTGCATAATCTTGGCAGGAGAGCCTGATTATTGCTTTAATCCCAGATGTGATTCCTGGCACAGCTAGATAGGCACTATTTTTATTGCTAGTTCATAGCAAAGCAGCAACATGGAAAACAGGTTTGAGACAGAGTCCTGCCTCACATTTAGCCCTGCCCAGACTCAGATCTTCCATCACTATTTTGAAATCAAAGGAACAGTTGAAATTTTTTTCCATGTTGGACTTCTTAAAAAAAGAAGATGGAAACAAGGAGGCATTTTGTCTCTAGAAAGGAATTAAAATGAACTTAAATTAATTTTTATATCTAAGAGACAGTACAATCTTTGATGGTTGCAGTTAAGTTGACATTTAATCATGGTAATTTGCAAGAATGACTTAAGTACCCTTTGAAAAATGTATATGAGCTATGTGTCACAAAGACTCATTGTGCCTCTAGATCATTTCACAAGTTTCTTAACTACTGGAAACTATGTTCTGGCAACTACTATGTTGGCAGTTTGATATGGCTGCAGTAGAACATATTGTACTCATTCACTCACCTTAATATGTACTCTTCAGAGCTCTGATGTACACAAATTGTTCTTTTTAAGAGCCAGGAATATTCTGTGTACCTGTCTTCACTAGCATTCCTAGTACTCAAGAAAAATGGGCAGCCACTGCTTATGCTGTTCATTCTATCCCCACATAATTGTTTAGCTACATGTGTATGAATGCATGTATCAGAGCCCCAAAAGACATTACAGTGACTGCACGTTTGGAAATAATAATTACTATGATGTTCACTGTAAATAATGCTAACTAAACCCCATTATGGAAAACAACACATTTATGGGCCAGCTGTACTTCATGAACAATTAGTGTGTATAATCACTTATGTGATCCTTGAACACTTGAAATATATATATGCAGTGTACTCAGGAAACAGTGAAAAATTGTAAGCAATTTTTGAAGAAGAAATGCCAGAGAAAATTTAAACTGGGGTACAGTACCCTCCATGGACTGATTTGTCTTAATATATTTTCACTTTGATAAAAATGAAATTGATTTAAGTTCCAAAATAGCTGAAGGTAGTTTGGGCTCCTTTAAATTGCTCTTAACTGGCTAACTATATCGAACACTGCATCTGGATTAAGTCCAGAACTAGGCAGGAGAATTAATCAGAGCATTCAACAGATGTTTACACTCATAGCAGCTTCTTGTTTTTCCAGAGGAAATAATCCATGCTTAGAAACTGATCCTTGCTGGATCAGTGTCACTGTGTGTGTGTGTGTGTGTGTGCGCACGCGCACACACACACACACACACACACACACACACAGATGCACTGCTGCTTGCTTCACTAACCAACTTTGTCTACTCCCCCCAAAGTCACCCTTCCCATTACTCATTGCCAAAGTCACCCCTTCTCCTTTGCCAAAGTCACCCCCCTCTTCTTTGCCAAATCCACTCACTTCCCACAATCCTAGCAAAAGCCACCTTTTACCCTCCACTAGCTCCTCTCCAATGTTATCCCCTCACTGTATACTTCACATTTGGGATATAACATTTATATCCCACCATTCCTCCAAAGTTTATCCTTACAACAACCCTGTGACATAGGTTGGGCTGAGAGACTGTGACTGGCCTAAGCTCTAAGTTTCATGACTGAGTGGGGATTTGAACCCTGAACTCCCTCTAACCACTTCACCACACACACCAATTAAAACAATTTTTAAAATCTATTTCTCTTATATTACTCACATTCAGGGAATAAATTTTTCATTGGCCTTTTGGACTGATAAAAGAAAGTGGTGAATAAATACTATAAAAATACCAAAAATACTCAAGAATGATTCATTACATAAATTATGTTACAGTACCTGCTCATGTCATCTAGATGCTCAGCAGCAAAGTAAAAGCTTTTGATCTTAGGATGGCAAGCTTTGAATGCACTGGAAGGAGGGGAAATAACAAAGTACCATGGGTGAAATATTAAGTATACAACATTATTTTTCAGTATTAAAAGGCTGGCCCAAAAGTAGGTATACTTCTTTAGAATCCACTTTCTTTGTCCTTGACTCAAGTTCTCATCATTCATCAGTATCAGTAAAGAAAAATAATCCTTGATTGATTGATTGATTGATTGACTGTATACCTACTTTTTGGCCACACTGTATATCATCTATATTTTGTATATGTTTCAATTCTACTCTGAAATCAAGAACATTTGCACTTTATACACATTTTGGGATATACTTGAGTGAAAAGATACAGTAAGCATGTAATCCTATGTATGTCTATGTGGAGGTAAGCTCCACTGAGTTGTATTTAATCCTATGTAAGTGTGGACAGGATTACACCCTAATTAAATCTATCTGAACATGGTGTCAAGTTAAACACTATCTTGACTGAGTATACTTTTGATAAATATGAAGCAGTTTATTTACTGGGGCACTTGTATTTAGTAGGCAAATATATCATAAAAGTTTCTGGATATAATATCATTTAGCCAAATTATACTTCATAGGAAGTCCCTATGATTTTTCATACTACAGTGTTTCTGGTTTTACTTTCAACTTTAAAACTCAATAGTTGAACAGAAAAAGCAAATGTGTCTTAATTTCTGACAAGCTGTTGAACTTGTAATCATGAAGTTATTCACAGTAATGAGGTATTTCATAGGTCATTTCCCTCTCAACCAACTATAAAAAGGATTACTGTCAACATTTGAAACATCAGATCTACATTCTAGACCGCAGGGTATTACACTGGCACAATCCACTATTAATCTAAACAGGCACTGAACTGCACATAAAGGTTGGCATCCATACCAAGTTACAGCTTTGTGAAAGATTTGGCTGGATGCCCAAATGACATTTTTGTGTATTCTACTATTAATTATCTTATATATATTTTTCCAAATTGAAGTCAACATTAGTTTAGAAAAAGTGAATTTTGCTTTATCACATATTAAGAATTAAAATGTATTATGATAATATAATCAGTTAAAAGTAAAGGTGAACTATCCAAGCCTCAAAAACAGTAACCAAGAACATCAACAACAAAAATTTATGCCCTATGTATTGCTGGGTGACCAGGCATAGCCCACAGCCAATGCCCAGTCAGTTAGCAATGCACAGTGGTACCTCTGGTTAAGAACTTAATTCGTTCTGGAGGTCTGTTCTTAACCTGAAACCATTCTTAACCTGAGGTACCACTTTAGCTAATGGGGCCTCCCACTGCCGCTGCACCACAACTGCGCGATTTCTGTTCTCATCCTGAGGTAAAGTTCTTAACCTGAGGTACTACTTCCGGGTTATCGGAGTCTGTAACCTGAAGCGTTTGTAACCCGAAGCATTTGTAACCCGAGGTACCACTGTACTGCCCATCTGGCAGGGCCTCCTATTGGCCGATTCAAAGCTAGCATTTTGGCAAGGAATCCCTGCTCCTTTATTCTGCTGGCTGGCGAATTCCCCTAAGGGCTGCCAAGACACACTGGGCCCTAGCTGCTGGGGATGGTGGATGGAAGTGAGGTCTGCAACCATAGTCTACCTGAGAAGGGGGTGAGTAGCCATTCCTAAACACCTATTCCTAAATACCAGGAATGAACTTGGTGAGTATCTAAAGTAGCAAATGATAATATATATTAATTAGTAGTAGCAGTAGTGATTGAAGTTCCACAAAGATAAATACTACCAGACAAAGGCATCAATAATGGAACATTTTATCAAAATTATGTTTGTTTCAACGTTTACAGTTTTATCTATTTTTGAATATTGTTCTAGTACTTACTACTTCTTGCGACATTCACTAGCTCTATCAATTTTAAATTCTGGCAGACTGATGAATCCCTCTGCTTTTTCATCCTATGAAGATGAACAGATTAAAGAACAAGAGCAAAACCAGAAGCCAATCAAAAAGAAAACAAATACAAGCATACTGAACTATCTCTTGTCACAATATAACAATTTCTGATTTATTGCTTCATTAAAACTTCCACAAAAATTAATGGAAGCATCTTGCCAGAAAGGTGAAAACATCACTTTAAAAGGAATTATTTTAAAGAACAACTTAAACCATGTCTTCAACCATTTCTCTTTTGGGGCGATTCACATAACTTGGACAGTAGAAGCAAACAAAATTAACTTAAACATGCAATTTTTAAGATAGAACATAGTATTAGAAGCACAATGCAATCTGGATCCACTAGAAGTCTGCAGCTGAAAGAACTGGCTGGTTAGTTTAAAACAATGGTCTGGTTCGTACAAAATGCTAAGCCAAACTATGGCCTAGCAAGAATGAACAAATCTGAGTACACAGAGTAAAAATTGTTACATTTGAACTGGGCCAAAAATGTGGAAATTTAGTTGACTACTCTTGTTAATGTCATCTTGCTGTCTCTTCCTCACTGTCTCCTTGGGGTTGCAAAAGCAGAACTTTGCAGTAACAGCCAAAGCAACAATTGCCAGAATTCTATTGCTAGCATCTACACTTCAGATCTAGCATTTCTGTATCCCCTTTATTCTATTCCTTGCCTTTTCCCAGCCCTTTTGCCAATACTGCTCAGTCACATGTGCTTGCCAGTTCTATGTATACTTTTGCCCTGATCCTAATTTTCCTCCTTTTTTCAACTACGTATCTCCATGACCCAGAGTTTCCTCAGGACCTTAGGTCACTGCCAACTTTGTCTTACTTCAGTTAGTCATCCTGTATCTTAATCAACATCCTAACACTCTCCCCTCCTTCTCACTTCTCATCTTAACTGCTAAGAGCTCTTCAGAGCTCTCATTAATTCCTTCTTGTCTCAATTTTCTACCTCCTTAGCTCTTTTACTGAAGCCTCACTTTTCACCTACATTTCTATCAGATTCTTCTTTCTCAGTCAACTGCCTTGTTTACATCTTTTCTGCATCCTCCAGGAATCATTATATTGCCTGTTTCTTGTGACATCTTCCTCCATCCTAAGTTTTTTCCCATGTGGAGTTCTAATTCCAATCAAACTAACAATACTCAATTCCCTCACAAAAGAAATTATATGGCTTCTGAATCAGGGCCATAGCACCTGCTGATATAATTTTTATGCATGGTGAATGTTTAGTGTATCCAGGTTATCTTTGTTTTAATGAAGAAGAAGAAAACCTATGTTACCAATATTTAGCATGGCTCTTGGAATCACTAATTTAAAACATGGACAGGAGAGAGCTGTGCACAGTGTCAGAACTGCACTTTTTGTTTCCACTGCCGAAGGGAAAAGCCAATATTAAAGGTAGTTTGTCTCTCCAGTACAAACAGACAGTCAAAAACAAAACCCTACGCATGTAATGACCAAATCAAGTTTGGGCAGTTATATATGGTTCTTCACCACATGCATATATCATGTTTTTGGACTGTAGCCATATTGTTCAGTGCAGTCACATCCATCTGCAAGAAGAACACCAAACATGTCAGTTTCTTACCTCCTCATTGATATACCAGTAGAGAGAAGTATCCTTCAGGACAAACCAGTATTTCTTCCATTTTTGTGAGAAATAACTCTTGGCATCTTTCTTTTTCCAGAGCCAGCCTTCACAGTCTCCACGACCAAGATCTTTACAAGAAATTCGCCTTTTACTCTTACTTGGTGCGAGACCTTAGAAGAACAGTTGTTTCAGAGATGATTCATGTACCCATATAATACTTCTGTCCTGAGCTGGAATGCATTGTTGTTGTTTCTTTTGGGGTGGAACTTCTCTCCATCCATTCTAATAAGTAGCTATGACTAAAGCATAATCTACTACTTAGATCAGGCATAGGCAAACTTGGTCCTCCAGATGTTTTGGGACTACAACTCCCATCATCCCTAGCTAGCAGGACCAGTGGTCAGAGATGATGGGAATTGTAGTTCCAAAACATCTGGAGGGCTGAGTTTGCCTATGCCTGACTTAGAAGGAAAACAGAGTTAAGGCCTAGTTAAGGTCATACAATTCTCATAGGAGATGCCCTGGCTTAAGGTCATAATGACCACTGGAGGAAATGGCGACATGCGCTGAGAAAATTATGGATGTTTCATAGAATCGTAGCATTTGGATGGGACCATGAGGGTTATCTAGCCCAACCCCTGCAATGCAGGAATATTTTGCCCAATGTGGGGCTTGAACCCAAGATCCTGAGATTAAAAGACTCATGCTCTACCAACTGAGCTATCCCAGCAGAACATAGCAGCATTAACTGTTACAAAATTGGAGTGTGTCTGTTTTAGAATTGTCACATTATATGCAGACAAAAATGTTTACACAGTATAAAATTATGTTTAATTTTTCACCAGACCTATAAGGTAAAAACTGTTTTACGTAATAGTTACCTTTGTTCTTCTTTTTAGACTTATGCTGTAGAGAGGATTGTTGAAATGTCTAAGAAAAACACACACAACAGTTTAGTTAATGTGTGCCAATCGCACCACAATACTTCATGTACAACAACACAAACCTTAGACTAGAAGTTCTCTTAAACTGTGTCCTGTAAGCTCTATTCAGATGGAATACGTTATGGAATGGCTGATAAGTGTACTTGGCCCTGCAGTTAATTTACTTTTCCCTAACAATTGAGATGGAGGTTGTTTTGACCAGGGTCAGATTTATCAAAACAGAATAATTAGCAAGTTTTGATTTTCCCAGTTAGTAATTGTGTGATTGATTTCTTTTTAAAGTACCATATTTTTCACTCTATAAGATGCACTTTTTCCCTCCTAAAAAGTAAGGGGAAATGTGTGTGCGTCTTATGGAGCGGATGCAGGCTGCACAGCAATCCCTCTTTGCTGTTCTGGCTTCAGGGATAGCTGCGCAAAGCCTCTTCAACAACATTTGATTCAGAATATTTTTTTTCTTGTTTTCCTCCTCTAAAAACTAGGTGCATCTTATGGTCAGGTGCGTCTTATAGAGCAATAAATAAGGTAAATTTCAGGCATAGGGCACCTGATATAGACTGGGATGAATTACCTTGTTTTTTGTTGTTTGGACGTTATTAACCCACTCAGACTGTCCTTGAAAACATCTGCTACACAAAACCCTATTCCCACCTCTGCTTTCCCTGAGGAGCTCAATGTCACCACCAAACAATGTTATCTGTGAAACCTACAGACACAGTTGAGCTCAGAAAGCATAACTGGCACAGAAAGTCAAGACCTTGGCTGATGGTTGTGATAGGCATTTTTCAGTATTTTTCTCTATGAATATAGCATACCTGTGGCTATGCAAAAAGAGCTCATAACAACTGAAAGGAACTGCAAAGGTATTGCATTTTTCAATGAAAGCAGTGGGGTGGGGTGGGATGGACAGCCAAGGTATGCTGGAAATACCTTGGTATCTATCAGGACTTCAAGTTTCAAGAACTTAAAACACCTACTTAAAATCTGTTTTGCTCCATTTTTAACAGTTCTACAATTACTGGTTTTGTTCAATATGACAAATCATTACATCAAAAGCATGTTTACTGAATATAAGGATTGCATTAGCCCAATATTAAAGAAAGAGCTCTTTTGACCTTTCAGTGTTTGCTGCTCTAATAGATGCTTTCACTTCATGGACAGAGGAGCACCAATGCTCCATCAACAAGTTAACAAGGCATTTCTGGTCCAATTATGAAAAAGCATACAATTTCCCATGTGTACACTGCTACACACACACACACACGGCAACTTCCAAGTCTAATCAATCCTCTTTGTTAATTCTTCAAAAGCATACAGTAGAAGATGACAATTATCTCTGTGAACTTTCCTCTTTAACTAAATGGAAAGTAATGGCAACTGTGAGATGATTCGGGTATGTCTGCCTAGCCATGTTAACTCAGAAGACTAGAGACTAATAGTTCAATAGGACAATTTCACGATAGCATTATCACCAGATTTCAACAGTTTCATGTTGATGGACTTTGAAGGTTCGAGTTGCTTATGCCTTGTCCCTTCAAGTCATTCATTCATTCATTCATTCATTCATTCATTCATTTTCTATACTGCCCTTCACTTGAGGATCACAGGGCAGCTGACAATATAAAAACACATAACATAATAAAAGAAAGAAAAACCCAGGTTAAAAGGCTGTAATTAATCAAAGGTCTGGGAGAAGAAGAATGCTCTTGCCAACTGAGATGGATCTAGAAAATTAGATCCCTCCAAGACCATAATCTCAAGAACGTTGCCCAAGAAAGGGAGAGTACCCAAATGAGCACAGCTGAGTGAGACCAACTCCACCCTGCTCACTCACCCAGGCCTCAGTGACACAGACCAGTGGTAAAGTGATACAGAGCGGCCTCATCATCCATAATCAACTCATTGGTGAGGGAGCTCAGAAGACTAGAGACTTCTAGTCAGCAACAGCAACAGCAAACAGCAGCTATTCAGCAACAGCAGCTGCAGACTCAAGGGCTGGCTGGTAGTACAACTGCAATTGTTCAGGTTGGAGTAGGGGCTGGCACATGGCACAGTCACTAATTGCCTGTGCTATGTGCCCCTGAACCACTATGATTGGGACCCTGATGCCCTCTCCAGCTCCTCCCCTCCCTCAGTAAAAACAACCCCCCCAAAAAACAAACCCCCACAAATTAAAAGCAGTTAAAATAATTAAAAACAGAACAATTATAGCAGCATGGGCCCTGTCTGCCAGAATTTAGACATAATATCAGTCCAATATATTGTTAATGAGGTGTGCTCCTGCATAGGTCCCCCTTGCCTTTCTTTATACTGATATTATGTCTAAATTCTTCAGTGTCTAAATGGCTTCAGTGCTTCGATTCAGACTCGTTTGATTGATGTGTACAATTCAGGAAAATAAACAAGGATCACCTCCTATTTAATTTCATTACTTTTAAAGATCAAAATAGCAAAAATTGTTTGTATCAAATTTTTTATTTACAGGAAAATTTACAATAACTTAGACTATCAATAAAAAAAATCTTAAGTAGGTAATTTCTATTTATTTAAAGAAAGCACTAATACAAATTATTTTATGAAGCAGCTGTTTCCTTGTTGCAAAACATTTAACTAAGCTCCAAGAAAGACAGCCATCACATCCAAAACAAAAAATGAAATCCATGTCTTAAATGGATGCAGTCAATTAAGATATGCCAAACCATTCATCTTGCTTTGCTTTGTGCATATAGGCAAACAGATGTCACAAAAAGAAAAAGCAATTTTTGTTCATATATCCTGGATCATCCTGGATGACTCTGATGATAGTCCATAAATTTGTTCTGTATTATTAAAATATATGACAATAAATTTATCATGTGAGAAAATTCCCCACAACTGTACATGAATCAATTCATTATGAAAATAAAATACAAGAATATCCACAGGCCCTAGGGATTCTGTTAATTCACATGTACCATGAATTGGGTTCCTATAATACTTTAAGTTATTTCAGTCACCCAGGCTTCAAGGGAAGCAATAAAATGAGTTTGCTGGAATAAAAGCAGGTCATTGGTTTTAAATTGGGCTCAGTGGAGAATCATCTGCTTTGACAACACTCAATGACAACAGAAACTGGGACACAGCCAGAAACACAAAGTCCCACAAAGACTGGATGTCTTTAAATCCATTTGCTAGTTCACTAAAAAAAGGGTAAGAGAGCACTGGGGGTGGGGAAGTATTGGCTTTCCCCTCACTTTGCAGGATTTTAATGGTCTTTTAATAGTTCTTTTTTGAGTGGTTACCTAAATTCATTATTTGCAATTCAAAATAAAATTGGTGATTATATTTTCTAATCTTTCCACAGTAGTTATGAAAACAACAGGGATCATATGAATATGACTGGACGATTTACATTTTAATTCTATTTTTATCTAATTGAATTTGCAAAAAAAAAGAAGGTGTATATAGCAATGACCTCCAGCTTCTTATCCTCATCATTCAATACAACTGAAGGGCAAATTACACTTAACTGCCAGGCTTCTTTGCTTCATTTCTTACCAAAAATTTAAAAAACAACCAATGGTCATGTGTCAGTCACTCAACAACAGCATCAACATAGAGTGAACTATTTTGTAATTTTACTCACGTGATATAAAGATGTTTCAGGCCCAGGTGTGCTCATGCTGTCTTGCCTTAATGAATCCATTTGTAAACTAGGTAGCAGAGAATAATGACTAGGACTGTTGCTTTTATCTCCCCTCTTTTTAGATTTTTTGCCTGTGTCCTTTTTGCTGTTTCTTTGAAACATGTAATCCTCTTGAGCTATTTTTTCATTGCTCATATACCGAAGTAATGAATTTTCTAGGTAGAAATTGGAAAGGTTATACTGAAAACCAGTTCTTAATTGTCCAGCTGTTCAGGACATATTTTGCTGAAATCAGGACAACCTGCCTTCAAACCTGCCTTTCACTGGACTGATGAAAGACACAATAATGCTGAAATTCTATGTTTAATACCATAAAATCCAGTAAATAATGGTGCACATATTGGTGTACGTTTTGGTTTTATTATTTTATCACAATATTACACAATATTAGGGCTCAGTAGTTTAGAACATCTACAAAGGGCAACTGAGTACCCTATTCTGAAAGATACCTTCTGTTTAATACAAACACTTATATTGCATCATTGGCTCGTGCTAACTCTCATTATCTATGGATAAATCCACTTGCAGCTTTTGCTAGAACATAAAGTTAGCTATATGTTAGCTTAACTCTATAATCTCTTCCTGCTGTTATTTAGTTATTTATCCATAAAAATGCAGAATTTTACCACAAAACTGAAATCCACATATAACAAAAGGTTTATCTTACATTGCAATAAACACCTATAGCAATTTAGCACAACCTTGCATCTTACTTCGGAGTGCTAGTATTCCAGTGCACCACAAACTTCTATGCCTTCCACTAGAGTGGTACCTCGGGTTACATACGCTTCAGGTTACAGACTCCGCTAACCCAGAAATAGTACCTCGGGTTAAGAACTTTTCTTCAGGATGATAACAGAAATCGCGCGGCAGCGGTGCGGCAGCAGCAGAGGCCCCATTAGCTAAAGTGGTGCTTCAGGTTAAGAACGGTTTCAGGTTAAGAACGGACCTCCGGAACGAATTAAGCACATAACCAGAGATACCACTGTATTACATGCCTCCAATACTGCTACTCGTTTTAATACAGACTTTTCAGACCAAACCTTCCTATAATATTTTTCTATAGAATAGACTACGGGAATCTGACTGTAATGTTTAATGAAAGCTGATTTTGTTCCTTAACTGAGCTCTGCAAACAATTCAATAAAAATGTTTGGAGAATCATAGAAACTATACTGTATATTCTGCTTTGCTTGAATAACGTTTCTTATTTTCATTCAAACTTTTAAAATAACTTTATATTCTCATCAACTATGAGAAAAAGGGGGAATTATATAGTACCATCTATTTGCTAACTTCATGGGGTGACTGTCAGTGCTTATGTATACCATTCAGGACTCAAGGGAGCCCTAATGTTTGCAGATCTGAGTATTCTTTTTAAAAAGAAAAGGAAGAAGGGTCTCTAAAACAGGGGAATGCAGACTGCCTTTATGCAGTCAGGTGCAAACTAGAGGAGGAGAGAAGTAAACAGAAGCTGTAGATCTGATTTGATCTCCTCATCTCACCCTCAACTTCTTTTCTCCCCTCACTGCACCACTACAGCTTTCTCATCTCTATTAGGAAGCTTCTGCCAGCCCACCTAAGCATCCTCCTTCTACTCAGGGCCAGCCAGTAGCCGACATGATCCTTGCCTTCAAGGGCTCTTAGGCTGCAAGCTTATCCAAGCTTACCTGGAGTATGTGTCACTGAACTAAAACGAATATGAAGAATATGTATTATCAGGACAAATTCTATAACATCTCATATATTCTCACAAGAGTATTTCACTGACATTGAAATAATAAGATTTTAAATTATGTTGTTCAAATATGTGTGGGGAAATTCCTCAGAAGCTAGGGTTGAGTTTCAATTACTTCCCTGCTGCTTCACTTTGGGAATCAAATTGCAATAGTATCATGCATGGTCTTATAAAATTGAGAAGAAGTTGGCAATTTGTTCTTAACTGCCAATTTGTGACCCTGTAATGAACCATCAACAAGAATTCTCAAACATTAACCACATAACCTGCATTGTGTAGAATGATCTGGAATAATAAGGACAATTTACATTTTAATAACGTCTATAAATATATTCAATAATTTCTATAAATGTATATTAAAACACAATTAAATGTACAATTTGTGTGTGAGGTCACTTACCCCTCCTGCTATCTCTTTTTGTCTTGGTGGGATCTTCATAATCCCCTACCCAGTTATATTCTACTGGCATAGATATAGGTCTTAGCTTGCCTGCAACGAAATATATAAAAGTGTTTGACTTCAAAATAATTGTATTGAAGTTACAAGATTAGATTAATGTATTTATACTTTCTTCATGTGATACGAAAGTAATTTATCATGAGTAAGCTTCTTGTAACTTAATGGTTTTGGAATTATTTTCCTATGTGCATACAAGAAAAAAAGTTTCCCCCTCTAAATAGACCCATCAATCTGAATTATTCTAAAATATTGTTAACCTGATCTAACTCTTCACATTATATTAACTTACATTAGGGTAATCATAAAATGATTTAGCATTCAATAAAACTTGCCATATGCATACATCCGTAGGATTTACTGTGTAAGCTCTCCAATGAAAGCAAAAGATTGTGTATTTTCCAGCAATAAATTAGATACAAAATGGCATTCTTAAAGAAGTAACCCAATGTCCTGGAAAAATTACTGCAGAATATCATGTTTAAAAAGGCTGAAGAATTGATAACCAACAGTATCTATAACACGGAAAGCCCTAATTCAGTCTGTAAGACTGAACAATTGTACGTGAGATTCTGAGGACAGACATACAATATGGCGGAGACTGCATACATATGGTTACAGTATTAGCCTCTATGTCCATGTGAGGTCTATATGCACAAGAACCAGTATTTAAGCAAACATGGTGTCTTCAAAAAGAACTGCTGATAGGCCTCATGTGGAAACGTAAGTTTATAGAACTGATGATGCCATGGCTACAACAGGCAACAATTTGAGAGAAGCAGGGCTGACCTTCTAAGATGCAAGTGAAAGGCAAAGAGATAGCCAAGATTTAAAGTAATCAGGAATAAGATGTGAGAGTAATGTACATTTTAGGTTATATAAACATGACCGCAAAACTTATTTTCTTTTCAGTCTGACAGAAATTTTATTTTTAAATTTGTATCTGGATTTAAAATTAATACAAAACCTTCTATGCAAATAAGAAAAGACTTCCAGCTTTTTATAAAGCTAAAGGACCATATTAGCTTTATTGTTGTGAAAACTGTAAATAACAGCTGCCACAATTCTTTATGTGTGTTCCAGGTAAAAACTGACAGATTATCAGATATTGTAGTATTCCTTCAATCTAATTATCTGTGCTCTAGACTTAAAGGAGTCACATTTAAAAGTCAAGTGAATTAAAAAGTGATTTTGCTTTCAGTTTTGCCATTTCAGAATTGAAGCTTAAATTGTGGTGCACTGAAAATGGAAAAAACAATGAAACAAAGCTTTTACTTAAATAACAGCTATATAGATAAAATAGTATCATTCAAGGAAAGAAGAGACGTTTAAAAGGGTAATTTATAGAGCTAAACGAAGGTTCAAACACTTTTCAGACAGATTCAGGATTTATGTAGCATGACATTTTCAGCCAAGAAAATTGTCCACACAAGTTAGACTTTAATATTACACAGTGAAACCTTAAACAATGATTTTAAATCTATGGTAGGCTCATAAACAGCAAGTTAAGAATCTGACAGCCAGAGAGGGGAGGGGAGCGGGCAGAAGACGAGGGAAAAGGAGAAGCTAAAGCTTTATAAAACAATAAACACAATGAAGAGATAACAGCAAAAAGATTCACCATCTGTGGAAGTTCAGGACTAAAATAAATCAGTATTTATCATTAATTATTTGCATAGTGCAGAATGAGCTATGAAGTTAATTAGCACAGACACAGTACTAGCACAGGTGTCTTTAAAAAGCCACAAATACATTGAAACAGTATTTTATCAATGACTATTAGTCATGGAAGCAGCAAATGAACCTCCATGTTCTGAGGCAGTTAGTGAAGTTCAGGGGTGAATACTGATGCGAATGCAGTCTGAAGAGCACCATGTAAACCCAGGAGAGAGGCCTTTGCGTACATGGTACCTATTTGCATGCAAATTATGAACAAGTACAAGAAAACACCCTGTACAAAATAATCAAGAGGACCAAAAACCAAAATCAAAACAAAAAAGTGGGCATGTGTATGTGTGGAACAGAAGGGATGGGAGAAGAATCAGGAAAGAAAAGAGGAGGTGAAGAAGCTGATCTGCAAAGTAGGCTGAGGCTCATAGCATGAGCCTCATATTGACTGTTAAGGCCAAATGACTGTGCTGGCTCTTGGCTATTTCTGGAGGGGTTGAATAACTGTCTTGTGAAAGCCAGGGCTGGATGTAATACACAATGCAGTAAAGCACAGCATAATGTGAGAAGAAATATGTGGTGCATGAACTCTAATGGATACAAACAAATGTATGTTCCAGGACAAAACTATACAAGAGCCATGAAGGATTATGTTTTCATTATAAGTGAGTACCGTACCATAGGTTGGAGTGCTCTCTCTCCTTCCAGAGCTACTTGTTCTTCCCTTTTCATACTCATAACAGTATAAAACAGCATCTTCTTCAACCACATTAAAACGCTTTCGGTATTCTTGGTCCAGAAAGGAATTTGGAGATTCAGATCCCTTGTGCACTGGTTTTCCCACTAAGTGTCTTCCGATATCATCACATGGAAGATTCCCCTTTTCATCCCTTTGAGGGGAAAAATAAATTTGGATGCATTCTGATAGCCACATGAAGGAGGAAAGTAAGTAGCACTGTGCATAACAGTGGTTTTGCCTAACTCATGGCAATTGTCACAACTTAGTTAAGCATTGGGACAGTCTTAGTCTTGGATGGAGGGATAGTTGTAGTCTCCACTTGCCCCTCCAATGCTAGGGCATGCCGTTAAAGGGATCCAGGGGGAGTTGCCTATGGCCTTATTATTTTATTATGTCCAGTTGGGGGCCAGGACTGATAGCACTCCCCCAGACAGTGATTCCTGTGGGGCTCCTCCTATTTGATATAAGACTTAGGAACCCCCATGGCTGAATTGACCTATGGCGTCACTTCTGGCAGATGGGCCAGAAGTAATGCCCAATCCTTAAGCCTAAGCCAAACCTTTTTCATCTGTATTCAAAAAGTTGTGGCCTGTTTCCATCCAAAAAGCCAGTCTATGGTGTCCTTTATTTTACTTGGAGGGTCAGGGGCAGAAGAGGCCTAGCACCTTGGCCTGCAAACAATAGCTGCTATAATTTGTACAAAATGAAGTGGCAGAATCTAAACTATATGAGAAATCTATTCAAAACTAACATGAACAATCTGAGTATCAAGGAAATATTGCTCTACTCCGTTGAGCCTCTGAAACTCCATTTTTGGTATGGTTCCCCCCCCCCCTCAAAACTGTAAGGACAGGAAACAGTGTCACTGAAAATGGGTGAGATTTCTTCTTCCATCAGTAACTTTCCCTGTAAAGGCTATATGAATCACACACAGACTGCCATGTCTATGGGTGGGTGACAGCTGGTCTGTGGATCTTGGTTTGTGGATCTCCTCTTTATATTGCCAAGTTTGCAATCTGGTAGCAGAAGTTTGCAATTTCACACCTCCCCCCACCCCACCCCTCTTCCCAAAAAAGGATGTAGTTTCACTTTGTAATGAGAGCGATTTCAAATTATCAGGAAGATCAACAATGACAATTCACCTGGGAATATAAGGCTCTGCTGGAGGAGGAGGTATGTAGAGGTCCTGAAGTGCTGAACTGTCTCTCTTGGTCGGTGTGCTTATAGTACTGGATGGTGTTGCCACACTGCTTGTAGGACTTCTAGGTACAAGAGGCTGGTTAAAACAAAATATAAAGAATTAAACGCATACGTGATTATCACTGAATCACTTTCATGTTTTTATTATCACAGTAATTTAAATCTAAATGTTTATGCACCAGAAAATGCAATGTTTGCATAGCTGACCTCTTTGTGAGTTGCATGGATAAAAGTATTCCATATCATCCAGGGAATATATGCTGGTGACATTACAAGGATTGTTTCAATCCACCCCTTTCCCCAACTACTAGGTGCCTACATATTGCAAATTTCCTAAGCTACAAGATAGACAAATCATTTTCCTAGAGTTTAATATAAATTGCATCACACAGACAGAGCTGAAATATCTCTTTCTGGATATATTCCCAATGTTACATGTTTTGGTCCCTAGCTTCACAGAAGTCATATAAACAATGTTCTTCAATGTTTTTACCAAGGGGTGTTCCTTAAAACACACTTTTTCAGTTAACACCACATTTTAAACCCTATGTCCTTGTTTAGCTATAGTACTTGCTTTGGGGAGGGGGGGAGTCCACCCACTTCTAGTTGTCATAGCATGTAATAACTAATTTCCGGGATAGTTAATTTGCTTTTATTTTAACTGGAATATTAAAAGTAAGCAGATACATTTTTATGTTTGCCAAACAATGGACTTGTTTTGTGATTTTTCTGGTAACCAATGCATTTAAACACAACTTAGGACTTGCATCTACACTAGCAATCACATTGTGTTTAACCTATAGCAGTATAGCAGGGCACAAATATTTCATTTTGGGGTTTCAGGGATAGAAGGCATAGTAGATAATCCTTTGTAGGAAGAAAAATGAATAAATTGTGAAAGGGAACTGGGACTTTACTGTAAATACTAATCATGACACCTTTGTAGGGTACAGAGACTGAAATATGAGGTCTGTAAAATCCAGCAAGATATGCTTGGTAGTACAGTGAGATGTGATGTGATGGAAAGACACACACAAAAATGGAATAGATATACATCAATATGAACATTAAAAATGGACATAGATTCAAAATCTGAAGGAGAAATAAGAGCTCCCTCTCAATTCTGGAAATCTGACCTAAAGAGAAAGATGTTTGGAATACCTACTAAAATAGAAGACATTATTCTGGATCCAAAACAATACACAGAGTAGCAAAGCTTCAATTTTACAAGCAGGAGTGAAAAATGTCTACTATAAGCAGCAAAACATCTCTTGAATCCCAATAATCTTGACTGAAAGGCACAGCATTAGCAAATAGATAATCACCACTGAAAAATTGAGGCAAGCATAAATACTGTTTCTCATTCAGAAGTCATTTTCAATAATTACAGAATGGCAGTTTATGGCCGTCCTGCTGTGGTTCAGGTTGATAGCATCACTTCAAAGGTGCTAGCAGAAAAAAACCCACATGTTATTTGATTTCTAGATTTTAATAATCTTGGTTAGCAACCTTTTGAATCTTCATGAATAAGGCTTCCCCATTATCATTCAAATGTAGACTGAAATGTGCCATGCTCAATTCATTATGACAGCCAAAGGTGGCTTTAACATTCCATAACAGAAATTATCAAGTTAGTTTCAGTGTTTGCAAGGCAGGGGGTTCCTCAGTTGCCACTGCTTCTAAATTAAGATATGAACATTCCAAAGTAGTGATGCACTAATGAAAGAAGATTGTTATCTGACAAGAAGCTGCCTGAGCACCATTTGCCAACATATGGAATTCCAAAGTATGTTCAAGTTATACGTTCTTCAAAAGGTTCACATTAACAAACAAGCCAATTTCAATCAGACGGTTCTTTTCATGGTTACTGCCATCTTATTATTCAGATGCACTTAACTATTAATTTAAATAACTGAGTCATTTTTGTTATTAAGGCGATATTCAAGATGGAAACAAAACTAGTAGCTGACATTGTAAATATGAGCTCAATGTTGCATGAACAGGTGAATTCCAACAAGGTGTTCCATTTTGTAGAGTACAATTTTCTGAGTAATATAACCTTCTTAATTTTTAACCTTCCCAGGCATTCCTAGAAAATGGCATGACATGTTACACACTTTATAGTTCAGATTTTGTAAAATTTCAGTTACGCAATTAAGAAACACTAATTTCATGTGGTTTTAATTTAATAAATCACAAATAGTAATTCAGATTTCAATGGTTTTCATTTATTAAAAAAAAGGTTCAGAGGCTGCAATCCTATGCACACTTACCTGGGAGAGAGTCCCATTGAATTTAGCTGAATTTACTTTTGAGTTGAAATATTTCCGAATGCACTCAAAAATTAACATTAAAAAAATTATGTCTAGTATATTTTTGTACAAGATATAAAACAAGTGAAAACAAATTTGCCTGATGAGTGTGTCTGTTCAGAAATTATACAGTGATTACTAGATTACACTCAACCTGATTGTCACAGCAACCCAGCAACCTTGTCTATGCAGTGCAGCATCACATCTCCCTCAAGGATGGTTTGCTCTCCCCACCATGGGTTGTGATTGAGAGGAAGTTGATGTGCAACTGTTTAGGTATGTTTCTCAGCCTTCAGGCAGAAAGACTGGCTCATGTCTACTAGCATTTATATTACAGCCAGGAGTTTTCAAACAGTAAAACGCAGATTTCACAATTGCATATCCTCACCATAGCTGCTAGCACACAGCTGGATGTACATAGATTTTTAATAGCAGCAAGAGTCCTAAAGACTCATGGTAAGATGAAAACAAAGATACTCCACTGTGTGTGAAAAAGGGAGGATTGAAATGTCAGGAGCAAAATTATATACAAATACAATTTGTTGCTAAAATACAGCAATTGTATAATATATACAGACTGAGAAACAATTGCTAGGAAAATTGCATGGTCTCCCATAGCTTCAAATTCTGGTATGGGCCTTGATTGGGTGAACATGTGGCACCTGAATGTCTTGCATAGTTCTCCTTCTCACAGGTTTTGCTTTATTTGAATCTGAATAAACGCTGCAGAGTAGACTTGTTCCCTATCATGTTCATTCTATTTGCATCTCCTAATGCAGCCAGCAAGTTCTCAATTTTTATTTTAATAACAGTGAAGATACAGTTGCATGCCAGGCACATTGTGATGGCCCTCCCTAGGCCAGGTAGAGAGTGAATAATGACCAGGACACAGGAGTGGGTGAAAATAGGCTGGACTTTTATTGACCACAGTGAGGTAAGCAGGGTTGGCATGGCACTGGGTCAGGGTCTGTTATCCTGTAAGATTTCTGATCTGAAAACACCATCCCAGAACACCTACTAGGGAATTCCTTGGAAGTTGACCCAGCACGGTGCACAACTTGCAGCTGGAATCCTGCTGGTAACCTGAGATGTGTGACACCAGACCCAGCCCACCCATGCTCAGGCCAGGAGCTGGTGCACCTCCTAAAGACCCTTATGTTCAGATCCTACCCAATGCCATTGCTGCTCAAGATGTAACTAATAGATTTGTAGAAGACACCTAACAAACACCTGCTATCCACTGAGAGAAAAGTGAAAACCTTTCAATGGAAGGCCCATTGTGGTTAAAAGTAAAATTCCTTTCTGGCCCTGTAAACCAGCAACCACTCACGCCTCAGTGGGAGTCTCTAAAACTGAGGCAGTGAGAGTTGGAAAATTCAGCCTCAAAAGGAGAAAGGCTGATTCTGAGGGCAACCAGCACTTTAAGAAGGCCCAGTGCCCTTCCCCCTCGATCTCACCCAGCCATTTGATATGCAGAAGCCCTGTGAGATTCTGGGGAGACAAGCCCTGCCCCCCCCAGTAGCTGCAAATGAGCTCATGGCTCAAATTCACTTGCTAAACTGTGAGAAATAGCCTTTGTCTGTGTTATCTTGGCTTACTCACAGGAAGAAAGTTTGACCTGTCCTAATATGCAGAATATAGAAATTTGAGTTATGTTTGCAAAACACATGAACTCAAAACAACTTAGACACGTGGAAGCAACAAATATTTCAGCTGGTTATAAACGAAATAATTTTCTAATTCATGGTACTGGTTAAATGGCAACACGTGTAATTTATTATGAATCTACATTGATTTATTGCAAACTTTATGTAAACATTTTAACTTGAAAAAAGCTTGAAATAATCCATTCAAACATTAAAGCTTCTCAGGTTTCCTTGTAATCACGAGTTTTACACATAAAAGGTCCAACAGAGCATCCTTGAATTACGTATAATCTGTTGGAAATGGCGGATGGCTTATAAGTCTCTCTATGAACATACATTGACACTTGATGTGTTTACACATCTGGAGCATCCTGGGGGACTGAACTTATAGACACCCAGTGAGACTTTTACAGTAAAAGTCCCCTTTGCACAAATAGCCAAGACTTACAACAAAGTGAGAAGGGTGCACTGCTAACACTTGCTACAACTAGAGATGCAAGGAGAAGTCACTCCACCCTGCATGAATAAGCAATGGAGCAGGAGCACAAACAATGAAGTAGGACTCCCCAACACCCTTTATCTTTCACTTTCCCTGAGATACACAGAGCACTCAAAACACCAATGAATGGAATGTCTTGCCCCACTGCAGCACTGGGGAACATGTAAGCACTTTGAATTAGTCTGGAAACAGATTGGCAACCAGTGCAGCTATTTTAAAACAGAGGTCACGCAAGACCTAAACAGAATCCCAGCCAGTAATCTGTCCACTGCATTTTGGACCAGTTGACATTTCTGACTTGTCTTCAAAGGCAGCCTCACATAAATCACATTAAAAAAAATCCTTCCAGTAGCACCTTTAAGACCAACTAAGTTAGTTCTTGGTATGAGCTTTCGTGTGCAAGCACACTTCTTCAGGTATCTGAAGAAGTGTGCTTGCACACGAAAGCTCATACCAAGAACTAACTTAGTTGGTCTTAAAGGTGCTACTGGAAGGATTTTTTTTATTTTGACTATGGCAGACCAACACGGCTACCTATCTGTAACATAAATCACATTGCAATAATTCAATTTGGAAGTTAACAGAGTATGGAGTGCAGTGGCCAAGTCATCTCTGTCCAAAACGGCCATAGGTGGTAAACCAGCCAAAGCAGAAAAAGGGGCTCTAGTTACCAAGGCCACCTGAGACCCAGGAACACCCCAAGCTGCAAACATGCTCCTTCCAGAGGTGTGCAACCATCCATATCAGGCTGCCTCCCCACCACTCACACATGAAACCCCTTTTCAAGATTCAGTTTCATTTTATTGTCTCACATCCAATCCATCACCACCTCCAGTTATCAGTCAAATATCTTAGCTATCTTTCCTGATTCAGATGGAATAAAAATGTAAAGGGACCCCTGACCATTAGGTCCAGTCGCAGACGACTCTGGGGTTGTGGCGCTCATCTCACTTTACTGGCCGAAGGATCCGGCGTACAGCTTCCGGGTCATGTGGCCAGAATGAACACATGCTTGCGAAACCAGAGCAGTGCACAGAAATGCTGTTTACCTTCCCGCTGGGGCGGTACCTATTTATCTACTTGCACTTTGACGTGCTTTCGAACTGATAGGTTGGCAGGAGCAGGGACTGAGCAACGGGAGCTCACTCCGTCACGGGGATTCAAATCACCGACCTTCTGATCAGCAAGCCCTAGGCTCTGTGGTTTAGACCACAGCGCCACCCGCGTCCCATTTCAGATAGAAAAGAGAGCTGCATATTGATGGTACTGCACCTCAAATCTCCTGATGATGACTCCCAGAGGTGTCAAAAAAGGGATATTTGACGCTGGGTGATAGTTGCTTTAAGATTTTTGAGTCCAGGTAAGTAAGGAGTACACCACCACCTTCTTCAAGGCAGGTGGCACCTGCCCTGCTCCAGTGAAGTATTAATCACTTGCTGGACTCACCCAGTAAACTCCCTACAGCTAGCTGTAATAAGCCAATATGGATAAGAGTCAACCCTGCTTTGCAGAGGTCATCCAATATGCTGGCAAGAAATTTTATTACCAAAACCAGTCCTCATCAAACACTGTTATGCAGTTACCACTGTTCAGGTCCAGGCAAGCATCTTGGTCACTGGACTTGATCATGTTTGTTATAGTTGTTACAATTTTGGGATCCAGGGAGCATGTTACAGAACCATGGCATTCAGTTCTGGTGGAAACCCACACCCACTCCCATCTCCACATTCCAGAAAGAGGCATTCACTACCTCCTGGACTTAGCCAATTTCTTTCTGCTAGATGTTACAGGCCAAGAAGAGCAAGGAATATGTGGTTATGCTTTAGGCCTACTTATCTAAATATTTGTCCATATCCTTCAGTTTCAACAATTCAAAATCATCCAGCAAAAGAAGACTAGATCCTAGGTAGCCTCATATTGCTTTAATAAACCAGGTAAGCTCCTAAACCAATGGATGGAACTCCTCAGTAGGGTGGTAATAGAAAAGTAGATGCCACCACCATAGGCTTGATAACAAATTCTTATTTGTGTTTGTTCAGATTCACATGTGGTTTTCCACCACTTGCACACAAGTGGTCTCATTGCCTGCTTCATAGTTCCTGCAACCCCCGGTAAAGGAAACTTTCCTTTTGTTTATACAGCTATTGGCTGTGCTAATTGAGCACAACTTTAGCCCTGGTGATAGCCCTAGTGCAGTGGCTATGAGGAACAGTGAGATCATAGGACTGTCCTGTCCATCAGACAAGAAAGTTTCTGTGCTTAAAAAATATTTATTAACTAGCAAAAATCAAATGGGAGTAATAACAAAAAATATACAGAATGTGTGACCCTTTAATGATAAAGATTGTATTTCTTCAAGGGAACTAGCACAGCAGAGAAACATTTCATTTAGCAAAAATCATTTAAGGTATCAGATTGCTCATATTGAATTAACAGCAGAACCTCAGCAGAACATGACAGTCACAGAATAATTTTTAAACTTCTAAACATGAAATGTTGTATGACTATAAGGACAAATTATAGGTTAGAATCAAAGTGATAATTATGGATAAACATTGAAAAATATATTTGTCTATTTAGAACTACACCAATGTTCACTTACATAAATGGAAACCTTATACACAGAATTAATATTCAGGGATCTTATATTTTTTTTCAGGCTTCATTGTCTGTTGAAACAGCATTATATAGATTACTAAATTAGTCCAAAGCACTTTTTTAAAGGAGTATTTTCCAGAAGGCAGAATAGTAGGTTCCCCAGCAGCAAACCCATCTTTGATTAAAGTTTACTAGTACTTAGCTTTGTGAGGCATCATTTACATTATTGAAAACTACCAAAAGAGAACATCATTCCATCCCCACTCCTTCCAAAAAGAGAAATAACAAGATTTGGAAATGAAACAAATATCACAAAAAGAAGGTGATAAAAAATATATTTAAAACCTGGAAATGAAAGAAACATATTTTTAAAACAAAACGCAGATAATTTTAAGCCAATAGCTTTGAGGAAAAATAATATGCTTATTTCAATGCTCTGTTAAATAAAAACTATATAGAAGTTATGATTACCAAAACAATACAAAGGGTACGGTCAAATTATGATCCCTCAAAGGAACATGGGGGGGGGGGGATCTAAAAATCATGTATAAATCCTGAAATTTCAGTTTGTAAATTTTGTAAAATGTATTAGGATTGCAATGAATATTTTAAACTTGAAAGACAATTTAAGAACATGCATCAGCAAAACACTAAGGAACAGTAATATAACGATAATACTCTGGATTGTTCCAGAAAAAATATTTGGCTACTAATTTACAGTCCAAATATAACTATATTTACTTGCAAGTCCCACTGATTTCAAAAAAACAAATTCCAATTAATTATGTTTAGGATTGCTTTGAGACCATAGTACTTTCTGTGTCTAACCACTAATAGCATGCTGGAATGAAATCAAAGACTAGTCACAGTTATGGTGCTATGTTATGTACGTCTACTCAGAAGGAAGTCCCACTATGTTCAATGGGATTTACCTTCTGAAAAGGATCACAGCCATATTCTGAATAATAAATCCCAAGACTGAATTTCCACATTCTGCATAAATAACTGTTGGGTGGAATAAACAGTAACATTTATTTACTTCACTCATTAAAAGTGTTTAAAAGCAGGATGCTATAAAAGAAGAGCGAATCACTAGGTGAGTCACAATTTTTTATATAATTCACATACTTATATTACCTATATTATCTTAACTTGATAATTAAGCACCATTTCACTATCCCTTAGAATGCACTGAAAACAATGCAAAATAAGTTTGTGTTCTTGTGGGAATCCCCACATTCCAAATTTGGGAATGGCACATTCAAGTAAATTCTGCTTATAATCAAATTGTACTGGTAAAAGAACTTTAAAATCATTACTAATTTTATCAGGCTGGCGCATGGGAGAGGGGGGGTTTTGGTATTTCGAGAAATGTCCTCTGTTATCTGGCTGCTTTAGCCTGGTGTCTCTCTTCTCCCCCGCACCCCCAATTTTCCCCCAAAAGCTGCCTTATCTAATGTCCAGAGTATGAGGATTTGCAATGCAATCTACTAAAGAACATCATCTCCCTCTTGGTGGTATTTTAAAAGTTGTTACTGGTCATAGAAACATACTCATGTTTTACAAATGGGGAAGCAGACCCATTCTGTGAACTTGTGAGAATATCTCTCAACTATCCAAATGCAGCCCATTTACCATAATGGCTGCAATATGACTATGGAAATGGCACCCCTGTTAGTATAAAGTTATGCTTATCTGAAAGTGTAGGGATGTTCTCCAGATCATTTGGAACAAGCATTTGTCCTATGTGTTTCAGAAGTGTAACGCATATTCAACTTTTCATTATGCAAACCGTATCTTGCAAAATAAGCATACTTTTTACTTAAGGAACATATTTAATAAATCATGCTATAATATTACACATTACATTAATGCAAAGGTACAAGGTGTAAGCATAAATATGCAAGGGCATATTTACAGAAATAACAGTGTATCAGTCTTAAGAAGGCAAGTTGCTAACCTTTCATGAAAATTAAGACTAAAAGCTACTGATGTATATTATACAGTTAAAAATTCCATGTTTACAGAGCGTTTTGTTAATTTCCCATCAGTTTTCTTTACTAAAGTTCTAACTTGTACATATAGGAGCTCACTGAAAGTAAAGAACCTCTTTTGGGTAAAAGATCAGATCAGAACATAAAAATGAGAACAAATATTTTACAAAGCTATAAAATAGGAACTCCAATTGAAGTTGCATTTTCAGATTTGAATAACAACTTAGATCTATCAAATTTTGAACTATCACGATCAGCAAACAGACTTTTGTTAGTCATGTAAGATTTATGTTTTACAATTATTGAGACTGTGATCCCACCCCCATCCTGCAAAATGAATTCTAGAGTTTTGGCTTTATGCCTACATCTATATTAATAAATATACATTTATAAAAAACATTTTAAAGGCTACTTTAGTGTTCTTCCACATCTTGCTTTTTGTTTTAAACAGGAACACTGTAACTGTTCTGGAATGTACCCAAGAAGGAAAACAGTGTTCCTTAGTGTCATTTGGAAAGGAAAGGGATTTCAGTATACATATTTTAAGTGGCATATTAATCAAAAGATCAATATTTTAGTTTAGAAAAAGCAACAAGCCTTTATATCTTCAATTGTTAATTAAATTGTATAGAAGTCCAGTTTATCATACGTTTTACAGTGAAACACAGTTTTACAGTGAAACAAAAATACAGAGTTAGGGTTTAACTTAAAATAAGAAAAAAGAATCAGTCAAAAAGCAGGTCAGCAAAATACTATATTCAACTAAGGTGTACTGAAAGCAGACCAAGTGAAATTAATGGACCAACATTATGTGTCTACTCTGAGTAGGACTAGCATTGGATATAACCCAATATACTTAAATCTATGGATTTCAATGGATCTAGTCTTGAGTATGACTAATGTTGGATATTACCCTTTGGAACTATTTACCTGAGCAAAATTCTGCAGGGATGTGACCTGTACGTATGTTAAATATAGCTGCATATAGATGGGCTTAAGACAGTGTTTGTAAAATTCTAATCATATTTTGTGTTCTAAGCCACTCCTATGATATACTGACAATATGTTTAGCAGGCAACCAAACAGCAGTCTATGATGGTTTATGGTTTGGTATGAAGAATTATTTTCATTTCCCTTTCCTTTATTTCCTTTCCTTTATATATTTTTACTTTCCTTTATTGCCATCATTCCTATTCTATTACATGATTCCAGTCTTCCTTAACAAATCAGAGCACAGCAGTAGAGGCAGGCAGGCAGGGCATTCAGTAACATTCACAGGGATGGAATTCATTAAGTGTACCCACCTTTCCCTCTCTTTGTCAGCAGAATAAACAAAGAGAGGTACAATCCTGTCTGGGGCTGAAACCAATATGTGAAGAATACTAATTGCTATTTACTTGCCTGGAAAGTAAAAGAAACCTAACCAAGGCAAAAAATTACATTTCCACATCTGTGAGAGTTACATTGACATCCACCTGGCTGCACTGCCCAAAGGACCCTGAAAAGCTCCTTACTTTGGCTGCTCTTTACTGAGTTCCAACTCAGGTTCTTTTGCCACACACTGCTCAACCCTACCCCCTTGCTCTGTGTCTATAGAACCTGATGTCTAATTATGGGTAGAGGAAGAAGGACCTTGAGGCTCCTGGCATGGAAACTATCCACTGTTTTCCCCCCAAGCAACAATGAATCAGGGCTCTACCACTTTCTTCATCTACTCTGTAGGTGTGTCTCTTGCTTAAATACACTTGAACTGGTGGGGTGGGAGTCTAGAGATGGAGAATGTAGGATTTAAATCACAGTCTATTCAATTTTTTATTTTTATTGAATCAGGACCTCATACTGTAACAAACTGTTTCCTGTTGCATAGTAACCTATAAACATTATATAGGGTGGAAATCATATCTAAAGTTTTATGAAATAGAGCAGATATATGCAACTGAGGAATACAAGATTGTCTAAATTTTGCAAGCTTGGGATTTAATGTTAACTGAACTCTAGAGAATAAATGTGCAAAGATCATGTCAAAAACCATTGTCAAAGCATACAAGACTAAATCCACATATGCTGCTGAGATGAGGCACAATAAAGCAGCATTGAGATAATCTATAGCTAAAATGATGGTGTATGATTTATGATTAAGCATCATTACCTGCAGAGCAAGGGGCTTCCATCTCATATTTTTCAGTAAAGCTGGTGCTGAGGTAAGCATGCTCTGAGGTCGCTTTTTCAAAGTTAAGATAACACCACTCGGATCCTCTCGTAGTGCATTCACCAAATTTTTCAACTGCCACCCCACCTGGTAACCAGCAAAATTATTACAATAAAATTGAGGTACAATATTCACAGTGTAATCTTCCCTTTTTAATAAGATTAGTAAAATCAACAAAGTTTTAGAAGATTAATTTTTTTAAAATGTCACAGTTTACATCACTGAACCATGCCATCTAAAAATCAGTATTATCAGGATGCAATAAAGTAGGTTATGTGCCATTTAAGCCTAAATAATGTATAATGTATACTGTACACTGTTGCGGCTGCTGCTAAGCTTGTTTGGGCGCTTCTTTTAATTTTTATGTGATCCTTTAATAATTTGTTTGAAACTAGTTACAGTTGAGCACTGGAAGATCAAAACATAAAAGAAGCTTATGCATTTAAAGGACTTTAAAGGACACTGCCCTACGGTTTAAAAAATACTAGCATTATTTTAGCTACATATTTCATACTTTATTATTTTCTACAATCAAGCATGCTACTATCCCTCTCCCCCATACTTCATGTGTTGTGCCATTATAAAATTAATTATAAAAAATTTGTTCTTTCAGACTGATCAAAAATTAAGGGCTTATCCAGACTTGCTCTTCTTCCGCTGCTTTCGCCTGGGGAATACTGCTCTTTAGTGCTCAGTTGGGGCAAACGGCAATTGGGTTTTCTGTGGATTGCCATTTGTTCTGATTTAAAGCTGAAGAGCGGTTATTTCCTGGGAAGGGGGGGGGAGCAAGGGGAAAACTCATAGACCAGTGCCTATGCATGGATCAGAAGACCTCTCAGACCTGTGCTTCTTTCTACGCACAGGACAAGTGCAAGTATGGACAAGTCGTAAGACAACAAAAGCAAAAACACCCCACAGTCTGGTCTTGAGTGCATCATAAAACCAAAGTATACTATAAATGCTTCATGCTTTAGCAGTGCAATTCTAAATGGCTCCAAAAATTTCAATGAGCATCAGTAACTACAAACATAAATGTCAGTTATTCAAGATCAAGATGTGTGTCGGATATATAGCATTGAAGTGTGGAAATGCAGTTACAGAAGTCATGGCACTACCTTCATGATGGCATATTAGGCACATATGACAGAACTAATGTTTTTAACTGGCCTATATTATCACCTGAAGCAGCTAATAGTTCTGGCACCGGATGTTCTTCTGACCCCTTCAGTACATATATCCTTAGATGCTTGTATTCTGCTAGTTCCCACCTGTCACCTACCATCTACCAGGTATAGCAATCCTTCCACACCAGTGGCAGAGTGACTAAATTTGCTACGTTAGTCTAATTACATTCCAGCTCTGGTGAAGATGCTTGATTTTTCAAGGGCAAGCACCTTACACTTTTGGTTCAGTGATAAAATTGGTGCACAGAGAATAGACACAAAACATTTAGGAAGGCTTTTCCTAATTAATGCGAACAAATTCTTAGCTTTAGAAAATGAACAAATAGGTTTAAACAGTTGGTACTATAATATGTACAGAGCAACTTAACTGTTAGCTGTTACTTTTATCCAAAGACATCAGGCTAGGGGAATGAGATGCTGCTGTTGATGTCTCCTAAACCATTATGTTAAATGAATAATAGACTGCAGTATATAAAAGGCATCTATTTCACTTCCTTATCCTTTGAGAACTAATCCTCTCAGTCACAATAGGTAAGCAATGCTCATATATTGAGAACAATGTGAGAATTTGAAATAAATACAGATAGCTTATCTAACTTGTTCTCCAAAATGGGAGAAATTTTGAATGTGTAGCAGACCAGTCAGTGAATGTTCCTCCCTTCTCCAACCCATTTGTGTGTCTACCACAAAGAAGATGAAATAACTTCTAAACACCCACAGTCAGTGGCCAGAAAAATGAAAGCAGAGGCATGGAAATTCAAATTGATGGCAGAAATCAATACAGCAATTATTATGGCCATGGCAAGGATCATTCATCACAAGGACACCACATTCTGTAGGATCCCCGTGGTGACTGGAATGTGTGCTTGTGTACTTGTACACAGAACAATTTTGTTATTGTTTAGCAAATGACATAGCAACAACAAGTGAAGCTTGTCCCTTAAACTCCAAATACCTTTGAACAATTCATATAAGCAAGATGGACAAATGCTGATTACTGGATGTTTCCATTCCAACACAATGTAAAAATGCATCCAATCAAAAGTGAATTTTATATAAAATTATTTAGCTGCAATAAATTTACTGCAGATATATAATGGTAAAAGTACTAGGAACCTAATCTAAACAGTATATTGTAAGAATAAATTGAAAACTATATCCTGACATGAAACTGCATCTCCATCTCAGACGATCCTTCAACATTTTTCTTACTGATATTCAACAAATATTTCTTATAGTCTGGCACTAATTTGCATTCTTCTTCTTTCATAATTTAATGAGAACTATTATATTAACTATATTCACAGAATTATGCAGGGGACTAAGCAGACTGCATGTATTCTGCCTGAAAAATAAAGCCATCAAAAATTCTGCAACAATATGAACCAAATTTGGGGTCCAGAAGGAATTATGCCACATATTTAAATTATACAAATTGGTTACTATTTGCTTCTTTTGCATAAAGTATTCTGCTTCATGTAGGGCAGGGATGAAGAACTTCAGATGAGGAGACTGAATGTGTTCCTCCTAGAGCTTTGGTTTAGCCCCCAGGCTAAACCATGAGACCTGCTCTACATCTTTTGCCTGAATTTTGTGTGTGTGTGTGTGTGTGTGTATGTGTATGTGTGTGTGTGAACCTCTCATTTCTGTGTACAGTATTTGAAATGTAGCTTACTATACAAAAGAAAGAGTCATATCTGCTGCTCCATCCCCTTTTGTCTCTCGCCTCCCTGCTACGGGCATGAGGCCCCCGAAGCTTGCCCATAAGAGAAGGTAACCCTCAGGCCGATAAGGCTCCCCATCCCAGCAAAGAAGTACTAGGGTCTAGAACCCTGTCCCTGATCACAGGGAATCCTTCTCAGCTTCTTCTCTCTTGGCTTCAGAGATTTCAATAGGCTTTACTAACTTGGAATCATTGAGTTGGAAGAGACCCAGAGGGTTATTTAGTCCAACCCCCTGTAAAGCAGGAATCTTTTGCCCAAAGTGGGACTCAAACTCACAACCAACATGCTTTCAACCTTATTTTTGCAACTGCAACTGCAGTAACTACAAGATAGTGAAATGTGTAATCATCATCTGGAGTACATTCCCTGAAATAGGGTTGTTTACATGCAACCTCAAGGATTGTTGTACCAATTCACTATACTCTATGCTATCTTTAGTGTGGGTACTCTTTGAAGAAAGTGACAGAACAGCACGTAAACAGGTTGGTTTGCTAATAGGCCTGATGCCAAATACTGTAATATTTAAGTCAATAAATACATCAAGATACTATTACGTTGCACTTTGAATAGTGTCTAGCTGATAAACAGACTTCCCATTCTCTATTACGAATGATGCGCTCTTATGACCTCACAGTGATTTCTCATTTTATTTGAAGCACATTTCTTTGCTCAGGCTCTCTTCTTAGTCTTTGCTCATACCTTTCTGATTTCTACTACAACACTTTACAAAGAAATTATACAGCATAACTATACAAACTGCTTCCTTTAAAACAGAAACAAAAAGTTAAGCCTTTTCCCTCATGTTTTTCCAAGCTCCCCCCGCCTTCCTTTTCATCCTTTGGCTCAGCATCTACATGATCCTAATGTTTCAGGGGAAATCAACTTTCTTATATGAATCCTGCCCATATACTATAAGGCTGTAAACAGGAATTATCTAAATAGGGGTTATCTATTTTTCAGTTACCTCATATACCTCCTTATTGTTTAGAAACTGTTATTAATATTACATAGAGCAAGGGATACCCATGCATGCAGGCCTCAATCAGTATGCTAAATCTGCCAGAGTCTGTTAACTAAAGGCTATCTATTTTAACCTTTATGTTTTGCTCTTTAAAGTCCATAGTGGACTGAATTGGCTTAAACATTTTGCTGGGTTACATTATGACTTGCGCTCAGCACAACTCTACTGACAGTGGGTAGTGATTTTTGCCTCTTCTTTTCAGCCCTCTCCAGAACAGTGTGCAAAGTGAAACTCAGAGCTGCAGAAGGAAGTGGTGGAATTCACTGTATCTTCACTCCCTGTGAAAACGGAAGGAGCCTTTCCATTCATGCAATAACAGGTTTGTATCCAATCCAATTATAAAAATTCGAATCCTCATTTGTGGGAACAGTCATTGAGGAGATAGCAACACATGCCTCACCTCTCAGCAGTGGATTTCCTGCTGCTTACTATGGGGGGGGGGGGAGTGGCAGGAAGGTAATAGAACAAAAGAATTGTAGAATTGGAAGGGTTTCCGAGGGTCATCTAGTCCAAGACCCTGCAAACATCATTTTAACTGATATTCCCAGGGATTGAACCTTGAAATTTTGGATTGCAAATATGGGCTCTCTAATTGACCTATAGTCTTTCCCTGAAAAACTACCTAACTTCATTTGTTGATCTGCATGACTATGTCAGTCAAAGGGTGGTTCCACATGGGTGATTACTGCATGATTGATGTTTCTGATGCATGTATGTTTTTTGGGAACTGTCCATATGATCAGCATCAAAATGTCAGCCCACATTTCTTATATTTAATCTAGATTTATTCTTTCTGCGGGGGGGGGGGGGAGGAAACACTCTTGCCAATGAGCCATTTAAAAATTATGCCCTTGCCCAGAAGTATGCTAAATCTGAGCTAGAAGTTATGGAATCCACTTCAGAGAAAGTAGCAGTAAAATACCATCTTGCAGGATCCATGCATGGGCTCAGTTAAAAATATGAAGACCGGAAACTAGACCCTATTTTTGCAGTTGACCACTGACAGCTTCTTCCAGCATTTGAAGATGGTTCCTTGGCTCCCATTTACATAGTGTATGTTACTGAGCAAGTTGAAGATGGAAAAGGAGCCATATAGCAGTTAGGGGGTCTGCCTCTTTAAAAACCTGACTTATTGTCCAAATCTTGAAACGTTGCCAAGAAATCAAGGCTTCTCTCAAATCATAGTATCTTGTGGGTATTTAAATCTTCTTTTAAAACTTGCTGATAGAGAGGTTTTTCTACACAAGCATTCAGAATTTGTATAATACCCCAGCATTTCAGATATTTTACAGAGCTTTCCATCTAGGGCTTCTTGTTTCTCTACTCCTAACCTTGACCCTGTACCTCTTCACTGCCTGCCCAATCTTTAGCCCACAACAGATTAAAGGTGTGCAAGAATCTTAATCTATACACACATACACACAAACATGAACTTAGTCTTTTCCCAGTGAACTGTTCTATTTAAATTTCCCTTTTACAGTATTAATGTAACAATGGCAGTGGCAGACATGTAGCAGACCTTTTGACCAAAGATGGCTGATTTGTTTTTTACATAGTACTTTTCATAAAAATTATCACAGAAGCTTAATAAATTAAATGACTATTTCTGAAAAGACAGACTGAGCATATATTAGATAGCAAAAGGTGTGTCATCAGAAATATCTAATAATAAATTGTCTAGAAATGAACATGGAATTGCTGATAGGATTTCCTAGTTTTTCTTCAGTGAAAGATTTGTTTCTGACAAACTCCTTCATTTAGTCTTAGTTATAAGCACATTCTTAGCCAAAATACAATGTTCTCTATTCTGATTATGATAGACAGCGGAGTATACTGCATAAAATTTTGGTAGTTAATTAAAAGAGACATATAATGTTTAAATCACTGCTTACCCTGTCCACATTTATGTAAATAAAAATGAAGTCAATACATTATCCACTATAAGAATGCCCTACATTGTATTTATGCTGTTTCTAAAATTAAAATTTTAATGTGCAATGCAAAACGTAACTCTTTAGATATCTCTGTAGTTGTTAAAATATGGAACCAAACAAATAACAACAATGTAACCATATATGTGCTGACTCAGAAGTAAGCCTCATTGAGTTGAATGAGACTACTCCTCAGTAAGTTTATATAAGATTGCAGCCAAAGACAATTTTCAGAAGCACTAGGTGCAATCTATTTTTGTATTATGGTATATTTAATGTAACTGAATAATGCTCAAAAGCGATACTTTTAAGAATGGATGCAGAGCTTTTAAACACAGTATAATTAATATGAATTTTTATTTATTTATTTGTAAAAGTGCTGCTAAATTATGTGAACTGAAGTAACAGGAGTGTGTGTTAATCATAAAGCCCTGAAGTGTGTATTTCTTGAAGACTTCATATGAGTAAGGCTCTCACTTTAAAGGTTTCATAAAAAAGCACCTGATTTTAAAAATTAAAAGTACTCAAAACTTACTTAATTTACAACATTAAAATGCAATTTTGTGAATATACTCTAATAGCAAAAGGTCCTTTTAAGCTGGAAGCTTTACTGACCCAAATGTTTGACTCTGTCAAGTAGTAGGTGGGTGTTACCTCTGACTCAGGATGCATTACTCACGTTACAGTTGATAAGAGGCAGAGCCTGGAATGACAGAGACACAGAAGTTTAGGGTGAAGAGAGTCACAGATTCCAAGTCCTCCTCTTAGGCATGATTGTGAAAAATGCTTGGAGTCGGAAGAGCCTTGTATATGAATCATAACTTTAAACTGATCAATAACTTAATTCTGAAAGTATAATAGCCATTTTAATAATAGCTATTATAATAGCTAATAATTGTTTTCCTTTTACAAAGCCCCCTGTATTTATACACTTAACATCCTAAACTTCTTTACTTGGAAATCCTATCAATAGCTTTCACTTTCAGATGATTATGCTCACAGCCTTCAGATCACTTGTAAATTTTTTAAACAGGGTTAACTTTAATCACTTAGGAATCAGATGTTCTGTTTGAGGGCCTAGTGAAAGGGGAAATGGAGAGCAGCAATTTTTATAAAATAAATAAATTTTTATATAAATAAATAAATAAATGTACGTATGTTCTGGTCATAGCCTAGGCAATAATGGGCCAGATTCACAGAACCTCAAAATTAGCCCAAATATACTTAAAACCTGTGGGGTTTTTTCTTTCCACCACAAGGGATTGTAACTTATTTTTAAATAGAATATAAATTCAAAAACTCTTTGTGATACAAAGTGGGCTTAACTGTTCAAAGAAGAAATTGGGGAGGGGAGAGGCACACCTCTTCTAGGATTGACTGGGCTTATGGGGCTGAAGTAGGCTTTTGAAATATAGCCAGTATTTAATTCCTCAAAATGGCTTGCGCTTATTCAGGAGGTATGTTATCTTTTTGAGGGTGGCAGAATACAATGCTTCATCACAAACTACTCTGAAAACCCCCTAGTTTCAAAAGTGGTTTATATGACTGCTGTTTGAAAAGCACTAAAAAGAAAGCATCAATGGAGATGTAGAACTAGTTGTTTTGTTTTGATACATTGTAATCTATAGTTACTCCCTGGTAACTAGGCAAAACAAGCTACAACATTCATCCTAAATTTTGGACATTTTGATTTTATTTTTCCTCCTGCTAACACCCTGCACTTTGTGTAGCATTTTGCCTGAAGAAGAGTGCTGGAGAGCTTGAAAGCTCGCCTCAATTTTGTGACGTTTTGGTTAGCCCTACTAACCAACTGCGTTGTCGACTGTGGATTTTTGTTTGTTTTTCTTACAGACCAACATATCCACCTTTCTGTTTTAGTACAAGTCATTACAGACTGCCCTGATCTGCTGAGCTAGTGGAGAATTACATTCACTATAATAACTAAGTGGACCTCTGAGACAGAATGTAAATTTCATAATAATGATAATGATGCAAGGATGACTGGGTCACCCATCTGTTCGGCATTAATTATTTTATACTGTTCTTTCCCTTGTGCCAGTACCACCTGCACTGAGAGAATCAAACTGTTTACTAAGATGGGATGAGAGAACACTGACACACACACACACACACACACACACACACACAGTATGTATATATATATATATATGTGCTATAGTAACAGGTGTCTATAAACTAAGGTTACTTGAACTTAGTCCCCCCCCCCAGCTCCTGGGGCTAAGCCCCTGAATATTTTGGGGATGGGGGCCTGCCTCCCATGTCCAAAAAAACACAGAGGCGAAGCACAGAGCAGAGTGTGGCAATGCTCCAGTGGCCAGCTCTTTCTCCTCCTCCTGCCAGGGACAGGAAGGAGGGTTTAAGCAACCTTCCATCAGTGGCAGCACCAGGAAGAGGCGGAGGAGGAGCCGTGTAGCCTCGCAGCTGCCACATTCAGTTCCACCCACAGATACTCCCAACATCCTGGTATCACATGTGCAACCACTGCTCCCCGCCCCCTCAAATCACCCTCATACACCAGCACTTCTGCTTGAACTTGGCACAAAAGAATGGATGACTCTGCTCTACTTACCAAATGCAGAATGATGCTTTTTCTGAACTGTGATTCATATCTAGAGCTGTCATGGTTTATTCCTTTACAAGACTAGGTTTACATCTACAACTAGGCCTAGTTTGTTCCATGGAAATTCCCTTTGAGTAATTGGGGAGTAATTGGGGAAGAGTGAAAACAAAAGTGGAAAGGGACTCTAAAGTTACAAAAAATGGATAACTCCGTGTATCCTAGTTCTGAACTCCTTGAAGGAACAGCAACTCCTTACAAACCTATCAGAATGTATTCTGCAACAGTTCGTGCTACCATGTTTTTCCTCTAGAAACTTCTTTATTTTTTAAAACAACGTATTTTAATTAGAAATGTGACCTACAGCTCATGGCACCTTCTGGTATCAGAAAAGAGGCCTGGAGGACCACATTCAGTCCCGAGGCCTGGAGTTCCCCATCCAAATTTAGGATATCCTGATATCCAACATTAGTCATCCTCAGACTAAGCAATCCACTGTAATAAGTGTTAAGTATCTTAAGTCCTTTGCTTTTCATCGGTCTACTCTGAGAATGACTTAGTTGGATCTCACCTTCAGTTGTTTTACTTGGTTGAACGAAAGGGTGATCATTGAACAATCCAACATGCAATGTGTGCAGTTTTATTTAATTAAATAAGGGCAGGCAGGAAATGTTCCAGCAAATACGGATTGTAGCCCAAAGTCCACTGAGTTCAGCAAATATTTTGAGACTGTTTCTGCAACTGTTGTTGCTGCAGATTACATTGTTTCATAGTAAACTGAAGTCTGAATTAGCTATAACATTGTTACAGCATAATCAATGCGAGATTCATAAATTTTATAATATTAATTTGTATACTTGGAGGTAGTTTGCACTGCCACACCATCATTAATTCATAGTAATAAGCAGAAAAACTAATTTTTGTATTGTTGCATACTATTACTGCATTAAACTAAATTATACACAATTGACAGAATATATCTTAGCTAAGTATTACATGGGAATTATTTTATAGTTAGGCAGAACTTTAACTAATTCAAGTGTATAAAATCTTCCAACTGCATATCTGGAACTGCAAGAAAAATTCAAATATCTACTATGACCTCTTGCATGCTAACAAGAATCAACTAGCTAATTCCTTGATGCATCCATATTTTTTAGGCAGAACCAATATTCAGAACTAATGATAAGGCTTTTACACAGCACTTTTCCTAAGGGCTACACAAGGGGTTCACATACATTGTCAGTAATCCAGTGAGCCATTAGTAGTATCCCGATGTAACAGATAAGGATAGCTGAGATAGAGGCTCACTTAGGAATACCAAGTGAGTTAATAACAGAGCTGAAGACTAAACTGGAAATTTCCAACTGAAAGCTTACGCTCTCAACCATTACGCCACATTCAGCATATACAAACTGATGCACAGTTTGCAATTGTGTGCAATTCCGAAAACCTAGAGTACAGCTATACAAAGTATCAAACTATTTGTAGTGCAAAATTGACATTGGAATTAATCCTTAGCATTTGTATCTAAACTGATATCATTCCCTTGGCAGAAAAACAGAAAGGATTTATTGTAAGAATAATCTCACTGCCATTATTAACAAGAGCATTGACTTAGGGGGCTATTGGCCTCATGGCCAATGGATCTTCAAGTTAATACTACTGCAGGGACTCGGTGCTACAGCAGTTTCTCCCCAGTACTGCTTCAATTGTACTGGCTTGGGGGCTGGAAATGGGCTATATACAAGGCAGGTGGAGGGAGAAGTATTCTAAGTCTGAATCTTAAAATCACTCAGACCTGCTCCTGCCCTTATATGTTGGCATAATGTTATGTTAGTGACAGAGGTGGCACAAGTCAAAAGAAGCAAAGCAAAACTTCTACTGTGAGCAAGGCAGAGCCAAAATACATTGCCCCGTCACTTCCTTCTACTTTGTCCACACCATCACAATAGTGTATAGAATTGCAACCAACTCTGCACTCAATCGCAGCAAATCCACAACAGAATATAGAACCTTGCAAGAAACCCTGGAGAGCTATTGTACTACTTGGACCAACAGCCTAAGGACTTCCTATGTTCTTCATAGAACACGTCCTACATTTTACACATATGCTGCTCCACAGAGCTAGGACTAGTCAGGCAATCCCTTTAGTCCCAGTTGAGTACCTGGAAGCTGCTTTAGGGAATGTGTAGTGTGGGTGTGGGGTTTAGACCTGTAAGCTTCTCCACCTTTGCATCTAACATGAAAGTCAATACCAGGCATGCAAAAGGTGAGTTTGGTGTTGGTGGGGCCCAAACATGCACCTCTTTTTTCCAGCCTGCTTCTCTAGTCCTGTGGGCTAATAGGCTTTGTCCTTCAAAAAGTGCAGCTGTGACTCCTTTGTTGTCCTGGCTATACTCCTTTGCCGGACATAACTGATTTTTGGTGTTGTTTTCCTCAGTTTTGATATGTTCTGCAAAACACTGAACATCAACCTTGCAGAATGGTAAGAAAAACTATGCCACATTAGCTTCACAAGTTTACCTATTTGGATTTTACATCCCTTAATAGATAATTATAGTTAAGGTCACAGCATTCATAGCCAATCCAATGTTCTTTACATTAGATGTTAAAGACAAGTACCTTACATTCCTGCAATGTTATCTAAATAATCTTGACCAACTCTCTTTGTAAAGAATTAAAGTATTCGTCTCCAACTTGTTAAGACAGAATTTCTCACACTGCTGTGGCATGTATATCCTACCAGTGCAATTTCCCATAGAGCTGAATCTCAACTTGACTCAGCAGACTGGACATAGAAATGGCCAGAGAAAAGTTCAAAGACCACTTAAAACATATTTCGCTTGCCTTTTTCACCTTCTGGAGGAATCCTCCTACTAACAGCTTCTCATAAAGAGGGCACTTCAAGACAGTTGCTATTGTGCAGATGGGATTCAATCACTTTATGGCAAACCTATCCCCCAGCCCCGCAAGTTAGACTTTTTGCAGTAAGCAAAGCAATGGTTAAATAAACTGGAAAGTATGGAGTAACAATTGCTTGATGTGATGTTTTAAACCTTCCCACAAACAAATCAGAATAGAATGCTCAATAAACAGGTCATATAGAAGCAATCAGGGAAATTTCCCCCCACAACTAATGTCCATCTGATACTCTACTTCTCATCCAGAGAGGTGCCCTCCATCCCAAATAGCAGCACAGTCTTTCTCATATTGCCAATTGGGGTGCAATGAGTGACAATCCCAGAATCTATCCCATACCCTTCCTAATCTAGGTTTTTGCACCATTTAGACTGTATAAAGAAATCCCTACAGGAAAAAACTACATGTGACACATTGGGGGGAGGGGTTAACAGGCAGGAAGGGGACCACAGTGCATGGGAAGAGTGCTTAATCCTTCCATTCCCTACCGTGAACCCAACAAAAATTGCCCAGCCTGTGCAGCTATGAAAGCTGTCCTATAGTAGTCTCATCCTATGATGCTTCAGAATTACTCTTAAGGATAGCAATTCCTACAAATATTACTTTCCCTGTACAGTTTTACTGTAATTATGATCTGTCTTGATCACTGTTGTGTCCCGATGGGGCACATTTGGTAAACCTCCATGCCCCTTAGGTTGGGCTGGCCTTTAACAAGTGCCGAGCTTTTTATGTGGCAGACTATGCCCTTTGGACCTCCTTGTCAATAGAGGCTTAGAAGGAGCCATACCTTGTTTTTAGATGTCTTCTAAAAACTCTCTTCAGACATACTTTCAACCTAAGCTCTTACTAATGTGTTTGATGTTTTAATTATTTTTAGTGTAACACTGTCTTTTCAGTTCTTATACTGCCTTGTGATCTTTTCATATGAAAGCGCAGTTTAAAATTATGTGAATATAAATAAATAAGGCACTTCAGAATAAAATATTCTAAATTATAGAATATTAAATGTGAGTAAATGTATTGAACTCATGCTATACTAAAGCAATGTGTAAATGACCAAAAGAGAGAGGAAATGGTTTAACCTGTGTTAACTCCAGAGAGATACCTGTTTGATACACAGGTTTCTTGTTTAGCATTCCAGCCAGCTGAAATAGGAGACCTGTAGTCTTGCTCAGGCCTCATGGAGAACGAGTTTCAAAGGGTGAGAAAAGCAAATGGACAACCCACTGAGCAATGTAGTAAGAGATGGGATGGCTCTCAGCCACAAACGTGAGCATTTTACAGTTTTTTTATGGGATGCATCCACCCCACCCCTAATCCAGGATAAGGATAAGACTAATTCCCTCTTCTTCCCACTTTACTCACTCGGCTGAGATTTCAACATTCTGTATGTTCTTGAAGCTCACAGATCCTTGAGAGGGCTATTTACAACCCTAGCCTTTAATTTACACTTCGGTGTATCTATGCAGGCCATTAAGTATGGAGAAACCACTGCCTTATTTTTTTGTGGTTCTGCTTTGTTTCCAAACCAATAGGCATTCAACCACCTAAATTTGCTATTAGTAAATATTATGAGAAACTGGTAGTCTTACACACATTTCACTTCCACACTACTTATTTTTTAGAATACACAAAAATTACAGAGTCTTTTTTAAATCTCTCATGCAAAAGCTACTAAAACCAGTAAAACAACACATTTTAACATGTGTTGCTGATACACCATCATCTTCAAGTGATACAGAATTCAATCATACCTACCACAGTTTGGTGGTTAACTTGGATCACTTCATCTCCAGCATGGATTTTCTTACATCGATCTGCAGGTGACTGAATTTAAAATAAAAGAGATGATAAAGAATACAATCCTTACTGGCTATCATCTCTCCTTTCGCAAAAGCAAGATTATTAAGCTATGCACTCTGTGTTAGCTCGCTATACTGTATTTGTATTTTCCAGGAAGTAAAATATTTCTCTTTTTCAACGCTACAGTCCTGGCAACATATAGAAGGCTTCAACTGGAACAAGTTATTTGCACAGACAGCAGCTCAGTGAGCTACTATGGTAATAATATGGAGTGCTCTAAGGCCCTTTGAGTGTGCTGGGTGTTTTGAACTTGTGATGGGACAACACCAGACTTCCTCAGTGAGCCTTAAATGTCTAGAAGAGGACATAATCTGGATCAAATAACACAGTGTTATTCCTCACTGAGGAATCATGGGTTGGACTACAAGCCTCCATTTCCCAGTTATAAATGAGACATGCTGCCTTACTTCAAGCCAGAGAGGCACACTTCATGTAGCTTTTTCCTCAAGATGAATGGATGGGGGGCAGTACTCCCTATTGCTAACAGATACAACCCCCCTCGTTTTCCTTGAGGGGGGCTGCAAGACAAGGAGAGGAAATACAAACACACTGAGTTTTGTGTGTCCACTGAGTACTCACAAAATCTCTAGAAGGGTTTTGTGAATAGTGTTCAACTATTCTGACAAGCTTCTCTGCCATTACTGATCTTTCCTTAGACTGCATGGTGTGTGTTTATGGGTGTTGAAAGTCCTGGTGCACTCTTAATTCAGGACCGATATAGAGGGCACCCATGAGCACTGAAAGTGTTCCCTAGAACATGCATCCCGAATCATTCAAAATGACAGGAATTTTACAAAGATCCTTGAGCTCATAAATTAACACAGAAATGGTTCCCTGAATGTGGTAAGTCTGAAAACCACTCAGGTAGAACATTCAGTGACTTAAAAACAAAACTCTTCTACAAGATAATGATCCTGACTGCTGTGCAGTTGAGGCTTTTAAGCACTCAGTGGATCAGCCCCTCATGAGAACCATGGGATCTTTCAAGGGTGCCATGAGAGGTTGACTCCTCCCTTGCTGCTCCAGGTCTGCTGTGCCACTGGACAAAGGTGCTCTGTGTGCAAGGGCACAAAGAGTGGTGATCCATGGAATACACAAAATGTCCCAAATTCTCACCTAACTGCAATAGTTTTTAAGATAATCACATAATATATATTTTCTCTGAAGTTTAATAAATCATTTTCCAGTATAAGTAAACACAGACACTCATTTCTCTTCACCATAGAAAACCCAGAACACCAGGAGTTCAATTTAAGTACTATGATCAGAAGGCATTTATATCAATTCCTACTTCTGTCCTCTGGAAGTTGGAAGATTTCTAAAAATGCAGTGATAATACAAAACACTGTGTATAGCAATTGGGCAAAAGTTAAACATTTTAAATCAATGCAGCTTAAACTCAGGATGGACTGACTCGGAAGGATTCAGATTAAAATCCAGAGAAAATGAAGCATTCCCATGGTGAATTGAAATGAACGGGACTAAAGCATGCAGTAGGGTTCTTACTTCTAAAAATGGTGGGGATATCACACAGTTAGAGAAAACTTAGTCCATTATTTGTACAAGTTTTACTCAATCTGCACTGAGTAAAACCAGTAGTTCTGAACAAACAAGACACTTTTTATTTTCAAATTATGCATGCAAGTAAAGCAACAAAGAAGAGGCATTACAACCTGCGTGAGAAAGAAGTGGGATATATCTTCTAAAATGGCACATGCCACACACAGCAAAAACTAAATGTAAGGCTGGACACTGTTATGATCTATGTCGTTTGCAACGCTCAGACCCTCTAGTGAGATTACCATCACTAGATTCAAGTTGTTTGAATGCTTCACAATATTACAACTGATCTTAAAATCTAGTAACATACACTGGCTATTATTTTGCCAATACAGCACACTGTAGTCACGCTTATTCTAGTCCCATTGGAGATCCCAGGATCATGGTTTAGTTTCAGTTTGTGTGATCAGTTTCAGTTGTTGCAGCCTGATGACATGGATAGGAGCCTGAAAGTGAGGGTGACTATATGCCGTTTCGATCCTTGCCCATCAAGGCTAATAAAATATGGTAGGAGTGGACTGACTTGACTGATGCAGGGAGTGGTTCCGTCTTTATAGAAGGGAGTTATCCCCACTTCCTGGAAAGGGCTTATGGAAAGGCATCTCTTGAAAAAGCCCTCCTTGGATCCAGGGATTTTAGAAAACTACTGTCGAATCTCTAATTCTCCCTTCTTGGCCATGAGGTAGGATCTGCTTCACCTATTTTTATGGATGTGTTGTTTTTTATATTTTTATTCACCCGCCACTGGGAGCTGTCATGCAGGGATGTAGGCAAAGTACCATTTGCATGCTGATGACATGCAGTTCTATCTATTCCATCTGAATCAGGCCAGGCTGTGAGGTGTTGGATCAGTGTCTGAAAGCAGTGAAGAGCTGGATGGGGGCCAGTAAACTGAGGTTGAATATTGTTAAGAAGGAGGTGCTATGGTAGGTGGCTCCTGTGTCTGGGAATTAGGTACATCATTGGGTCTGGGAGGGATTGCGCTCTCCCTCAGAAAGAAATTTTGAGTACTGGAAGTACTAATGGAGTAGAATTCAATGTCACAATATTACAAATGTTCCATCTGTTCAAGTATATCAGATTACCAGATAGAACAATTCCCTCCCCTGCCCCTGCAGATCGTTCTGAGGGTTCTCCTCACCACCACCATCCTGGAGCCAATAATGGAAAGGGAGAGGGAGGAAAGCCTCATGGTGCAAGTGGTTTGGCACGTGAATCCAAGCTTGGAACTGGGGTCTCAAGTGGCTTCTGTGGCCAGGAGAATCATGCCCATTTTAGGATAAACTGCCATCTACAGTTGTTCCTGGACTAGAATAGCCTGGTCCCAGTTGTCCATGCTCAAGCAATCTCCTACTTAAACTACTGCAATGGGCTGAATGTGGGGCTGCTCTTGAAGAAGCTCTAAGCAGAATAATCACATTGAATTTAATTAGACTGCAGTGTAATGATATCTATTAAGGTAAACTAGAAACCACTTTACATTTCCTCCAAATATAACTTAGCCCTTATGGAATAAATGCTTTTAATATTTATAAAACAAGGCAAATAGTACTATATATTATGGATTTTTTCAATTATTTTGCTCTGAGAGCACTAAATATTAAATAACACCAACAGCATCAATCTATGGACTCGTTCTAAAAATGTATTATCAATATCTGTGCAGATGTTTTATTAAGTGACAAATTATGTTGAGAGCAATACATGGAAAGTATTACTATTATATTGATAGCGGTCACAGTTCAAATAAATTATGTTTTCACATATGGGAGATTATTCAGTTTAACCATATTATCATTATTCAGTTTGACAATGGAAACTTCTTCAGCAGAACTATGGAAGGCTGTAATTGTTCATATTGTTCTGCTCCATGCACATTAGTAACTCACTTATAGCCTCAACTAAATTTGCAAGAACTCAGACCTATCATTGTGATTAGTCATGTTGATTAGATAAAGGGACTGATCAGAGGATCTTGTTAGTCACTGTGATGTGACTTTCATCCCAACAGAAGCTTCAATCAAGGCAGTTTCAATGAAGTTTTTACTATAGAGAAGCAAGGCAATTGTGGGAGCATGCATGCCAAACTGACACAGGATGGAGTGTGTTACTAGTTTACTGACATGCACATTAAGTACCAGGAATGCAAAGCGTTGCAGCATTTCGGTGGTGGGCTGTGCCTCTAACCCACAGTAGAACACCTGTTGGAAACCCTCATGTGTTTTCCACTTCAGGTTACAGACTCCTCTAACCCAGAAATAGTACCTGGGGTTAAGAACTTTGCTTCAGGATGAGAACAGAAATTGCACAGCAGCAGTGCGGCAGCAGCGGGAGGCCCCATTAGCTAAAGTGGTGCTTCAGGTTAAGAACAGTTTCAGGTTAAAAATGGACCTCCATAACTAATTAAGTTCTTAACATGAGGTACCACTGTATAGTAAACAATGTACAAACACTACTATTGGTGACTTGAAGTTTAACTCCACTTCTGGTGGAGTATGGGAAGAAGAATTCTATGGTTGATTTAAGAATGTCATTGGAAATTCTATTTTCAGATATTTTCAGCAGTTTGAGTTTCCTTCATAAGAAGGTGGCTTCTGTCCTTTAGAGGAACCTAGAGAATACCTCTCATACAACACAAATGAATAAGCATAAGTCTGAAAATGGCTAGAGGTGAATGTCTGCAAGAGAGACTATCCTTTCTCAAACTCTCATTAGTTGGTACAATGAGTTCGAGTCTGCTGACATTACATCTATTTTTATAAACAAAGAAGACATGAAGGAGTGTGTGTGCTGCTTAGATGAGATATTAACTTATCAGCTTTTAATATTATTTGATTTCCAATAAAAAAAACAAAAACATTATTAGATAGGAAATGTGTTTACTGCACCACAGCAAACTACAGCACAAAATCCTATGCAAATTAAGACAAATTTCCTTTAATTCACGACAAGGTATGACGGTGATACACTTTTTCCTCCCTTGAACAAAGTCCAGTTTATATGCATTACTGAAGCTAACTTTCTCACAACTCTAGCCCAAGCTGTTTCAAGCTCTTCTCCCACGTGCACCCCTTCCTTCCCCAAACATGCTCTTGATCCTTTGCAGTTAATACACACGTACGCAAGCAAAAGGGGAATCATAATCCAAAATTTAGATTAAAAATATGTTCCAGACTGCAGCAAATTTGATAACAATACTTACATTTTCTGTTGTTCCAGTAATTACATGAAGACCATCATATGTTGATTTAATGTACATACCCTAAGAAAAAGACATCATGGGAAAAAAATTGTAAAGTTCTTCCAAACTACTGCCATCCAATATAAACGTCTCACCCATCTAACATCTCTCTAACAGCATTTGAGTAATACCACTAACACATGCCACTGGAATACCAAGTGTTACTATCAGAAGAAAATACATGAAAACTCCTTTTATTTGATGCGGCAGGTGTCTCTAGGTGCAACTCATTTGTATGCAATGGTTCACAATGTGGATTGAGAGGTGTCTTCATAGCACTGCAAAAATATTGTAGTGACATGGGGGGGAAATCCCAATCCACATGGCAAAACTGAAATGAACTATATGACAGTAGCGCTATTTAAGGTGGGAACAATTTCATATTCACTGATCTCAAGTGTAAGGTTATAATATGAAGATAACCAGAGAAAGTGTCCATTTTATAAGTAGAATCCATAGGCACTCCATTATAAACACTAAACACAATCCCTTGAAAATGGCAAATCCAGGGTAGTATTGAATCAAAGCACATCCTGTGAAAAGTGCATACAGATTTAAATCGTGAACTGTAAAATCTGGGGGCGGGGGGTGTCACAGGGGAGACTACAATGCCATCGATATTCTAAGTGATTTGAGATGCCAAAATTTTAATAATTAGAAACCAGCTCAGCTGACCAAAACATCACTACATGTATTTCTCAGTAACATAAATAGTATAAACTCATATTGTTTAAAATCCAATATTTTAAAAGGCACATTGTAATTCTGAGATACTGAAATAGTGACTATATAGTCAAGAATTTAAAAACAACTGAAAACTATAAAAGCAATTCAGCGAAACTGCAGAACTGCAGAACCTGTGAGCCTTCTATTTACCCACTAGATCTACAAATAAAGTAAAAGTATTATTCTGCAAAGGAAGGAATGTATTTTGATCAAAGAACTATATATAGAATTTGTATATAACCAATTCATACTTGCTGATTAATACGGATCACAAAGATAAATAAAATATGCCTAGTTTTAGAAATAGTACATGAACTGAGGCCTCTATGGAACACATAAGCTATATTTTTATGACTTAGGGAATATTTATATGTGTTATAACACTGGTTGAATACTAACCTACATCTAAGGTGCTTTATGGATCATCACATTCAAAAATGTTCTAGTCAAGTGGAATTAAATAGTTGCTGGGAGAAGCTAAATTCCTCTAGCGTACTATCTTTCCATCTTGTATCACACAATGTAGACTACATGCCCCAGGATACTACCAAAGCATATTTTAGTTGATCCTCTTCCACTTTTACAACAACCCATATGATATTTTCTAGATGAGGGCAATAGTTTTAATGGTCTTCTACATATTCACATTATTAGACCACTGCATTTAGTAATGAAATCTTGTTTTATTTTAGTTGTAGAAAGCTAATTGGAGCAGGCCAATGCCCTCCTGAATCCTTCTAAATGCCTCCTTTAGGCACTGTCCCGAAAAAATCTCCTGAGGAATTTAGGTTGATTCCCAGAGGCTAGTCAGTAAATGATGTTATTCCTGATCAGCTTTGCACAGCGTATTATGACTCCTTCAACAGTGCTGTCTGTATGGTTCAGTACTATGGCAGGCGTACATTGATGTGTAAATGTGGCATTAAGTCAATCTTTCACCTTCTCCTAGTCCATCTGGAAGAATTTGATTTGCTGGGTTTTTCCTTTGAGGGGACATTTTATGTGGATTGAGCATTACCCATGTGGTGTTCAATTTCATTTTCCACCTTTGAGCATTTCAGCGTGTTTTTGGAGTAGGCTCTAAGGAGGTGAACCGCATTTTTTTGACACTGTGTATGATTTGGATGGTTTCCTGTTTGTGGGCCTGGCTACAACTGGGTCTTTATGATGAAATAATTTGCTCATTTGCTTGACATTTTGGGTGTGCCACTTGGTCAAGAAAAAAAGGAGGGACCTTCACCTGTGATTCTCTGTCTCAAGAAACACTCAAGGCAGTGTGCAGAATAAGATGGGGGGGGGGGGAATAATGGCTGTTCTACTTCCATTGCAGAGTACATATCTGAAAGATTACCCTTTATCATTTACAATGAGGAGCCAGAAGAATTCACAGAAATAGCTCCCCTGTTTTTTTAAAAAAGATATTCAAGACCTTACAGAGCCTAAAAGCTTTAATCCATGAAGTGATGATGGGCTGTAAATGTAATTTTTCTATGCCATCTACTAACAGCATCAAAGACAAAGGTAAATTTCCTACAGAGTAACTTCACTGACACTGAACAGCAGAGAGGATAAATTGTGTTCAGAGTACAACACAAGCATGCCATATCTAACCACTGGTTTCTTTATGGAATTGAAATGACAGTAAAATGCAATATACATTCTAGAACCTTTACAGATTTTACAGCAGAGGCAAACCTCTCTGCAGGATGAAATTGATTTTGCTACTATTACTGAAAGCATTCTATTATCATGGCAAGGCAGGGCTAGCCTTAATATGGGAATGAGGGTCCACCTCAGGCAGTACATTTTAGGTGCTACTACAGCTTTGATCCAGCCTTGTATCAAATGCTAAACTCAAGAAAACAGAGTCTTTTTCCAGCAGTATTACGTTGATACTGTTACTTCAACTTGTCCTTTTTCTTTTATTCTTCCTCCAAATCTGTACACCGTCTGACCTCTGGTGGCTTGAATGGGGCAAGGGGAGCCATAGTACTTTATAACTATATAGAGCTTTAGAGTCTTGTCAGCCTGCTTTGCATAAGGGACCAGCACTAATGAACAGCAATTTGTTATCCTTTTAATGTAAAAATATCAAGTTATAACTAGCACAAATAAAGAGCTGCTAGATTACCTTTAAATAGCCTGTGTCCCAAAACAAATTTCGTGCTTTTACTTAAAAAACAACAAAAAATAGACATTTGGCAGCTGATTGTTTTCTGAAACAGTACACGTAAAGCAAGGAAAATCCAGAACTCAAAAAACAAGTTAGTTCAACATAGCTGAAGATAGTACATGTCTCAATTTTCATAGTCATGACATAAAACACATACCCCTTTTCAGGTACGTAGCCACAGACAATTTTATGTCATTACTCTGAAGATAATAAGGGCATAAATATGCAAAGATGAGAAATGTCAAGCAAATTAGTCCACTCTAGGGAGACAGAACACCTAAAGCATTCACAGCAGAAAAGGCACAGGTGGGAGGATGTGCTGCAGAAGATCTTCCTTGAAGCACAGAGATTTATTTTATTTCTAAATATTAAAAGAAAAAGCTTCAAAACAAATTGCGTTATTCGGACAAATAGGATATAAGATGTAACTATGTTTAGACTACATTTTTTCTAACAGTCATTTAATGAAATAAAGACAATAGCTTGGATATTCATTAGTGTTCAACACAGTAACTCCTTATGTCCATTGAAGAAACAGATTCAGCAGAGGCTTCCATTGGAGTAGGGAATGGTGCAGGATTTTTTTGCTGCTATCACTTTACTCCTGCGGCCCCTAGCTTCTGTACTGTTTCTAATGGCAGGGGCAGCCCATGAGCAGACTTCTAGAAGATGCTTCATGAAGTGGCAAGGTATCACCAAATAAATAAGCTATGGCAACTGTTCTATATAATACAATTGCCAAACACTTGTTCCACATACTACACAGTGGTGTTCAGGGTTTATACTTGAACAGAGTATTTATCTCTGACATACTTAAAACAGGAACACCTTCTGAGTGTGAATAAGGGGTTTTAATGTGCATCTTTCAGTAATATAAATCCCCAAGATTTTGAGGCACCTATCATGTTCTGATAGGAGATAATCCAGTTAATCTCTCTGTAAAAAAAACTTTTGAGTAACATTACAAAGAGAATATGTAACCTGCGTGATTTAGTTTAAGGAACTTTTTGATTGGATTCTTAGATACTGTATGGATCAAAAACTGAGATTTACTAAACTCAGATGTTGTTTACAAGTCTGAGAACAACTCTGTCTTGTCTAAACAACATTGTTATACCAACACTAATCTTTCTCTTATCACATATTAGAAACAGTCAAAAAATTGCAAATTAACTTAGCAATGTCTGGATGTCATAATCAGTACTGCTTTGCGAAAGGTCTCTATGTTTATTATACATATATTTAAACTTTTAACATAATTGTCACAGTTTGTACATTTTGCATGTTATTTGCTTCTGACTATTTACATTCCCCCCGCTGTATCCATATGCATATATCAACTGAGGATAGCACTGCATGCATTTGATAAAAGGAACTTGGGGCCCCTCTAGAATGACCCTTTATGCAGGTATATTCTGCAACATGCCATTGATGCAATACTAATGTATCAGTGGTGGATTTATACTGGACAGTTCATATACATTCTGCTTTATTAATTGCTTTGCAATGCTTTTCAATGTTACCATATTATTACCGCTGGGCAAGGGGCAATCTTGTGCTACAGCACAACAAAATCAGAACAGCAATAAACCAAAAAAATTGTGGGGGGAAAGGATTTCAGCAGGAAGCTATGGGCATATAGTGATTAGAAATGAAGCAGTACATTTGCCCTAAAATATTTTCAGGCACAACCAGTATTGAAAGTGTCATTCATATAAGCACCTTGATACTATCATGATCACAAATCATCATGATTGTACAGTAAGAATGATGTCTGGTTCATTCATAAACCTATGCCGTAAAAAAATTGTTACATAGCATTCTAGAGAGGTTAATCCTAATATGTTTCTCAATGGCCACTGATACAATTGATTATATGATATTAGTGGTGTTACCTGTAAAACCTGCCACTGTATTTCTATTGGTACTTAGCTGTGAAGTTTAAGAATGGTGGTGATTGGTTACTTGGTATTTCCCTGCCTTCCCTGAAAAGTGCCCACAAGTCCATCCTGTTCTCTTTCTCTTTCTGTTCAAGTTTGTGTCTTGCTGTTTGAACTCGGGAATTTAATTGTTCAGGAATGCCAAATTAGGTTTTATCAGCACAATGATAAAAATGCACTTCTGACTTTTCTTTTCTATCATGAGTCCAGCCCTACAGTTGACACCAAAAACTAAATATAGAGTTGCTGATCAATGCTGAATCCAGGCAAAAGTGACATAATGATCCCTGACAGGTTAAACAAGTGTTAGTTAAACAAGTCCAATTCATATTTTGAGAATCTAGATCACAGAAACACACACCAGTGATAGTAATTAAACCAGTGATGTAAAATCTCTACCCTCCTCCTACAAACCAACCCATCTGGATAAAAAACTGCAAATTGATCATATGAATGAATCTTGATGCTTCTTAACCACTACAGCTATTTTCTTGCCTGTGTCTTAAAATTCTGCAAGCTATACCTTACCTCAGGCTTTGCACATGGTATACAACTTCCTCATACATTTATCACCGATCACAGTATATCCCTAGTAGCATGCAATTGTGCAAGGCTATCCAAAGACATATATTCTTTGATATGACAAATGGTGCACTAAATTAATAATGCCTAACATCCCAACAATGTCAGTAGCAATTAATCCTTAGAGCCCTCAAATATAAAAGGGATAAAAGCTGAAATGCATTCATTAAAAAATAAGCAGCCAGCTCATTTCCTGCCCACTCTTCCATCCTTTCTATCTTGTTTTTATCGCCTATAGTCCAACCATTTGGTTCCTAAAAACCACTCACAATAAAAAGTTGGCAAAAAAATATTTACTTCACTTTGTTCCTTATTTCCATCCTTCTAGAGCTCATATTGCCTATACCTTAGCTGAAGAGGTTTTACTTGTCTTTGTTGCCTGTGCCTTCTTTTAACATGAATTATTGTAATTCATTTACCGTATCTTCTGTTATCATTATTTCCAGTTGGCAAGAGTAAGAAATGGGGATCAGTGGTGAGAAATTTCAGGCCCAGAGGATGAATGGGATCCCCCCCGACTTCTTTATCCTGCCCTCAGACCTCACCCCAGACTGCAACCCTCACCATTTGTGCATCACATTTTCCTTGAGTGCTGTTGCCTAGCTTGACTGTATTATTGAACTGTGATAATAATCTTGCTTTCTTCTTACAATGATGGATAGATGCATGTACATGCACACAGAAACCTGTGGCATTTGTGTGGCTGGAATGTAGCCTACTGAACAAAAGTTAAGAGTCACAACCATTGCTCTGCCCACCATAGGCCTGGGCCCCAAGAAGGTTTCCCTACATGGAAATGCAGCCCTTGTTCCCTGCTTTTTATATAGATGATAAATAACTTTCAGATAAATCAAAAGTTCTATAGGAAATTGGGTTACCCAGCTGTTCTGCTTACATTTTCCTACATACAAAAATCTGGAAGACCCTTCAAAACTGAACTGATAATCATAGCAAGGTTTGAAGACACCCATTCACACTTTTATAGCAATCATTATTGCAGACATTTAAGTAGCTTACACAAATTTAGCTCATGAAACATTTTTCAATGATAGGTGTCAAAAATAGTTTACATAAGCAGTGAACCATTACAACTCAATACTTTACAGAATCCCCAAATAACATGTTTTGCCAGGAAATTGATACCACTTGGCTCTGCCCTAAAGAGCTTACTGTCTGCAAAATACAGTGGGAAAAGGCAAAAGTTAAAAATTTGAAGATACATTCAATGTTTCTGTCATCCATTTTTTGTTCTTGAAGTACTCTTAAGAGGCATATACATATTTACATATACAGTGTAAACAAATAATGAACAAACAGCTCCATGCATGGAGAACCTTGCCATCTAAACTGACAAAGCAGCAGAAAACCAACCATAGAGGCTTGAAACATAGAAAATTTACAGTAAAATAAAATCATTTTGGTCACATCTTAAAGGGCACTTCTGGAAGAAGAAAACAATAAAAGGAGAGCTGAATTAGGAAAGGTTTATGAATCCCAGTGAAACCATGAAGAACCAACATTAGTTATGATATGTGAGATGGAAAAAACAGCAGACAATGGTATTGAAAATGGTCTTTACCTGAACTGGTGGCACTGAGACAAGTATGAGATTACGAATGAACGGCAGTATAGTACTACAGTAGGAATGGAAGGTTTGGGCAGGGCAGAGTGCACCAAGTACAGTATGAACAAATTTTGAAAATATTTAAATAGTATCCAGTCTTAAAAAGCTTCAGGTGACATATAAACAGTATCCATTAAAATAAAGACTTTGAAATTTATCACATGCTGCAGTACTGCTGGTACATCAGACTTCTTTATGTGAAAACAGAACTACTTCTTCAGCCCCACCACAACCTCAAAAAGAGCTGCAGAGGGTTGGCGGAGCCTCAAGAACATTTGTGGGGCGCAGGGTAGGAGAGGAAATTGAAAATTTGTTGCACAAGTAGAATTTCTTGCTCAGCCTTGGCTACAACCCTTAGCGCTTATTAACTGTTGCATAAACATTCATATCAAAAATGAGCAACATATTGTAAATATACCGAAGGAGTTCATATAAGTAACAACATTATCAATAAATCTTGCTATAACGAGGGGGGAAACATTTTCCTAAATTAACCAGGATTTTTTCCTGCATTATGTAACCAATATGGAAGTGTTTTCTTTAAGAACATTCAGCTGCTACATATAAATTTATTTTATGGGATGCAAGAAATCCACATCCTAGGCCTGAACCCATTAACCTAGAAGCAACTTCATTAAATATCTGATTGCATTCAGAGCCTCTCGCTGCAATCCTACACCTACTTACCTGGGATTAAGCACCATTGAACTCAACTTCTGAGTAGACATGTATAGGATTGCACTGTGAGCTCCTCATTAATGCGACTCGGGACGTAAAGGAGGGATACAGGTTTGCAAGCTTACCAACCTCTAGAGATACAGTACTTAAAAGAGGTAGCTTTCATCTGGTACTATTTTTTTCAATATTTCCTTAAGAATTTTATACAGTAATTATTAATATGCAATTTCCACTAGCTGACTGAAGATCACATCTACAAATAGAAGAACTAGATATGCCAAATACAGGTCTTATTCGTAGAATGTATTTCTTTCGTCCTGGATGACAGTTTTGATTAACTGCGTACATCTTACCAGCCCTTCGCTTGGTTTGATGTTTGCCAGCTGGATCACTTCCAGGTGAGCAGATTGAGACACAAGAGGATCAGATGAGAGTGAGATTATGTGGTCACAGACGCTAGATAGTGTCTTACACTAGAAATAAAAAAGTGTATTTTCCGTTAACAATCAAGAATATGAAAACTCATTAACACAGTGGACAATAATCATGTTTGGCCTTTAAAATACATTATTATATATTCAGATTAAATTCCTATTTTATCTAAGTGGCAATGAATATCATTCTTTGGGGAATAAGCATACTCCTTGTCCCTTATTCTAGAAAGATCATGATTAGAGGACAATAAAAAAAACCTCGAATTCTTCTACCTGAGCAGGACTGGGGAAAGGATTCAAATAGCATCAACATTTCTACACTTATCCCTACTTCCATGGTGGTGCCATATAAAAAATGGTTTAAGGGCTGTTCAGACAGTCTGGACCTGACTTAGATTTTGTTCTTGGTTTTTTTCTTGAATAATTGGCTTAAGAATACAACAAGGTACATATTTTCAGACTACAATGGCACTGTGCAGTCTAGAAATATTTACATTCACTTTTTAACACCTCCTTTTCTTGTACTGCTCTATCAGCACCCTCATGATGGAGAGTATTGAGGTTTTTGATTTAAATACAAATTAGAAGTTTTCCACTGACATGCACAAGATGCTGGTAAATTCTGTAATATACTATATCTCAAATGTTCCATTTGATTTATTATTCCATGGGTGTGCAGTGCACAGCCACCTACCATTAAAGAAGATGTAGGAAATCCAGGTTAAAATATCAACCCAGTTCTCAAGTTCAGAGTAGCCTTGGGCACAGCCTTGCCTCCCTTGTTGGATTGCTGTGAGGTTAAAGCAACTAGCTAAATCCAAAATTCCACAAAAAGAAGGCTGCTTACAAAATTTGATTTTTTTTCTCCCGACCTTGAAACAGCCTTCTCAATGGACACTTTTGAAAAGCATGGGCTGTGGCATAGGGGCTTCAGGGGAAAAGTTATCTACCAGCAATCAAGCAGAGGTACTATATGTTAGAGGTGCTATATGTTAGACAAGGAATTGGGACTAGAGCTATACTTACATTATTTACAGCCACTAGTTTACCAGAATCCATATCACAGTACAGAATCAGATTAATGCATATTATAAGCATGCATATACACACTGTCTTTCAAAATATAAGAGAAGGAGGAAGTGAGTCCTTGCTTCATAGAAGACACAAAGATTGGAGAGAAACCAGGAGGAACTACAAATCTATGATTCTATGAAGCAGAGGGGAGTAGAATGTACAAACAGGAGGAAAGGGAAGCAAGAAACTCTGTGGATTAATGAGGATTAATGTGAATATTTATAAAAAGAGCCAGAAAGAGTGGGAAGAATGGTCTCTCTATTGTTAGGAAGTAAGGACACCCTTTAGGGCTCTGATGGCTCTCATTGTAAGAGAAAGCTTCATACCTTATTTGACTATTTGATTACTTTTGCACTTTAAAAGATAATGCTCAAGATAATGCTGAAGTGATCAAAGACTATTAAAGGAAACAAGAGGGATCTGAAAGAAAATGTTGCACTGTGCTATTCCCTTTTTCAGGATAAACCATTATATTTCTCTTCTTCCTCCAACAGTCAGCCAGCTTTGTGGTCACTAAGCATATACAATACTCACTGAGCTGTTTTTTGGGGGGGAGGGGCCTGCAACCCTTGTCAGCCTGCGTGGTGCAGTTTTTGATCCTATAAGAATTGGCACTCAAATAATTGAGTTCATTATCAGCATATATTATTTTAAAAATTCTACTTACCACATGAAGAATTTTGTTCTCTGTTTCATATACTGTGCAATCCTGAAAAAAACAAAATTAACAGAGTACATCAAATATTACGGAAATAATATTTTTTGTGCTCCAATGATATGTTTAAATCTAGAAACAAAGGAATGATTTTAATTGTTCATAGACTTTTGCAAACATCCTCTCTCCCAGCTGTATTCATATAGAAATAATGTCCATGTCACCTCCCCACATGTGCATGCATGCATCTTTCCTTCACCATTCTTTTCAATTCCTTCTATCACTGGTTTACTTATTCAATAATCAGAGGCAGGACTGGGGACAGGGGACACAGCAGGAGCACAGGGGATACTCATGTACCAGAGTCCAAGCCAGCAGGGCCCCCAGGCTCTTAGATTTCTTTCTTTTTGAATAAGTCAATTAAACATTTATAAAGAAAATTGGAAAGCAGAATGTAGAAGCACCATTCTAAGGCTCCAGATACAGAAAAACTACTGTTGCTAAGCACACTTAACCACTTAGGGTGGAATTCAACACTGCAATATCACAATTTTTTTCTCAGTAGAAAGGAAGCCTACATTTTCAGGCCATTTTATCCACATTGAAGAGTAAAACAAACCTATCTTTCATCTTTAACATTTTTAAATGGTAACACTAATAGAGACATGTTGGTGCCATCCATTGCTCCAAAGTTAGCATAAGTTTATTTGTATCCTATGCTGGCAAGTCTTGATAAATCTTGCAGGAACTTTAGGTAATATGGCAAGGACTACAGAGAAACTGGTGGTCATTCTGGATTAATTTGAAGAGACCAGTGGCACTTAAACAATGATGAAATTGTTTTTATTTATTTTTAATATATGCTTTTATTTTTAATATATGCTTTATAATATGCTTTATTTGTTACAGACAAAGTAAAACATGGCTATCCTTCTGGAATTTTTCCAGGAGAGGTTTTTAGCAGGCCTTTTTTCATGGCAAAAAGAATTCCTTTCATGAGCTGGCATGTCAGAAAGAAATGACTTTAGACTACAAATCAAGGATTAAAGCTGTATTATTGGTGTACAGATGTATTTCTTATTAAGGATACTTAATAAGCACACTTTTAACTTACTAGAAGTGGAGATGAAGTATGGTGTGATTGTTTGGGAGACACGGTTTACAACCAAGGGTTGCAATTCCTCAGAGGTAACTTTTTACCAAAACAATTCTTAAAACAAAACTGCTGTGAATCACCAATAAATAAAGGCAAACTAGCCAGAGAAATGTTTCTAGGAAATTTAGGCTGCAATGCTATACCAACTTACTAGAGGGGAAAATCACACTGAATTCAGTGTGACTTACAACTGAGTAGATGTGATTACGACTGCACTGTGAGTCGTTGTAGTCACACTTGTGCTAATGTAGGGAACAGATGAGCCAATCTGATCTGATGGAAGGGAAACACAACATTTTCTTTGTGCATATGCATTTTAATTCTGAGAAAATAGATCAAAGCACCACCGCTCTTCTAGCACAAGTTTGGGGGAAGTACATAGAAGGCAGCCAACAAACAAACAAACAAACAAACAAAACCACTAAGAAAATAAAAAGAATGCCCTTTCTTCTGCATTTATTTTTGAGTGCTCAATTCACCATAATCATGTTCCTCAGAATACAACCTGATGGAAATCCAGAACACAGGGCGGAAAGTTGGGTCAATTATAGCTCAGGCAAAGCCCAAGACTTACCAAGAAGATTTTATAACATGAGCACAAGTGAGCATAATTCAACCATGGAGTAAGTTGCATGAAGTGCTATAAGGAGGATGGGACTTGTGACTTATAAAATTATGAGCAAAGACCTGTTAACAGCATACACTTTGATTAATGGGAATCTGAGGGTCCCCAAAGCAGTTTAGGACACAGAAAGGTTCTTGTTTAGCTCACTGACTGTGTTCAAAACCTTCCTGCTATTTCCAGAAGTCTCAAATTCAAACAGAATAATTTGAAGGAATGTGAACAACATTCGCTAATGTCACAGCTGGCTTCAACAGTGAATTTATTATCCTTGCAATGTCAGTAGTAGATCTAAAAATAAATGTAAAGTATTTGCAGGTGCACCAGGTTTTAGGATTAAGTGCTTCTAGTCATAAATGTGCTTCCAGCAACCTGTCTTCTGTCCTAGCTATCAGTATACACAATGAAAGGAAAGCAGCTTTCAGTGCTTGCTATGAAATATAAGTATGAAAGTTGCTCCTTTACAGGGTTCTAAATATCTAGGCTCATGCATCCTTCAACACAGCTAGAGCTTCACTACTGTTATGGACTCCCACCTCTTCTAAACTTTTTTATGGTCAGCGTTCAAAACATCCATTGTTCTAGGTGCATTTTGTGACAGGGAATTTCATTAGTGCAAGCAGTTTCTGAGCTCTGGGTGCAGTACTGCACCTAAGATTTCAGATTAAAACTGAAGAGTGGAAGGAAAGGAAGACCTTTTTCTGCCTCCCCACTTCAAGCTACTCTCTAGAGACCCTTTTAAGAATATTAGGAGGGTGGGCAGGGGAAGGACTAGACCACGTGAAAAATGAACGTAATATTTTAGCTGCATTTCATTCATTTTCGTCTTTCTATTCTAGTTATTAAAAAGTGTGGCTAGACATTCCGTTGTTGCGCCCATAATCTAGGTTTAACGTGCCATTTAGCTCCTAGCTTTCATATCTCAGTTTCTAACACTGGTTAAGGTCCTTTCCCCACACAAAAAACTCTACCTAAACACAATATAATGCAACAGAAGAGAATTACCTAAGACGTAGCTATTTAAATTCAAGTACAGCTCCTTCAGTTTTAGCAGTTTAGAAACTGTGATGCCAGTATCCATGGGAACTACATAGTTTCAAAGAAACAGTAAGCATTTTGTTTGTGTAAATCACTCGGAATGGATAGCACTGAATGAAGTTTTCGAAAAGCAAAATACAAACTCACATTATCAATATATGAGGAAAAGAAGTGCATGATGTTTAAAAAAAAAAAAAAAAAAAAAGTTTGAACAATCCAAAACTGAGCTAGAATCATGAGAGCTTCAGTATCTGAGGGAACTGTGATTTATACAGCAGCAACTCAAGACCATGGGCCAAGACTGACACCATAACACAATATACGAAGTGGAGCCAACAGCATAGAGTACAGGCCAAAGACATCAGCCCTGCTAAATACTGCACAGGACATATTTTATTAAAAATATATGTTCATAAAATCCTTCTCTGTTGCAAAAAAAGAGACTTACAATTGACAGTAATGCTTGAAAAATACAGCATATCTTAAAAACAATTATGTGGACCAGAATTCAGGGCCAGGCAGTCACACAGCATGTATCTCCAATGTCCCATTGGATATTCCAATGGTCTATCATTGGAATGACCGCTCCCCACATCAAATGGGGGGTGCCTTTTGTGTGGTCGCGCGCAGCCCCCCAGATCCTATCTGGCCATATAGCCTGGTTTCACCCTCCTCAGGCTGGATATCTGGAGGTCTCCACCTACCTTAAGCAGTTACCCAATCCCACCTGGGGAGGAGTTGCCAGGGGACCTGGCCAGGTAGGGAGAGGGACCGCCATACCCACACAATAGAGGGTGGATCTTACCTGGGAATTGCCAGTTGGCTCCAGAGCTTCTCCCAACCTGCCCTCCCACATTTAAGCCTTCCTTTGCAGGTTAACCTCTTCTCCACAGGTACACAGGCGCTGCTACATCATGGTCGCTGTTGAAGGGCTGGAGAGGAATTTTCCTGCACTGGCAGGTTTTGCCTTCCTTGTAGCAAAATGTCACAACTTTGGCAGTTTCAGGCACTGGGTGGAATCCTTTAGTCTATCTTCACTTAATGGGGGTGGGCGTGAAGCGGTGACCCCCGCCCCTGCCCCCCACGGTGGTGATCCCAGGGTCCCCTGTTAAAGGGGTTGTTCTGAGGGGAAGCATTGGCCATACGCCAACTGGATGTAATTGCTCTCCCCTGTGACGATGGTGAAATGGGGGGTGGGCTCTCTGCTTGAACATATGTTCTCCAGAGCCAGCCCAATCCCCACACACTCTGGATAACCCTGATGTTCCCCAGATCCCCAGCCAGGGACTGGGAGGGATAAACGCCCAATGCCTAAGCCAAGGTCTCTCTACATCTGAAACTTTAATAAAGTTGTGGCCAATTTTAATCCCATAGCATATTGTCTTGAGTTGTTATTCCACTCAAGAGTCGCCTGGGGTTGGGGGGGACTCTGTCTGTCCACGCAAAAGCACCTTGCGTGAAATCTTGCAGAGAGGACAGGATTATGTGGAAGGAGACAGCCCTCAAGTTATCCTGCACCTAGAATATTTAGAGCATTAAAGGTAATAACCAGCACCTTAAATCGCACCTGAACATGCAGCTGTTGTAAAAGTACAGTGGTACCTCGCAAGACAAATGCCTCGCAAGACGAAAAAATCGCAAGACGAAAGAGTTTTTCGTTTTTTGAGTTGCTTCGCAAGACGACTTTCCCTATGGGCTTGCTTCGCAAGACGAAAACGTATTGCAAGTTTGTTTCCTTTTTCTTAAAACCGTTAATACCCAGGGTGCATTGCTTGAAGAGGTGCAGTTGTGACTTGACTTCGAGGAGCAACTCATAGCACGCGGTGTGGTAGCCTTTTTTGAGGTTTTTGAGGTGTGGTAGCCTTTTTTGATTTTCAATAAATTCCTATGGGAAACCGTGCTTCGCAAGACGAAAAATTCGCAAGACGAAAAAACTCGCAGAACAAATTAATTTCGTCTTGCGAGGCACCACTGTACCGGTAAGTACTATCTGCATCCAGTTGTCAGTGTTCACCAAAACCTAAGAGAGTTTGTGTACTGGTCCAGTAAACGCTTCCGCTGCGCCACCAGCAACAGCTCTCTTTGCAGAGTATTAATTAAGTCCAGTGCAGAGATTCTTGTTGCAGTACAAGCTTCAGAGTCTCAGCAGCAAAGAAATAACGACACAGGGAAGCCTGTCTTTCCAAAGACAGGTTTATTGTAGAAAGATAACAGAAATACCTCCGGAGCTTTCAGACATTTTTGCTTCACGCCCCACAGGCAGAGAAAACAAACACTCTTTATATACTGAGCAACTTAACAACTTAACGAGCTTGACTACTTAAAGTCACATGACATTGCTAACTTGCCAGCGTCTTAGGTTTCACACCCTAACAAAACCTTTCCTGGTGCTTTGTAGACCAACTGAAATTTCCAGAGACTCTTCAAAGGGAGCCCCACACAGAGCACACTGCAGTAATATTTGGTGTAAATAAGGGATGTTCACTATGTGCACCAGCGTAAACTGGACAAAAGCACCCCTGACCATGGCCTCTACTGAGCACCTAGAAGTGAAGTTGAATGTAGTATTCCTAAACTGAGTGTTCAAGGGGTGTACTACCCTATCCAAAACAGGGTTAATCCCTATTCCTAGTTCCTTTTCCCCCTAACCAAGAACACTTTTGTCTTGCTAGAGTTAAGCTTCCATTAACTACCTCTAATCTAGCCCATTATCATCTCTAACCACTCACTAAGTAAAGCAACAACTTTCCAGAAAACAAACAAGTGTTTTTCAGGACATCTTTGCTTCTTTCACTCTGTACCTCTGTGCTCCTTCCCCCTCATTTACAGTAGATGCACTGCAGTAGCCAAGCAATGCACCCCCCATTGAAAACTACTTATTAATGATCTTAATATTTGAAACTGTGTATTTTTTACATATTTTGTAAGGCCCTAGATATTTTCCCTAGCATATTCCTCATTTCTTAATTCTTTTTGCAACAAATAGTTATTTAGTGGGATGTTTTAAAAAAAAGAATTATACTTTTTTTCTCCCAGTGCCCCATCTACCATTTCCAATGAATTTTACTGATATTCTTCTAATAAATATGTATTCAATGTGTTACTTGCAAAAGGAATCCTTTCTGTGCACATTGACCTCTTTCACTGATAATTTAATGAGTTACTCTCCCCCTCCCCAGTTTTACTCTGGCCTCCATAATCCGCAATATTCACCACATGTCAAAGTTTGTGTTTTATGATGAATCTCAAAGATAATCTATGCTACTTTAAAATCAGTGGGAAATGGTACAGCATGAAGATTAAGGACTCACATTTCTACAAATCATTTTTATTAAAGTCTTGTTTAAAAAATGCAAATAGCTGCCAAGT